>NC_092815.1:165642406-166360531 GCF_023375885.2 Dermacentor andersoni | reverse complement strand
TTTTTCCCAAATGTTTTTGCAATAACTCTCGAGTACATTATGTTCTCAACTGTACACACTAAAGCATAAAATTGAAGCAACAGTTTGACATCTTTCATTACATCCACAGCGGCCATAAGATGCGTCACTCAGCCATCGATACTTTCACGGCTAACGACGATCATTCGCAATAAAAATGCTCTTTAGACACGGCATTCGGCAGTTGATGTTGTGTGGTAATGTTTTTTAAATGCGGTGCCTGAGTCCTCAGATCGTTATAAATCAGAATGCATTTCATTGAAACATAATTTACACAACAGTGGCATCATCTACCGCTAGGAAAAGCTGCGCCTTTTCAGCTCCTTACAGCCAGACGAAAGGGGCTATAGTGACCTAATGCACCCTTATATAAATGAGTACTAGTTTTTGGAATTGCACCCTATCTCCTAATGAGCGTTTTGCCGAAATGCGCAGTACGTTTTCTTTTTACCGCAATACATTTTATTCTGTCCCTATCCTCACCTTTTGGATCACCGCCAAAGTAATGCCGAAGTGCTGTTCGAGGTGCTTATAAATAAATGAAGCGAAGAAATAAAAGACGCACAGCAATCCATCGCGATTCGAATCTACATGCTGTTAGTCAAAGCTGTTACCTCTCGGCGATGTTTATTTTTCTCCTTTTATTTGCTGTCTATGCTTTCTTTTTCAAAATCAATCTATTTCAATCAATATACTCCACCGACACAACCACCGTGAACAACAATTCCCTGAGGATCACGTTGGCACATCTAGCTGCTAAACGCGCTTTCGACACGCTTTGTAGTTCATCTATAAAGCAGTATCCAGGTGAAGCGCAAATTATCGTGTCTCCCCACACTAAGACATAGGCGCGTCATCGGCGCCATAAATGGTGTCTTCTTATTGGTAGGAGATTGTTCGACATGAGACGCGAATATTTATTTCCAATGACACAGCATGAAACAGTGCAAGACTTAGTGCGCACAATATTGCGCCGGAAGCCATTCTAATGAAGAAAGAAGATGCGTCTGAAGGACAACGATCGGCATACGCACTTTAATGAGCTGACGCTTGACAGCTGATCTGCAAAACAGCCCCGAGCCTAAATAATTAAACGATGTCACTTGTAAGAAGTTAAGATACAAAATGAAATAAACAGCTCAGCATCTCCCCTTCATCATTGCGGACGCTATAAAAATGAAGCAGTAGGATGACATGCATAACCTAAGCGCCCCATTCGACTTTCTTGGACGATGACTTGGCTCAACAAGGCACTGGGAAATAAACCCTGATTGCTTTTAGCTGCTTGAAAAGATTAATTGTTTCAGCACTGTTAAGCACTGTAAAGTGTACATTTAGCACAAAATACCCTTCCAGTAACAAATGAAACGCTGCACTAGGAATGTCCTGCTATGGAGTACAGTAATGTTTTAAAGTTTACGTAAATGTCAAGGATATAAGAAAGAGAGTTTCAGCATCTAATACACCATTGACACTGTTATTTTTGTACAATTCGAGATAAACATAGAGTTGCTCTGCGCTCCGCCATCGTCACAGAAGCCAGACATATCTGATTCATTCGCGAAGGTGTACACAAGCATTAGTCGGCACAGAACGTTGTCTTCATAATCTTTATAGCATAATGCATGACTGCGTATGCTCCTCAGATGCGGAATCATGCGACGAATTTGCTTAGTCGTTCCTAGCGCTCCCTTCGTGCTTTTAAGAAAGCATTATTGATAATGTACAGTGTAATCGCCTGTCATGTTCCTTTTTCTTTCCGCTTTTCCTTTCTATTTTCTTTCTTTCTTTTTAATGCCTTTTCCTTTATTTTACCCCTGTACGGGTACCCTCCTAAAAAAAGAAAGAAAAACCATATATATCTTCAATTATGTATGGCCACACATGTGCAGGTCATAAATACCAGGTTCTCTAGCCGAGTGCCATCCGTGCGGTATAACCGAGCTCAGATTGGTCCACCTTGACTGATCAAATAGGACACCACTCTAGGTTAAATGAGGCGTACAACTCCTGCGGGACCCGCCGTGGTTACTCAGCGGCTATGGTGTTAGACTGCTGAGCAAGAGGTCGCGGGATCATATCCCGGCCACGGCGGCCGCATTTCGATGGGGGCGAAATGCGAAAACACCCGTGTACTTAGATTTACGTGCACGTTAAAGAACCCCAGGTGGTCGAAATTTCCGGAGTCCTCCACTACGGCGTGCCTCATAATCAGAAAGTGGTTTTGTCACGTAAAACCCCATAATTTAATTTTTAATTTAACTCCTGCGGGGACGGTAGAGTATCCGCCTCCCGTGCAAGAGGACCGTGATTCAAATCCCGATGCCGCACAATTCCCCACCAGAAAATACAAAAAAAAAACCGTGTGTTGAGAAATTGCACAAACAGGCCTGGAGTGCGGCCTGATCCCGGTGACCAGAACCGGTAACGCACTCTCTCACCAGAGCAGGATTGGCCACCCTGGTGCAGTACTTGGCCACAACCTCCTATATGAACCCAACAATCAAACCCCGGCCCTCAGTCCCCAGCAGCTGCGAAGCAACTGACCACGGCGGCGGTCAGACCTCCGACGCTGCAGAGGGTGCTAAGAATCCCTGGCTCCGGACAGGCCGCCATTGGAATATGAACCTGGCAACGTTTAACGCTAGAACGTTATCTAGTGAGGCGTGTCTAGCAGTCCTATTGGAGGAATTAGAGGGCAGTAAATGAGATATAATAGGGCTCAGTGAAGTTAAGAGGCCAAAAGAAGCATATACAGCGCTAAAAAGCGGGCACGTCCTGTGCTACCGGGGCTTAGCAGAGAGACGAGAACTAGGAGTCGGATTCCTGATTAATAAGAACATAGCTGGGAACATACAGCAATTCTATAGCATTAAGGAGAGGGTGGCATGTATTGTTGTGAAACTTAATAAGAGGTACAAAATGAAGGTTGTACAGGTCTACGCTCCTACATCTAGTCATGATGACCAGGAAGTCGAAAGCTTCTATGAAGACGTGGAATCGGCGATGGGTAAAGTCAAAACAAAATACAGTATACTTATGGGCGATTTCAATGCCAGGGTAGGCAAGAAGCAGGCCGGAGACAAGTCAGTGGGGGAATATGGCATAGGCTCTAGGAATAGCAGAGGAGAGTTATTAGTAGAGTTTGCAGAACAGAATATAATGCGGATAATGAATACCTTTTTCCGCAAGCGGGTTAGCCGAAAGCGGACGTGGAGGAGCCTGAATGGTGAGACTAGAAATGAAATCGACTTCATACTCTGCGCGAACCCTGGCATCATACAAGATGTAGACGTGCTCGGCAAGGTGCGCTGCAGTGACCATAGGATGGTAAGAACTCGAATTAGCCTTGACTTGAGGAGGGAACGGAAGAAACTGGTACATAAGAAGCCAATCAATGAGTTAGCGGTAAGAGGGAAACTAGAGGAATTCCGGATCAAGCTACAGAACAGGTATTCGGCTTTAACCCAGGAAGAGGACCATAGTGTTGAAGCAATGAACGACAATCTTATGGGCATCATTAAGGAGTGCGCAATAGAAGTCGGTGGTAATGCCGTTAAACAGGAAACCAATAAGCTATCGCAGGAGACAAAAGATCTGATCAAAAAACGCCAATGTATGAAAGCCTCTAATCCTACAGCTAGAATAGAGCTGGCAGAACTTTCTAAGTTAATCAACAAGCGTAAGACAGCGCACATAAGGACCTATAATATGGATAGAATTGAACAGGCTCTCAGGAACGGAGGAAACCTAAGAGGAGTGAAGAAGAAACTAGGAATAGGCAAGAATCGGATGTGTGCGTTAAGAGACAAAGCCGGCAATATCGTTACTAATATGGATGAGATAGTTCAAGTGGCTGAAGAGTTTTATAGAGATTTATAAAGTACCAGTAACACCCATGACGATAAGGTGAGAGAGAATAGGCTAGAGGAACTTGAAATCCCACAAGTAACACCGGAAGAGGTAAAGAACGCCTTGGGAGCTATGCAAAGGGGGAAGGCAGCTGGGGAGGATCAGGTAACAGCAGATTTGTTGAAGAATGGTGGGAACACTGTCCTAGAAAGATTGGCCGCCCTATATACACAATGCCTCATGACCTCAAACGTACCGGAATCTTGGAAGAACGCTAACATAATCCTAATCCATAAGAAAGGGGACGCCAAAGACTTGAAAAATTATAGACCGATCAGCTTACTGTCGGTTGCCTACAAAGTATTTACTAAGGTAATCGCAAATAGAATCAGGAATACCTTAGATTTCTGTCAACCAAAGGACCAGGCAGGATTCCGTAAGGGCTACTCAACAATAGACCATATTCACACTATCAATCAGGTGATAAAGAAATGTGCGGAATATAACCAACCCTTATATATAGCCTTCATTGATTACGAAAAAGCATTCGATTCAGTCGAAACCTCAGCAGTCATGAAGGCACTACGGAATCAGGGTGTAGATCAGCCATATGTAAAGATACTGGAAGATATCTATAGCGGTTCCACAGCCACCGTAATCCTCCCCAAAGAAAGCAACAAAATCCCAATAAAGAGAGGCGTCAGACAGGGAGATACAATATCTCCAATGCTATTCACAGCATGTTTACAGGAGGTATTCAGAGACCTGGAGTGGGAAGAATTGGGGATAAAAGTTGATGGAGAATACCTTAGCAACTTGCGATTCGCTGATGATATTGCCTTGCTTAGTAACTCAGGAGATCAATTGCAATGCATGCTCACTGACCTGGAGAGGCAAAGCAGAAGGGTGGGTCTGAAAATTGATCTACAGAAAACTAAAGTAATGCTTAACAGTCTCAGGAGAGAACAGCAGTCTACGATAGGTAGCGAGGCACTCGAAGTGGTAAGGCAATACATCTACTTAGGGCAGGTAGTGACCACGGACCCGGATCATGAGACTGAAATAACCAGAAGAATAAGAATGGGCTGGGGTGCGTTTGGCAGGCATTCTCAAATCATGAACAGCAGGTTGCCGCTATCCCTCAAGAGGAAAGTGTATAACAGCTGTGTCTTACCAGTACTCACGTACGGGGCAGAAACCTGGAGGCTTACGAAAAGGGTTCTGCTGAAATTGATGACGACGCAGCGAGCTATGGAAAGAAGAATGATAGGTGTAACGTTAAGGGATAAGAAAAGAGCAGATTGGGTGAGGGAACAAACGCGGGTAAATGACATCTTAGTTGAAATCAAGAAAAAGAAATGGGCATGGGCCGGACATGTAATGAGGAGGGAAGATAACCGATGGTCATTAAGGGTTACGGACTGGATTCCAAGGGAAGGGAAGCGTAGTAGGGGGCGGCAGAAAGTTAGGTGGGCGGATGACATTAAGACGTTTGCAGGGACAACATGGCCACAATTAGTACATGACCAGGGTAGCTGGAGAAGTATGGGAGTAGCCTTTGCCCTGCAGTGGGCGTAACTAGGCTGATGATGATGATGATGATGATGATGATGATGATGATGATGATGATGATGATGATGATGATGATGATGATGAATCACATCAACTTTGCTTCAAATAACAGGACGTGAAAATTAGGCGTGAGGAGGCTCTACCTATTCCACAGACTATTTTGAAGAACATTCGATATTTGATTCGAGTGCATTCACTTCTGGCACTGGTTTATTCGTATTCGATTCAGCCTCAAGAACTGCTATTGGGGCACCTCAACAAAACGGGTTGGGAAATTAACCGGTGTGTTTTTCACGGAGCAAGAAAAACTAGCGAGTGCCCACCGTGTGCGAGGTCGGTGCCGCCATGCAGCCAGCGAGAGCAGCCCCGAGCATCGGATCCTGGCCCAATGAAGCACCGTGAAACAGCAGTCGGTGAGAGCACATCGATCGAGATTTTGGTGATGAACGGGGTACGACCAGAGCCAATGACGATAAGGTATATAGTGCGAGTGAAAGCTATAGTAGGTCGAGCTCGGCCTCTCGTTGCAGAGGAGCGGGGACTGCAATTTGTCACTCTTATCTATTTATTAATCGGTGGCCCACGAGGGTGATATGGAGCAGCCGCTTCCTACAGCAGCACTGTTCTGCCCTCATTTGGCCCCCTCTCCTCCTCCTCGTCCGGCGATAAAGAACGCGAGCGTCGCGCAAGGGTTAGGTGGAGGGCGGACGTCCTAATGACAGGGGGAATGGGATGGTGGGCATCATGTCGCTCATAAGACACGGGGGCAATCGGGACTCCTCTCAATTCGCTGTCTTCATTTCCAACGAAGCTAACGTGCGCGTTGTGCGAATCTGCAGTTGTATCTAGGGTTTTTGACGTAGTTTTTATCCATGCTCCCATATAGAACGGACAAGGAAGGGCGACAGCACTCACTGCTTCAGCACTGTATGTGTTTTCGTTTCGTTTTCTTTATGTGCGTTCCTTTCGTACGAGGTTTCCAATGCAAGGGCCTTGGTATTTCTTACTGTGCCCCTGATTTGATCATCATGCACACTCACAAACTACTCATGCCATCCTTATCTTTTACTGCACTCATCGTCTTGGACTCTATAGATTAGCGCTGTCGCTATATATTGCCATTGCGTTGGGAAACTGCATAAGCGTAAAATTTATCTTGCTCTTTTCATTATGCACACATTGGCCCAAATGTTATGGTCCACATCCCGCATAGACAAAATACGCCTACGCAAAGATAAAAGAACTACTGAATATAAAACCACGTCTTATTTATTTCTTTTTCAGAATTAACATACACACTGCGGTACGCTGAATATTGTGAACAGTATACAGCGCGAAATGGAATCATTTCGTAGGCTCAAGGAACTACCTTTTTTGTTTCCTGCGAATAATCGTTTATGTCAGTAAGGCGTACGCCGTCTTGCAACATGTGTTTTGTTTCGCCCTATGAGTTCTTCAGAAACCTAATCATTTGCAGGTAAATCAGAGCCTCATAAAAGAACACAAAATTCCGTCCCGGTTCTTCACCTTTCAATATTATTCCCACTTGGGTGGCCGCGATAGTACACTAGGGAAAAGCGAGACCGATCCCTTAATGTCTTCGGGAGATATTCATCCCGCGACACGCTAAGACGCCACTGCAGATTACAAGAAATTATTCATGAAAGGATCGAAGTGCACATAGTGCACACCCCCACACTGCACACGCATACATTGTAGCGGTCAAGTATAAAGTGCATAGGTCAAACTAACGTCTCCAGCGCAGGCAGAAATCCCCGTAGTCTTTCGCTCGTACACTCAGCCCTCCACCCGTAGTCCAGAAAGTTGATGCCAGTGCCATGCCTCGACAGAAGTAATCCATGTGTTTCGCAGCTATTCCATGGCCATTCTTGAGGAACGTTTTGTTTTACTCGGTCGAAAGCCGGCGCTAAGCTCCATTTAGCTTAGTGGAGGAAGAACATTAAACCGAGGATAATTTGGAGTAGCAGAGCGTTCATTACGTGTGAAGCACCAGTAGCACCTCACCGAGGTCCTAGTACGTGGTGCATTCCAGAGTAACTGAAACGGAAATTGAAAGCAGGGTCGAGAATAGCTGTTGGCGGCCGCAAAGCGCGTACTGACGCGTAAAACGTACCTCATCGCACCTGTCACATTCGTGCGGTTGGGGCCTAACGCTTACAGCACCGAGCCCTTGTGCAGGAGGACCGAGGTTCGATCCCCACATTCTGCCGCGTATTTCTTTACTTACTGGAGATCGCGTTAATTGCAGTTTTGGTAAGAAGTACTACTTCACTTTTATTTCCTTAATGACCCCTCACTGGGGGCATTACATACGG
This sequence comes from Dermacentor andersoni, assembly GCF_023375885.2. Classification (NCBI taxonomy): domain Eukaryota; kingdom Metazoa; phylum Arthropoda; class Arachnida; order Ixodida; family Ixodidae; genus Dermacentor; species Dermacentor andersoni. The sequence goes on along the minus strand of NC_092815.1, from coordinate 166,352,753 downwards.
GCTGCGGTTTACGAATGTTGCTTATTCTTATTAGTGGCCACACGAGTTCAATGAACAATATTAGTATTAAGCTTAACCGCAAACGTCGATGAACAGGTGATTTTGGCGATGTGACGGGGCAGGCCGTTCCAGTCGGTTGCTGATCGGCAAAAGAAAGATGCAAAGAAGGTTGTAGTATGGCTGCGTGGACCGCTTACTTGCAAGGAATGCCCTGAACCCTGGGAATGGCGAGGGGGTGGGGCCAACACATATGGTGCATGACGAAGCGAGCGCTAATAACACTTATGAAAGAGGATTAACGAATCAATGCGACCCCTTGATGATAGCCTGCTTAAGGCGGACTGTGATTTTAGTAGTGATACGCTGCTGTTATAAGAATACGAAGAATGAATTAATCTTGCCGCACGATTCTGAATTCTTTCGAGTGCATTGACAAGGTAGATTAGGTGTGGTGACCAGATGGGGAAAGCGTATTCAAGTTTGGGACGTAAGAGCGTCACGAATGCTAGTAGTTTACCGTGATGGGGTGCATGACGCAAATGGCGTTTCATGAATCGTAATGTTAGGTTAGCGGAGGCAGTAATGCGCGTTGCATGAGTAGACCAGTCTGACTCGTGTGAAAGGGTGACGCCGAGGTAATGAAGTGTGTCGACTTTTTCTAAGGTAGTATTAGTAATATTATACGGGGAGTATAAGGGCTGCTGGCGGCGAGTGAAGCATATTACATTTATTGGGGTGAAGAGTCATTAGCCAGTCGTTGCACCAGTCTTGTACTTTGTTAAGGTCATTTTGTAAAATACTGTGGTCAGAGTCATTATTAATTATGCGGTAGATGACACAATCGTCAGCAAACATACGGTTTTGAGAGGAAGCATGAAGAGGAAGGTCGTTAATATCAATAAGAAAGAAGTAGGGGGCCTAGAATGCTACTTTGTGGGACGCCAGATGTTACAGGGAGGGGCGCGGAAGTGTAAATATTGACATGCACTGACTGTGATCGGTTAGTGAGAAATTCAATAACCCAATTTAACATGTCAGGGTGCAGTTTCAGCTGGGAGAGCTTGAATAATAAGCGTTGGTGGGTAACTTGTCAAATGCTTTAGCCTAATCCAGAAAAATGGCATTGATTTGGGTGTTAGCATCGAGATTAATGTGTAAATCATTAACGAACACAACAATTTGCGTTTCGCACGACCTACCTTCACGGAAGCTATGCTGGGATGGGTGAAAGAAGTTGTTAGTGTCAAGGAAGTGCATAATTTGGGTGAAAATGACGTGCTGCATTATTTTGCAGGGTACGCTGGTTAGGAAAATCAGTCGGTAGCTAAGAGGTGAGTTTTTATTAAACGATTTCGAGATAGGAACGACCTGCCCTTTCTTCCGGGCAACGGGGATGCTAGAGGAGGATAAAGACTGAGATATGGTCAATCTGATGTACGCTGAGCATATGTGGTTAGTATTTTTAACAGTTTAGAGTTGATGCCATCCGCGCCAGATCATGATGAGAGTTTTAGCTTTTCAATTATTACCGATATGCCACGTTCAGTGAATTTGATGGGTACCATAACAGATTGCACAGGTAAAGGTGGTATAGGTAACGGAGCATCAGGTTCAGTGGTGAATACCGATGAAAACGTACGTCGAAATGGTTCGAAACACTGTTGTTGTTATATCGTTGTGGTCGACGATAAGGATAGCATCCGGTGTCTTGGGCTTTAGAAATTTCCAGAATTTCTGAAGGTTACTGCTTAGTACACGAGGCAACGTGTCATGGAAAAAGGGGTGCTTTTCGCGACGTATAGCTGAGAGATGTTTTCTCTGCCTCGTAATATTTGCACGAGGCCACAGAACAATTGTTTTGCTTTGGGGAACGAAAAAAATAGTTTTTTTTTCTACAGTAAATTTTCTTTTGTGAACCAAGGTTTATTGCTGTTAGTCCGTACTGGAATGGTTAGTAGCAAGGCCAGTGATTTTTTGTTGGAAGATCGACCAACTTGCTTCAAGTGTGCGGTTATAGAATTCATCCCTTAAAGTGGGGTAAAAGGACATGAGTTCGTTCTTAATGGCTTCGTAGTTGCCTTTGTCGTGTAAATGTTTTATTTTATTTCATGATTCTCGTTTTGGAAAGATAAAATTAAAGACAGTGTGAATTACTTCATGGTCGCCAATTTCCCGGAGATAAGATATAGAAGATAGGCTAGATGGATTGTTAGTTAATATGACATCTAAAACGTTGGTCGAGTCCTTCACTACGTGTGTTGGTTCTAAAACTAACTGGGTTAAGTTGAAATCAAAGCAGACTTCAAAGCAATAATTTTCGGTTATACTATGTGACGAAGGTGGATAGCTATCCCAATTGATATTAGGGAAGTTAACGTGTCCGAAGAGCAAAATCTGAGCGTTGGCGTATTTCTTCATTAGTACATCTAGGACGCAGTTTAGCTTCTCAGTAGACATATGCTCGCGGGGCTCAGTAGGAAACGCCAAGTAAAATAGTTTGTAGGTTTGCACGAAAGAGTAGCCATAATATTTCAAGGTCACTTGGGTTGTGAACAACGGACCAGCGTATCGTATTACTAACGGCTATGAGCACCGGCGCCTCTAGAGTGCTGGCGATGGTTACGTAAAACATGGAAACCAGGTAGGTCATCTATGACCTCCGCGTCGGATGTGTCATCGGTTAGCCAGGTTTCGGTAAGCATCAACAATTTACATCCATATGATATAACCAGATTAGATACAGCGTCACGTTTGGAAAGGAAGATATATACGTATGTTAGAACAGATTGCTGAAATAGTAGTGTTAGGGCGGGTTGTCGTTATCGAACGCTGCGTTGAATGACGGTGATGTAGCGATTGCTATGGTATTTCTTTTACTCATATCGCAGTTTCGTCGTACTTGTACTTAGCAGACCCTATAAAAAAACTATTGTGGCGTAATGAAAATGGAACTGATTTGGTCCTACAAAAGCCAAAAGAATTTCCGGGCATTTTGTACAGTACTAGAGTAGTCTTCCCCAATTCTATAGTTCCACTCTTTCAACTTCCGTCCATTAGACAGAATCTTTTCTTTTATTTTTGAAAAAGGAATTTTGTAATGAAAGGGCGGTTTCGGTTATTGGAATGGCGGCGGAGACGATGCGCATGTTCGATCTCCTCAAGATTTACGCTTCTGTTTAATTGGGCTGCGCAAAGCCGAATGTTTTTTTTTTTTTTCCTCTGCCTGGGCGGCGGATTCAGATGAACTTAGGGCGGGGATACAGAAGAAGATTAGGTTGCTGCGGCGGACTCGATTTTCTGCGTCATCGATCCGCGCTTCTATATTGGAGATTGCCCGTGTCGTCACGGCCGCAGAAGTCTTTAATGTTTCAATCTGCCGCTGCAGGTCCTCTGTGTGTTGACAGTGGCTCTGGATGACATGCATTCCTCTGTTTAGTTCGGGGATCGATCTGTTAGTCTCGACTAGTTCGCTTTTTAAACCTGTGACCTCGTCAATTAACTGCAATTGCCCAGCGGATAGCTTCTTTAGTTCAGTTAGTACGGCGTTAAAGTCAGGACAGCGGTTAGTTTCTATGTCGCCCGACAGTAGCAGGAAGAAGCGTGAGACAAGGATACAATGCATAGTGATGGCAAACAGACACTGGGGGCTCGGCAACAGTGCCGAAACATAGTCGCTTGATTTCTTAGCGTAAAGACTCCAACATTGACTGACCTGCATATTGAGCAGCAGCAGTCTTGCAGACTGTCTCGTGGCTCAGCCACCGAGCCCACAGGTTGGCGCGCGAGTGTTTGTTGCTCTTTTAAAACTGACCCGCTGACGGATGTTGCTGACGTAGGCCCCTCCCTGGTGGCAGGGTTGGTCAAGCCTGTCACAGGTTGCGCTCGTAGAAGCGGTGGGGTGGCTAGCGTGACTTGGCGAAAGGCAGCAGGGCTACGGCCAAGGCACGGTTCCAGGCAGTTTGAGGTCATGCGCGGTACAGCCGAAATGGTAGTGGGCACGGCTGCGCCGATCAGTGCGATGATGAACACCTGCATATTGAACAGGAGCAGTTTAGCGCACTCTTTCGTGGTCGAGCCACCAAGCCCACGTACTTGTACGCACTGGTAAGTATTGGTAAGAAGTAGTACCTTTAGGCGACGTGTCACCAAATATGGCATGTACATTTATCGTGACTCCTCGCAGTGCCACACGGAATGAGAAAATCATATTTTGAATCAGTAATTCGAAATACTCCGCATTGTCTCCTCGCAGCACGTGAGATGGCCCTAGGAGCAGCATGCGACGGCATTTACGAGGTCACGAGAGCTAACCCATTCCTAGCAGAAAACGTGGGGGACGACTTGCAATGAGTGCACCGACAACGAACGTTGCCTACAATGCCGCAGTGAGTGGGCTGCCGCTGAAGCACATTGTTGCAAGAATGACATGTGTCGAAGAAGCTGATGTGTTGTTGCGATGGATTTACAGAACAAGACCAATTAAACGGGGGCTATAGCAAAAACACCACATAGCTATAAAAGAGGCCAGAATAGAATATTTTAAATTATGAAAGATATACACTGTTTTCTTATTTTGAACGTTGGTTTCTCTTCTTTGTTACCCACCGTGATAATTCAATTGCTAATGCCGTATCCTACTGAGTGGCCAGTAGTGGACTTTTTCCATCCATGGCGGCCCCATTGTCATTTGAGCGAAGTATAAATACATTCGTGTACCATGAGTGCTATACCATAAAGCGATTCCAATCTGGTTCTATTCTATATCTGCCGCTAGCCCTCCACGATTGGTCACTCAATTTTCGGACCACCCCTCCACCTGTCTGTAAAGCGACGTCAGCAAACTGTGCAAGCTCCCCATCTGATGTTACCTGTACAAACCGATTATGCATAATTAGGAAGAAAAAAAACAAAAAAACAACCCCTTTCAACTGCACGCCTTTTTCGCCATTAGCCCTCGATTATAGGTCAAATTTTTCATGCCTAGCCCTCTTCACCTGTCTGTACCGCGACGTCGAAAAACATCAAAATAACACACACGGTGACGTGTGCGCAGTAAAGATTCTTTATTAGGCGAAACAAAAATTATTTTTTATGAATAACCGGAGACTGCCCCGTTCCAAAAGGAATAAGCGATGGCTGCCCACCAATCTCTTTGGCACTGCCTGCTCGGGGCTTCCAGGGAGAACAGATTTCCCTTCGTTAATTACGAATTTCTGTGTTATTCTATAACATATATGCACGTTTGGCACGTATGCGATATCGCTGTGTCATTTCTTTGTGGCTGGGGATATGCGTTAGGCCGTATTTTTAACCTTCCGTTACACGTCGTCGACCAGCCATGGCCAGCGAGGCGAGGAAGAGCGGACCAACCGCAGACGCCGGCACCACATTCCTTGTCCTGCTATCCATTCTCACTACTTTAGCTCGGATCCACCGAAACGTTTTCGATTTTGCCAATTCCTAATCTGTGGTCAGCAACTCATAAAAAAATTTGAAGGGGGCAATATTATTTGCTTTGAAACAAACATAGGCGAGCTTCTGTAAGGGAAGAGAGCGCTTCATTGAACTGTTGAACGACGCTACCGGTCCGGTCACGGTCTAATGATTGAGGAGCCGGTGACGTAAATTTGACGGAAGAATATTAGAATAATATCAGAATGAAATAGTTTTATATTACACGACCCCATGTGCTGGATGCTGGTTCATGATCCCTATAAAGGAGAAATGGTTTCACTTGTCCAACCTACCCATCGTATCCCACAATTTGAGGTGCTTTCTGATATTAGAACCCGCAATTTAATTATAAATCTGTGCGTATGAATGGGTACTTGTTTTTTTTTTCATGTTTGTATCTAAGGTGCTTCGTCACGTAACTGTCAAAACACTTTTTTATTTAATTCGCTAACTACCCCAGTACGTTAAAGCAGCTGTCGAAATTTTTTACAGTGAAAGCTGTTTATAGGTAACCATCCGTAGCTTTTTCGGTGTCTCGCAAGAGAAACAGACTTAGCGATTTCTAACAAACCCATATACAATGAGTTTTATTGTTTGCTTTGTGTGTGATCACGTACGGGTGCAGTGCGGTGGCGTAGATGTCAAAATGCGGAACAGATTAGAACGTTCGACGTGAAAGATAGCGTGACGTCAATGTTATCGCAGTATATAAGCAGGGGAGGCATCAGCAATAAAACAGCTGCATTATCGAAAGGGCGGACACGTATAGTTCATACATCCGAAGAACAAGATGCATACGAGGAGCGCCGGATGGAACAGCAACGAGCACGTAAAAGGCGCCGGCATGAAGCGACCACTGACGAAGAACGTTCCCGCGATGCTGAAAGAACAAATCATAACCATTCCGCTCTGTGAAGATAGAATGGCAGCAAAAGCACTTTGCTCTTCGCTTTGAGATATTTGACTTTCATCACCTTTCGCTACCATTGCATCTTCACAGAGTGGAGTCACTGTTATTTTTTTTTATTCCACGAGAAGCACTGGTACTTACACGAATGTGCAACAAGTTCAGCATGGCCTTTGACGTCATACTGCTAGATCGTTCTTGTTTATATTTGCAATTCTGCTGTAGCTTGATAGCATTACACATTTTGTCATCATAAATAGACTGCCTCTTCCACTGATGAGTTTGAGGATGAAATGGAGAGCGATCATTTTTAAAGACATTCTGGCCACTAGGAATATTCACAAGAAAAGAAGAGAGCACATGTACTTCTTTGGAAAAATGCATAAGCCACTCGTGAAGGTTAGAGCTCCCCGCCTAATGTTACCTGTATGGGTATTCAATGTTCCTATTTTGCTGCCACATAGCACAGTCTTTGGTTTTAAACTTCACAATAGATAAAAAATTTCATAGAACATTCCTTAATGTGAAATAAAAAAGTGTACATCTAATTATGCGAAAGTGTCGGTACGCAGGAAACCGCATATACATGTGTGAGAGCTGCCTGTGAGCAAATATATTTATTAGCTTGGAACACGAAGACAAAATGACTGCAAGACAGAGCGCTATTTTTTGTAGTTCAGCTGTTTTCGCTTCATTCCTGCGTATATCTGTGGATATATCCGCCTGATTTGCAGCGTGGAATTAAACTGACGTCCCCGCGCCTTTGCCCGTGATGGCCGCTTAAGCGGCGGCTGTGTCTAAGAAGATCGCCGGCATTCAGAGCGACACCGGCAGCGAAGACATTCGTGTCTAGTCGCTCAGCCAAGGGGATCGGTCCGATGGTGACTTTGAATTTGTGCGGAGCCGCAAGGTCCAGCGAAGGAACACCAGTGCCACCCTGTCCTCAAGTATACGTCAACAGTACAACCCGCTCGGAGTATTCAAACCAACACCGTCATTTTTGTGCCGGAACTGTCTATCGATAACTTGCGATGACTCAACAGGTAATCTGCCTCGGTGCTTCTGGAAGCTGTGGTACCAAACGATATCACGGATTTCAGCATCAACGTGAACAAGAAAAAATCTCCTGGCCGTCGAAGTTGCATTTCAAGTGCTGCTATGCTCTAAGCACAGTTATAGACCTTGAAGGCACGAAGGGTCACTCTCGAATCCCGCTGGGCAGTAGCACCATTTCCGGGGGCATCTACGACATGGACGTGTCCATCCCAATCGCGAACTTGCCGAGCATACTCGTGTCGTCATTACCCGTGTTTCTCACCTCAACAAGTCTGGGTGAAGGTTGTATAAGGGGAAAACTTCCTTCTTCTCTTGTCGAGGAGGGCCAATTTTTACATTCCGTGAGACCAATTGTCCCAACAGCCCTTTAGTGGCTCAAGTGCATGAAGCTAGGGCACGTGAACATGGTGTGCAAGAACTCGACACATTGCCCACTTTGCGCTGAGCCCCATGCTACAGATACCTGTGCAGCCACAGCCCCCGAATGTTCCACATGCCTCAGTTCCTATGACACTTCATCGAAGTATCGCCCCACAATAAAAAAGACAATTGCTGCTTTGAGACAAAAGGCATCAGATCAATCGTCTCGTTGGGATGTAGTGGCCACCATTAAAACACAACGCTCGTAACCCACTCAGACTTCAAGGATCGTCACGACCTCTGAGACGCGTATGGCACATCTGAAGCCACCTCTTCGTCTGCCCCTTAGGCCTGCCGGAGTTGAGTCTAGCTCTGAGAACAAGGTCCTCTCGGAGAGTATGTACAGTGAAGCTTCAACAGGCCCCACCAAAGCCTCAGACACAGCCACTTCAGAGATACCAAGAGCCACGGTAGAGTCCAAATCAGTGGTTCCAAACAAATTACCCGAAGAAGACAGGGAATTCGTTTTCATGCTTCCGTCTGTCATGCATACCCTTCCCATACTCTTGAGTAATCTGTAAGCTCCTCCAGCACGAAGTGCACTGCAAGTGCTGGATGTTCCTAATCCACTGTTTGAAAGCCTCGTGTAAACGCGACTGCCTCGTCCACAGCCAGGAAGGTGACGATTTCCCAATAAAATATCTAAGGTCTCAGAACCCCCATATCAAACTTCCCTCAATTAGATTCGACAACGGGCTTACTCATCCTTATCATTTGTGAACGAACTACATAAGTTTCGCTGAGACAGTCTAATTGCAAGTGTTTTATCTCAACCGCGTGCAGTACACGCAGCAATGTAATCCCCTACGTGCGCAGGGATATTGCGTAGATCGCGTACGTGGTAGTACTTCAGGAAAGAAAAAACAATAATGCTTTCTGCATGTAAAAACAAGCATTGTGTCCTTCACACTTAGTCGAGTCTACATATCCCCAACGGACCACTTTGACACCAAGGGGTCTAAATGAATACTTCTAACGATCACTACTCTCCAGCTTATAATGGGCGAATTCAACGCGCATAGCCAGCTATGGAGTAGCACCAAGATTGACGCCCGATGGAGCAGGCTCGCTAATTTGCCGCCGACTTATATACATATAGCTTTAATGGGGGCAGCCCATCTCAGTTGCCGAGCTTGGCAATGTAGCAGCCATAGGCGTTGATTGATTTTGGTGTCATGGTGCTTCGCTTCGGATATCCGATGATGTACAGACTCAGAGACACACTGGAGGGACCGTAACGTGACATATCTCAGATTATCGCAGTTGATCGACCTTCTCTTCTACCTTGCGTACAATTGATTGGTCAAGGCTTCAGGACCATATGGATGACACAATCGGGAACGTTTTTCACACAATATAGAAGCTACAATTGCAGACGTAATGCTATCCTTCAACGACTCGATTACACTGTCAGCAAAGAGCACAGACTTTGATGTAAGACTTGAGACGTTGCATAGAGCATGTCGACAGTTGCAAGGAAGGTATCGGCAGACGATGTTTGTTCTAGATCTCAGGGCTTCAGTACACATACAATGGAAAGTGTAGCGTCCTATTGGCCAACTGGCAAACAAGCGATACAAATCGTTATTCCGGTCATTTGACCTTCGAAAAACAATGTCACATATAGAAAGGACCATATGGTGGCTTCCCTTCAGGCAGAAAGAACTCAAGCGACCTTTTCACGAGTGAATGGGGATGGTCATGATTGCATACTGACAACTTATCCCTCCTGTGGTCCCTACGACAGCCTCCTGCGAACCTAGCTATTTTAGAAGCAGCAAAAAGATGGCCAATCATTCGTCACTGGCTCTGAATCAAATGACACTGCATTACTGCATGAGAGATACCGCAACAGGATACATTCAACCGGTTATTCTATAAGGACTCACAATCATTCCCGGAAATCTGTATTTGAAAAAAAACTATTCATCGGCACTTTTATTCATTGTTGTTTGCTCCCAAATAAATGAGATGCACGACTGCCACTATTTCTAACAAAGCTAAATAACATGAGTAAAGTCATATTTTCCTACCTTATTTAAAATTTCCTCCAATGTGTTGACCACGCCTTCTTTGATGTCTTGTGATGTGCCAAAGCAATGTCTTAATTTTTTCCGTTCCTGGAACCATCGCAAATATCCCCTTATTTTTCTACAGTCCACAAATGGTCCTCTGCAGCTTCACTGTTTACCTCACGGTAAAAAACAGCTTTGCTTTGACATGGAACAAAGTGTTGTTAAGACATTCAAGGTGATTTTTAAGTAATGTCAAGAGATGGCTTCACGTATGTATCTAGGCTTGGCAAAAGCCATGTGGCGGGAATGACGGGACACACGCATTTTACTTAAAAGGGAACGTAGAGAAACGGATAAACTGTCGATAAATAACTTTCAGAAATCAAGATTTGAGAGCATAAGTGTAGGTCACTATTGACCAAACTCGTAGGTACCGACAGTTGGACCTCGCCCACCAGCTAAGCATGCGCTTTCGTGGTTCCGGCTTCACAGATCACAGTTAAATTTATGCTGGCACACGAAACTACATCTGCAGACCGCGGAACATGTCGCGTTTCTTGCCTCTGGTCACTACATCACAAGTGAAGGGGCACAGAAATAGTTCATGCTTTGTGCTTTCAAAGGAGCTCTTCACAGCCTCTATAACATTTCACGCCGCTCAGCATACTAGTAGATGGTGTCCGACATTAGGGAAATGCACCAACGTGTTCTGGAAACAGCTCACTGTACCATCTTCGGCAACCACTTTGCTTACAAGGCTGCCCGGTCTACCCACAAAGAACATCCGAATGCCGCCAAAACCTTGGACAAAAACGGATGCTGCAAGGGAACTTTGCTTGCCAGAAAATAAATACACAAGTTCACTGGAGTTATCCGATTGTCTTTAACTGCCGACTGCGTAAGCAGGACTCTTTGCTGGATCTTTCGACACGTAGCCTTTCCCGCTGCGAGGCAACGTTCTTGTATGGCCTATGACAGGCAGTGTTGTTTACGAGTCCTTACTTCTGAGAGCATTAAAAGAGAGCATGCCATTGGGCACCTGTCCTTTATCTCTTGTTGCTACGACGTTCAACGCATCTTTCTCTGCACAACGCAATACCATAGAGTATCGAGACCATTTTCTCAGTAAAACATACTCGGACCGCGGCGCCATCAGTCGCTGACGCAAAGTGCTATCCACGCAACGGTGCAGTTGAGGGAGCGGACCGTCCTTCTTTCCTCTGTCTGTTCCCCATTTTCCTTACTCACCGTGTAGGGTAAGAAAGCCGATGCTCGCGTTTCACCTCCCTGCTTTTCCTTTCGTTGCTTTATATTTCTCTGGGGTGGTCATGTGGCTAAAACAAAATATAGCATATCCAAACCTATAGGGATCTCTTTGTCTCTGAAAATTATGTACGCGTTTTTTTCGTAGCTGTGTGCTACTGCCGGGTGGATGACCAATTTCGCCTTTTGTTCTTTATCCAATTTTCAGCCCATGAGAAATGTAGATGTACATTGAAATTCGTAGAAATATTGCAAAGTCGAATGAAGCCCATCATAATACGTAATAAACACAACGAATGTTCAACATGTGGCAGAAGCCACACGTGAAAGAAGAATACAAGCTAAATTTTCTAAAACAATGCATTCACTCGAAACAAGTGTCGAAATAGAGAAGCAAAAGTAACACCACGTGTCACGGGTAACGAATACTGAAAAAAATTGATAGAATATGATTTCTTTTAAGTGATACGCAATACCGCGTTCTACCGGTGTTCCGGAAGGCATAAGGTATTTTATTTATGTTCAATCTGACGACTCATCCTTTCTATTTTCTATAGTGTTCAGATAAATAGGCTACAAGTAGAGTCACGTCGTTCACACGCCTGGCAAAAATACGTACCTTTTGAGCAAATGGCATGGCATTCAAAAAGAGGTACGTGTGCGTATCATCATGCACTCAAGATGTCCGGTTGCTGTTATTCTGTCCCCCAGCACCGTCCTTCTTTTTTCTTTTATTTAGCGGAAGACAGAGACCACCCACGAAAGACAGCGGTAAAGCGGCAGCAAAATATTGCAGCTTGGAATGAAGAGACATTGCGGCCGTTGAAGGAGGGGTGAGAGGGGAGCATGCGTATACATAAAAAAGGCTGAAAAGAAGATATATGCTGTCTACAGCAGTCAGTGCTCGTGTGTTTTCCTGCATTCTGTTCCCGTTGTTTTCCTGCTTACTCTGTGGAGAGTGTTCGGTAGAAAGTAGCAGTGTCCCTGTGAATTGCACTCAGAACTTTATGTGAAAAACGGTGACATGCGGGGGAAAAAACAGTTGTGACAAACGGCATGAGAAGGGGGTGAGGAGGTAACAAGCTTCACGAGTGCTGAACCCGCCATTCGTCGAGTGAGGTTGGTGCAGCGGCGGTGCCTCATCTCTTTTTCGGCAGTTCATTTTGTCTTTCGCATGCTTCCTGAACCTGGACTTTGAATTCCCCTCCAGACTCAACTCGCGTTCAGAAATAACGCAGCCGCGGATTCTCTCCAAATATGCCTCCGCATTGCTCGCCTCGCTGAAAGTTCAGGAATGTTGTACACACGTACGGGCATGCCTCTAAACTCGGAAGAGATTCGCCCTCCTCTAGGACTCTCGACGAAGGGAATAGATGCACGCGCACTGTCTTGGCGAATGCGTCACTAAAATAACCAAAGTACTCCCCTCCCCCCCTCTCTCGTTAACTTCCTCGGCGCCCATTTCAATTGTAAACTTACTATATGTCTTACCCATCCAAGAGGAGTGGAACGCCTTTAAACTTTTGACATCATTTTGCTGTAAAGGCTTTTATTTTGTAGTTGATGCAGCCTTCCATGATCAGAAGTATTCCTCTTTTGTGTTTGGCTGTACTACTTTGTCTCTGGGGCTGTAGTAAAGTACGCCTTCTGACACCTCGAAATTGTACGACGTTATAAATACCACTTCGCTTGCACCACGGAATGATTCCGGCTGTTAAGCGTCTGGTCGTTCAAGTTACGAGTTGTACTTGAAATAGTTTTATATTTCATTTAACTGGTTCCAAATGTGCGCTTATATCGAATGATGCCTGCGTTCGAGGTTGGCATCCAATCCATAGGCAGAAATTCTGAACGCTCTAGGCTACAATGAGAGAATATATTGTGAGCAACAATAAGTACGTGCAGCGAAGTTCTCTGCAATGTGCGAATGTGTACATTGTTGTGACACGGTTTGTGGAAACCCCCTATAGCACACATGGCTAAAAACAAGCCGTGATGTTAGACAAAACAATCGAAGCCATTCAGACAATCATCTGTTCCGAGGAATAAAGATATGCGCTATTCCGTGGGAATGCCTTCATCGTATAGGCTAGTCATGTATTGTCAAGTCTATGCAGGGCACAATTGCCGTGGTGGCGCAGTGGCTTTGGCGTCTCACCGCTAAGCTCGAAGGCGCGGAGTCAAATACCGGCCGAGGCAGCTGCAATTCGATCAGAGCAAATTGCAAAAATGCCCGTGTAACTGCGCATTGAGCGAACATTAAGGAACCCCAAGTGGTCAAAATCCTTCCGGAGTCTCCCACTGCGGCGTGCCTCATAATCATATCGTGGTTTCAGCAGCTAAATTCTCTAAAGAAATTTTCTTATTTAGGTCGTAAAGTTCACTCTTTCTTTCTTTTTCAACCTTCTTTCTAATTAAAGCAACGCTGGCAGCATTGGCTTAATGTAGCAACAAGTGTATTCATGTTTTCCAATCTTTTCATTACTACTGTAATACTACTTATTACAAAACATATATTCACTACCCATGTACACAGTTGTTTAGCATGTAATATTTGCCTGAAATCTACAGGAGCAAGCTGTTGAGCTAGTCATGCTACAAAATTCACGCTTTAAAGCTCTAAGAGAAATTAGCGTTATCTCACGCATATCAGCAATTAAGGAATACTCAATCTAGAATATTTCATGTATGGTATTCGTTTTATTTCAGCAAGGAATTCAGGAGGAAGTGTAGCTTACTGTACCTTTTTACAATGCCGAATAAATTTACACTTCATGTGCTTATACAGATTTCGCAAGCACTACAACACACACTTAGGCTTACGATATGGAAAAGCTTGGCATTCCTCTAAATCAATAGTATATCATAGAAGAATACTTACAATCATCAGGATTGACGCTGGCTTGAACTATTTTGATTCGAATATTATTCTACATGGTTACAACACGTTCGCGGGCTAGTTGGTTAGAGTTCGTGATAGAGTCTATAGGGACGACTGAACGAGGACGTAGAAAGAAACAGATAACAGTGATGCGCTGTCGCTGTGTATCTGTTTCTTTCTATACGTCCTCGCTCAGTGGCGCTTATACGCTCTATCATGGACTATTCTACAGCCACCGCAATTCAGGATTTGGCAGAAAATGGGGACTATAGTTCTCTTCGCCAACGAAATATTTTTAGGACGTTGTGGCAGCGCTCCAACTAAACCACCATTGAGCCACATTCTAATGTCTGCACTGCGCTAGCTGCCGTCTACACTGGCAACAAGCGCAAACCGTGTTCCTCTGACCGATCTAGATTAAGCAACACGGCACACGGAGGATAGCAGAAGACTGGACCAACCTTCCTACAATTCGCCAGCGTACCCCGGATGCAAAATAATTGCTTTCCTATAAATAGTTCCTACTTCGAGTGCTTTGAATTAGCACGAACACCGCTCGCAGACGGCAGGTGCTGAAGAGGCGGCGTATAAGGGAACCAATCTTTACCAACCAAGAAGCATCGGCCAGCAGACAGGAAAGGTCTGCCCTGAAGGGAGAGAAGTGCGATGCCCGGCAGGCGGTGCTTTGTCGAAGCTACAAGGGACTCAGGGAATTGGGAGATGCTAGACCGAAAACTCATCGCCGAACTAACCAGACCAGCGCAGAGACGTCGACGAGCAGCCGATGTCCGCTTACCTCTTTCGACAAAGAAGCTACCGATGAAACCCAGCGCACAGCACGATGGACGTAGCCACGTGGGCCCAGAACGAGAGAGCGCCTATCTTATGCGATGCCCCCGTGATTCCGGAGTTGTTCCCAGCGACTTATAATGAGCGTCGCGGAAAGGTCATTATTTCGGGCTCCGAGTTCCGCTATCACTGAGGCTGGCAGGGTGGTATTCCTGCGCTTAAGGAACCAAGACTAGAAAATAAAGGTGTTTAAGAAAGGCACGGAGCTGAAGTGAATTGCGGATCGGAACTAACGGCGGCTCGATAGAATCGTGAGACCATCGCGTCTGTTGCGAAAAACAACAAAAGGACCCGAAATGCGAAGTACGTGCGAATTATTGGAAAACGACGTTCCCACGAAAGCAAATGGGTTGGCAGCTATGGCAAGCCACTATTCGGATATAAAAAAGTACGTTGCGCTATTAGGCTTCTACAGTGGGAGATGTTTTCAGTGACAGTGCATATAAACCGAAAACTTGAGAAATCATAGCGCCTGGCCTGATTAGCCTTGTATGTTTCCTGTCTCCTTACTCGAGATGGATACATATTAGCAAGTTCTGCAAAGGTGTTAATATCCAAATTTTCTCAACTTGTGACTGCCGAGCAGCGTCCATTCGGCAAAGTTTGACTACTTTACACAGGCGCCACGAAGACTTGTACATATTAGAGAAAGACGGGTAACCGATTACAATTACAATTATTTCGCAGAATATAGTAGTGAAAGAATATTATCTATGGCTGTACCATGAAGGTAGCTGAAGAATTACTCAGAAGTAATTGATTACTTGTGGGTTCCTTTGCTCTGAAGCTTTAATATGCTTGCACAATTACCGTAAACACAACGTGTTGGCCGTTTACAATCAGTGCGGTCCTGCAGCCTTTTCTACACTGCTTATGTTTACTAAATATTGCTTTTCAAAAAATTAATTGGTCATCTATCCCCGTTTTTCTTGTGAACACAACAGCAGCGACACTTAAAAGGTATCTCGATGTACGCACTGGGGAGGAAGGCAGTGTTGTAAGGTACGCAGGCAATCCTCACAAGAGTGTCGTTAGTGAAAGCCACTACGCTGGGATCTTGGTTCTGCATAAATGAACATTTTACTTTTTGTTGAAATTTGAGGGCGATTACGGTTGTGCCAACGAAAATGAGGAAAAAAATATATTGGTCCGTACGTGATACTTTGGCAGTAAGTGTCCTACGTGCCCATCTTTGCCGAGAGACACCAACACAGGCCCAATTCATTGGCCAACCCTTGGCGGAGCGCTACCACAACGCAACAGATATTGGGCGCCTCTATAGTCGCGGGAGTCGTTGTTGCCCTAAAGCGTGGCAAATTTTGTGTCCTCTGTTGCGAGATTTCCAGTATCTTTGCCCCAACTTTATTCATTTACTGTTCAGCTTTGATTTCATTGTTACAAGTTTTAGGTTTATTCTCTCTTTTTTTCCAATATGCTTCCTAGAATTTACGAGATACAAGAAGCTTGTGTAGGTTAGCTCGAAAGTAAGTCAGTTCGGTCAAACCTTTGGATCAGGTCTACTGCAGAGCACGTGGCAGCTCCGGGACTGAAAAGTACTCGGCACTGAAATATCTGTTTTTTTCTGCTTTGTGATGCATGGTGGCCAGATATAACGGTATTTGGAGGGGTTACGCAAGACTGGACGTAAAATGCCGGGCACACTGATGGTGAAGAAGCTGACGAAATACATTGAACATCTTCTCTTGCATTGTATAGTATGTCACGATCAGTGTACGAGGCTTTTGCCAAAGTTATTTGCTTTGGGTTGGCGACCACTATAATTAGTTAAAATCTTGTGTGCATAGCTATCGAAAAAATTGCGAGCTTTTGCGGCAGGAGCAATAGTACAGTTTTTAAAGGAATTGGAAATAACAAAAGTCGCTGCAACAGAATCTGGTACGTTTAATCTATCTAGTCTTTCTTCTCCTTCTTGCGTGCATTGCTCTCGTAGCTTAGGAACATCACACCTAATTGTTTATCCGATTCTTGCGTTTTGGTGTTTCTTTAGATATACTGTCTCTGTTCACTCTAGTGCAGTGTATGAAATGTGGCGCTCAAGACAAACTTGTTTAGAAGCGGGCTAAATATGTATATATTTTGTCCAATTTCATTTTGTGAGACCGTTTTATTTTGTGCAGGCGAAGTTTAAAGATGGCGTCATTGCGTATTCTTTCTAATGGTTGTTTCTGCAATCACAATCTTTTTAAGCGCTCTACTCATATCACAGGCGTCAACTAGCCGGCACCACTACCTATAGGCACAATCCATTCGTTAAATTGCCGCAATGCAAAACCAAATATCGATGATAAAATGCGCCATCCGAAAGATTAGCAAAGTCTAGGAGGCTTTGCGTGTATTCCAAACAGATCGGCTGAGCGCTTCTTTTCATACGTTGGATTGTTGACGACCTCGGACAAGTATACAGAAACGGAAAAGTCCAAATTCTTAACTTCAGGCTTCTCCGAAATGTAAGGGGTAGCAGGATGCAAACCATTGCCATCCAACTCAGGCGAACAAAATGCTCCGGGAAACTGTATTCAGCATAAACGACCCTACGAAAAAAAAATTCATTCGCGTTAAAAAATATGACCGATGCAACATCTCTTGGCAGGCTAGTTCTTCTAAAAACTTAACTAAAAATTAGGAGTTGGGAGAGGGTGGACAACTTAATTTTGTCCAAGTGCCCAGCCAATGAATTTGACAGCATAATCAGTTTTTGGCGCACCAACTAAGCCAGCTTCAGTAGTATTCAGCCAGCATTCAGTAATATAGCATATTAGAAGTTATATGAGACGATATAAAACTACAGTTTAACTTGAACAAAGTAGGCACAATGGTGGACAAATAATTGAGCTACCGTGTACACGCTACGGACTCCTAAGAATTGTGGCACTCGAAATAAAACAGTCATTTAGTAGTAGACTTACCCGGGACCTGTCATGTCATTGAATGAGTAGGAACTCTTCAGAGAAAGAGGCAAAAACAATGTCCTACTTGGCACCTCGAGAGAGACGCTATTTAACAGCGTAAGAGGGAACGCAGCTAAGGTGGGGTTCTCAAACTTCGAATGAGATGGGTTAGTTACCATAGTCGTATGTAGGTGCTCTAAAGACAAAATTTCGAGCACCTTTAGCTAGTATAGTGCTCGCTACCATTTCGTGCACAGTTTTCATCGCAGTTTTCAGCGCAGTGATCTCAAAAAGACAGCGCTTTGCTGTCATAGATTTGTCATCGAAGAGTCTTCTTGTGGTAGTCAAGCTACCAATTTCGTCGACGTAAACCTTTATTTTATTGGCGTTTGCGTCTTTGGTATTTGTGCACAATTCCTCATTCCGTCATTATGGCATCACTACAGACGCCCTGCGTAAACAAACATTCAACCGAAAAACTGAAACTAATAAATTATCATCGCTGGCAGTTCATCCACTTCCATCGTCGGCTAGCTGCGTTGCAAGTACGTCATGTTCGTAGGGTATGACGGTTGTCGCGTCGATGGCGAAGGTTCCAATTCTTGGCATGACCATGACCCACACAAACATTTCTTTTCTTTTTCATGCGTGTGACAGTGAACCATTGAGTGTTTGGTTAGTGGTTTCAAGGCTTACCGCATGCTTATCAGAACATCCTTACAAAATAGAAGGGGACGTGTCTTTACAGGCTTGATTGACACTATTTGGAATGCGCAATATCATGTGTAGTCGGGAATTTTGGTGACGCCCTGCACAAGCTCGATTTAAGCTTTGGTGCTTTGGATATGCAGCTACACTGGTGTTACATATCTGATGTACAGAAAATGAAATGTATACCTACGGTTCACATATGCCGAAAGTTGTCTATTGGCTTTAGGTGAAGCCCACTTTCAGTTTCCTTCCCTATTACTGAAAACATTTCAAAATTTCTTTAAAAATTTTTGTTGTTTATGCTTGTTCTTATGTGTTTTGCGCATTTACATAGAAAATAAACGTTTTTTTTTTTTCTGTGTGCTCATATGTCTCGTCGTTAGAAGGTTAACTGTGCATCAACCACAGATGGGGCTCCTAGAAACCTTCCCAGATTTATGGAGGTTAATGACTCCTGTATTCACAGCACACGCAAGCAGAAGGGTGTAAAGCACACACAAGCACTAAACCTTTGTCTTCCTCGTTCCTTTAGACGCTGCAATATTTAAATCACCAAGGATCAACAATCCTAGTCGCGTACGTTGCTAAGCTGTATTCCATTATAGTATATTTGGAAATAGAACAAATCTGGAATATGCATTTTTTTTTTTTTTGCATTCCTGCATACTACTAGGTCGTCGACGTACATTTTTCCTGACTTGGCGCAGAACAAGAGCCACGGCACTGTTTCGTACAAACTAAATATCGGGAGAAAAACTATATGGCCATCAGAGTCAGCAAAAAGAGTAGAAGTCATCTTGGAACCTGCTGGCGACATTAAGTTGGAGGAAAAACAGTGAGAATCACGTTAAGCCAAATTGGGCTTTCTTTTACGGGGGCGGGGGACATTGACGTTGTTGGCCTCATCCCATATACTCTGCATCGGAAATACAAAAATATTGACGAATTTTGTTTATAGACTCTGCGACAGCCATTCAGGCCTTCTATATTCTTGTATGTACATGTCACACAGGTATAACCAACAATTATGTTTACCTGTGGATTTTCTATCTATGTATATGTGTATATGATGATTAGGGAAAGACTTGCCATTTCTAGTAAATTCTTTCCGTTTCGTCAAGCATTCGCTGTAGGGCACTGACCACGCAGCATTAGTAACCAAGGATTGCCACATCCGCCTTCTGATGATATATGGGGTTTAATGGCGCAAGGGCCCATAAGGGCCAAAGAGACGGTATTTTATAAGGTGTGATAGTGTGCTAAGTTGTTTTCATCAACTGTGTTCTACTCTGTTCTAACATCTTCCTGATGTACTGACTTCGAGTGTATAACTGTGACCTAGTCGTACAGCGCCAGCCTCGGCTGCGGGAGGTAGCGAGTTCGATTCCCACCAACGCCGGGCACCCACTGGATCTTACATAGGCACAATGGTACCCCGGCCTGGCATTCGGCTTTTTTCAAGGGCGATGCGCTTAAGAAAGGAGCCTGCGCCCCAAATTCCCGTCGAAATCACTGTGAGCACAAAAAAGGAGGAGGTTTGGGTCGATCCCATGGCGGTAATTTTCCACATGGCGTCCCAAATGCACCTATTGAAGTGTTGGCGCCTTCGGGTTTGGGACAAACACCCCTTTCCAAGCGTTGAAGTCCCATATTCGTCGACCACCAGGCCAGAAACGCGCTTGCACCTATTTATCGGGTTAGTCCCCGGCGGCAGCACCTGCCTCCCACATGCTGCGGTGGATGCTCTTCAACAAGGCTGTCAGTGGTTGAAACGTTCCATAACCTTCGTCATGTCCTTCATGTCATTCAGAATCATGTTCTACGCATTCTTCGTGTAGCGGTGGCGGCGATGAGCTGAGTTAGAGGTCATGCACTCGAAAAAAAAATGTCGATATATTTAGCCGTATAGTAAAACTGTTATAGTGTAGAAAACAGATCTCTGCAGTCGCTGAAATGGATTATGTTTTAATCTATCTTACTGGTTATGTTCGGGTGCGTTCTTTGTGCGAGCTATCACAAACGTCCGCATTTAACGGCCGCTGTCGCAAGAAATTCGTCCTTGCAAAGAGCAGTCTATGACGAAAGAAGTCTAGCAATTACGGATGAAAGATAACAAAAACTAAAAAAAAATACTAATGAGCGATCGCTGTGTCGTCATTGGCTCGAATAGACGTGGTGGGGAGTAAGACTGGTATTTCGCACAACATTTATCACAGTATCCTTGAAACTGTGGCATAAACTCAATTAATGACCGGCAACGTCTCTGTCGATGCCTTTGCAAAATTTCAGCGCAGCGAGCATCATCAACAATGCCAAAGGAAAAGAGAAATGCCCGTGGTACTCATCTATGAGGGTACCTTCTTTGTTCTTCAAGTTTCATGACGGATTATAGCGCCAACAACGACTGTCATTTCATTCCTTTCCTTATTTTTTCGATGTATCATCTTCTTCCCCTTCGCGTTGATTGTTTAGCGCTTTCTTTTTGAGAACACAGCATGAACTAAATTCGACCAAGGTTACGTAAGAAAACTCCTTATGCCGGCAGACTCACTTTAAATATCACAATCAACACAACTTATGCAGAGAAGATGATGTCAGAAGCGTGAAGGGCGTTGGAATGGACGAATATGAAAAGTTGGGAAACCTGCTCTTGGTCTTTCATTTCTTTTATCGTTTCTTTAAGTAACTCCTAATAATGGCACCAATCCTAGGTTCTATGTCCACATTGGTGCCGCTGTGGTGAAATTTTCTGGCGTGCTGAGCGCCCCTTTCTTCGCTCGCACACACCGCACAGTCCACACGCGTCACAGAGGGCGTTTTACTCTCCCTCTTTGGTGCTTTAAAAAGTTCTCGTAATGTAATATTCTAACCCGCATGTCTTCTTCTGCCCGGGTAGTGCCGGCACCATCAGCGACAAAGGCACAGAGAGGTGCTTCTGATCCGCATAAATTCAGGTGTGTCTACCGTTTCAAACAATCGATGCGTTCTTGTATCGTTTTTCCGACGGCACCTTTGTATACATTTTTCTTTCTCTTACTTTCTGCGAAATACGCTGAGGCAGTCCTTTTGCTGAAACAATCTCTGTTATTAAGTTGCCTGGAGTAACCATTGTGCATCGCTTTGAGTAGGCGACAAAGGACAAAGAGCATTATTTTTGTCATATAGGGCAGTGTGCGTCCAAAATCGAACAAGCTGGTTGGATACCTTTTGTCAGAAAGGTTAGATACCTTTTGCACTAGGTCTGTGCGACATGGATGGCAGAATTTCGCTCTTCGTTAAGTGCTGCGGTTTGTTATTCACTTTACGGACTGTGGCCGATATCACACAAGCGACATTTTGTCGCTTTACTTCAAGATATGGTAGTAGGTGTAGGCTGCGAGAAGTCTCGAGTCCTGTATGCCGCATGCCTTGAAGACAAACAGCGCTGAGCTTTTCACGGGTTTGTAGCTATCTTTCCTATGGACTTTTTTTAATTATGCGCGTGGGACACTTTACGGAGGAGCCGCATACGAAACCAAGAAACAAAGGGGCCAAGGACCCACAGGGGAAATTACTTGTACTTACTGATTGAATTAAAGAAATGATAAATATAATGGAAATGAAAGTGGATGAAAAAGCAACTTGCTGCAGGTGGGGAACGATCCCACGTCTTCGCATTACGCGTGCGATGCTCTACGAATTGAGCTACTGCGGTGCTGTTCTCCCACCCACTTTGCGGGGTATTTATGCGTTACTACTAGAACTAGCCCTGGGAGTGTTAGCCAGAGCCACTACTCACAAACCTTGGCGGCGGATGTGGAACATCCTTTCTGCCGCAGGCGTCACGAGTACGTGATGCCTTTCTCGCTATGCCACTGACATTATTTACTTTTCTAGATGCAGGGACCATCAATATCTGTCTTCTGCTCGTGAAAATCCCTCTTAATGCTATGAAAGTTCATCATACGTCGCCCACAGTGGAAGCACAGTGACGGGGGTCCATAGAAGGGCATTGCAGCAGACTCTGGACGAACGCCATATGCGTGCTGGGTGCACTTTGAGCTGTGTAACGGCCGAGTGCCATTAGAGGCGCGTAAACATTGCCGGCGCAGCATGCATTTCGCCGCTCGATTTCAGGGCGCTCAAAATTGAAGTGCGAGCAATATCGCAACTACTCTAATCCATTGTTATGTTTGCAAGCTGACCTACATTTTTATAGAGAGCTTATTTCAGACTCGAAAACGTAGACTCGGGACTACTGCATGATTAAAAACCGGATACAGAGTGATTCCATTTCGTACTTTCACATATTTTTGTGTAAAATGCGTTCGTTGCTGTTCGAGTTTACATTTTTGAGCTCTGTGCACATCTGCCCTTGTCGTGACAGTGGAGCTTTGTGAGAGATCCGATTTTATATCATTTGTTGTATGACTGCGTGTCGGTCCGGTTGCAAAGGCGCCGACGAAAACGTACCTCCGTTTTGTTTCTCTTCCAATGCAGACTCCGCCAGAGAGCTGGAAGCGAGGCATTTTGCGCCGAGAGACATTATTCACTTTTGACTAGAAACAGGTTCACATATCTGGAAAACATGGTATGTCAGAGATGTTATTTGTGTAACGCGTGCGCAGTGAACGCAAACGTTCCACTGTATTGTGAGCGCTCTATGCTCAAAGTGTAGACCCTATTCCCGAGATTTTCGACGGCCTGTCGGTGTTACTTACTTGCCTAAGCCAAAAGAACAACCTGGTCTCGTGGCACTGTACAGTCCACTGATATCAGAGTTCTTCACAGCAGTTACCTTCAGGTGAGAGCTTTAAGAGCGCGACGACTCTAGCCTTTCAGTAAAGCAAACAGATTGTCCTGCAAGTGGATGCGTAGCTAGCACAGATTGAAATTCCTACCCAAGAAGCTTTCAAAATAATGATTTCCCCGCGCGGCTGACTTGTCAAGTGTAGAAAGTGAGTTAAGATTTATTTCACTCTTTCAATCGTCAACTTCATCTTGTTTACGACGACAATATTATTTATCTATCATTTCGGTTCAGTCGCTACACCGTTCCGCACATAAGCGCAAGGTCTCGGGCTACAAAGCTGTCCACTAGAGTCCTATTTTTACAGTCCTATGTTTAGGACATTCAACACCATCTCTGAATGGTTTTACAAAGTTGATTCTCCAAACTGAAAGCTTGAATTTTAATATGTGCGCCACGCATATGCTGCTTAGAACGAGCCGCCCGACTTCTACAACGGTTCGGTGTACAAATGGTCCTGCTACAATTGTTCGTAGTACTTGCGTTCGCCTCAGTGGGAGATCTGTGACACACTTTAATAAATGAACGGTTTCGAGGAAGGGCGTGGCAAAGCGCTATCACGCGACAAGGTTCACGGAAACTTTTAATGCGTCAGAATTGACACGATCACGCAAACCAAAAACCCTCAGCGTCCGCCGGTTATCTCGAGGCGTCGAAGAGGAAAGAACAGCGGAGAGTAGCAGGAAAGTGTGTCGTGTCAGAAGAGAAGATGAGCCATGAAGCAAAAAGAGGCTAGAGAAGTTGTGTGAACCAGAAGGAGGGTGGTGTGAGGTTACATATTAGGTGTAGGGAGAGAGACGGAGAGGTAAACATCTATTCAGTGCCAGGTCTGGAGTCTAGAAGAAGGGAAGAAATGTGAATCGCGCTGTGGCGCGCACCGGTTGACCGAGGAGACTTCCAGGGGTATTTCACAAGTTCAGACAAGTGTTGTGAAAGTGCGTGTAACTACAGCTTAAAATGAATGCAGAGCTGTCAACGAGTGGTATGATAAGTCGTACGGAGGAACGTCACCAAAAGACAAGGTCAAGAAGGTGTACGAAAGTGAACGTATACGCGATTGACGCAAAACACATAGTGAGAAATTAGGCGTGTAATTACAAGTGGTAGGCGTCGTTAAGAAACACTGTAGCGTTCTGCAGGCGTCTTGTTGGATACATAAGGTTTGCGACGAGTAATGCTCACGTGTTGAACCATTTGAACGACAATTTTGTGTCTTATTGTGCCAGCAATAAGACACAAAAGCAGGATTATTACATAACGCTGTTAACGTAAAGTTAACGTAAGGTTAGCGTAAAATCTTCAATCTTGAAACATCCTGAACTAAATGAGGGAGGCACCTTTCCAGATGAAAATTTACAGTACTCACGCTAGCCTGGCCATGTGAGCGTGGCAGAGTTATGACCTTCTATTTGCACCAGCGCCTCACGCGGCACTGTCTGTCCCTATATAAAAGTTTCGACGAAGCATCCTGACTAGAAGAATAGCATTCAACAGAGCCAAGCAAGTACGACAACAAGCGGTGTCCTTATCTTGAGTAGACGTCACCTGAACGTAGTCCTCAGTTTCACCCCTTGCTTTTGTCATATATTCAGAGTGAAAAAAAAATTTAAATAGAAAAAAATCATCGTCTAGTGTTTGTATTGCCCTTTTCACGAGCTTTGTGAGAATTCTGGACTTTTCTGTGAGCTCCTTGCAGTATCATTCACATAAGAGGACAGTTTCAGGTCTTTTGACAACCAATGCCTTTTTCGTAATGCCTACAGTTTCTCTAGTTTCTTTAATTCCCGTTTCCCCTGATCTGGCGCAGGGGTTGAGCGTCTGTTACATTCTGCTGCTCAGCATCCGCATGTGACTCCAATTTCCAACCACGGTGGCAACATTTACACAGTGGAGAGACGCTCGTGTAATCTACAGTAGGCTACGCAGTAACGTTCCAGTGGTCAAAATCATTCGCGAGTCCCACGCTATATGGCGTCTGTCCTATAGTGAGGCTTCGAGATGCCCCACAGATCAATCAGTCGAGCAGTCCCTTAATCCACCAAAAGTTCTAGTGCGATGTCCTTTTTCTGAACAAATATGCGTCCACCAATACCCCATATAGCTCTCAATCCCCGAGAACCCTGTTTTTGTATTGCAAGATGCCGCGTGCCACACATGAGTTCTAAAACGGTAAGCACACCGAGTAAGCTGCTATCGAGAAAAAACATGTACCGATGATGCGTTTCAGTCAGCAAAATATCAACATCCTGGCCTCTTTTAGACAATCTCTGAAAACAAATATAGATGCAACCATCCACATGAACAGATCATGCACTGCTGTTGGGAATGTTTTCTTCTACGGATATGTTTACGACTAATGAACGATTTGTTTAACAATTTGTTAATGATTAACGCTGTTTATGAACAGCGACAGTCTCCAGTAACGGAATTCGCTTACACGTGTTGCGGAAATTGGGACATTTATTGGAAGCGATTACATCTCACCATGTAGAGAAACAAGTGCAAGGAGCCGTTGAAACGTCAGGCACTGTCACTGACAAGCAAAATAGGCATAGCGGGCTGCCGGCTGGCACCAATTTTGTTTCAGTGGCGGGATGAACACCTTTATTACAGGTTTTCATGGAGTACTTCCGATCCAACGCAGTGTGTCGTTGCGTCACTCTTTCCGGAATATGGTCACCTGAAGAGGTGCTGCCATGCTGACGACATAAATGAAAGCCATGCAAGATGTGGCGCAACGCGACACACGAGCCTTCCTTTCAGGAAGTTGCGTAGTCTGTCAGTTTCGAAATCTCCTTTTTTTTTCTTTTTATTGTGTGGCACGTCTTTTTACGCACAGTTGCAGGAAGCTGGGTGTTTAATTCCTAGAAGCACCGCAATTACGTCTGTGAAATTATAATCCTCGGCGCATTTATAATTCCTGTAAAAGAATTGCGCAAGAAGCAGCGGTTCATTGATGCTACAGCGAGACTTTCGTACTGTGCTTTCAATTTCGCAAATGACTCAGGTGCCAGACTTTTCACGACGACCTATTTGTAATCTTGTCAAAAAATAAACGAAGGCTCATTGAAAGCGCTGATTTGTAACTTGTTCCTTCCGATCCTGCAGTGGTAACTCTTTAGGCCTAAATGCCATATCAGCTCGTTTGAGTGTGTGATCGATCGATCTACTGACCGATTTAGTTAATAATTCATTCATCTCATGAGTCACCGTAGCAGAAGCACAAAACATAAATATTGGCATAAAATGGCCATAACAAATGGTGCAACTTGGTGCCCTAAAACATACTTCCGATATTTATCGGTAGAATGGGCGTTCGCAACTTCACGGGAAACAAAAGCAAATCAAATAGGACAACCACTTGCATTTTGTTTTGTTTTATTTTCCATGCATTGTTGCGTGCTTACAATATTGAAAACACTGATATGGCGTGAACTCAGAATCGTTTCTCTTTTTAAATGTGGGTTCTCCTGCAAGACACACACACGCACACACGTCTTATTTATCTTACTGATACACCACATTCAACATTCCCAACATAAAAGCACATCGCTTCATCGCGTTTTATCGAATGGTGTAACTATTTGTTATATTCATGCAGCCGCACATTCTGCGCAGCGTCACGCATGACGTAACTCATGAAAAATAAGCACCGCCAACATAATTATGACACTGCATAAGACAGAACGAGACCTCCCTGCGCCCGCGTCTGTCCCTCTGTGAATCCATGAGAGTACGTACAAACGGCCCAATCGCCAGTCGCTGTGTAATGCACTCTACGAAGGCGTGTTCATTGTGACGTCAAATTCGATCCCACTTCCTCGATATGTAGTTGAAACAACGTTCCCTTTCTCAGTAGGCGTGCTGTGGCCGCCACCCTTCACTGACATGGCCACATTTTAAGTATGATGTCAGTTAACTGTATATGTAATCGTGGATATTGAATTCTTTTCTTTTCGAGAAATTTTTTGTTTTCACCATATTCGCTCCCACATTACACGTCGTGCTTTTTTTTCCGAATAAAGGAAAGTACTTGTTCCCGTTACTGGAATCTAGCCGTCGCGTTATCTTGCTATTAGCTCTACGCATGGAGCTCGTCCAGATCCCGAAATTTTAACATACAGTTCTTTTGCGAACTTGTAATCATTACCAACTTGTCTTGGCACGGCGAAGGCTCATGGTAGCCGAGCATTTCTTGGTGTTTCATGGTACGAGAGAAGTTTCAGGCGAGGATCCGACGCGCTGTAAATAGTGAAACGTTTCTAGGCTCCGAAAGAAAGCCGTCAATAATTATTTAACAGTTCGTTTGTTGCAAAATAAATTGATACCACGAAGTAATTTACTAACCGCCGCACAGTTTCTTCGACGCCTGTAGGATGTGCTCTATATGCTATCACCGTATAAAACACTGGGTTTTGGGCCCTTATTAGAGCACTGATGGAACGCACATGTTACTTTTAACAAACACTTGCCTTCCCACGCTTGGTGACCGGTCCTAACCGGCTGACGTGGCTTCTCCTAAACCGCCATCACCTCTCTTCAGGTCAGCCGATGACCGACTTCTTGCCGTCGTGGCCGGCATCACCTTCCGCAATACGAAGAATACCTTTAGATTGCGACGCAAAATATAATATGTTTGATTAATGCAGATATAATCCCACATACGAAGTGGGAACTGGAGGTGTTGGGACAGCTAATTAGTGACTTCTTAGTGATCTTGCTATATTACAAGGCGCTAGTGCTCGCCAAATTCAGACTTCTTAAGGTGGAAGCATTTCCATTTGTTAGTGTATCATGTTCGTACTTTTCTGCTTCTCGTCAGCCTTATGAATAACCGTGTCTAAAATATGTACCCATGGAAAATATGCCTCTTACTTTGTAAACGACCGAAAATAGCAAAGAACACCTGAAAAATGCGTTGTATAGAAAGGGTATAGCTGAGCTTGTGGGGATAGTCATATGCAGGCAGCTTTACGCCGTAATATGATGAGAAGTCTACGTTGAAAGAAACGTTTCATCAGTTGCTAGGCGAAAGAATATCGGGAAAGGAAGAAAAAGACTTAATAAGCTTTGAACATGCCGCAGTGTCTATGCATAAGAACCTGTCTGCCTTCTGCGGTGCCAAAGGAGGTAAGACGAAGAAAAAAAGAAATCTGAAGTAACTAGATGATATTTAATAGTCGTTTTTGGTGCAAGCAACCCTTGGCCGAGTTATGCCCGGGTTCACCTTCAGTAAGCGTCGTCCGAAAGTCTGCGTTTGTCCCGCGAAATAAACCCACGGAGCTTAAGCTGCGACTCACAGATGGCGCACCAATGCTGTGGCGCGATCAATTCTCAACTCCCGAGCGTTTATGGGAACGCACGGCGCTGGCGCCGGTGCCGGTTCGCGGCCCCCAAAGAGTTCGGCGCGACGCTCCCGGACCAGAGCTCCGTGCAACGGCGATATCTCTCGCGACGAGCGCCGAGAAGAGGAATTTTGCAGGAGGCGCGTTTTCTCCTCGCCCTTTTTTTTTTTTTCGCCCTCCATCTGTGAGCTCAAGTCACCCTTCATCTCTTCAGGTGTCACGATGCTATCGAATATTGGAGAAAGCGCCTGCTGAAAGTGCCGGCGTGTGAAAAGCGTTGTGTACGCTTTTTTTTTTAAATCTGTGTATGTATGCAGTGCGCGAAACTTTAAGCGCTGTCCTGCCTTGGCTCCTCGCGTGAACTCACCAGTGTGTGGCGTGGGAAATGTCGCCAAAGTGGCTGCGGGATGGTGCGCGGGGCCAGTGATGCCCTGCGACGTGAATTCGCACTGCTGAGGATTATCGCGCTCGTTCAAGGGATACATCGGATCGTGTGAATTCGTAGTTCTACTCTGGGCTTTTGCGTCTCGTGTCATTTGGTTACAGCGTCCTTTTTTTATCTGCGCTTCTGTCTGGCGCCATTCACTGTGCGGCATGTCGCGAGATGCATATCTTGCATGTGCACTTGGTATTGGTTCGTGAACCGCGCTTTAGTTTCGGTTGAAAGTTTGAAAATCAGTTCAGGCAGAAGCGTGACTGTATATATCTGCCGGTCGACATTGGACGAAGTTTGCGCGCTCGCATAAGCATGTAGATTGGTAGAAAAGTGCACAAGAGGCGGCAAAAAAAGTAACTGTGTTAGTCTCCTTATCGTGTTTCCTCGAGCAGGTGTCATAGTTCTTAGCCCAACGGTCTCTGTGCCGGGATGTAGCTGACGAGAGGACTGCAGAGAAGCCGCCCCACAGTGGCAGGCCCCCATGGGGCCTAGTGCATCGTCGTCTCGGTGTGCGGGATGGCATCAGCGTCTTCAGCGACGTGCGTTGTCGCCGCCTGCTGTGGATATCGGCCAAGCTGGACGACAACGGATATTCGCGGACCCACTTCCTCGAACTGGCGTCGGCGTCGACCGCGAGCGCTGAACACGGCGAACGTTGTGGTGCTGGCAGCGCTGGCGCTCGTCTTGGGCGCGCCGGAAGTGTCGTCGATGCATTCGAGAGGTGAGAAGGTGTCGCTTTTCTTTCGTCCGTTTCATAACGCCTTTAGCGAGCACTGTCTTTTTGTGCGTGTGTATGGCGAATTATGTTTCGCAGGGATTGCTTCGTGACGACTGCGAGCGTGAGCGCATGTACGTATAAGTCGCTTACTTGATAAGACTGCTGACGCCAACTCGACTGGGTACTCATCGTCACATTTTATTTCTCCCGGTCGTCAAAGCGCATAATTTAGGTGCGAAGTCTCACGACGCAGTGTTGTAAGTTCTTCATATCACATGAGTGGCCCGTATAACGAAAGAATCATATACCAATGTTATTTTCTTTCGCGCTTCGTCAATACTGTGAGCGGCGCTCTGCCCGTGATATACCGCTGGTACAGATCGCATGTGATGAGATATGAGCAAAAATGAACACAATATCCGAAAAATATCCGAACATTAAAGCTGTCCTCGTTTCCTGTAAGGCACCGAAGCGCAATCTGCTCTCTCAAGCGCACGTTGTGCGACGCATTCAATGCAGAGAAATAGCCTTAACAATGGAAATGAATACAACATAACAGTGTGACAACTGACACGAATAAACGAACTAAAGGGGACGATAACAGGCATTGCTTGAGGTGTGCCAGAGTCTTTGTTTCCAATTCTGAGACGATCCTTTTTTGGCGGCCATATTAAGAGTAGGGCACACCGAGTCGAATTCGCTAATTGTCATGCGTATACAACGGCAGATCTGAAGACTATGTAAAAACAGTGCCACCGCTGTTTTAAGCACATTCGAGTAGGCGTAGCTGGTGCCGCGTGTTCTGTAGGGACCTTAAATTGGAAGCAGAGTTGAATGCCTCGCAGCTGAAAAAAAGTCGGGTTGGCTGTATCTGTGAAGGAGCCCGCTGTAGGGTGCGTGAACCTTCTTTTGCGTTCTGCAAAGAATGTTTAGGCACTAGGGCACAGAAATAACGTAATCACATACACAAGTTACATTTATTCACGCATTACGGAGGTTATACGCCAAACTGGTACAGCTAGTGGGTATCTTGCGTTCTTGTATTGTTGTGCTCTCTTTTGATCGCAGTGGGCATATTTCTTTTGTAAAGTATATTTTAGTACTGGGTTAAACATTATAGCCCCTGGCGGCGCCCTAGAATGCCCTACGACATTCGAGCATGCCGCGCTATTAGATTGTTGGCCTTCAGCGTTTGCCTAAATCTTCTGCGCTTGCACTCCTTAAAGGAAACGGACAGGTTCCAGCGTGGTCAAAGAGCTTGGAGATCCCTTTGTCCTGCTTTCTCAGCCTCTTAACGCTATTTCTAGTATATAAATTTTAAACGCTGGCCTCTTCACATCTGAGCCTTAACGTCTGAACCTCTTCACGCTATTTCTGGACTATGCGTTTTGAACGCAGGGGGGCCGTAGCCGAGCAATCAGGAAATTTCTGCAACAAATTTCGCACATGGAAGACTTATAACTCTTGGGGAGCACAGGTTCGAGTCCGACAAATTATACCTACTATAGCATAGTAAGCTCTCTGAAGAACGAACATTCCTGCTGGGACAGAGAAACGTATACATTGCCGCGCTACGACTCTCTGAACTCCTCGCACCAGGATAAATTTAGCTGCGATTGTGTCGCGCGTGGCACGATAACGCCTGTTTCTGCGCTGACCACAAATGCATGATCCAGCATTAGCTTCCTTTCCCTGCGCAGTGGTGCTAAAGTAAGGCGCGTGGCTAGTAAAGTTGGAATGATGTAAGCGTTAATCCAATAACGTTTTGCTATCTACGCTTTTAGCAAGTGACCTCCTCTGACTGATTCTAAGGATGTCTCTCGTAAAAAAAAAAGAAATAAAGAATAAGAATGAAATCACACGGTAAGTTATTTCCTGTGAAGTAGAACTCGCTATCAAATAACCGTAGTCAATATGATCTGAAATGGGGTATTCGTGTACTACATCGCATAGACGTCACACAAATGTTGCAAGCATACCGTGGAATTACATATCCGTCCGATTTCTTGAAGTTTGTAATATTCGTGCTTACAATTTGTATTCTTTGTTATCTATGTGTGTTTGTGTGTGGGGGGGGGGGGGGGGGGTGTCCGTGCCGCAGCGTGTGCTCGCTGACACGAACATTTGTGTTTTCTGCCCTAATTACCCAGTGCGAGAACTGGTGTCATACATACGTGGGTCTGAGAGTCACACTTACCGAACGTTTAGCTATTCGATAAGAAGCGCCCATCATGAATAATTCCTTGCCGAGACGCAAGTGAGAGCATGGGATGAAGAATGGAATGCGTGTCCACTCGGTATACACATATCCATCACATACCGTTGTGGTTGCGTTCGCTATGCCGAACATAACACTCTTGCGCAGGCAACGCCATTGCGTACCCAATGGACGCAGTGCTACGAGTGTTTATTGTTCGAAATTTTCTTGCCGTGTCTCGTCCTGTGTCGCTTTGTGCGTGGTGGTTTGCTTCGCGCTTATTTACTTGCACTTACTAGCCTCCCTGTATTTCTCTCTCGTCTTTCGCCTCCTCTTTATCGACCCAAACATGTAACAACAAACTTCACAAGTCCTGCTTATGGAAGTTTTCTCTTTCACGTAATTTTCTTTCGAAGTTTTATTACGATTTAAATTATATGAACGCTCCAGGCACATTTTGTCGTCCTCGCCATGAGACTCCGTATAAACTCTAAGTGCGATAACATCGCTGCCGCGCGCCGTATGCTGAACGTGCAAGTGAAAGCGTGCGAGGGTGAGCCGGCCATGGCGGCTCAATCTCGATTGCGCAAGGGTAGAAAGCAGTGAGGAAATGCGCCGTCTTCCGTCACGCATAAGGCGCCTTGGGAAGGGGACGGGACGGCGTTGTACTCCAGTGGCTGCTGCGTATGAGGAGGGAAGATAACCGATGGTCATTAAGGGTTACGGACTGGATTCCAAGGGAAGGGAAGAGTAGCAGGGGGTGGCAGAAAGTTAGGTGGGCGGATGAGATTAAGAAGTTTGCAGGGACAACATGGCCACAGTTAGCACATGACCGGGGTAGTTGGAGAAGTATGAGAGAGGCCTTTGCCCTGCAGTGGGCGTAACCAGGCTAATGATGATGATGATGCGTATGGCGCGGCCGCGCGTAGCCGCGCAGGCCCTACTTGAAAGCAATCTGTGACGGGGACAGAGTGCATGAGGCGAGTGCCGATAGCTCCATGCGCGCTGTGTTTTCATCGCTTAGTCAGCGTTGAAGCGAAAGGCAACACGCAGGTCAATTCGCTCGCTGATACTGCAGCGCTTTCTCACCCCAACGTTTTGGAAGTAAGTTCCTACCATCATCGAGTGAGGTGTGTTCACGTTTGCTTGTGCGCCAGTGACACCATGCCTGTTAATTTAGTTAGTAAACAAATGCTTAGAAAGTTATATGGGCGATAAAACTACTATCCTTAATTCGTAAGGCTGTCAACTATTCTTTTGTCGCAATTGATGCTTTGCCATTCGGGTGAAAGTGCGACTTATTTATTATACTGTAGCCACACAACTGAGCTGTTCTTAAAGCACTCAAGAGTACAAAGCTTATCACTACAAGAAACAGGCGTTTTGAACAGCACATTGCAAGAAACGTTGTTTGAGATATCTGTGCTTACTTCACAGAAAAATTGGGTGCGCCTCACTAAATTTTTTGGTGCATTAGTATTAATGGCAGGCAATGCGAGAGAGCAGCTGTGCTCTTCAGTGTGCTGTGCTGCCTATGAGCACGTCGACTGTTCGTTACCGTTTATTTATAAGACATGATTTATGTTCCTCTAGTTGGGTCATTAGCCGAGTAGTCTCTGCAGCAGTGAAGATGTTCTAAACAGAGTGACTTGGAAGCTCTTGTGAGAAAGAACTGAATATGCTATTTTACTATTTTTGTTGTTGCTTTTGCAGTGCCATGAGGTTTTTGCACATCTCAAGTTCAATGCGGGAGCGCTTGTTATACTATTTTGAAGCTCACACCCATTGTGGTGAAGTTACCGCTGTTTTCTTTTGT
Source organism: Dermacentor andersoni (assembly GCF_023375885.2). NCBI lineage: Eukaryota > Metazoa > Arthropoda > Arachnida > Ixodida > Ixodidae > Dermacentor > Dermacentor andersoni. The sequence continues at coordinate 166,318,987 of NC_092815.1, read as the reverse complement.
TCCACTTCAGTTTGGTTCTGAATTGGTGGTGGTGTTGGCTGAGTTGTACTCTGTATTAAATAATATGCCTGAAAGTTGAAGTGCAGTTGGAGAGCTTGTAGCAAAACCGAATCAAAGTTTTGAGAATCGTTGCCTATCTACAATTTTCAGATATGTTTTTCTATTGTACCGTTGTTGTTTCTGGGGAGATAAAAATGCCAAAATTGTATACACGCGTAAAAGACGACCAAGACATTCCCGAATGTTGCGTCCTAAAGAAAGAGCTTCTATATTAGTAAATGACAAGGAAGGGACACATCGGCGCATATGTGTAACTTCTGTAATTTACAGCGGTCATTCATTCGCAATCGTTTATACCAATTTTAGTATTACTATATTCGTTGATAAGTGGCAATATACTAACCAAAAGTATTGTATTTCACATCGTCATTGGGGATTCTTTCAGTGCTCTTTTTTCTTTTTTTACAGTACCATGGAACGTAAGACGCTTCTTTCTTTTTGTGAAACTGTGTAACACAATGCACACCTGCTTTGGTCTCACTGAGACTGACAGTATTGCAAATAAGCATATAAATAAATAAATCAGTAAAAGCAAGGCAACTTTATCAGCAAAGCTTTCTGCTTGGGACTGCTTATATTACAGGATATATTGCGTGGCGGATTAATCGACTACTGTTGTTTTATTACATTCGTGGAATAACAAGAATAAGAGGACTTGAATACAGTTCCTTTAGCACCCAGAAATGCGTGACTCATCAATGTTAACATTGAGCATATTAACTGATGTTTAAATACCGCCTTGCCTTCCAGTGTCGAACAATATAGGTGCGATATGAAGAGTACAAATAAATAAACAACCTGCATAAAAATTCACTGTTGGAAATGCCTGAAATAAAGTATTGCATATATTTCCATGGAAAAATTTGTGTGGGTAAATGGTTTCAGCCATGTTCAACGAAATATAAATGACCTGTTGTACACCTTTATGTTTCACCTTACCATTATTAAGAATACGATTGCCCAAGAAATCCAAGGCCCATATGCACAAACAAAGCAAAAAAGGGCAAAGGCTAAAACTGCTCAGAAGAGCAGATACGAGCCAATTCTGATGTTAGGCATATTATTGTCGAAGTTAATTGAGAAGCAGCAAGGACCGCTTACAAAAGAAAACGTGTAAATTCGACGTACTTCTTCGACATACTTTCTTCTTCGAGTAATTCAACATATGCCTAACTCCAATCAAGTGGAGTTGGTTGCGTATGCAGCAGAAGGTACTCATTTTCGCGCGTCGTGTTCTTGTGGCTATCAGCACCATACGATCAGTACAGCGGCTTCTTACCGAAGTTCCGCGATGTCCACAATTGGCTGTGGTTTGTAAAGGAAAAGTGGGCGGAAGAAATAATCAGCACTGGTGAACCTTGGATTTGTGGTAAAGCAAGAACATACGCCTTTTAAGTCGAATTGGCGCCATTTGTAATTACTCTAGAATCTACATAACGGTACTCATCGCAACATCAATTGCTGCTGATCATCTCTGACTAGACTTTATTTCCCTCTAATGTTGTACCAATTGATGCAATAACTATTGAGACTTCGGCATGGCATCTTCCTTGGTGCTACTGGAATTTCGAACCTGTAGCTTGGTCATATCAGGCGTTTGTCACTGAAGGAATATGAAGCCGCTATATACGGCTGCTGAACTTATCTTTGTGTAGTATGTGTATTCTGTCATGTTTATTTCTAACCTGTTCCTGCGAGATGCCTTAGTCGGGTCGCAGTATCAATAACAAAATTTAATTTACAGCTCTAGGCAACTCCGGTCCTATTGAAACGTTCCGTGCGTTATTCCAACAACTCTACAAAAATCTCACAAAATATGTCTGGATTGCGTTAAATACCGAGTTATTTTGTGACAAATCCTGCAGACAAGCTTATAGAATTATTGGACTGCATACGAAGCGTCTAAGCTAGGCTTCCATGGGCACCGAAATTACGTATTTGAACATTACTTAATTTTAGTCTCGTAGTCGGCATCCTGAAAATGTTGCGCCACCACAGGGTATATTTGTGTACGTACAATCTCGCCCACATTATATTAAACTTCTCCCAGTGGTTCTATCACACGGATTCACCCTTCAGAAGCTTGAACAAGGGAATCACATTTGCGCAAACTGAATTCTGCGAACGCTGACAAGAGAACTCACTGCATGCAAATACGAATAAGGCGCGGGCTTTCCAGGCATCAAAGCGGGCGCGCTTTCAAAGAATAGAAAGAAATTAGCCAAACGGAACGCCATTTTTCGTTTTCCTTTCTGCCTGCAAAGTTAGAAACTGCGTGCCGCCTTTTTCTTCAGCAACGAATTTCGCGCAAATGCGAAAGCTGGCACTTTAGTTGCGTCTGTTAGGAATAAGGTGCATGTTGAAACAAACCTTTGCCTTTGTTGCGGCGTGGCGAAATTGGACTTCTTCAACGGGGGCGGGGAGTGGGGAGGTATTGTATAGCCAGAAGGCCGGACGTGGGAGGATTAAAAAAAAGATTTTTTTGCATATGCTATAGTGTGCTCCTATGTGAACACGTGAAGTCTACAGACCCATTGCTCATCCAGCCTACCGCAACATCTGCGTAGTTTCCAGAGGTTGCGTGACCGGCCACGTGGCGTAAGGGGAATGGAGAGTCCAGTTATTTCTGTGCGAAGAACAAACCTCGACGTTGGCAATTCGCAAGTTATCGGCACCCTTGTGTCTGATCTCTGTTGCTGAAGGCACCAGAAAGCAACCTGTGTATCGCACACTTCAGCGGGCTAAAATCATGCACTAAACGGGTATTCTCAACATACCTCCAATCTCCTAAACGGCACCCCGACCATATAAGCAATAAAGAGTCAATAGATACTAGCAGATTGCTCAACCTCTCTATATTTCATGGAATTTCGTAGCGAGATTTAGTGTCAAAATGCGCAGAGAGGAGAAGGACCGTAACGCTTTCGCCCTACTGAAAACATGAAGTGATTTAATCGTGTGTCGTTTCGGCTGCTAGTGAGAGCAAATGGCGAAAATATAAAAAAAAGCAAAGGGACAAAGGCAGTTCAAACGAAACTATCACTAGACTGACGGTAACGACATGTAGGTGGAGAAGAGGCACTCAGACATTTGTGTGCCTTTTCTTCATAAACAAAGGCCAACTTACTCTCCCAGGCACACATGCGCGCACCAGCCCAGAAGCAGGCACGCACGCTACGAAAACCGGTGGGGGAAACGGGGAGATGTGAGCAGGGCGCGCCAAGGAGCGTGAGAGTTGGTGGTTTGCAGAAGGAAGAGGACAGGGGTTGTCAAGAAAGGCGCTTCAGCTTAAAAATGTTGCTTCGGGCCATTCGTGGCAGCTGTCCGCTACGCCATCGCCGCAGGGACCTCAATTTCTTTTTTTTTTACTGGGTGATCCAAAATAGAATGAACGAAAGGGAAGACAAAGTGTGCCATCTTACGCATACCATGTTCTATAGCGTATAAAGCCAAGGCGAGCGCTCGGGCTGCCGTCCCATCCAAGAGAGGATCACACATCGATGCAGCCGGCGCCTATGTTTTACTTTTGAATGTGTTTTACTTTCTTTCGTCTACCTCACTCTCGGCACTTTCCTCTGTACACTGTTTTTGGTCTTCGTTACGCTGCCTGCTCGTGAAATGCGATGCAAATCACGTTTTCTTGCTATTCTTTTGCTGCTGCTGTCGTCACAGGACCTTTCTTTGTTGTGGATCTACATCTACCCTGCTCGTCTAAACTGGTCAGCCGGTTCCTTGCGCAACAGGATATTTTTCTGTTTGGCCAGATGACAGTAGCCTTTCAACGCTGCTGTTTTGCTTCGAGGGCCTCTGGTGTCTTTCTTTTTTATTTTTATTTGCATAACGTGCTTAGTGCGCCTTCAATTGCTTTGCTTTATATACGTCACCAAACGTTTATGCTTTCAAACCGGGACTTCTGACTGCCTTCGCGGATGTGTTTTGTGCGTGCAACCAGACACGCTCTCAACTGCATGCTTCATGACAAGGAGAAAGAAATAATGGAACCTAATGCCTACCAGTGAAGTCTCGACGAGCATTTGGTTTGCCTCAGCATGACGCCTTCTATTTAGGCTGCCTTCTCGCAGATAATTGTCTTTCCTAAGCAAAGTATAGTACAATTGAGTCGTCATTCTAAACCAATACTCTTCATACAAATCGTTCTCAATAATCAGGTAATTAATGCACGTTTACAGCTGGTGCACAGCTTCTTTAAAGAGGTATGATCGACAGCAGCTATTCTGGCATCACTTCGCTTGCAATGGCATTCCTTTTAGTTTAACAATTTGAGATGTTATTTTTTTCCTTCAGCAGCATTCTAACTCTTTCATATTGTTCTTATAAATGAAGTGTTTTGAGAGCATTAACTGGTTCGAATTATTTGGCAGGTCAAGATGAGCAGTTTCTAACTGTCGAATATGAATTGAAGAGATATCCGCTTCCTGCAACACTGTTGTTTTGTTTCCAGTGCTCTTTACTGATGGGTGCTGTCAGTTTATTTTCCAGCAGTACTTTGGGAGGGACAGATAAATGATATTAAGAGAAAATGCAAGTCTTTGTTCACATTTGGGGTAACTTCATTTGAAGACTTCGTAACATTTGTATATATAGAATGAGTCACTTCAGGTGCCTTAAGGAACAGGGACATAGGCCAATAGTATTTCGTTGACCTCTGTTGATTGTTACGCCAGTAGCGATTCTCTTAGCGATTGTGCTACTGCGCGCCTTCATTGTAGACTAAAACAGAAAGATTATACGGAAAGGGTCACATGCACCCCGCTTACTTTTGTGTGGGTAGATCCATTCTGTGAACGTGACTGAAGTGTGTCTGCTCGTAGGCAAGACTAATCACTAGATTTGGCAGTAAAAGAACCAGAGCGAAACTCCTCTGGTGAAACATTCGAATATTTTTTTTCTTCTGTTAAACCTCATTTCTGATATTGAAGTTTATTTCATTGTCCAAATTGCAGTGATGGAATCTCGTATAGATCAATAATAAACAAAAAAAATTAAATTCCGAGTCATAGGAGGCCGCACCCAGAACAATGTTCTTTTTTAAACATGGGGCAGACAAGGACAAGTGTCACCAGAAAGTTTTTACCACATTCAAGGACAAGTGTCACCAGAAAGTTTTTACCACATTTGAAAAGTGGCAAGTTGGCAACATTTACTTTGTAATTGACAGGTTACCCGTCAACATATAACAATTGGAATCCCGAGCGCATGGTGCAAGGTTGCTATGCCCTGAACAGAAGTTGTACTGGGTGAAGCAATACTCACAGATCTTAAAGGCTGTTTTCAAAGAATTGCAGAAAACACGCACCGAAAAGAGATGGTATGAGGTAGAAAGTAGGAATCTTCTTGCACAAGGCCATTGTTTCATGTCATCGTCCAAGAACAGTTTCGTTTTCAGCTCTTTCTTCGAAGCTACTCGCTAAGTAAATTATTGACAGCCGCCCATTGTTCAAAGACAGCCATTTTCTCTAAGGTTACTATAAACAGAAAATTAAGCACTTCATTTAGCGCAATAATAGTCCTGATTGCAAAAAAAAACAGAAAAAGAAAGCAGAAAGATTGAGCGCAAAATTTCTCTGTCCAATCTATGCTCGTGCTTGGGAGTGTCACATTTACGAGTAATTGTAACACCCTCTCCTTTATTGACTAATTTTTTGTTTCTGGTGGCAAACACCGAGCTCTCAAACAGCAACAAGGCATTTTGTTTTCAATTGTCCCAGAGTTTCGTTACTCACTTCGAATGATCACGCAGTCGGGAGGTAGCCTGAATGATAGATTGCGTGACCATTATAACTTGGTCCTGAGTAGCATGGCGGGGCACCTACCGAGGCACGCTGAGATAAGCTGCTTCATTGCGCGTTTTGCCGATGTTTCTATTGCAATGGAAGTAGGAACGAAACCCGAAAGAGGTATCGTGAAGGCGTGTCATAATATAGAAGTTGGTCTCCAAGTGTACTTGACTGCGCTTTCACTCCTCCTGACACACTAAAGAATTAATCTTTTCTGGTATGTTGTTTTGGGCGATATATAGGTTTACGTATTTTTGTTTATTACGACACTGACAACGCGTCTACGCGTGTGCTCTGGTCAGCATGCGAATATTTTTCGAAGAATTCAGGTCAGACGTATGTCTAGCTCATGTTTTGCATAAGTTCTCTTCTTCTGTCGTCCGCTTTCTCTCTCGCTCTCTTCCTTTTTGTTGTACCTCAAGATACTAACTGTTAACTCGCCCAAGAATAATTTCTGACAAAACACAGGTCAAGAACGGTCCAAGGCATAATGTCGTAATATATGCAGCTGGACGTTTCGCATAGAACAAACATACTGTTGACCCAATTATTTTACAAAGAACAATGATTAAAAAAGACAGAAAGATCGCGCACAGAGCTCGCCTGAACTTTTGTTATGTCTGTGTTCGTATTTGACAAACTCAAAATTACTTTTCGCACAATTGAATGAGCTGGCGAATGTAAAAAAAAAAAAAAAACGGCAGTTATCTGTGAAAACCTGCCACTTTGCAAACGCAATCGTGTTTTGAGTGCCGGCAAGTCTCAACGGAGAGCAATAAAGTTCGTATTTCGGCTTCCAAAGTCACATCAGCCCAGGAAGAGAAAACAAACTAAGCTTTTTTTCTTCTAGCCATATCGTGAAGCTGGGGTCCCACATTTCAGAGTAATTTCTACTGCAATCATCCTTGTAATTCAGAGAGGGAATAAGAACCTTGCATTCTGAAAGCTCATAAAATTCAACGCAAGTTTGGACAAAACATCACTTGACTTTTTATTGAACTAGCTCATGGTGTCTGCTAAATTTTTCTTTATGGGCGCAGAAAGAGGCATAGGAAGCAAGGGGACACACACAATCACACAAACAAGCGCTTTGTCTACGTGTCCTTCCTTTGTGTGCCTCCTTTCACTCGCAAACACTGTGTCTAGCGTAAAATAAATATGAACAATACCGAAAATGTCTCACGCAGTAAGCGCTAAATTACGTGAGATCCGCAAATTGCTACACGGCAGCTACCGCGAGCACAATAAAGAAAACAACAAAACAAAGGCGGATATCCAAGGCAGATTAAGGCTGCCTGCTGCTGTGCAGAAGAAAGAATAGTGAGGCGTGTGGGTGATGGCGTAGACAAAAGCGATCATGCATGGAGAGCGAAGGGAGATGAGGCCTGCGGCGTGCTTCTCCCTTGACCGCCTTGATGCAGCGACTTTCGCGATGCTTGAACTATCGCCTGCCTTTAAAATTACTTCTAGTCGCGGTCCACTAGGCATCGCTGCTGCCGCTTGGCTGCTTTAATCTCAACGACTTGGCCTCCGAGGCTCGATAGCAGCGGGGTGTCGGAGCGCTAAGCCCTTCGACAACCTTTTTCGTCAAGACTGTTATCTTTTTGTACATACATATTCTATTCTCGCGTGTTACTTGCTGAAATCGCGATCTGATTATGAGGCACGCCGTAGCGGGAGACGGCGGAGTAATTTTGACCGGCGGGTCTTATTTCATCATCATCATCATCAGCCTGGTTATGCCCACTGCACGGCAAAGGCCTCTCCCATACTTCTCCAACTACCCCGGTCATGTACTAATTGTGGCCATGTTGTCCCTGCAAACTTCTTAATCTCATCCGCCCACCTAACTTTCTGCCACCCTCTACTACGCTTTCCTTCCCTTGGAATCCATTCCGTAACTCTTAATGACCATCGGTTATCTTCCCTCCTCATTACGTGTCCTGCCCATGCCAATTTCTTTTTCTTGATTTGAACTAAGATATCATTAACTCGCGTTTGTTCCCTCACCCAATCTGCTCTTTTCTTATCCCTTAACGTTACACCTATCATTCTTCTTTCCATAGCTCGTTGCGTCATCCTTAATTTAAGTAGAGCCCTTTTCGTAAGCCTCCAGGTTTCTTCCCCGTACGTGAGTACTTAGAAGACACAGCTGTTATAAACTTTTCTCTTGAGGGATAATGGCAACCTGCTGTTCATGATCTGAGAATGCCTGCCAAACGCACCCCAGCCCATTCTTATTCTTCTGATTATTTCAGTCTCATGATCCGGATCCGCAGTCACTATCTGTCCTAAGTAGATGTATTCCCTTACCACTTCCAGTGCCTCAGTGCCTATTGTAAACTGCCGTTCCCTTCCGAGACTGTTAAACATTACTTTAGTTTTCTGCAGATTTTTAGACCCACCCTTCGGCTTTGCCTCTCCAGGTCAGTGAGCATGCATTGCAGTTGGTCCCCTGAGTTACTAAGCAAGGCAATATCATCAGCGAATCGCAAGTTACTAAGGTATTCTCCATTAACTCTTATCCCCAATTCTTCCCAATCCAGGTCTCTGAATACCTCCTGTAAACACGCTGTGAATAGCATCGGAGAGATCGTATCTCCCTGCCTGACGCCTTTCTTTATTGGGATTTTGTTGCTTTATATAGGAGGCTGTGGCCAAGTACTGCACCAGGGTGGCCAATCCTACTCTGGTGAGGGAGTGCGTTACCGGTTCTGGTCACCGCGATCAGGCCACACTCCAGGCCTGTTTATGCAATTTTATCAACACGCGGATTTTTTTCTTTTTTTAATCCGGTGGAAAATTGCGCGGCACCGGGATTCGAGCCACGGACCTCTTGTACGCGAGGCGGGTGTTCTACCTCTACGCCACCGCTGCATCCTATTTAACGGTCTTATAACGGTCTTGGTCTTATTTAACGTATGCTAAAATTTTGGTACGTGAGCGCTTTTGCACTTCGCCTCGTTCGAATAGCGGTCGCCCCGTCTGGGGTTGAACCCATCACCTCGCGAGTTCTCGCAACGCAACGCCATAGACAGTTTGCCATTGCGATGACATTCTCACAATGCGGCAACATTTATGCCTTCAGGCGGCATGTGTGAGCTTATTGCTCAGTTTCCGTCTCCCAAATAGATCACGTGCTCGGGACGCCTACGACAGAAAAATATGTTCCACATCCACCGCCGATGTTTGTGAGTAGTGGCGCACAGTCCTTGCATTCCTTCTTCGTTGTAAAAACTGAATGCGAAATAAACTGTGCGTCTGTTTGTCTGCCTTGCGCTGGCTAACACTCCCAGGGTGAGTTCTAGTGGTAAAAACATAAATACCCTAGAAAGTGGATAGGAAAACGGCACTGCAGTAGCTCAAGTAGATGAGCATGGCTGGCGCAATGCGAAGACGTGGGTTCGTATCCCACCTAGGACAGTTTTTTTTTTTTGCCCACTTTCATTTCTCTTAATTTATGATTTGTTTTTTTCATTTAGTAAGTGCAAGTAAATTACCCTATTGCCTCCTGGGCGTCTTTCTTTCTCAACATATATATATATATGTATATGCGTGTGGTGCTTCAGCGAACACTTCCAAACCTTTTTTTTAGACTACCTGCTGCAGATTGCACAATCCTATCCATAAGCTGATCTACTCTCAGAGGTAGACATTGCTTGCAAAAACAAATTTAAATGCATAATCCACTATTTAACATATAATCACTAATTAGGTTTTAACTGATTTCCTTAAGGCACATATTGCAATTTAGAAATTTAAGCCGGTTAGAGTGCAACGCACATCCACTTGAATAGACTTGTGTGGATGACACCAATTAGGAGGTATTCGCCGTTAATGTTACGGTAAAAATGCACTATTGTTCACCTTACTTTCTTAACAAAACGTTATTTTATACATTGAGGCACAAAGTAATAGCAACACCAATGAATTTCTCCGCAAAGTTCGGGAATTACTAAACTGGTTTCAATTTGAGAATTCGTTCGTGGTGAATCCGCCTTGCGAAGTCCCAAGCTAGCGAGCTCCCCAACCAGCAAACTCCTAAATACCTGAATCGTAAATTGCAATGGGTAATTAATTAAAAGCTTCATTAAGTAATATTTGGGAATCAGTCGATTATGAATTTCAATTTTTCGCGAAACTGTTGTCGGCCTCTTCGATTGCACCAGCTAATGGACTAGAATTGTGCTATCTGCCACAGCCAATTGTTAAAAACCTTTGACAGTGCTCGCCTAAACACCCGGTACGTGCATGCACTTCCAATCTCTACTACTAGCATAATGTAGCATTTAGCGGCGTATTAACACAGCGCACTGCCTTCAGGAGTGCTAGCGTAGCGACAAGCCATTGAAGCTTGCGCGTGATGTATGACGCAGCAGGTTTGCATTGCGCGCGCTATGATAGCACGTTTTTGTGGGAGCTCGGGTCGTTTTAAGCGATATATAAACGTCTAAACATACATAAGCCCAAGGAAATTCTACATAATATGGAAGTTTACGCGCATATGAAGCGTTTATTTTCTTTCTTCTTTGTGATTGCCGTAATGTATGTTTTTATCTTCTTTATCGTGTTTTAGCGTTGCTTTTAGAAGCATAACACAGATGTTGACCTAGTTCCACGGTATCATATTTGGACATATTCTGGAACGCTTGAGGAAGGATTGCGCTGATGTCTTTTGAAGAGTTCTCAAGAAATAATAGTTCTTATCACTCCACATGTTGACTAACTTTCTGTATCAAGGGACCAGTTTGTGCACCTTCCTTCGCTTTTCTTGTGCACAGTTTGTTTCTTAATTTTGGGGTCAGAAAGACACCCCTTTTGTGTTTAAGCCGAGTGTATCCTTTTAGTTTTTTTTTTTTCGTTATGACTCCAGAGCAACATTGAAGTTCTCAGCGTGTACACTGGAATATTTAGGGTGTGCTTCCTTCACCGAATTCCATGACTGAAATTGTATTATACAAGAAATGCAGCACTCTAGTTCTGCGGCAATTCAAGGGAGAATATGCGACATCAATTTTAATTTACTTTATTTACCTTATAAAACACGGACGCCTGGCAAAAAATGCGTACTGGCGCCTCCTTAAAAATGTTTCCAAGGTATAATGCCTGTTATTGCTCCACGCGTTGACTCATTTCTTTGTATAAGTGCAGGCGACCTGTTTCGACATCTCAGTTTACCTTTCCTGTTCCTGTTATGTGTTGTTCCGTGCCAGAAAGAACAGTTATGTTCTGTCCAAGCGGAATGTTATTTGCATTAAATTTGTTTTATGCACAGCTAGCCGTCTTTTCGCGTTAAACCGCATATCTCCTGCTTCACTTTAAACGCACTCGACGGAGCAAATCCCGTCATGGCTGTAAAAGAAAAGAAAACAGGTAGAAACAGCGTAAAATAGAAGCAAGAACGCTTCCGGCATGCGCATTCGCTATCGCCTAAACATATAAAATGATCGTCTGAATGCTTTGAAGCCTTTCGGTATCGTTGACAGGAAAATGCACGCAAACTGCCCGACGCCGGAATGTTTGATATTTTTGTAGCGTAGAATTGTTTTGTTTATATTTTATGCGTTTTTTGCAGTAAAGTATAGTGTGCAGACGGATGGTTACGTTCTCAATGCTTAAAATGTTGTTTGAAGATAATGCACCTGCCTACCGTTGCTTTTTTATCACCATATCTTGTCTTGACTGACGGCTTTTCCGGATAGGGAATGTTCACCTGCAGAGAATTTGGAAGTTTGTGCCTGACACATATCATTTGATCATTTTTTTTTCTTTGCCTTAGGCATGCGAAACATTCCTGCACAGTTGTCGTGTTGAGTTCTCAGGCCTTGCCTCATGACCGTTCTTTGTTTATTTCTGTTTTGCCGTAAAGCCGAAATGCGGTACTCATGCAGGGCAGCATCAGTCCTTTCTTTGCTTTTGTTTTTTATCTTGCAGGGCCGTAAACATCCGTTTCGCGTGGTGCTTCAATATATGAGAGTGCTTAAAAAAAAACTCCGAACGTTTGGGAGAGGAGAAAGAATAAAGGTGCAAGATATCACGAACTTCTTTTTTCTAATGTTAATTTTTTTTAATGTACTCTTTTTTGATGTAGAGATTACTGTGTATGTTGGCAAGCTCGAGAAAGACGAATAAGTTGTCCGTATTGAAAAATATTTTTTTTTTTAATGCGGAACAGGCAAATGTAAAAGGAAAGATAAAAAAAAACTTTACTTCAGCCGCATGTCTTACCAGACTATAAAATAGTATTTCGTTTCTGCTCTTTTTGTTCGTTTCGTAGTTTGCTTGTTTGCTTCCAGTGCCGCATTCAACACTAAAAAATACTTTTCTGCTTACCGTCACTGTGGTTTGGACAAAACGCCGCCTTTTCTTTCTGCTCATAACAGAAAAAGTGGTACCTGAATAGGCAATATCGTTGGATATTTGCTCTGGGGATTTTCCTTTCGCAGTGAATATTAAAGCGCCCTGATCAGCGTTTTAAATTTCAAACAATCTATCACTTACCCAGGGTATGTAAAAAAGGACCTCAAAATTCCGAAAAATTATTCCAGATCAGCAAGCTCATTCCAATGCATTTGTTCTGGATCATGGTAGCCTGTCTCCTTTCAAGTGTATCTCCGTAATAAGTATTGCTGAGGAGTTAGCGTGTACTCTTTAATTGTCAGATATTGTTGTTACTTAATGCGCTCATAAATTTCATCACGTATAATAAGCACTTCAGATAACAGACATCGGCCGAAAAAGCACTTTTAAGAGCACAATAAAATAGACTAAATAGAAAAATGTAGCGCTTAAGAGTGTTCTTAGCGCAATAACAACGCCTATGCCATTAGAACTTGGCATAGCATTGCAATAACACAGCGCCAACGCTCACGATATGTACCACCTATAATTGTGGCTAGCACAGTAACAACGTCTTGTCTGATGTATACTTAAACGAACTTTCGTTTCCATGTGCGCGAATGTTAAATGAAGTACCACCGCCACCCCGTCTTGTTCGTTGTGAAATTGATCTGAAATGCTGACGTCGCTTTCTTGCGGCATAGTGAAGACGGTGTTGCACTTAGATTTATGCAGAAGTAGCACTTCAACTTTCACAGTATCTGTCAGATTCCTCGAGGTGATCTTTGCGAAAATTCATGCCTGGAATTTTAAGAACCAGGAAATGCAGCACTGAAGGGCATTTTTTCAAGTTGAGGAGAAAATTTTTGACAGTCACGTTAATTTACCTAATCTGTATTGAAAAAAACTGGGTTGTTGACGCGCGAATACGGAGGTGGTTGCTTTATGTCTTCTGAGCGAAATATGCCACGCACCTGTTTTCTTGAATATTCTTGCGCATAGTTTGCGAAGAAACAGTCAAGGCACAGCCAAAGCTACAGGCCTGCACAAACGGCCCTAGCCCAATTTGGCTTTCATTGTGCTGCACGTCACCCTGTACTGTGATGGCGTCGGCGAATCGGGACCGGCTGTGATTGTGTGTGCGTGCTCTATATCCGCACTCTTCTTATCCTTTAACCACATCATTTGCCATTGGCTAGCGTAGTGTAGCAAACAGTATAATTTCAATGTAGGTATACTCCCTGCTTCTGTTTTTCCTTTCATCTCTATCCCTCATGCTCTATTTTTTAGAAAGCTTTCGTCCCAGCGAATGCACACATAGGAAATTCAACTTACTATATCGTCTTTCCGGCAGTTCAAGTGTGACGGCGTGAAACGGGAAGAAGCCAATCAGTTCAAAGACAAGAGTGAATAGCAGAAAAATGCACATATTTTTTGTTAATATTGCTAATAAGCACTGGCCTATGTCAGAAGCGGGAATTGGGAATTTTTCTTAGGTGAAGATGATCGGTTGAAGATTTGAAAGGTGTATACGTAGGGGTTCCTATCAAACACGTTGAGTGACTCCCTAGTCACTGGCTAATTCGCGCGTTCACTACTGTCTCCCCGGGTGCGCGTCCAATCTGGTGGCTTTCTTCACGTGTAGCAGGGGTGCTCGGAATGCGCCTGTTTGTCTCGCGTTACTGAGGGCCTCCTAATATTGGACGATAGTGACCGTGTTGCGTCTGACTGCGACACCAATGTTTTAGGGGCAAGAGTCCGGGAGGCCGTCGTGTGGAGGAGCACGATCACCTGTCTCGACGTTGCGTCGCTAAGCCACTTTGACGTAGAAGCACCGCCTCTGAAGTAAATCGTTGGTTAGGATTGCTGCTGTAAGGCACTTATGAGTGAGCAGTCGCACGAACTCTGGGCAAAAGTAAGCGTTGATTTTTTTTTTCTTTTTTTGTTCTCTTGACCTTCGACCCAGGCACCTAATAAATGCTCAAAATGATTAGCAAACGTTGAAACGCAAGAGTTTCAGCGAAGTAAAGCTGCGCTTCTGGCATGCGTGGAGTTTATTTGGAAGGGTGGTAAAGACATCAAAGACACAGAGGGACAGAAAGAGGTTCCGTTGTTCCAGCGTTCGCACCGTCCAACGCTGCCTGCTGCCCAAGGGGACGTATACGTGGCCCGCACACCAGCCGATGTTGTGATAGGATGCAGCTGTCCCCGTCCGCTGGCACGGAAGAGTAGATTGGGACGCCTGTCACGCCGCGCGTGCATTGCATCGTAAAGCACCGCACGCACTTGCTGAAGCCTCATCCCGTGGCAGGCTGCGAGAGACGCGAACGGGGAGCCCTCGAACGCCATTCGGCTGCTGCCTGGGGCGCAGCGGCTACGCCTGAAGTTTACAAACATTTGGAAAACAGTAATGACGATTATCACCTTATTAGAGAGAGATGATGATGAAAGGCAGGGAGATTAGCCGGATATTAGTCTCTGGTCTTCTACCCTAATATATTTGTTAATATTGTCGTGGGCTACTGGAGGTGCTGAGGTAGCAAAGCTAGCGAAAGATCAGTAAATGTAAGACACTAGTCGGCCGTTACGCGACCATTATTACGGAAAGGCAAGCAGCACTTCGATAAAAAGATGTCAGCGCGATCAGCGGCCTACATATATATATAACGCCCCTACGAAATTTGTGAATTTCTTTTACACTAGAGAGAGAGAGAGCAAATGATAAATGAAAGGTAGGGAGGTTAACCAGGACTGAGCCCGGTTGGCTACCCTACACTGGGGAAAGGGAAACGGGGACGGAAAGATTAAAGAAAGAAGAGAAAGTCCACCGGGGATATCGTTCAGTCACTCAGTCCGGATCACAGACGCTGACTCAATCCTGTATCTTTCAAATATCGCAGCAGCGCTTTTGTGGCCTTTTGTAGCTGCGATATGCGAGGCCATGGTCCCAAGATCTTGTTTCTTTTACACTAAATGTCGCATCTTCCAAAGGCGGTGATGGTGCGAGGGCGACGTTCATGCTGAAAGCTGAAAAATAATGCGTAAGGACACAGGGTGTACCCGTCATACACACACAGGACATCGCTGAAGCCCTGCGGTCTTTCTTCTGGGTGACATGTTACCACGACATGATTTTGGGAGATGCTGCGACATGACCTTGACCTGAATATGATGCTACCCGCTCTTGCTTAGCGTTCATGATTTCTTATCAGTTCAAGCACATATTTACACAGTTTGCATGCAGATTATACGTACAGGCAATGAAGTACATTCGATACATCACTTGCGCTGCCTCTGTGGCTACGGCTACTCTCTGCTGAGCACAAGGTCACTGTTTCGACTCCTGAGATCGACTGTGGCGCTCAGACGGTGGCGGAGTGCTACACCGTCTGCGTGCTATGCTATAGGGGTTAGGCAAAAAATAATAAGCAGTGAAATATAAACCACCACCATGGCGTCGGTATCAACCTGCTATGCATTTATGGGACGTTAACCATATGAAAATTTTCTATAACATTGAAAAGAATGCAAAGGCAAGGTAAAATTATAATCAGGTAAACAGTGCGAAATATCATTCTGAAGAAAAAGATTGCGTCAATTACGCAGAGTATGGTTATGATTGAGTGAGCAACATTTATCAATTCGCGGTATTGGTATGAGAAGCAGTATTTGCGCCTAATTGTTTTCTTGTTTTGGGGCATTGACCAGTATAACAACCTGTCTATCAGCAGGATATAAGCACTTCTTTTAGAACTACAGCAATGTGGGCGCATTCTTTATGCCGGCCTTCTACTTCGGCAGATTCCGGCGCTTCTCCTATGCAAAGACGACCTTGCTGATTTCTTTTCCGAAAAACCTGGAGCCTCGTACTGATTCTCGTGTAGCGATGATGGAAACCATATGACTTCTCCTACTTTACGCTAATGTGTGCATGTTTCTGTGGTGTGTTTGTTTCTTTCGCTGTTGGCTAGGGCTGTGTGTGAGTAAAATAAGAGGGTGCCCGTTTGCGTCTTCTCAGTGATGTTTTTTATATATTGCAGACGCCGTGTTGGATTTCACTGTGCAAGTTTTGGTTTTAGCCGTAGGCATTTTCGGGGGCTTTCTTGCACAACTTTCGCGCCAAAGATGAGGATTATACGGTGCCGCCAGGAGGAACTAACGTCATATTAAACACAGCTCACCAAAAAAAAAAAAGCGACAATGCTGAACACCTCAGAAGCTACAAGTTTCGTAGAAGCGTCAAAACGTGATTCAAAGACACTTCGTCCACATTCGTCGCGAAAGTGCTGACGTGTAAACTTTAAGCTCCCACACCTGCGTAGTGCCTCAACTATAGCATAAGTGACCCTGTTTCACCCCTTAGCTCTCCATATCAGAGCTAGGCAAATGAAAGTCGAATGTCTAAAAGACGCACATCCAACCAATACGAGATGCTTTCTTGTGCAAGTGTCATATAGATTTACCATGGAATCACATGCACCAAGCCGTTCGCTGTGAATAATAAAAACCACATACCCACATCATACCGGGAATATTTAGTATGCTGCCACCCAGTGATAGTGCTAGGCATGTAGCGGCATGTAGTACACAATTCGTCGCGATAGCACTTGGGCAGGTTCAAATATAGCTTGCACAAATAACAAACATAACCAACATAAGTCTCCCGCAGTTCTATATAACTGGTCAGTCGTTCAATTATCGATAGTGTGTCCTAAATATGCAGTCACTCTTGCAAGGCGATCGCCCAACTTTGTTCCAACGCACCGGAAGGGCATTGGAACAAGCAAGGGTATTCCCCGATTGGTAGAACTAAAACCTTATTTTTTTATTTATTTCGTAAAATAACAACAACAACGTCATAAAACATCGGTGTTTCTTTCAAGTACGCATGCTGTTGGTGATTGTTGACGGATTTGAGTCAACATCTTTCTGCGCGTTTGAAGTAAATATGAGAAATATTAAGCGCTCGTACTCTTTTTTTTTTTTTACTTGTGGATAGTGTCACAAAACAGATGTATTTGGGAAATTAATTTCACCTTCGTGAATGACAGATGAGCCACAGCTTCATGAAGTGTGCGTTTTATATTCGCTTTGGCAACAAATGCTTTCAGAGGGAGATTAAATTGCACATTGCGTGCCCATGGCAATATGAGCGACAATTCAGTAGACCAAAGCCTTCTATTTTATTCAAGCTTACTTCGCAGGAAGAAGTATATATATATATATATATATATATATATATATATATATATATATATATATATATATATATATATATATATAGCACGAGACGGACGATCAGGTTGAATGTGGGGCGAAATCCGGCAGTGACGCGAACGCCAAGTATGGGCATTACGACCACAAGTACAGCATACAGACTCATCCTCTGGAGTGCGCCGTTAGGCCCGGTTCCGATACCGCATAGGAACATGCAGGTTTCGGTTTCGTGTCACGCGGTTTGATGGAGTGTAGTCGGGCCGACTAATGGAGCAGTGGTTGGTCAAGACAACGTTGCCCAATTCTTGGTGCACTGCGCTCAGGATCACTGAGACGGTCGCATGGCGATCATCGGGGCCAATAACTGGGGTAGCGATTGCAGACGCTGCTTCTATTTCACGGTGGGTGATGGGAGGAGGAAAAGAGATAAGAAGAAGGCAGGGAGGTTAACCAGAATCATGTCCGGTTGGCTACCCTACACCGGGGGAAAGGGAAAGGGGGAAAACAAAGGTAACAGGGAGAGAGAGGAGGGAAGGAAAGAAGGAAATTGCAGTGAGTTCGCTGACGTGTGTGGCCTTACAGAAATTGCATTAATAGTCAGAGTTGGTCGCACAAGCCCGTTGTCCTTAAGAAGCACAAAAGTGCCTTCACCGCTTTATGGGCCGACGGGCGATGGGGGCGGTGTTCCAGCAGCACCTGCACAGAAAGCGGCCGATTGTCCAGTTTTTGAAAAGCTTTGGCAAGTTCTTGTCTCTCAGGGGTGTATCATGGGCAGTGGCACAGCAGGTGGTCGATGTTTTCTTCCGTGCCACAGACGGTGGGTGATGTGTACAAAACTTAGTTATGCTCCTGGCCCAACTCGGTTCGGAGCTGGTTTTCGAGCGGTAAAACGGACTTTCGGATCCGGATTATGAAAGCGACTGCAGACGATCTTATATGGGGACCTTACAGTCGGCAATGCATGTGAAAGCAGTAAGTTGTCGCTGGCTCATAAATTCAAATACTAAAAATGAGCTTTCCTTTGTTTTTTTATCGCAGTCCTTACGGCGGACTGCGACGAAGTGGTGGTGTCCCGAGATGTGCTTAAAAAAGCATGGAAGCGCTTGAACGTGGTACGTGCGGAATTCAGAGGCGCTTTTAATACCTTCATCATGATGTTGCTCCTATATATATGTGCTTTAATATGGATCACTGTTTTGAAGTAGGGACCACGAGCGGCATAAACACTGCCGGAGCGGTTCAAATTCGCTCGTCAAGTAGCTCGATATGCGTCGAGCACCGCCGCGATGTGCAGATACGTGAGCGTGACCTTTGACTCTGCGCATGTAGTGCAGTCAGATGAGGCTGTGTGATCCGCGAATTCAGTCTGGATATCTCTTGCTCCACGCGAGCCTTCGCCATTCCCTCAAGTACGCGCAAAAAACAAACTTCCTGAATGCATTCGCGGTAGTTGCCGGCGTGTCACTTGCGGACCCAATCTCGGCCTCCAGCCCCCAGTCAAGGCCGTGATCTCACGCCAAATCAACTAAGGGTTTTACTGGCCCGAACAACATACTGTGGGCCATCTCACCGCAACGACCTGCCCACCACCGCGTCAGCTGGCAGTGAACGCTTGTCATGGCCCTATACGATGCAGCAAGGTTTAACCAGCGCTGCTTACTCAGTATCCAGCGGCGAAAGTAGCTGTTTGCTGGCGAATTGTTCAAAATCTTGCTAGTGGCCGTACGCCGTGAAATCGCCCCGCCAAGAAAAGTGGGGGATAGGCGACAACTTGAATAGCGCAAAAGTTGTTCACGGTCGTCTTGTCTGCGCCAATGTGCGCGTTATGGTCGAAAAATCGAGCTGGACACCATACAGCGTCCGAAATTTTGGTCACCATTTTACATTGGCCATGCCTAAAGAAGCGCAGGGTCTGGCTTGGTGCCAGCAGCGCGATCGCTCGATGCCGCCAGAAAACAGAGGTTATCCTGTTGCCTGAGCAAGCATCCCGCACGCGTCGGGTTGGAAGGTATTGAACATAGACAGTAACCCGCGGAATAAACATCAGTACGATCCTTTGACTCGACCCACTGTTGAGTTAATGCAGCCGCTGGTCCACGCGATGCCTCTTTAGATGGTGCAGTGAAACGGCGCTTGAGGACAGAATTCCGTTTCTGGAAGCGCGAGCAACCCTTTCGGCGCACACTGGGCGCGGATTTCTAATATTTTGCTGAAGTATAGCAGGATGTAGCAGAGTAGTTCCACCTCTCAACGCAGTTCAGTGCAATGGGCCCACAGCGGTAGCATCACTGAGAAGGTCAGCAGAATGATTCGGCGAGCGCGTTCTGCGGCGGTATTTGCAGGCGGACGCAACAGCAGTGTGGTTCTTGGCTTCCTCAAAACCCCGGTATTCGACAATGATGGCTGGCACAGTGGCCGAAAAGGGCGCGCTTTCTCTCTGCTTGCACAAGATTAAGTCCCGATAGTCGGCTCATTTTACCACGCTTTCACTCGAACATACAGCATGCGGTACGCCGCCATGATTTGGTCGTCCTTGGGCCTTATACGGAACCTCACGGCGACGGCAGAAATACACCTGGAGTGTCCATATAATTGATATCGCAATAAATTAAAAAGGTGACGCGTATCGTCTGCTAAGCCCTTAAATTACATGCGTAGCCTTATCAGCTTCGGGCATCTTCGGATCCACCTTGCGGCAAAGTGCGAGCACGTCAGAGAATTATGTATATAAGCTGAGATTCGGTGTACGTCTGGTAACGCGAGCGACGTCACGCTGGGCGACGCGCTGACGTTCCTTGTTTCCCTTGCATATTGTCCGTATAGTTATTTCTTCCCCATGGCAGTGAAATGAAGTCTTCACTTTGCTGGTGAGCTAGAATATCACATTAGCCAGCGTGACAGTTGGGTCCCTTCGTTTATACAAGCTCACATACTCGTACGTCTCTAATCAGTCCTCGATTTCAATCGAATTGGTGTCAGGAAAGGTAGCTGGTTCTCTCGGTTGCGTCCAGGTGACAATGAGGTTGATATAGGCTCAGGTGCATTCACGCCTTTGGTTGGCATTGCAGGGACAACTAGGGAGTATCCGCTATGGAGTATTGTGGGGAGTAGAGATCCCGCCCCTGAACCGAAAAAGGTTACAGCGAAAAGAGAAGCAGGAAGTGCATTTAGAGAATATTTACAATGACTTTAGCGGCTGCCAAGATGGCACTTAGCTCGTGAACCCCAAGATTTGGTCTGGTTTGGTGCCTAAAGTTATGGCTGAATCCACTACGGGGAATTTTCTTAACTCGTGCGCTAGTAAGTAAAAAATGAAAGAAAAATAAAGGAAATGTTATAAATTAAACAGAACATACCAAATCAATAATAACGTGAATAGCGCTTTTGAACTAATATTCAACGTTCAGCCTGTTACATATATTTTCATTTCATTATGCAATAATATCTTACGCTGTCATATTCACCTTTTGCTTTATTTACTGGATTTACAAACTTATCTTCCCTTGTAGCCCTGCCGTCTGTTGCGCAAAATTTCGGGTTTCTTCCTTATGTACAACACCAGGTTATATTGCTTCGTGATATTTTGTGTTGTGTTCTTTCTAGTGTCCGTAATGATGAGGCTTTTTAAATGTCTTTTTTTTCACGACCCGCAGGGAAAACCACGCACTCTTGGAATATTTAGTGCTAGACCACATAAATGCAATACTAAAGAATATATACCTGCGAAAGAAGATAGAAATGGGCAATGTCAATGTCAAATACAACACGCAAGAGTAGATATAGTTTTAAAGCACTCGAGCATCGGTTTCGGACATATAAGATGGAGTAGAGAGCGTATTAAAAAGAAGCAAAAGAAAACAAAAAATGCAAGCGCTCTTCGCCGTGGTGAAAGCGGCCGGGGTCGTTTTTCTTTTGAGCGCACTTGCGTGTTTCGTCGTCAGTCCAGAATAATTCCTCGCTTTGTTTACTTCTAAGCGGACAGGGGAGAGTTGTGGGAGAAGTAACACCACTAGAAAGAATTCCTTAATACAACTGTGAAACGAGCCGAGACGAGGAGGTTGACTGGTATTCAAGGAAAGGAAACACAAAGCATTTACAAGATATATCCGCAACCTGACGCGCCCATGCTGTCAAAGGAACGGTGAATTCAACTAACCAGAGAAGATTAAAGGATGCTTTGTGACGTAAATGGCGCAAGATTCAAGAACGACTAAGATATTGGGCACTCTTCTTAACGCAACATTCAGCAGGAATAACCTTCACAAAAAGGAATAAATGTGGCTTGCTGTTGAACACGACTCAGCATACAAAAATACTACCATATTCGCGCAGGTCACCCAGCGTTCTAAATATAAACAGCTCCGAAATACTTCCAGCAGTGGAGCCGCATTTCACTGTAGGGTCACGGAGGCGACCTGCAAAAAAAGAACTGCTGACTTGATATTTCGTTCCCCGACATTTCAATACTGAATGAATGCTTCGTAAGACACCGCCACTAACTTGCTGTCACTAAGCCTAAGGTAGCTTTCTTCATCACTGGCATATGTTCATACGGCCTCATAATTTTATCTTAAGAATCTTTATTGAGGTAAAGGTATTGTGAAACTATTCATATGAATCATTGTGACTGGCATCGGCTATTTTTGTTATTATTGTGACGTTCTTTGATGCAAGATTTAAGAAACGCAAGAGACAGAGATACCGTATGCGGCGACTGAGCTATTTACGATTGACTTCGATTGAATTTTCTGGTCTACTGTGAGACAGGCACAGAGCGACGTACTCCTCGAGTTCATAGGCATACTCAGGGCAAATTAAACAGTTTAGGTGATGGTAGAGGTGCAGAGGACAGCCTAGCAATGTCAGGGAAATAGCTTTGTCTGGCGCAAAGTGGCGAATTCAGCGTCTTGTACAATTTTGTGCAGATATTCCCTGCTTAGAAAAATAGCAGATGCGCCTCGATCACAGAATGCTTTCTGCCAAAACGACACGTTGATGTAGGTCAAATAAGGAATGCTGTCAGTTCCTAAATTTACGATCTGTCAGACACTGCGATCGCTGTGGCTGATTTCTAGACAGTGTGTTACGGAAAACGGACTCCATAATGATTGCATGAGCTTGTGTAAGCCAGGTCACCATAATCGGCTTTTACTCTGAGGCCCTGAAGCAATGACCAATTTTAGGACAGGCTTTTCCGATTTGCACTCTCACAGACAGAAGTGTTAGAAATGGGAAACCGTATCCCAGTCAACATGGTGACCGACAGTGAGCAACAACTTGAATAAAAATGGCGTAGCAACACATTCTTCCCTCCGAAAGCTAAGTAAAGCAGCAAGCGCAATAAGAAGATAATAAACAGAATAGAGCGATCGCTCGAAGGTTGTGTTTGGAGAAGAGAGACGTTTCTGTCAGGCGTAAAGGCTGCAGTGCCACATTAACGTGTGTCAGTTCTTGTAACGAGGCACCGACGCCCGCTTTCAAAGCAGTAAATGAGCGCTCCATCCAAAAGAACCAATGCACAAATTTCAACGCTCGAAACCAAGAAGAGGCAGGCATTAAAGGTTTGCGCGAGAGAAGTACAACTGCGGCCCTATCATGACGGCGACTGCGTACTTCGGCGCTAGAGACCCACAAAGCGGCTATGTGAAATTCGTTGTGGAAGCTGTCTCGTCGATGCCTACGGCGGAACCCTTTCGTTTCTTATTTTCCTTTTTTTTTTGTATGTACAATAACTGACGGTTGAATCTCGGCACCTAAAAAATGTAGGAAATGTTCTTTCGCGAGGATGATTTTGCTGAACGATCCCGCGAAGGGCAGCGAATGGGATCCCTTTGTGCATAAGAAAGAATCGCAGATCACCGCAGTTGGTGGCCTTCGCTTTCATCTTTTCAATATTTCTTTTGCCTCCTTTATTTTTTTCTTTCTGCCTCAATTGTATGACACTCTTGTATTTCTTGTTTTTGCTCCAGTTTAATATTTGGTAAGCAGCAAGTACTGCTCTTATACTACTGCCGCTCTCGTTGCATAGTCTGCCCACATATTGTGTTTATGTTCCCACTCTTTCTCAGATTTGTTTACAGTACTTCTTGCGCTAATGCTAATTTTCTGTGACGGTTGACGTCGGCTGTTCAACAACACCGCAGTTTCATTTTAAGAAGCGCATTGTTTTTTTCTCTATCCGGTGACCAATCTCCCAGCCACATGCTTTGCATTCATGGCAGAAAATAGTACTTTCGCCCACTGCACCGACCTCGCTTGTGCTTACAGTCTGTTATTATTTCCCAATGGCAGCATAGCTAGCTTCTGAGACATTACGGTGAACTAGCAAAGTCAGTTTTCTCATTCTAGTAGTGTAGTTTGAAGGGCCAGTTGGTGCAAGGCGAACGTATAGGGGGTTCTAGCAAGTACAGACGCCAATAAAAGCAAAATTAAAGGACAGGTCAACGCTGGTCTTACAACTAAAATTTACGACGAATACAATCCACGAATCTCCGCCAAACATGCGTATAAAACGAAGAACATAGCAGGGTTTATAGTCAATAATCAACGCACAAAAAACACAACAAAAAAGCCTACCCACACCACTGCTATGCGACCATGTCTCATCCCAGAATGGGACATGGCAAGCACATTCAGAGCGATACCAATGTTTATCGTTGTCCTGAAGGAGTCTCAGAACGCTGGCGTAATAAGGGGCGTGCCAGTATTGGTGTAGGTGTCAAATATGGATGATGCAGGAGATAAGACCTGGAAAAAAAAGACGTCGGCAATGGTCAGCATCGTAACCCCTGCCCTCCTTGAAAAAAAAAATGGATTACAAAAGTTTAATTTCACTTTCGTTTACCACGGTGTGGTATGCACACAGCCTCTCAGTAGGAACGCTAATATGTGTGCGCACAACAGCAGCCTAAGTGCAATGCCAACAGTTGAAGTTAGGACGCCACTCTGGTTCCGACAGAACAGACTGAACGGAGCGTTGTGGCGCGGCCACTTGACTGCGTAGCTTTTGAAGCCATGCGCACTTGGGGTGTCTGGGAGCCTACTGATCGCAAACGCGCCAAAGAAAGCAGGCGTCGTCTATAGAGAAAAGGCACTACAACAACGGCGCCAGTGGCGATGGCACAAATGCGCCTCGAGCGTCCATACAGAATAGCTATTTCGCTATAAACGTCAATTAGCCAACGCGGCGTGATCAGAATAGATTCGTCGCGTCTCCCGGCTGCCCATATCGTTGAGAAGGCTCGTTTTTACCGAACCTTTTCGCTAAAAGAATTTTATGAAGTAAAAAAAAATGCCGTGCTGTCAAAAACGTAAAGCGTTTCTGCCAGACAATGTTAAGAAATCGAGGTAGAATTAGGCGTTTTCATTTTCTACATGTTTTTTTTTTACTGAGACCACCTCCTAGTGAAAGTATGACAGCAAGGTGTTCTCTGCGATGAATGCTCTATGTTTGCAACACAGTATTGCTTACGCTCCCGCATCACTCCTAAAACGTTGAGCAAACAATATACGAATTTTCATGGAATAGCGTTTTGAATTAAAAACTAAGTAAAAGCAAAAAAAAGAAAGCTCTGGCACCACAACAGTCGCCACGGTCAGCAATATCCATATGGGTTCGCACAGAACGGTTCGTATTATAAACAGACAAGTGAAATATGGTTGCAATGACTTTTCGTCTACATTGGGGATTGTTATGAAAAATGTCGATATCCTTCTAAAAAAAATATTATCCGCACGTACGAAAAATAGCTCGATCTGCGTGAACGTATCTTTGTAGTGGACGCATTTATTTCGCGAAGTCAGTGCATAGATTTCTACGGCTAAGCTGCAGGCTGCATTAGGTTTCTGTCAGTGCGCGCACCTACCTTCCCTAACAAGTGCCACATTGTCGGTTCTATCGTTTTACGGACGCTGGGCGTAAACTCCAAATTATTGAAAAGCAAATTACTCTAGTTTAGTCTAGGCAGAACTGTGCACTCCTGAAATATTCGTTCCGTAAATCACTATAGCAAAAGTAAACAACCTTGTAGGGAGCTTTTGGGAAAAAGAAAAATAGTTCTGCCTTTTAACATAACGCTCTAATGCTTCGAAATATGCATTCTTGTTTATGTGATATATTTGCTGTTGTAGTTCTTGTTGTTTCCTTTTTTCTCTCACCAATTTTATAATGTGTCCACATGTACCTTGGTGGCATTAAAGATTACCGAAAAAAAGAACGACATGGAATATTTAGAAAAAAGAACAGAAAAACTGGTTAAATGAAACGTACGGGTAAGTTCACAGTCCACGTAGCACAGGAAAGTTTCAGGAAACGTTTGCATGAGCAGTAAGGCAGGTGAACATCTGTTTAGGATGGAAGGGAGCAAGTCGGCATGAGCGATCGGAATAGAAATGCAGGAGGCCGGACGGAATCGTCGAGGCTATGACGGGTGTCCCTGTCACTTTTTCTGTTTAACGGGGCGACCCATTGCACCGCTTTTGGTGCAGAGAAATTTGTATTTCTTCTTCTCCGCTGAACTCCGAAGGTTTCTCAAGGCGGTCGTGCCACCGAAATCCTTGAATATAATCGCGAGGTGAGGCTAGAATCAGAAAGTGGATGAAATTCAAACAAGAAGCGATACAACGGCAGCGTGTCCTGCCCTGACGTGTAAGACGGCTGAAGTGTTAGAATGTAGATCAGTTCGGAATGATGGCGCTTATAAATAAATGTAAAAAAAATAATGATGGGCACGTTTCAGAGAGGGAGATTTATAAGAATTCTGACAATGTAAGAGTTAGTATGTAGGAACGGAAGGGTTTAGAGACACTGTGAAGATCCAGGTGGGAATTGAGAAAGAACAAAAAGTGAAGTTTGCCTTACATTCATTTATCTTTCTTTGATGTTCGAAAGCGCAGCAGCCACGAGGAAAATAATGAACAAGAAATATTTTGTTTTGGGGTTAGGGTAACAACACGAAACGGCACTGGTAAATGGGTTTCAATGCTATAGGGAACATTGCACAGAGCTACCTACTCGTTTGCATGTTCACGCCCTCCCTCTTGGAAAGTATGAAAGAAAACAGGACCTCGCTAGCAAGCTCTCTCAGCTTGTCAACTCTGACATACACCGACATGTACTAGAAGTACTGCTCAGGGAAATTGCTTTGGCGATCAGCTAACTCTGTTAAGTATGGCTTCACAAAACAATATAACAAAACATTTGTAGTAAAATTGACTTCAGTACGAGGAATCGATATAAGTGTCTACAGTGATAAGTTGATCAGACCAAATTTTTTGTGCGTTGTGTTGTTCAGGGAATGGTTTACACGACCATGCCTGTAAGTACAAAAGACGCACACTTCTAAGTGCACCCTTACTGAGCATATTAAAAGGCAGGGGCTTGATAGAAGCGTGACGACAATATGCAGTAGAGAAAGCAGCATGGCTGGCGCAGCCTTCAGCCGTCGGTGCTGGTGCAGTTGTAATGGCGCATAGCTTCCCGCTGTCCTCACGTGTCACACGGGTGCAAAGACAGCTGTTAACTCTAGACTGGCTTGAAAACTAACCAGCTGCAATTCATACATTGCATTATGTGCAGTAAGCTAAATAATTAGTAAGGGAATTCGGGAATTTTAGCCTACTGCTTGATTATGTATTTCGGCTTCCCGCGCAAGTGGGGTACGCCCCTTTGAGTATTCCCGCTCAAGTAATGATATCTGCCATAAGTGATCTCCAAAAAATCTGTAGGACCTCTGTAAAACTACAAACTTATCTGTAAATCCTTATAATGACTACCGTACACACACGCACTAACGCACGCACGCACGCACGCACACACACACACACATACACATAAACACACACACACACACACACATATATATATATATATATATATATATATATATATATATATATATATATATATATATATAATCATTTCTGTTCTGCGTAATAAAAAATTAATGGCGGCATAAATCGCAAACATCAGTAAACAATGTAAAACGATTCCAATATGGTTTTATGCCAGTCTCCTGACGTGAAATTTACATAACCGCCAACATAAGGATTCGGCGGTGACGCGAGGCATAGCTTTAACCACCCATTGTAACCCTTTCCTCATTTAAGGCAGGTCGCGTTTGTTTACATTGAAAGCGGTGTACATTGCTTTCCTTGACAGATCTATATTGTGTAATTGGCTGGCGAGATGCGAAGAGCAGGCAGGAGTGGAGAAGGTTCAGTGGGTTCGAGCTAGCACAGTGAAAGTAGATAACCGCAAGGGGAGTGTGACGCCGATGTCTGCGATTGGCCGGCTTGCCGTTGCTTAGCCTGAGGTGGCTGGTAGGAAATCGTGAGCGGCGTCTACCGGAAGCCTGAAAATGTAATTAAAATGATCCTCAGCGAATAACACTTTTCCGGGCGATGTTGTACAAGTTCCTGAAAGGCTCGAAAACGTTATACTGCCCCACAATGCTCTTTATTACACGCAAATCAATACATTCTGTCGGTCAGCCCCGAGTAGTAAGCGCCTGATTTTTCGGTGGGTACACATCCTCTATTGCTTCAGGAACAGGGTTTCCTATAAAAAGAAAAAAAAAACAGTAGACAGAAACACTTGAGTCTGCTTAGAAAAATATATATAAACTGGATGGGAAAGGTAGAGAGGTTAACCGGAGTAGATTCGGGTTTGCTACCCTGCATTGATGCAAATTTAAGTGGAAACGAAAGACGGAAAGACCAGCGGAGAAAAATGCAAGGACAACATAAATAAACACAGGAGGTTGGGAATCTTTGTGAAAATTAGAGTCCCTCTTGTAAGCCCCTCGAACGCACAAATATCAAGAGTGCCTTGACTGTCTTGTGGTGGGGCGACTGTATAGTTTGGCATTCCGGGACTGTCTGCTCCGAGAGCGACCGGTCATCAAAAGGCGCCAGCGCAGTCGCGAGTGACAGCCTGTGCGCACTGTATCGGGGAGAATAAGAAGGAGAACAAAACTTTATTGGTAGAAAGAACTTCGTTACCCCTAAAACGGGGTAATGCCGTGTGGTCGGGGCCCTATTCCATGGCACCGCTGGCCCACGCCATCCTTTCTGCCCTCCGGACGAGCCTGAGCTGATCCCCGAGAGCGGAGCTGGATAGCAATGCCTCCCACCTCGCTATCGTGTTATTATCTTCTTGTTCTTCTGCGTGAGCTGTGCACTCCCATATGATGTGGTAGAGCGTTGGTGTGCTCCCACACCACGGGCATATGTCCTTGTATGCTGTTGGGTAGTATATGTGCAAGTCGATAACATTATCAAGGACAGATGCCGCAAGAAAACTTCGAATGCTCAGCCGAGATATAACGTTCTCCTTGTGGAATGCAGGAAGTTTTCAAAACAACCGGCTGCACAACCTAGACTCCTCACTACGCCTTTGCATTCCATGCAGCTGGACTCTGCCGTCGCGAAGCTACCCTGCTTTGTCGAATATGGCTAGGGGTAGTGTTCGCCAAGTCCTTTGCTTTCCAAGTCGGATGGGCCGACGACGCCTCGTGTGATAACTGTGGTAACGAGGAGACTCTTCAGCACCTTCTCTGTGACTGTCCTCGCTATAATTTACAGAGACGATAGCTCGCAAACGCGATAGGGTGCTTTGACCGAATACCTCTAACAGAGGAAGTTATATTAAAATGCCGCCATCACAAGCCATCGCAGCACAAGGCGATGAGAGCACTGTTGCAGTATTTAAGGGCTGCAGAATTGGACAAGCGGCTGTAGCATGAACAGATGTTCATAGTGCTGCAAGTGCTACTGTGCTGTGCGGTGACCGTGTGCGGCGACAGTGACCAACTGTGATTGTACGTTTGTGCTCCTTTCTTTCTTTATCTCTACTTTATTATCACTTTACCTCCCCCTCCCCTCTTTCCCCAGCGTAGGATAGCAAACCGGATCTTCCCCTCTGGTTAACCTCCCTGCCTTTCCCCTTTCCTCTATCTCTCTCTCTATGTAGGATTATGTATGTGTCCGTTTGGAGCCTGCGTAACGTCGCCCAGTCCACGGCTGAAAGGTTCCTATGTGGGGCTGGGTAGAGCCTTCTGAATTCCCTGTAGTGTTGCAAGATCGCTTTATAACTTGGATCGATGGGTGTCGGCTCCTCCACCATGTTGCCATGGGCAGCTCGGCAATTAGTGAAACCTCGAGCCGCCTCATCTGCATGGAGGTTCCCAGTAACACCCTCATGTCCCGGGGCCCATGTTATCGTTTGGGTATACCTGATGTCAAGGTCTCTGTTTATTTCGGTAAGTATCCGGCGTGCCCTCGCGCCGATTCGTGCCCTCTGATAGTTCCTACATGCAGCCTGAGAATCTGTGACTATTGTTAGTGGAGCATTGCGCTCTATGCCTTCTCTTATAGCGAAGGCGATGGCTATCTCTTCGGCTTCTAAAATGGACAATGGTAAAGAACGTGTTCGATAGTTTCCTCGTTGCCGCAGTGGTCACACGCAGCACTATCTTCCCTTTTGATGCCGAAATCAAAGGACATTGTAAAAGCGACACTAAGCCATAGTCGGTAGAGAACCGTTGTCTCGGGTCGGGATAGTCCAGGTGGAGGACAAAGTTGAAGACAGGGGCCTAGTCGCTGAAGACGCATGCGCTGTAAACTACGTGAGTTCCACAATGATTGTATGGCGTCGTTTGCCATCACACGAGAGAGAGAGAGAGCAAATGATAAAGGAAAGGTAGGGAGGTTAACCAGGACTGAGCCCGGTTGGCTACCCTACACTGGGGAAAGGGAAAAGGGGACGGAAAGATTAAAAGAAGAAGAGAAAGTCTACGGGTATATCGTTCGGTCACTCAGTTCGGATCACGAACGCTGACTCAAACCAGTAGCCTTCAAATATCGCAGCAGAGCTTTTGTGGCCTTTTGTAGCTGCGATATGCGAGGCCATGGTCCCAAGATCTTCTTCAAGGTGAACGGTGTTCTATCTAGCTGATTGAGAGCTGTGCAGAGGTCATGTCTTTCGTTTAGAAAAGATGGGCAGTAGCACAGCAGATGTTCTATAGTTTCCTCGGCACCGCAGGCATTACAGTCGGCGCTATCAGTCATTCCAATCAAAACCGTATATGCATTGGTGAATGCGACGCCCAAGCGTAAGCGGCACAGCATTGTTTCTTCATTTCGCAGAAGCCCTGGTAACAGCCGCAGTTGCATAGAGGGGTCGAGGGAATGCAATCGTTCTTGGGTGAATTCAGGTGTGTGCCACTTCTCTAATGTCATACGGTGTGCTACCTTGCTTAGGTGTTGGGCTGCGTCGGTCCGCGATAAAGGTACAGAAACAAGGGTTGCTCCTTCGTGTGCTTTCCTAGCAGCTTCGTCAGCGAGGTCGTTGCCGGAGATACCGCAGTGGCCAGGCAGCCACTGAAACACGACGTCGGGTCCGTTCGCTATCATACGATGGTGCATTTCTCGTATCTCCGACACTAGTTGTTCACACGACCCGCGACGAAGAGATGACGGAAGACATTGTAAGGCCACCTTCGAATCGCAGAATATTGCCCACCGATTAGCGGGTTCATTGTTAATGTAATCCACGGCACCTCGGAGGGCAACAAGCTCCGATGCGGTCGATGTTGTCATATGAGAAATCTTGTATCGGACGCTAATTGATCGTGATGGTATAACCACTGCGCCGGTGGAGCTGGTCTGAGTGGAAGAGCCATCCGTATATATGTGGACTCGGTCAAAGTAGAAAGTGTTCAAACAATCCAGAGCTGCTTGCTTCAGGGCCAAGGTAGGCAGGTCGGTCTTTTTCCTTATCCCTAGAACCGTGAGACGCACTTGAGGTTGTTCTAAACACCACAAAGCTGAGGTTGAACGTGCTGAGGGTGTGAAGCCCGATGGTAGACAGGCACGATGGATGCTGACCTCGTTGGAGAAGGACGCCTGTGGTCGTCGTTCTGGCAGGCAGGCAAGAGAGCTTGATTGCATGCGTGAAACATGACGAACATGGGCCCTAAGCGTGTCGATGCTAATGTAAGTCGCGATCGGATGGTCTCGAGCCATTATAATGATTCCTGCTGTTGAGGCGCTCCGCGGAAGTCCTAGGCAAACACGTAGTGCCTGTGCTTGCACGCTCTGTAGTTCTCGAAGATTTGACTTGCATGTTTTAGCAAGCACGGGAGAACTGTAACGTAGCAATCCGATGAAAAGTGCTCGATATAACTGTAGCATGGAGCCCACTGAGGATCCCCATGTTTTCCCGGCGATAAACTTGAAGACATGAACAATAGATGTGAGCTTCTTCTTCAAGTGGGCAACATGAGGGCTCCAAGAGAGGTCCCGGTCCACAATGACACCCAAAAACCGATGATTTCTCTTGTAGGAGATAGGCTGGCCATTAATGCACACTGGATAATGAGACATTGGTTTTCGTGTGAAAGCGACTAACGCACATTTTTCTGTAGAGATGGTAAGGCCTTCAATAAAACTTGGTTTTGGGCTAGTTGGTGATGCATTCTTTAAAACTGAAGGTAGCGCTAAAAAGGACGGACACACGATGAAAAGACGACACATGTCGTCTTTTCATCGTGTGTCCGTCCTTTTTAGCGCTACCTTCAGTTTTAAAGGTAAGGCCTTGTGTGTGAAGATAGTGAGATGCCTGTGTTGCTGCTTTCTGTAGCCTTGCGCGAACCTGCAGACGAGTGACCGCTGATGACCAGATGCAGATGTCGTCGGCGTAGATTGAGACACTCACTGTTTCCGGTAGGGGTTCGGCCAGCCCAAGAAGCGCGAGGTTGAAAAGAATAGGGCTTAGAACCCCACCTTGGGGAACTCCTCGGCATGTGTAATGGTCGGTAGTGGGACCATCTTCCGTACGTACGAACATGGACCTTTGTGTCAAGTAGTTTCTGATCCATCGATATACTCGCCCTCCTAGTTCAATTGTTAAAAGTGCGTCTAGAATGGGTTGATGGGAAACGTTGTCGTAAGCGCCTTTCACGTCCAGAAAGAGCGCTACTGATAATCGTTTCGAAGATTTTTGCTGTTCTACAGATGACACTAAATCGATGACGCTGTAAATCGATGAACGGCCTCGTCGAAATCCCGCCATAGAATCAGGGTAAATCTTGTGGTGTTCTAGGTACCATTCGAGACGCATGAGGATCATGCGTTCCATGAGTTTCCCGACGCAGCTTGCAAGTGCTATAGGCCGATACGATGCCAGTTCGAGCGGCGACTTTCCTGCTTTTAGTAGCGGTACCAGGCGGCTGCGTTTCCACTCCTGTGGGACGACACCATCTTGCCATGAACTATTAAAAAGGCTGAGGAGTTCTCTTCGTGCTTCTCGGCCTAGGTGGCGCAAAGCAGTATATGTTATGCCATCGGGCCCTGGTGAAGACGAACACCTACAGAGCGCCATAGCAGCTTCTAATTCTTCCATAGAGAATGGAACCTCCATGCTAGTATCTCGTGGACCAGGGATGTCGCTTAAAGCCATGTCAGGGACTAAAACTGTGCCGCCGGCGATTTGCGCGCAAAATTCCTCTGCAACGTCTATCTCGCGGCGGTTTTGATAGAGAGCGAGGGCGTTAAAAGGGTGTCGTTGCTGGGGTCTTGAGCAAAGACCCCGTAGGGTACGCCACACACGGGACAATGGCTTGCGGGGGTCAAGTGACTCGCAAAAGCATTTCCATCTTTGATCCGCTAGCTTATCCATTCGGCGTCTTATCTTCTTTTGCATGCGCCGAGCTTCTCTGAGGTCAAGAATTGACTTTGTGCGCCTGTACCTCCTTTCAGCACGGCGGCGTATTGTACGAAGCCTTTCCAATTCAATGTCATTCTCTGTACGCTTTTTCGAATGTGTGAAGCAACGCGTGCAATCTTGCATTGCGTCTGCAATTATGTCTTCTAATCTGCGTGCGATATGTTTCTTGCAGGTGTCTTCTACTCGATCTTGAAAGACTGACCAATCGATTTGACGAGATACATCCGGTAATGCGGCGTCTAGACCATTGATTCTCACATAGGTCGGAATATGATCACTTCCATGGGTTTCAATATCAGTGAACCACTGCACGCTCGAAGTCAGGCAACGTGACACCAAAGTCAAGTCAAGGCAGCTACTGTACGTTGTTCCTCGCAGAAATGTCGGACTTCCGTCATTTAGAAGACACAGGTTGTGGCCTGATGCAAAGGATATTAGTGACCTGCCCCTCGAATTTATCCTGGAGCTTCCCCATATATGGTGGTGAGCGTTGAAGTCCCCTGTTATTATCCAAGGACCGGGAGTAGTAGCCATAATATCTTCTAGTCTTTTGCTGTCAAACTGACTTGTTGGGGATAGGTAGACGCCAATAATAGTAAAAGACAGCCTCTTCTTTTTCACACTAACACAGACGTATTGGTTACCGTCGTGTGGCGCTACGGGTTGCGAAAAATACGTTAGGTCCTTGCGAATATAAACCAGAACCTTACTACTACGGGCACACGTTGTTGAAACAAAAGGTTCATATCCTGATAGTCTTATGGAGGCTGATAAGTTCGGTTCACAGATCACCAGTATAGGAAAGTGGTAGTCAAACACGAACTGTCGAAAATCCGAAATACGTGACCTTAGGCCTCTCGCATTCCATTGGAATATGGAGGCACTTCTCACATCATCCCGGAACGATCGCTGTTGCTGTCGATGAGCCATGGTTCTGCTGTAGAAGTTCTCAAGCACTGGACTTCTGAAGGCTCGCTAGAACCGGATTGATGGCATCCAGCACTTGCAACGCACTTCGAGCTGTTGGTGTCTGTATCTTGTCCAGAAGAACACGAATAGCACTCACCAGAGAGCTGATCATGACAACAATTTGTTGATCTTGGTCCGTCAGTTTTTCAGGAACAGTCGAAGTGTCCCTTGCTGTAGACGTCTGATTTCGCTCAGTAGGAGCATGTAGCCTCGGGAGTGCAGGCCACGCGTCAGCAGCAGGGCTGTTCGTTGCATCTTTGTCCTTTGAGCTGACTGCGTTTGGCCTGGGCGGAAGAGTGGGTGGCAGTGTACGTGGTTGGCGCTCTGCAGAGGCTTTGGAGGTTCGTGATCGACGTCGGCGACGCGATCGTCGCCGCCTAATAGATGTTGCTGCTTCTCGGTGAGACGAGTGGTCTCTAACCATTTTCCTCAATATTGCCATTTCCTTGCGAACTAACGGGCATTCCTTCGAGGAGGCATCGTGAGGGCCGCTGCAGTTTGTGCACTTCAGCACACTGGCTTCGCACGTGTTAGTGGTGTGAGGCCCAGTGCAGCGAGAACAGACGGTAGTGTTCTTGCACACACTACTCACATGCCCAAACTTCATGCACTTCCAGCACTGCAGCGGTTTTGGTATGAAGGGGCGAACTGCGTGTCGGAAGTGGCCCACTTTTACATGCGATGGTAGGGATTCGCCTTTAAATAAGATTTTGACACACCGTGACGTGCCGGGACGAAACGCGTTTGTGATGATGGTGTTTTCTGTAGCTGGCTTGATTAAGATCGACAGATCGGAGTCGGCAACATCGTAAATTACGCCACTACTGATTTGTTTGCCCAGCGGAATATGAGGGCGGACTTTCATCCCGTCAAGTTCCGTGACATTGCGCAAGGAATCCAACGCAGCCGCGTGTTCTACGTCAATTGCTAGGACGTTCTTACGGGTGTTCACTCTGATGTCTTTGATTTCATTCGGAACCAGTGCCTCTAGATGTGAAGACACGGCTTGCCTGTTGAGGCGTCTCAGGTTGTCAGTAGCGAGAACTGGCGGGAACAGGATGGTGAGCTCCTCGGTATTCCGCGAAGATCTCACGGTGGACTCACTCGAATTCGAGGATGCGCTGAGAAACCTTCGTTTTGCTTTACGACTCCGCACCAGCTCGAAGGCGTCGTCACAAGAATCTTCACCGCTGACATAGTACTGCATGGTGTCGTCGCTGTCAGTGTCGCTCTCGGTGCCGTTGCGCTTCCTGGAGGCAGCCGTCGCGGGCACTGCCGAGTCCGGCGGACGCGCGTGAGACTCCATCTCCATCGCAGTTAAGGAGGAAATAGCAGTTCACTGGCAAAGTAAAAAAAAATCCACAAAATAAGTAGAGCTGGAAGACTCGGTGTTCTGCCTGAAAGGCACTTCGTCTTCCTCACACAAAGTTTCGCTACTGCATAGGGGATCAAGGGACTCACATTATTTTAACACGTTAGCGTTAAGGAGCCCGTGTCGAAAAACATACGGCGTCGGCGTCCCGCGTCGTCGTTGGACGTCTCTTCGACAAAATAGTTTCGCAAGAACCACGCATACCCAACCACTTCTCTACCACCAAGGTATCTCGCACCTTTTCCTTCATTCTTTACAAAGTCATTTCTCGGAATTTTTGGAACGGTAGCCCACAAACAAATGTAATAGAAAAGAAAAACACCGACAGCGCATCTCCTTTATGGTAGATCTTCTCAGACTCAAATATTAAAAGTGCGAAACAAGAACAGGAGATAGACCAACGCAAGAGGTGGCGTTTCTGCCAGAAAGTTCGCCTTCGTGCATAGCGTTCGCAGCCCGCGTTTCCCGGTGAACGTTACGGTTACATAAGCTGCAGTTGCCGAGAAGCATGAAAAGCAGTAAGGGGTCTTTGAATGCCATTGCGTTCCACTCTTAAAGGTGAAGCTTAAGCGTCCACCAAATTCTTCTTTAAGTGCGCCACGGAGTGTTTACATCGCAAAACGACTTTGTGCGTCTGTACCTTCGTTCGGCGCGACGACGAATCGCGCAATGTCGCTCGAATTCTAGGTCCGATTGGGAGTACTTAGGTGAGCGAATGGGCGCGCGCATAGTGGTCTGCGGCGCTTCTTTAATAGATTATTGCAGTCCAAATGGGAGACCTTTCTGACAAGTATCTTCTAGTAGGTTCTTTAAACACAGTTCAATCTATTCATCGTAGCGTGTTACTGCTAGGTTGCTTACAAATGGGAATGCGAAAGCATTATAGTCGCTTTAGCGAAATGTTCTCTTATGTGCATTCCTTGTCCGCGCAAGCAATGGCTTCCGTTTTAGCTGCTCCTCGGTAAGGCCAAATGAAAATGCGCCAAGCGTCCGAACGCGCTCGCTTGCCCGTGAGGAGTTCATGATTCGCAGAAACATTCAGTGCCATTCAATTGGACAATAATGCTTTTTTACAGCAAAGCTGTTAAGGGCTAGTTCCCCCAGGATCATGTCCATGTGATAAACCAATAAAGCATCAATCAATCAATCAATCAATCAATCAATCAATCAATCAATCAATCAATCAATCAATCAATCAATCAATCCGTCAGTCATGTGTAGACACGTACAAAACTATCATCATCAGTATTGGCTCCGGCGTCGTCATCTTGTTTCATAGCTGGCTTGTTGGCTCCCATCGGCGCTACCACGCGAACGCGCTCGTTCGACTGCTCCCGCGTTCGTCCGTCGTCAATAATTGTTTAAATGAATAAATAAATAAATAACACAAGGACGTAACCAAATTTACAGAGAAGCTGTTAAGGGCTAGTTCCCCCACGATCGTGCCCGTGTGTAGACACAAAACTCCCCATGCTTGGGCCATCCGGAAGGTAGTGCAATGCTGAGGCGACCCGCCGCGGAGGTGAACGCCTTAAGCATTCCGCATGCCTGGGCCGGTCCCGAAGATATCGCAATGCGGGGCCGAGCACCAGCGCAGTTGAAGCAGGTACTAAGCACTTCAGATGCGTGCGCCGATGCCGAAGTTAGTGCAATGCTGGGCCGACACGCGGCGGAGATGTAGTTCACCATCGAGGGCCCATGTAAACAGCTTCCCTGGTCATCCGTCTTCGCAGAAAGGAACTGGACTGAGTTTTTGTTTTATACATTCATTCCATGCACTATTGATGTGGCGCCACCTCCTACCCATTGGCTGCGCCATCAGGTGCCCAACAACGCACGCACCAAGGCACACGCTTAACCAGCCAGATGGCTGTCATGTGACGTGTAGTGACATATGCAGTAGGTACACATTTATTAAAATAGAACCGTGGAGCCACCGTGGCGTCGGAGAAGCGTGCTTGTAGCGGGACTTTCGCCGTATAATCCGAGCAATTACACTGCTTGGACGCAGGGACCGCATTATCGATCCCTCTTGGACTTCATTAGGTCAGCGAATCTTTTTTCATTCATTTAATCATCCTTATTCACTTCCATCCCATACCCCTATATGCCCGGAGGCATTTACCGTCGCAGTAAAAAAAAAAAAAAAAGCGTGCTTGTATCGCACTCCGGAGGCCCGAGTAGCTTTACGTTAAAGCGCTCCTGCGATAATATCGTCTGAGGGAAACTCCTTCAGATACAGCCTAACGGAACGGCGCCTTTGATTCGTCGGATTCAGCTATTTATTTTATTTTATTTCATTTAGCTATTGGGTATGACCCATGAGACGCAAAACGTATACAGAACTCTAAAGTGTAGCAAGATATATGTCGTGCATCTCTGCAAGTACTCATGCAATCGCCATTTTTCCTTCAACAAGCATCACACAATGCATTCGATCTCGTTACATCACGGAGCAGACGTCCCCATGTGTGCATTCGCCTTGACTGACGTTTGCAATTCGGCATAACTTCGAAGCGGAGGACTGCTTATACAGATATTTAATCGAAATAAAGTTGCGACATTTGGACTGCATAAACATAACCAGCGCTTGTGCAGGTAGGTTACGTAGAAGGAACTGCGATGCCTTAACGACGCACGAGAGTATGTTGCAGTGTATTTAATCAACGGATTCACGAAAGATTCGTGCCACGTGTAAGCTCAAACATGTGATCTGGATTTTTTTTTCATTATTTCAGCACACAAGGAACTGACACCGCCTTAGAAAGATTACAATCAGAAAGAAAAAAGAAGGAAAGGAGGATAGAAATAGAGATTGGTGCTGCCGTTCCACAGTAGCTGTTCAGGTAAACGGAAACGACGTGTACGCTCTGATATCAAGCGCCCGAAGAAACGCTCCCCTTCATCTGGTATTCTGGACAACTGCTGAGCGCTGTGCCAGGACACCACAAATAACCACAAAATACAAACGGTGAGACGAGCTTGGAATGTGCAGGATTTAGAAAGGGTGTTCCGACGGGGAAATGAGTGTGGTCAGCGATGGCGCTGAGAAAAGTGGTCGGTTGGATGAACATGAGGAATTTTTGTCGCATTTTGCCTCGTATGAATGCGAGGCGAATAGAAAGCGTGTGTGTGTGTGCGTGGGTAGAGGGGGAGGGGAGGTAGTATGCATAATAACAGCATAAGAACCGCGAGTTGGCTGAAACGACGGGGAAACTCATCCTGACGGAAACTACGTTTCAAACGGAAAGTCACTTCCGCACATTTACGTGTCCGCGCTTCTCTTCTAACCAGTGGCTCACATCGCCCCAGCTGTCATCAACGAGACACCCGAAACTACGAGCGCACGCTTCCTAGGCCGGGCCGCGTATTGCAAGCCGACAGGACCGGCTATGTGGAATGTGAGGTAACTGCCGACGGACGAGCACGGACCATGCGGGACGGGTAAAGAACGCGCGTGAGCTGGGAAAAAGTGGCCCCTGCGCAATTCATGGCAGCTGTCCGCGATGCCGTTACCACCCTGCTTATTTCATTCTTTTGCGCCACCGCATCTGCGCGAACCGCGCTAGAATGCAGAGTGAACGGAACTATAGAAGAAAAAAAAAAAGAAATAAAGAGCACCCGAGTAAAGGCTTCTGCGCTGCAGCGCCTGGAAAGCGGTGGCGCTTCGGTTGTCGTCCTCGACGTGAAGGGATCACACATCACCGCAGCTGGTGTGGCTCCTACATTCGTTTCTCTTGTTCTCTTCTCTTGCCTTCGCTGTCTAGCTGACTCTGTAATTTCCTTCCTCTTCCTTTTGCGCCTCTTCCTGAATTTCCATATGGTTGCTATTTCTGTTCTGATTTATATCTTTGGGGGTTATTTCTATAATCTCTTCGCCGCAATGATAACGAGAACGTTTCTTCTTTTGTTTTTATATTTCCTACGCTTCAGAACTGTTCTCGCGCCTCCTTACGTAACGGGAGTTTCCTCTGCAGCTTGATGGTAGTCATTCCAACAAGCTAGGATTTAATTTCAATGTTCAGTTGACGTTTCTTTCTCTTTTCTTTTTTTGACGCTTCAAGCAAAGTATTCTCCGGGCATCAGGTATGTCGCCATGCTTCTTCTTGCTTCCTTAAAATGACTGAAAGCTATTTCTCAGCGAAGCCTCGTGTGCTTCACATCGCTTACTCTCCTTTTGCTTGTGTCACTCGAACCACATATGCAGAGTGTCTTACTTTGCTGTCATGGCCGGCTTTCGAATTCCGTCTTGTTGAGAAGGCCTTGAGCGCGTTATGCTTAGCACATAATAAGCAAAACGTTAATCGACCTGAATGCAGTGTTGTGCTTCAGTCCGGTGAATGATGATTACCTTTTCATGAGCCAACACCGCCCTTCTTACGGGCTTTCGCACAACTAATTTGTTGTATTTAGCGCACAGGCTGCACTTCCACCATGTTATCTTATTGAATAGCAGGCACATTTTTTGTTTATCTTTTCTTTTTCAGCCAGACCAGCTTGTATTCTTTCCGCACCGGGTTAATTCTTCTGGTAGGCACTCTACTCACCTA
Organism: Dermacentor andersoni; assembly: GCF_023375885.2. Classification (NCBI taxonomy): domain Eukaryota; kingdom Metazoa; phylum Arthropoda; class Arachnida; order Ixodida; family Ixodidae; genus Dermacentor; species Dermacentor andersoni. Next base: position 166,278,955 of record NC_092815.1, on the reverse strand, counting down.
ACACGGAGTGAACATTTGTCACTTTTAGTATTCAGTAATGAACAAAAATGTTTTGAATTTTGGTCCTGTGAGCTGATGGGCTCAGATTGATGGTGCGGCGTTATGCCAAACGGCTAGACCGTGGCAGTAGTCTCCTGAATACGCACTGACTTGGCACTACATAATTTGCACGTTATTATGATGTATTACAAGGAAACTGTGCTAGTGAAAATACGGGCACGCGTCCACTAGCCTTCCTACCTATTAATAGGTAGGAAGGCTAGTGGAGCAAAAGGTTTGTATGCTCCCGCAGGTTTATTATATAACAAGAGATCAAAAGACGAGAGAAAAAAAACGCAGACTCATGCGGGATAACACCGAAATGGGCAGCATTCAAATTAAGGGGAAAAAAGTGGAAGGTCGAGCTCTCTGGCACCGTCACTTAACTTGACTTTATCCAAATCTGTCCTTTGGGACTGCACCGCGAGGTCCTTGACGCACGTTTTATCCAAGGGGAATCATGACACATAAGATGGACATCGAAGGTGGCCGCAATTTTGTTTGCGTATTTGCAGGATAGCTTGTGCCAACCGCAGGCTATGAAAATGATAAAAACGCTCAAAGGTTGGTAGTTTAGCCCGAAACGTGAAGCCCTGACAGTGGTAGGAAGGTTTGAAAGCCTTGGTCGGTGTGGTAAGTATATGTGGGCGGGACATGGTTCGAAGCAGCACGCAAGGCAACTTTCGCTGGGCAGAAGGAACATCGCCCTGGCCGCTACCAGGCATCTGAAAACGCTAGGATCATGAGCGCCGCCAGTAGCTTGGCATTCTTGGAATACGTGAATTGCGTACACGGTTGCACAGCGGGTGGGCTATGCGTTGTGAATAAAGTGCGGTGGCAGTGCGCGTTCCAGACACTACTGTCCTAAGTTAACAATCTCGCATAATGCAGCGCCAACATTCTGAGCACACTCGCTCCCAACCAAATGCGAAACATAATATATTTTCGTTCGCTACTGTACGCATCCTATAATGCTTACGAGCAGTTCACGTCATCTGTTGCAGTCATAGATCTCAGCCAGCGCCACCACAATCCGTGAGACGAAATGGCACGGTTGCGTTTGTGCGAGGCTAACGCATATGGACAGTTTGAAAACGTACCTAGAGTGCCAGATTTTACCAGCGTCCATTAGGTTAGGTTGGTCTAGGCGCTCTTCGTAACAACAAAGTGAACGCTTTCTTCAACGGCACGATTGTGGTGTTTTTTTTTCCTGTTCGTATTTGTTCTCGTCGTGTGATCTTGTCTCTTGCACAGCAAGGAAAGGACCGAAGTGGACAGGAAATATCGCAGAAACGAAGAGCACTCGCCTCCGAGGCTCGTGAGCCTCACTAAAAAGCCACGCCTAGCAGACCTTTCTAAGAACACTCTCCAACCCAGTGGCAGCTGCTGCTGGCGATCTCTTGACGGCTCCTGCGATAGCTGCAAGAGGGATTGTCGCGGGAAACAATTCGACCTATCTACCCTCTTTTCGCGTTAGCTGCCACCACCCAAGAGTGGGTTGCTCAGCAAAGCTTCTACACTTTTCTTGCTCTGACACACTTGTTTTCTTTCTCGGTCGTGTCAGCCATGTCAAGGTGACTTTCTGCATCGCGGATGCTTTTGACGGCACTTCGAATGGCTACTCTGAAGAATTTCGGCCGCTCCACCAAAGAGCTTGTTGTTTTTTTTTTTTCTGCATCAGAGCAATCATTCTCCGTGCTTTGCTTTTGGGCTGTGATCAAGGCTTGCTCTCGAGCATTCTGCACATATCGAAGGGCGGCGCTGTGTCCGTTGATGTTCAATTCTTGTTTTCACGTCTGCCAAGAGAATTGCTCTTTCTTTAATTTTATTTGCGCTACAGGGCGTCTGTTGGGCCCTAACTTGCAACGAGAAGTTGTACAACGTTTGCCATCAGACCTGGCCGTCGAGATGGAGAATTGTCAGATGAAACCTTGCCCTTCAACTATGCTCTTGCTTCCACAATGTAACAACCTATCCCACCAAATTTAACAGCCCCAGAAAGACGGCGCTCTGCTAAATTCCCGCCAGAGCGCCCTGTCTTCGGACGACATGGTGGCACCGGAGCAAAGCGTCAAGTTGATGTGCCACAGTGAACCTTTTGTCGTGCCTTTCATTGAAAATGTACAAATAATTGAGGAAGAACAAGACGAAAATCCTCGCGGAGAAAGTTGGAATATATGTGGAGACATGCGACGACTATGATCGCGATAATTTCTTTACGAATGTTTTTCGTCGGTTGGCTTCTGTGCTCTATTGAAGAGTGGGGCGCGGCCATCACATTCCTTTTTTTCATTATGTCTGTGTTTAAGAGGCATTGGCAGTATGAGTGATGATCGCCCTTCTTTTCTTTCAGACAAGCAATGCATAGCATAGAGAGCCCGGCTCAATGAAATCAACGATTAAACAAGAGAAGCTAATACTTTGAAAACCAAGTAAACGTCTGAGCGCACCGACGCATAATTCACTTCAAGTTCAAAGTAGGCCGCTGTTCTTCATAACACGCAGAACTTGCGCAGCAAGTAGCGTCCACTAAGGTTACACTGCAGTCACTCACGGTTTTCTTGTATTTCAAGCAAGCATACTCTAGAATACAATATATACTAAGTTACACTACAATTCGCAGCAAACTCAAGGTCAGGGAATGTTTTTTTGAGACACCTTAACTGCAGCGCAGTAAGATTTCCGCAGGACATAAATCCTGCAGAACATGTTATGTCGCTCTATATGAGATACTTATTTCAGCGACATGGTTGATGACTACAGCAACACAGTAGCGCAAAAATGCTGCCAAGTGTCTTTCAAGGGACATGAAGCATTCACCAACGCAGAACTATAGAGAAAAAACATACAAATGCAGAACCTTATTCCCATGCATCATTACTGAAGCCTCTCTATAACAGCTGCTTGCTGGCTATGATATGCGCCTGCTGAATGTCGCGCAGATCTCGGTAAGCTTTTGCGAAAACATGTATGGCCTAACGTTCGAAAATAAGTACACTCGCCTCCCTCAAAAAAGAGACACTAATAGCAGCGGCGATTTGTGTCTACACACGCTATATCCTCTATTCATTTCATAGAGCGCTTCTATGGCGGCAGCTACGATAATGTAAGTTTTCCCAAACTAGTAAACCATGTACTTGACACACGTTTTCTCCAAGAATTTCATAAGATAAGTAAGATAGATATCAAAGCTGGCAGCATTTCGGTTTGCGTTATAGCAGGTGTACTTGTACCAACTGCAGAAAACGAAAATGATGAAAGACTGCCAAAGCAGTTGTAAAGGTTGCAAGAATTGTTAACTTGAGGATACATTCAACCGCAACTTTACTTAGGCCGTCGCTGAAATTTCTCTTTACCATGTCGTGGTACGATATTGAATAATAATTCAACAATAACGAGGAACGAAAATGAGAAATATCGACAGGGATAGCTTAGATTAAATGTACGGGGTCATAAGCGGCGTGAATGTGGGCAGTGTCACTTTTGCTGGCCTTTGTTCTTGTTTCGTTGTTAAGGTGAAGGCATGGCTAAAGTTAAATATGAGTTCCGCAGTGGTTTAGTAGGCTTTGGCTCGCGCACAGCCGCTATCAGCACGTTGGCCAATTACGCTGGTCTGAACGCCTAATGATTTCTGTGTTTCGTATCCTCCCCCCCCCCCCCCCCCCCCTTTTTTTTTTCTGCTGATTGATCCCAACTTCTGATGATCCGTGACGGTGTGGCAACGGAAGGCATTAGTGTTTGTTTTGCCCATGGGTAATAATGTACATGGTTTCCCAAGTTTCGGTCACCTGTACTGCTATTCTTAATAATAAGAATTATCAGTAAAAGGAAGACGACGAAGTGTTTCTACCGTGGAATGCGGCTCTCTCTGTATGCGGAGTTTTTGTGTTTTGCTATTTTCGGGGGGTAATCGCCTTCCTGTGGGGGGCGATGGATCTTGACTCCGTTGTGCACAGTACCGACATCGCATTGTCTTCGACGCCGTCCTCAAGGATGCAGATCAGCCGAGATGATGAGTAGCGATGACAGCGACTACGACTTCGTCCCTATGGCGAAGCTTAAGGCGAAGAGGATGATCCTCAATGGGTCTTCGCCAGGAAGTACGTCAACCGTGAAGGCTTCCTGTGAACCGGTGCGCCACAGTATACTGCTTCTTCCCGTAGATTCTTAGAAAAACCTAGGGTGTATGAATCGGCAAGTCATCTGAGCAAGTCTTGAAGCTCTTGTGCCAAATAAGATAAACGACATTCGGTTTAATCCACGTAATAGTGTCCTGGCAGTAGACGTCGATTACCCGGCCGCTTTATATGCATTGCGTACTGCCACGGAGCTTGGCGACATCAAAGTCTGTGCTTAAATCACGCAGGACAGAGGCTGGAAAACGGGCGTCATATATGATGTAGACGTTTCTATTCCTTCCGACCTTCCTGCCCTAGTCAAATCAGTTACTGACACGACGGTCATAGTGCAAGTTAGCCAAATTCCTTCACATTTGAAGGTTGGTCTTGTTCGTCATGTCGTTCGAAGCTATATCCCGAGGCCTCGTCGATACCACAAGTGCCTGAAAATGTGCCACGTGAGTGGCGTGTGTAACAACAAACCAACTTGCCCGCTTTGCGCCGAACCCCACACAGCATAGTCTTGCATAGCGACTACCTTGAAATGCAGAATCTGCAGTGGACATGATGATGCCTCATCAAACGACTGCCTGCTAATCAAAAGGAGAAGAGCATCTTGAGACAAATGGTGAAGGTACGACTCGTCACAGATGGAAGCGGTAACGACTCTTAAAAGATGCCGTTCCAATCAACTGCGCGCTCCCAAGAAAGCAAGAAACCGCCAATACCGCCAAGCACCCTACACCTACATGATCAGAAGAATAGCGAGGCTCAGAAAAGAGAATCTGACGCTCCTTGGCCTGCACCAGTACAGGCACACGTCTCAGAGGAGTGACATCACCTACTATCACTAAGCGCTACTTGGACTGCAGATAATCAAGCTGCCCAAGATGTCCAGGTCCATGCTGTACTTGGTGGCTCGTGAGTGTTATCCGCTTACCCTTGAATATTATGCAAACACCATCTGCCAAAACCGCACTGGAAGTTATAGATTCCTTGAAGCAGTACTTACGGTATAGTAACAAGATGCCGTGCCATCCACAACCACTGTGACAGTTCTGACAGGAAACAAGTGCGCTTTTATGCATCAATGGAACACCAAAGGTCTATAGTCACGGATGTCAGAATTTCGGCGCTGTGTTTGAGAACAAGTTCCCGATTATCATAACTTGTGAACCTCAAGTTTCGAAGACAGTTTGGCTGTCTGGTAACGCATAATTTTTTTTTCTTCATCATACATTCACCATAGTCAAGTTGTGTATACACGCAAGTAGCTCACGTGTGTTCACCAAATAGTTCAGCCTCGCGATAACAGTCAATCCGGTCCTGGATTCGAGCCCCGGACCAGGACAAATTTCCTTCAAATGCGAGGCTTTTGCTTCGAGGAACACGTATGGGTTTCCTTTGTAGCAATTTCTAGGAGGGAGTGGAAGGCTCATTTAATATACATCAAAAAAATGAAATATGCAGACCAAACAAGTTGAGCCAATGGCGTAAAAGAGAGTGTACCATAACTAGTAAGATAATTTGGCTATGGGGTCGCGGCGTGCTACCTACTCGGCAGCGATTGTCGCAGTGGTAGTGGTCTCAAATGATCACTTCCCCACCGGTGGCAAAACACCAACAACGCGTCAGGCGATGCGTGAATTGTGTAGCTACGACAGGTGCGTGGCACGTCGTGGCGCACTCATTAGGCGTCCAGGGTTTGTTCCCGCAGCTCACGCGAACGTGGTCTTTTCACGCAAGCGGTCTTTACTGTCAACATGTTCGCGTCGTGGGCGTTGGCGCGGCTTTGCCGACGCGCGGCGAAATCCGAAACGAGTTGTCTTCTCGGCACTGGAGGAAATCCGTTTAATTATGGTGCTAAATGTTACGAAACACACTGAAGCTCACGGGGATGAAGCCTTCCTCAGAGATAGTATACTCGCGTTTTGCAGTAAGGAAGGGCGAGATAGAGCCTCCGACGTTGCTGTTTAAAAAATCATTCCTCTCACGGCAGGAAGAAAAGAAACTCGCGTGTTAAGTTCAAGAAGTAACAGCCTTTCTTCGGGGGCAGTCACTTGATAGTATGAGCTAACCAGAAGGCTCACCGATGACAGTGCGCGTCCAGATCAGTCAATAAATTGAAGCGGAAGAACACAAAATGATCAGATCAAATAAATAATTTCGTAAGCTGAAACCAATTTCGTCACACTTGCAGGCAGAAATTTTCGTCTATCCTAGAGCACCAAAAAGTTACAGAGGAAAGCCCATATTGTGTTTGTCGGTTAGAAAGTTTCGTAGTTGAAGAAAAATTCATCTTGGTACGAGCAGCGCATCCTTGACTGATCACGTCGCAGGGCAGTTGCTCTACAAAATTCACTACTAAACAGGCTGCTAGGAGACCGCCAAGCGAGGCCTAATTACCCGCTGGTAGCGCAGGGATGGTGAATAAAGTAAGTAAGTTCTGGAGAAATCACCAAGCGAGGTGAAGTTTCATTACAGGTGAAGATAGTCATCAATGCGACAGTTGTCCGAAACTACAAGTGAGAGAGAATAAGGAAATCCAGGGACGTTGATCATAAGCGCTTCCAGTTGGCTATCCTGCACTGTTGTAGGGTTATGAAGTGGCGAAAAGAACGAGAGACACACAAAGCTGGAAAGTTTTCTTTGTAGGTTGGTGTCGCTCTGGTATGGATGACAATTTTTTTTTTTTTTTTGCTTCATCAAGCGGCACAAATTCTGTCGCATTGCATGCGCCTGCTCTAAGACGGACTTAAGGGAGGGATAATAGGACGTTTGAAATAAATATATATAAATTCAGCCTAATGGGAGGTTTTAATGGAGGTGACCTTCTTTGGAAAAGGACGTGTTGCTCCTGCCGCACATTCAGTTTCTTGCATTTTTGGATGCATAGGGGCCTGCTCGACGAGGCAGACATCAACGCTGCTGTAGCCGAGGACATGCATGCGCAATTCCAGCGCCACGAAGTCGAGACGTAGAGGCGCGAGTGACAGGCACAGGGGATGACGGCGCGAAGTAAATCCCGAAGGAGAGGGAAGACGGTGACGGGAGAAGAAAGGTGCGAGCGAGAGACGCGAAAAGTGGCCCCCGGGCAATTCGTGCCAGCTGTCGAGTAGGCCATCACTGCGGTCGTCGACAGCTCTTTTTTTTCGCACTAGCTGGCACAGGCACGAATCGAGCAGGAATCCGGAATGAACGACGCGGAAGGAGGCCAGATCCCCGCTTATGGGTACCGCGCCGCGCTGTCCGGCTGACGTTGGCGCGTGGACCATCGTCCCGGTAGGGAAAGGATCAAACGTCATAAGTAGTTCGCGAGTTTGCGTTATCATTTTGTAATTCCCAGGTTACCTATCTTTTTCTTTTTTGCTTTGTTTGCTTCGTCGACGTGTACCTTTCCTTTTTCACTTTAAGAAGTTTCAGTGAAATTAGATGTATTGATGACAAGCACATATTTATTACTTCGCTGCCTGTGGCCGTCATAGGAGCCTTTTCACTGAACGTGTTAGTGCTACTTCAAGCGCTCGAAAATGTTATTTGCGTGTTTTCGAGGTGGCCGGGAGAAATGAACCATTCACCGAATTTACCATTAAATAAAGTCTTAGTTGTTAGCTAGGAGGCGGGGGGGGGGGGGGGAAATGTGCATACAAATTTTATTTAGGGACCAAATAAAATAAGATTGCTAAATTTTTGCTTTTTATCGGTTTAGAGACAATATTTAAAGCGGTTGCAGCGTTTCCCCGCTCCTTTGGTATATCCAAAGGTGCCGTGCATATTACTTTAAAGCAGAAATGGGCCACGTTACTGGTAATGTGTGCCGAAAGGTTGAAATTCTTAGGGTAGTTATGATATATGAACTATTAAATACTCATTTTTTTCTTTCTTAATTTCTTGCGGTATATGAGGCGAATTGCTTTTCCTGGTCTTGATTGTAAAGTCAACAAGGAATGTTGTTGTTCTTTATATTTGTTCTAAGTAAGAAGCATCTTGTGGATGATGCACAACCAAGGTTTAATATGTGTAAGTTTATTACCACAAGGCAGAAAAACGTTTATAGAAGCGGTCCAGTGCGTAAGAATCGTGTTTTAAGAACCACGTAGAAAGTTTGCGGAATGTTTTCACAGAACTACAATGTTACAGTGCTGATAGTTAGGTGTAATAAATGGCGTGGTGTGAGTGGTCTTTGGGAAAAGTTTGAAAGACATCATATATATACCAAATTTGCTATAATTTTCTAAACGAGTGCATAATAACATTACGCGGCCGTTATCCGCAAAGCTTCAAGCAAGACTGGGCGTGATACTGAGCGGGGTTAGATTATGGGTCACGCGCGGAAGATTTTTTTCTTTTTGAGCACTGCAAGTAATTCCTGAATTCTCATTTTCATGCCTTAAACAAGACACCCGCGGTGTGCTCGGTGAACTAAACGAGTCCCATGGTTGACATTTAGTAATATTGTTGACATCTGCCCAGTTCTAGAATGGGACAATCAGGGGTTAGATGTTCCTGTAAGAGCTGTACCAGCAACGGAAATAAAATTTGGTGAAAATTAACTGGACAACAAGGCTGGCGCGCGTGCGAAATTGGATTTGCGTGAGCGAAGTGCCCCTTCTGCAGAAAATATTTTAATTAAGTGCTCAAGAGCTTTATATACCAGGAGCCTTTTCGATGGGTCACTCGCATGTGCCCAACGCTTTAACTTGTATTGTTTCACTACAGGTAATTAAATGTTCTAATCAAGATAAATACTATTATAACTTATTACGCAATTCTTAAGTACATTTATCGTACGAACCTGCAGGTGACATTTTAATGGGACACGTCTGCCTAGCGGTTGACATTCTTGCACTTCCGGCATTCTTATCTTGTATCAAACAAATCTGTGTTCGTTGATGGTGCAAGGCAAGTGTTTAAAAATTTTAAAAAAATGGAATGCGCGAACGCGTTTCTAATTCGCAGTCACGTGGTTCTCGCTCTTTCATAACTCTATCAAGACAGTTCTCAATAAAGATCCTCCTAGTCATGCCTACGACTTCGCGCACGTGGCCGTGACCATTCAGGCATTGATTTTCTGGCCCACTGGGGGACCGCTAAGAGGTGGGAGGTATTGCGGCCACACACACACACACACACGCACACACGCACACACACACACACACACACACACACACACACACACACACACACACACACAAATATATATATATATATATATATATATATATATATATATATATATATATATATATATATATATATATATATATATATATATATATATATATATATATATATATATATATATATATATATATATTCGGCGTTGACCGCATGGAGCGTCAAAAGCAAGCAAAGTTTATCTCTCATTGTTTGCACACTTGCTTGCCTTATTTTTTTCGGCTTCTCGAATCTGGCCATCGTCATTCCCTTCACGTTCAGTCCAGTGTCGCGTGTGCTTCTGACGTAAAGCACCAGTAATGTCTTTCGCGTGCAATGCGCTTGTTGCTGCTCATCACGCGAGTTCTCCAGCGACACAACCGCACATCTTAGTAGTGATTATCTTTGCCGCTTGCTATGGCTGTTAGTCAGTAAGGGGTACTTGTTGCCCTACTTTGAGATATTTCGATCGTGTCACCGCATTTACCATGTGCGTTACAATCGTCCATATTGTGCGCCTTAGCGTGCACGGCACGCGCTTTGGTTTGGCCAGCTGGGATAAACCTGCCGAGCCAAACCAGCGCACGCACAACGCAGGCAATGTGCACTGCTGCAAGAATGGAAATTCTTTCTGCGTAATGTAGCGTTTCCAGGAAGAGGGCGTCGCCTGTTACGCATACAGAAGCGTAACCACTAAGTGATCCTTCGCTCTGTAGCTTGTCACGAATTTATGCCAAAATTATAAATCGAAAACATTCTTTATGCAAGTAAAGGAAAAAGGGAATTCGAAGAAAAAATCATGAGTCATTCCACTCCGTGAAGGTGGATGACCAGCGAAGCTGTTTAGCATACGGCGCGGAGGTGGCACAGAATTTTATGTACATCCGCGTAGACGACTATGTATATATATATATATATATATATATATATATATATATATATATATATATATGTCCTCGAGAGGGATGAGTCATTGCATTTTTGCTTGCTTATCCGGGTATGATCCATTGCCAATGACGATAGGTTTTGTTAACGCAGAACAAAAATCCACGGCAGCCTAGCCATAAACAGCTTTCCTCTAATATATGACTCATGTATTGCTCATAAGGCCAACAACATACAAACATACTCGTTGTTGCGCTTGGAAATGAATCAAGGCACCTACGTAGAGGTCCATATGAGACTACACGCGTAAAATACCGAGGATCGACCATAGATCCACGATGAACAGAATGTGCTGGATGTATAATTAGAGTTACTTTTTGGGGGCCTTTATGATATACTACTGATGTATTTTGGAAAGGCCAGAAAGAAATACAGATACCACTTACTCTGGGAATCCAAGTTATGCACAGCATTTTGCACGTAGCTGGCTATGGCATCGACGCAGCGGAGGCGTGCGTCGACCGGCTCTTTCACTCTCTCAATGACATCGAGCAGGCCCTCATTATGGAGCTCGAACACGCTAAGGGTCAGGAAGAACGTGGGCTTGCTTAGCTGCTCGATTATTACGAACATATTCCCCTTCCTCTGCGCCTAGTTTTACCAGACAAGTACGCTAATGTAAACCTCTTAGGAACGCAATAGATAGTATTAAAATAGGGGCCCACAATGTTGGGGGCCCCTATTCTAAAACTCTCTGATGTATGAGTTGACGCATTTATCGACGAAGCTGCAGTCTTCCGAGAGCTTCTTTGTGAGCGTCAACAACTGTTTGTCGTGCACGGCGTGTGACACATCGGAAACGCGGGAAAATGATTTGTTCGTGTGGAGGCTACCACAACCTGATGTTCCGCAGCCCACATACGTGGATGCTCTTAAGCGAGTCCACTGGCTCGGCGCAGGTAGCACGCAAGAAATCACAGATGACACTCGGATGACATAATTCGAATGATGACGATGCCGTGCCCACGCTGGTAACGAGAACGTGAGCATTTACCTTGCAGCTCAATTTCGTACGTACCGCTAGCCCTGCAGGCGTAAACAGACAGACAGACAGACTCGAAAAAATTGATTTCTGGCTTTTTTTTTTAGAAAACGAGAAAGAAAACATGAATGGTAATTTTGAGAGTTGTGTAATACAACGTGAAGTACTTTGGGTAGGCGCACAAATTCTAGCTTACGTGTACAAAAGAAGTGTATTAGTCTCACCAGCAAGGATGGACATGTACCCTGGAAAGAGCATTATCTCCAACAATAGCACAGTACCCTACTCGAGTCGCCTAGCCCGCTGCGCGTCTGGGTATGCTATACCGAATTCAGGTGATTCGCGCTTCCAAGACTGTACAGACTCGTTCCCGTACCTGGTGGGCATGATCAACTTAAGGTAGGCAAACATATGAAATTCAATGGCTGATTTCATAGTCACTGATGAATAAATCCCGCACTTTGATGGCGTTCAAGTAAAGAATCACGTCACATGTCCGACGTTGTATACAACATGTACTAACAAAATTTACATTGGTAGTGAGAACCGTAAATCAGCTGCTCTTCAGTAATAAATCAATGCTGAGGTTCGGTCTTTTGGATGCACCTAGCTGAAGATAGCGAGACCGGTTTGTAAGCTTTGCTGCGTTGTTATTTGTCGATAGACAATAAGCGCGAAGGGAGGCCACTCCCTCTGCTGTTCTATAACTGAAGGCCCCATATGCACAAAAGGCTCTTATGGTAGAATTCTTCGTAAGAGCAAATGCTTTCATTCCTAACGTTCGGCTTATTTTTAGCAATGGCAAGTGACCAATGGCAAAAAGCACTTACGAACGAAAAGCTTTGTGCATTGGGCTCTCGATGTGGAACATGACGTTAAAAATTCGATAGGATAAGAGGCATGGTTAGGTACCATATCTAAAGCATTAGTATTTGGCGGATGTCGTAAGCAGGTGAAACATAGGAGCTATTTTCCAGTGTTACATTAGATCTCGACCCGAGTGCCCGGGATATTGAATTGTGAAAAACACTTCCTCGGAGAGTGCCTATACTGAGGCAGAGCCAAAGGTGAAAAATCCTATGGTGGTAGTTTGCATGTTGCGAATATTCTACCGGGTACAAAGATTAGGAGCCAGGATAACTGAAGTTTCTTTCTTTCTTCGTAACGTAGACATCATAATCTGCTTCGTTTCTTCAACGTTTTCGATTTAGATTTTTGTTGGCCTCAGCCTCTGGCTAAGCTTTTTTGGGGTAACTTGCTTGTGATAATGATGTCCTCTCTGTTTCAAACACACAATTTTCCGTCGAAACCACACATCATTGAGACTTTATACTACCATAGGACTGCAGAACAAAGTAATGCTCAACTCACGCAAGCGCCCGCGTTCGGCAGAGCTATTTTGAGGTTTATTCCTCGATAGGGTCCTTTTTATGCGACAGTAGTAATTGCTGCCTCCGAACATCAGTTTGATTGCGATAGGAATCGTACGGGCACTCGAAGCGCCTTGACGCCGTCGGCGACGCGCTGTCACGCCATCGATGCGTGTCGATAACGCGACATTCGTGGTCAGGGCGTGTGGCCTTAGAATGTCTTCAGGAACTCGCACTGCGTTTGGCTGAAAAATCGACGAAGGCAAAAAGGCCGTAACAATCGGCCCGCTCAATCAGTTCGGCCGGAGCTGGTTCAGCTTTGTGGATTCCATTGTTGGCACGAGCGCTGTACACTGTGCGCATACACGCATGTGTTCCTGCTGAAGCAGCTATGGACATACTACACCGCGGTACATGATACAGTGGCGTGAGTGGATCGGACAGTGAACATCAAACTAAGTCTACCTTATCCTTTCTGTGGATATTAACAAAAGGCTAGCGTTTCCCTTCGGTTTCATTGTACGCACATTCGAGGTGCGACATCGGCAACGCCGCTGGCGGCGCTCCTCATAACGCCAGCATTCTTAGACGCCTTCAGCGCAACGCTAAACCTGACCATCGCTTTCAATGATTCGCCTTTGGGCGAAGCAGCCAATTTTTGTTGAGCGTTCGTCGTGCTGTGTAGTCATTGTCGTATCGTAGTGGGCCTAAAGGCATTTCATTCCCCTGGGATTCGCCCTCGTTTGCTGAAGTGAACATTAGTAAATCAGAGCGAGAAAGCTACTTTCGATAAGCGAAAGAAATCTCAGTCGTATTAATCTGTGCAAGGTTTGCCTATTGGTGTTCAAGCAGAAAAACGTTTCTTTTTACTCCTCTTACCTATCCGGAGTCAGCTCCTGGTCTCTAATAAAGCAGACCTTCGACATCTTACTGTCGTATTCGTTAGACCTTTTGTGAATAAATCTTTCGCCTACGCTATTATTGGGTCATTGATAAACGCCACTTCCAACACGGCCATTCTCGATAAATACTAGAGGATGCACTTTGATATGCATTTTTGTATTTGGCACCTTTCATTAAGCGGTCATTTTCAATGCCGATCTCAATGAAAGGTGTGTCGACAAGCGTTTCAATTGTGATCTGGTCTCCCTTGGACGTTGCTCGAAACAATACTTCATATGTATTAGTGCGTAACTTTCTTGTCTACGCTTACATCTGTATTAAGGAAATGTGTATAGGCTTATTGAAACGTAGTTAGGAATGCCTTGCGTGCTGTAAAATATGTGGCGAAGGGCATGCAGTGAGCAATCATTGGCGTTTTTATTTGTATAAACACAAAGCTCGGACGCGACTCTGTGAGTGTTGTCGGGTCGTTTAGGCAGAGTTTCTTGGCCTCGTTTTCATGTTGCCATACATCAGGATATTGTCGTCGGAGTTGTCAAGAGACGCTGATGGGGCCGCGATGATGTTGTCAGGCCTCGCCTTCAGCTGCAAGTACCTCAGGGTTGTGTCGTCGGAGCATCTTGGTGCCTGTTTCAAGATTACGAGCCAAAATTTATTCCTGCAGTCGCCGACGAGCCGCACCTTGTGCTGCTCTCTGCTCTGCAATCTGTCGAGCTCGACGGTCCCAGGCCGCAGAGGCGACAGCTTGTCACCGCTCCGCTTCTTAACCAACTGTTGATAATTCACATGAAGGAGCCACGACGCGTGTGCAAATGGGCCTGGCGATGTACATGAAGGAAACAAGATGACATCAGTGCCTCCCAGCAATTATGAGAAGAAGCCCAGCGCTCGAAGAAGAAGAGCACAAGCGAAAACCAAGTAGATGCCCTGTAGAAGAGACCCTAAACAAAGACCGCCTGCGCAACTGGGAAAACGACGTGTTAGGAGGGAACGAAGACGCGGGCGCCAGCTGAGCGGGCCTTGGCCAACAATGGCCTCGATTACGCTCTCCAGAATAAGTAATTTCCACTGCTGCAGCAACCATACCGTGTCTTTGGAGTCTTTTTAAGGCCGTTTAGGTGGAATGAATTGCGTGTTGCCTACGCAGTGCTCACTTACGTTGTTCAGCCAGCTAAACTAAACACCATATACGAGATAAGGTGACAGAGCTATGCCTTTCGTTCCATGCCTTATACACCCTATGTATTTCTATGATCAGAAACGTAATATACAAGATTGGAAAATGTAATTTAAGAAGGCCGAATCTATAATTTCCTCAGAAAATAACTCCATTCAAATCATCGCCCAAGTGGAACATCTATATGCGCAAATTGAATCTCGTCCAAGTTGACATTTTGTAATGGCAAGGTGGTATTTGCCTGCGACCATAGTAGTGTTTCTTGAGAAGATCAACAGCTTCCCGTGCAGAAATTTTGAAGTATGAATAGGAACTATGCGATGCGCTTTGTGTCCATAACTGTGCAAATGGTAGGGTCATTAACTCGTTTATCTGTTTAAGTTTACGCAAGAGTCATTTGTGCCGGAAATAAATGCCATGAAAGAAAGGAAAAAGTACCTGAGAGGTAGAATTATGGAGTGCCAATGTCTTGGTCGTAACTTTTTAACCATCGTGGCAAAGTAAAATTTTTAATTTATTTATTTTTAATTTTGTCGCAGAGGATTGTGACATTCCAGTGACGAAACCGGCGGACATCAAAATTAAGAGGGGAGTGAATCTATCAGAGCTATTGCGTAACGTTCGCACTTGGCGATCTCTGATCGGCTGTTTACGTAACGCTGACTCTATGAGTGGGGTAATCTGTGCTTGTATCTTGGAAGGCACTTCAAGCACTACTAGGGAGGACGAAGACTTCGTGATCAGCTTCACAATGAACATAGCGGCAATATCGTAGCAGCAATCAAGCAACCAAGGAAGACGCCGGTGTTCGTGGGAGAATCAACTGCTGTTGCAATAAAGGAGTTCAGAGACAGAAAATTCCTAACATCGCTCCTATGCTGCTCACATATTTTTCTATCAACTGCTTTCCTTCTAGACGAGATGTTGTGAACTGGCAAACAGTGTCAAATCAGGGGAGCTATACGTAAAGCTATTCCAAACTTTTCTATTCCAGTCCTACAACCAGCCATCGTCATTGGCCAAAAACTTTCTTGGACCACCCCCAGTTTGTTTTTCTATCATGCGACGTCTCGAAATCCGCAATAGCCCGCAATCTGGCATGACGTGTATATTCTAATTATGGATGATTCGACCGAACAAAAGAAAAATATATATTTCTGATTTGACGTCTTTTCGCCATTAACCCTCTACTAGTGGTTAAACAGTTTCAGGCTGCACCCACTTGACCTGTCTATCACACAACGTCACAAAACCGCGAAAACTCTTTGCGTCAGAGTGACGTGTACGCGTTTAAGTTGCATTAATATGCCGATCAAAACTGGATTTCTTTTTCTTAATAGCCGGAGAGTGCCCCGTTCTGAAAGGAATAGAAGGTGGCTGCCACCGATGGCTCAGGCAGTGGCCTCTTCCATCTACCGGAGAGAAAAGTCTTATTTGCGTGTAACAAAACTTTTTGTGTGGCCGCATAGCGTTATCGAACCCTTTCGGCACGTATACGACGTGGTTGTGCGAACTCTTTTTTGCTGAGGATCTGTTTTAGCAGCATCTTAAACTATTTGTTGCACGCCGCCGCATTTTAGACAAGCCACCGCAAGCTAAGTAAGGGAAAGCGGACCAATCACAGACGAACGCACCATCCTCTTCATCCGGTTATCTTTTTTGAGTGCGCTGGCTAGGCCCCATCAAAACCCTATGAAATTGAGCGTGCTCCTCTCCTCTTTTCAGCCAATTAGATAGGAAAACCCGCTCAATGTGGGCAATGTTATTCGTTTTGAAAGCAAACAAAAGTAACCTCCAAAAGACCATTTTATCAGCGAGGAGTAACGTAGCCTCGAACCAGCGCGCCGCGCCGCTCTCCTCCTCGCACTGGTATGTCCGGGTTCTGTTTCCTACCAGCGGCAGCTTGCAAAGGTAGTGGTTTAATTGGGAATTAGTGCGATTCTAACGTGTTTTGTCTGGTATTTGTGCGTTTTCATATGACGCAATATCAACGGGCAAGCACTCTGCTGTATGCGGTTGCAAAAATAATTTTGGGAAGCAAGGGATCGTGGACGGGCACTTCGGGAACCTCGCGGACACGGCCGCTGCGATAGCAGAGAAGCGTCCGCTTTGTATTGCCAGCGTAAACGCAAAGCACTTGATGCCATCGCGCTTATGTTCGGAAGGTGTTGCTCCGAGTGAGCGCTTAGAGACGAACTCGGAATTCGGCACCCGTGGTCAAACTGGGATATGAAAGAAAGGTGCGTGTTCGAGTCTGTCAACTATTGCGAATGGATGAAGTTAACAATTTCTTCGTGCAGCATATTGAACTTATTCGGTTGAAACGTGTTCTAAGATTATCATGCTTTGCAACCAACGTTCTGGTGTAAGTTGACCGAAGGCGTATTATGAAATCAGTACGTGCCGACTAACAAATCAAGGTGTGTTCTTTTCCATTCTGTAACCAAAGCCGTGCCTATTGTGTGCCGGCCGGCGCTGGTTCACCTGGGCTCTCCCGTGCTTCCAAATCTCACCGGCAAGCTGTCGACGCCACTCTTCGCGCGCTGTATTACTGCATAACATAAGGTAGCCGTTGCAAAGAGTACTTGTTCGTTATTGAGCTCTCTCGAGTAGGCGACATGCCCTTGCACGCACAAGCACTATTAGAGGCCTAAGAGCGCGCATAATCTATCAACGTGTCGCGTGCGTCTGGTTGATCGTGATGTATTCGCGGCCACTATTATAAGCTCATTTTATTCATCTTAAAATCGAGTTATCTTACAGTTCTCTTTTTCGTAAAGCTTGGTGCCCGGGTGCCAGATAAACAATGTTTTGAAAATTGTGTCGCAAAAAGTTTAGGAGCACGAAAGCTAGCGAAACGTGTTTGCTCGAAGCTTCACAGTCACCTAAATTGGGGTGTACGCTGGTGCGGCACACCGCATGACACAAGAAGACATCTCTGATTGTTCTCGCCTGATCGAGTGATACCTTAATAGAGTTCAAAGGTCGACATACAACAATAACACGCCACATGTATACCTTACGTATCGACCATGTTCAAACCTGACTCGCCTCCTATTCTTATCGTGGGCAGAACTGCGGGAACGCCTCTATAGGCCCGTCACCGTTCGATATTGCAGCTATATCGAAGCCAAAACCTTAGTGACGACACGCTAAGAAGTTTCCCAATCCAAACAACTTGTTGACGCCTCTCGGGAGTGCGCGAAACCTTGCCACTCGTCAACACCCCGTTCGCCGTGCATCCGAAAGCGCGATCCCACATACCAGTATGGCGCCAGACAATAGATGGCGCTGTGATCGCAGTATGGGGGCGCCCGCAATAAAACGGTCTATAAACGAGGAGAACGTTTGATTGGGCTGTTCAGGCAACGCTGCGGGTCGCCACCCGATGCTTGCGTCAGGGGTTGCGCAAATTTGCCGTCAGGAGATTGGCATAAAAACATATTGGAATAGTTTTACGTTATTGGGCCGCACTTCTCTTCTTATTGTGTACATTTCTTCTTTAAACCCCTCCAATAAAGTATGTGTCGGAGACATCACCAATGCCTGAGAATTAACGAAAAGGTAAGAAGTAAAAACTACCCTGCCAGACGGCTTCGTCGCACAGCTTAATGTGTCGCCGGGGAAAAGCATACATAAATAACTCTTGGGTTCAAGCGGAAAGCGAAGATGTTAAAAAACACGATATAGAACCAGCTATATTTTTCTAAGAACGAACCATACCTGAAGGAAAGTTTAAGTTTCATTGAAGTAGCGCAATCGCAGCAATAATGAAAATGTTCAGCGAAATGAAATTAAAACATCTACAATCATAAGAAGCAACAATCACTGACGCCAAAAACAACATAGGGGAAATTACTTGTGCCTAATAAAGGAAATAGATAGAGATAGAGAGAAAGGCAAAGGAAACACAGGGAGGTTAACCAGAGATTATCTCCGGTTGGCTACCCTGTACTGGGGGAGGGGAAAGGGGATGCAATAGGTGAGAAAGAAAGAAGGATAAAAAAAGGAAAAAAAAAACCTAAGCACACACACGCACGTACACACGAACTATTTCTGTGGGCACTGTCACGCAACCCGCAAAGGCATTCCTAGTCTTACGCAGTGTCACCGTACAGTCCTGCGCCATACAGTGTACTGTCACAATTTGTCAGAAAGTCCCGTGTCTTTCAAGTATCGCAGCAGCGCCTTCATAGCGGATCGCGCTGATGTTCGCGTAGGCCAGGTTCCAAGGATCTTGTTTTCTGTCATTGGGCGCTTGTCCAGTTTGTCTAAGGTGGCTGAGAGGACAGTTCTTTGTGGGTTAAAACGAGAGCACTGACAAAGAAGATGCTCGATCGTTTTGTTGCACCCGCCGAAGTCACACAGTGGGCTGTTGGCCATTCCGATAAGGAAAGAGTAGGCATTTGAAAATGCTACTCCAAGCCATAGACGGATAAGAAGGGTGCAGTCACGTCGTGGAAGCTCGGGCGGAGTATGGAGCTGTAAATTAGGGTCCAGAGTATGGAGGCGTGCACTTGTGAAATCGGATGAATTGCACTGGGCTAATGTCAGGTCACGCGCAAGTGCGGCAAGTTTTTTCAATAAATAAAGGAAATAAAGAAACGATAAGCTAATGGAAATGAAAGTGGATGAAGAAACAACTTGCCGCAGGTGGGGAACGATCCCAGAACCTTCTAATTTCGCGTGCGATGCTCTACCAATTGAGCTACCGCGGCGCCATTTTCCCATCCAGTTTCTTGGGTATTTATGTTTCCTAGTAGAACCCTGGGAGTGTTAGTCAGCGCCACCACTCACAAACCTTGGCGGCGGACGTGGAACGTCCTTTCTGCCACAGGTGTCGCGAGAACGAGATCTTTTTGGGTGAAGGCGGGTGGTCAATAAACCCACACATGCTACCTGAAGGTATAAAGGTTGCGGGGATTCGAGACCCTCGTTACGTAATAAACATAATGTAATAAATTACTAGTGCTTAATAAAGGGATCGTCCTCCCTTTGGCAGGCTGCTTTTTCATCCGCTTTTGTTTCCATTAATTTATCGTTTCTTATTTCCTTTATTAAGCACAAGTACCTTCCCTATGTTGTCCTTGGTGTCAGTGTTGGTTGGCTTCTTATGATACGACTAATAAAAATCGGGCCCCTCGGTTAATTCCCTTTCTTCTCGTTTAATACATGTATAAGTATTATAGGTAGATACCACAGTGTCATTGTAGATGCGTTTTACTTTCTCTGGACCTTTCGCTGCAGTGATCTTCTTGGTCTTCGATTAATTAATTTATTACTTGGGTCCCAAAGCATCTCTAGGGCTGTAAGATACGCCGTTGTGGAGGCCTGCGCAATACCTTTCACCACCTGCAGCTGTTCAGCGTTAAGCTATGTCTAAGTAGACTAGGGAGTGTGCATTTCACCCCACTGAAACGCGGCCGCCACAACCAGGAATCGAATCCACGACCTCATGGTCATCTGCACAATGCCGTAAACACGGTGCTACCCCAGCGGTTTTCTAGGTCTTGGGTCTTTAGCTGAGATTGCTAGCCGCTTACGCTATCTTCTCGGGAGGTAAAAGTGCACGCTGTAATGTAAGGCTATTGCATAGGAACTTTATCCCGGCCTCCTTACGAGAAGCTTACGTAACCGCCGACGCATGCATAAGTGAAGATCCGCAGCGTTTTTTGAACAGGCCAATCAAATTCTCGCATTGCCTACAGGAGCTGCCTTTTGGTTGGTTTTTAGCAAATATTATTGCTTATATTGGCAGGTTTTTCCTGCTCTAGCTTGCTGACGAGAGGCGAGAAGGGCACAAAGATGAGCAAGGCTTTGGTGGTGCCGAGCCATCGGAGCGGAAATATCTGTAGGCGACCAAAGGAGGATTGCTGCGCCAGCGTCTTCGAGCGGTTGGAGCGTCACCCACGTAAACGCCGGAGTTTCAGAACGGTACGCTCCTCTGTGTAGTTTGCGGTAGCTCGCTGACCTTTTCAACCTCATCATCATCTACGTGCCGGAAAAGCTGAACAAAATTATGCTACGAAGTAAGGTGCGGCACAGGAGAAGGGTTGGACCAGAGGAAAATGTTCCGCGCCCCGAAACATCATGTCGCGAACCATTACCAACTGTTCCGTTATTAATTATGTTAAGAAATACTTAGGTAATGACTCTTTAGTTGAGGTGTGTGCAATCGGCTATGGTTACAGCCAGGCAGTCAGTATCAGTAATGCAGCAACAATCAAACCAACATCATTGATTGTTCGGCGACAGTATTTGCCTTTATTCGTGCAAAACATTGTACAACAAATTCTACACGCATCATTGAAAATTAATAATGCCTTCACGGAATGTCTCCGCATTCTTTGCATTTCTGTAATCTACGGAACATTGATCAGGACAAGAAAGCTATTCCCTAACTTAGATTATTGTATTCTATAGTTTCTCTGGGATCGTTTATATTACTTAAAGGTGTTGTCTAACTTGAATATGACAGAAACGCTTTTATTATTAGCAAACTTCCTACTTAAAAAAAATGTTTTATAACCTTGGAATACAAAAGTGCTTCGCGAACGTTGATTTTTAAAGCCATAGCAACAAAAGCGTTGATTCCGCATTCCATCTATCTCATGCCCGCAGAATGGCCGCCCCTGTGTTCAACAGCTGACGGCCTCTACGAGCCGCCTTTCTATTACTTTTCTCTGCAGCACGCGATACAGATTATATTCGTGGCTGCAGTGGTGTACTTACGATCAAAGAGTAATATATTTGCTACACTCATGCGGGGAACCATAACAGAATAGAACGACGTGCGTAAACACAGTTTTGCTTAAACTCAAAGGTGCCCAACAATAGATAAAATTTTGTGCGTGGCGTTTAGCTTACAACTCTCCAATTGTCGCTTCATGTCGCGCTTCAAACTTCATTTTTAATAAACGCGAGGAAATCCGTTCTAGGCGGCGCCTCCGAACAGTCATCTTCTATTTCTTTACTGCATAAGGCATAACTAATGCACGTTATATTTTGTGATCGCGTCAGATGTAATGCAAATCCCGTTATTGTCAAGTATAGGAAGTGGTTGGCACTTTCGGTCCTGACAGGAGAACGGGGATTATTGCGTTATTACAGCTGTGTTTTGCTTTAAAGCACTACACGAAGATATATGCTACAGAAACCGTGTTTACCAACACACTTTTCAGACGCATTCGCAGACATTTCGGCCGCATTTTGTAGCCTATTCTCTTGAAGTGCTAACTCAATGCCAGTTATGGTGGTTTCTGGACAGCGAACAACCATTTCAAGCCGTTCGTAAAACATACTTATAACGCTTTGGAGCTCTTGCATAAGTAATTTGCTGCAAAACTCGCGATCGACGCACAGACTGAACTTTCCTTACACATCACCTGTGACCTTTACCCTTCTTCAAACAGCAGCAACAACAACAACAGAGAGGTACAATAAAAGGCAGTGTGCTGACTATAAAATTCCGTAATTTGAAAGTTGATCGAACACCACTTTGTGATATAACCTGTACATAGCCTATTTCTTATCGAGATTCTTGTTTAATAGTGGCACCAGCTTAGGTTATCATGATGCCGCGATGCTTGCGTTCCCACTCCAATTATGCACGCTATCGCGTTCCACCGGCACACTTCTATTTTTTTTTTCAGAGGTGCATGGTTTCTGCAGAAAGCAGGAGCCCGTATGCCTGAAGAACCAAGACTTATACAACAAGAAATCGAGTCAAACAGGGGAGCGAAATATCCTGAGCATAACAGTCTTTCATTGTGTGCCCTATGCATACTGTGGCTCCCATATAAGCTGTGCGTTGCCTCTGGGGCAAGTTGGCACGCATGGGCTAGTCCAAGAAGCAAGAAAGAACACCGAAACAAGAAACAACGGGAGTAAGAAAGAACAAGCCTTATCTCGTATATGAGCAGAAATAAGGGGAAGATAAACCACCGAAAGTTTAAAGGAAAACGTCGAGGAAGCGAGGCGATGCATGCTGAGTGCTTCTCACTTGACCGCCTTCATACAGCGCCTTCTTTTTTTGTATGGCGGTAGGGCGGCCAGCTTCTGAAATGGGTTCGCGTCGCGGTCCACTAGGTATGGTTGCTGCTTGGCTGCTTCTGCCTCGTCCGCTCTGCCTTCCTGTCTCGATGCCAGAAAGACGCTGCGCACGGAGCCTATTATTTTCCTATTGTTAGTTTTGTACTGTAGTATTTTGCTGTTAAACCTAAAGTGAACATACTTTAGCCCCATGTAGCTTTGATGCGTAGCCGCTTAGCCTGTGTGCAAACAGAAAAAGAAAGCATGTTAGCCGCGTTGTGGCACGATATGTTGGTGCCAGACGTTTTCGTATTATTTCGTTATATTATATACGAAAGGTTTTGCAGTCATTTATCTTGATCGTGTTGATGTTGTTTGCGAATATGTGAAAGAACGATTCGTAGGCAGTTTGTGGCTGGTCTGTGTGAGTGGTATCGAGTGAAAGTCATAACTCTGCACGTCAAGCAGCTATGCTTGAAAATTGCGACGATGGGCAACGGAATGTTATAATCCCGGTAAAACGGATTCTCAGTGAAGAATAGCGGGAAAGGCGATGTCGTATACCTGCCAAACGGGCTCGACCACGTCATACTGTCTCGAAAAACTTTTATCACATGCAAATCAATCGCCAGCGTAACATTATCTGCAGAAGCTTCGAGTAGTCATTGCCATAGCAGTCGGCGGACAGCCATCTTCCATTGTTTTTGAAAAGAGACAGTCTCCGGCTATCTCACAAAGCTTTAGTTTTTTTCTACATAATACTGGATCCTTAAAAGCGTACATGTGCATCAGTGCACGTGCATAAAATCATGCATAAATTGTGTGTACACGTCATATGAGATGGGAAGTTCTCGTGGTTTTCGTGACGCCATGTGACATAGAAGCGAAGTGAATGTGGGCTGTAAATTTTTTTACGAATGGTCGAACATTGAATGAAAAAAATGTGGCAGAAACAGTTTGGAGTAGGTTGACGTTATAGCGCTCCAAATATTGTCCCCTGGAAATCCTTAAGACAACATGGGACCCTTAAGACAACATGGGATGCAACCTTATTCTAGTATTTTTCGTTCCAATCTTCTGACGTCAAATTTGCGTCAACACCGACGCAAGCATCGGGTGATGACCCGCATGGTTGTCTGAACACGCCAATCAAACGCTCCTTCGTTTATAGGAGGTTACTTTTGTTTGCTTTAAAAACGAATAACATTGTCTACGATGAGGGGCTTGTCTTATCTAATTGGTTGACAAGAGCCGGGAAGCACGCTCAAGTGGAGAGGGATTCGATGGGGCCGCGCCAGTGCATTAAAAATCGATAACCGCATGAAGAGGGTGGTCCCGGCGTCTGAAATTCGTCCGCTTTCCCTAGGTAACTTGCGGTGGCTGGTCGAAAATCGCGGCGGCATGCAACGGAAGGTTAACAATGCCACTAAAACGGATCCTCAGCAAAGAAGAGTTGGCAGAACGAGGTCGTAAACGTGCCGAAAGTGCTCGATGACGTTACATGGCCACGCAAAAAGTTTTATTGTATGCAAATAAACACATGCTCTCCGGCAGGTGCGAGTATACGGTGCGCGAGCGATCAGCGGCTGACGTCTTTTATTCCTTTCGGAACAGGGCAGCCTGCGGCTATTCAGAAAAAAACAAAACAAATTTGTTTTTTTTTTCGGCATAATAATGCATCTTTATCGCGTACACATCACTTTGACGCGGTGAATTTTCGGGGTCTAGTGACGTCGCGTGACAGGCAGGTGGAGTGGGTGCAGCCCTAAAACTTTTGACATATAGCCGACGGCTAATGGTGAAAAGGCGTCGAATTAGAAATAACTGTTTTCCTTTTGTTCGGTCCAATCATGCATTATCAGTGGGTACGTGGCATATCATATGGCGAGCTATAGCAGTTTTCGTGACGTTGCGTGACAGACAGGTGAATTGGGGGTGGTTCAAAAATGTTTGACCAATCGCAAAGGGCTGGTAGCAGAATTCGTATAGAAAAGTTTGGAATAGCTTTACTTTGTAGCGCCCATGATCACATAACTACATACCGTGGATCCCAGCAAACGTTACCCAAGCTAGGGTACTATAACGTAAAGCTACTCCAAATTTTTCCATTCAGATTCTGCAATGAGCCCTCCACCATTGTTAAAAAAATGTTAGAACCATCCCCCCTGCACCTGTATGTCACTTGACGCCACGAAAACCGCAAGAACGCCCCATCTTATGGGATATGTCAACAATGATTACGCAGGAGTAGACCGAACGAAAGAAAAATAATTCCTGATCCGATGCCTCTTTTTGTCATGAGCGAAAAAAGTGTCATTTGACCAATTGCTATTGGTGAAACGTTTTCGGGCTGCGCCTACTTCGCCTGTCTGTCACGCGGCGTCATAAAACCGCAACAACTCACCGCATCAACTTGACATGACAGCGTTAAAAGGTACAATAATATGCGGAACAAAACCGAAATATTTTCTGTATAGCCGAAGTCTGCCCCTTTCCGAAAGGAATAGAAGATGGCTGTCCGCCGATCGCTGTGGCACTGACTATTCAGACCTGCCGGGGGCATGAATTTATTTGCGTATAATAAGACGTTTTGCGTGGCACTATAATGTTATGAAGACCTTGAGGCACGTATACATCGCCCTGCCAACTATCCTTTGCTGAGGATCCGTTTTAGCGGCATATTTACACTTCTATTACACACCAACGCAGCTTTCGGCTAGCCGGCGCAAGCTAAGTAAGGGGAAGCGGATCAATCGCATATGCCGGCACCACCCTCAACATCCGCTTATCTACATTGACTGAGGTGGCTCGGCCCCATACAAGCTCTCTCCACTTGAGCATGCTCCTCGCCTCTTCTCAGCCAATTGGATAAGAAAAATTGCTCAATGTAGGCAATACTATTTAGGGCATCCTATATACCATACAACATCACTTTTACTGTTATGTTGTTTATACAGCAGGTAATGGAACACTTTTCCGCAGAACAAAAATGCAACGAATGCCCACCTGTACAATGATGACTCAAACATCGTGAACGGGTTCGCAAGAATAATGATTTATCCTGCGAATGTCAACGTCTTACGGTCATGGCCTTAACCACACATCCCACCAAAGATCTCAGCAGACGACATTGGCAGTAGCGTAGCTTGCTACTCTTCGTTGCGCACTTAGAATTCATGAGGAACCATCTCATGGATGGAGTGTTTTCAGTGATTCCAATGCAGCTATATCTACGTTGCGTGCATTCAGATGGACGCCCTGGACCGTACAATTTACAACTTCGAGAAATCCAAGAGCTCCTAAATCGCCTCGTCAATCAAAGAAATGATGCGATATTTCAACGGCGGTCACTGTGGGCTAATGAAGCTGCTCGATCTCTTCAGGAAGCGGCGTGCCGGAGCTAATCCTGCTGCCAATAACAGATGTGGCAGCGAAACCATGAGTGCTTGCGAATGATGCCGTACAATTTTTTCTGGAAGACACTTCGTTTTCAGCACACAAGTCTGCGTCGACTGCACCCGTGCGTTCGACTTCGCTCTCCATCTGGACTATCCCGACCCTAGATAGCAGCACTTTGCGAATTGTGGCTTGGCGCCGCTTTCATAAAATCCATTGCTCTCCGCTTCAAAAGGGAAGATACTGCAGCGTGTGACCACTGTTGCAGCGAGGGAACTATTCAATACGTTCTTTGCCATTGTGCCCCATAAAGCGCACGCAGGCACTCACTCAAAACAGCGATACCCCGGCTTGACGACTGGCCACTTTCGGGACACATAGTCCTGGAATGGCGGCCTATACAGTCGTCACACCACAAGCCGGCCAAGACACTCTTGAAGTTCTTGCGTTCGATTGGACTATTAGAGAGACTCTAGATCTGACGGACGTTCCCCACCTCTTCTATTCTTTTTTCCTTTCGCGTCTTTGCTCCATCTTCTCGCGATTACTTCCACCTTTCATTTTCCCTCCCCCTTTCCCCAGTGCAGGTAGTAAAACAAAAGCTTTTCGGCTTAACCTCCCTGTCTTTCCCACCCTCTCTCTCTCCCTCTCTCTCTCTCTCTCTCTGCGGGCATCGAGAGAAAGACAAACAAATTATCGCTGAAGCGAATGATGCGGAATTTTGTTCGCTTGCCCGAAGATGACCTTTTAGTTCCTGGTGCATAACGTTGAATTGAGATATAACTGCAAGAAACGGAAGCAATGGAAGGAAATGATCCTGCCTTTTTTATTCGAGTACCGAACTGCGGTTACGCAGAACGGTGACAAGTTTGGCTAGGTTTGTTAAGTTACGTACCTTTTTCACTTTATTATCACGTCTAGTTATTCACGAACAACTCTTCATTCTCAAAAGCGCACGCAATCGTGGGAAGCTTCCTGAATTCGACTGGCGCTAACTTTGACGTTAACGTGACTAAATATTCTAGTATTCCTAAGCACGTTCACCAAAATAAAGTTCAGTCTATTAAACCCCATTGGAACGTGTTTGCACTTTGGCTCATTATTTACGTGTCTTCTTTCTATCCTCATTTTGATGAGTACACTGCGCTATCATCAGACAGTCCCAGCGAGGAAATACTTTTTTTGTCGCATCATTACAGTGCTTCTGCACTCCGCAGTGTGAAACAAAAGCAAAAAAAAACAGAAAGGCATGAATGCTTGCAATTTAGGGACCTCATGGCGCGGCAGCCATGTCAAAGCGTATAAAGAAGAGAAGATTGTGTAGATACATCAGAAGAGTAGAATAGCCTGGACAGAAACCGTGGGAAGGTCCAGATACGAAGTGCGATACTATCTTCACAAAACGGAATCAGAAAATAAAAGAAGCGAAGTAGGAGCACAACATCATTACGGGTGCGTGTGCGAGAGATAAGCGCGAAAGTTGACGCCACTTTAATTAATTCCGCGTCAGCATAAAAGCCGTGTGCGTTGAATGGCCGCCGCGAATGGCCGTGCTGCGCTCTCTGACAACACCGGCGCGCTCACAAAGCATTGCTTGTCGCGCCTCCAGGCGGCCCTTTACAACCCTATTCCACCGCCCTGGTTTTGCTCTGCTCTTCTCTTTTCGCCGCGGTCGCTTTGTCATGGTAGGCAAACAGATGCGCTGACACCAAAGCGCTGTCGACGCTCCTCCGTGCTCTGTCATGACACGCAAAGTAAAGCAGGCGTAAAAAAAAGTATCGAACCAAAGGAGCTTACGCTTGTTTTAGTGCCACAGCGGTCTCTGCTATGGATCGTTCGATGCGTGAAGACCCTAACGCACAGGTCATCTATTCACTGGCGTGAATAACGTGTTTAGATGGCTGGACGGCTCTGACGAAGACCGTTGCCCTATATCCAGGGAGGAACCACGAAACGTTGCTTTTTTGGAAAGGAAAGGGAGAATTAAAGGAGAAAGAGGCTCTTTTTATGCCATGCGTTACTTAGAAAAACAATGAGGCGAACTCTGTTCACACACCGCCATGTTCACCTCGCCTTCTTCTCACATTCCACGGTATAATAACCATATACAGCGTCGTTTAGAAACCATCTGAGCACCAATAATTATGTATGTAGGAGAAGCTACCTTGTTCGCTTCTTTTTAAAGTGGCCAGTGATCTATACCTACGCTCGTCAGGCTCAGCGCTGTCTTTTGTGCATCTGTGCGTATATGTGAGTTATCACGCCCAGATGTTCCGTATGGTCAAGTGACCAGTTTTGTGACCAGTGTGTCATACGAGCCAGCTGTTCTTAAAATAGAAACTTGCTATTCCGCTTTGTTATTAAAGTTCACAAAAAGCTCGCACTGGTAGTGCTAACTCCATGAGACGTACTGACTATGGTAACTTAGCGCAAAGTTTGGCCAGAGACAAACAACGAACAGACAATGACGAACGCACTTATAGTTGAATTGCCCATTCCTTGTTCAAGTTCTCGCACTGCAAGCGCGGCAGTCTTTGCAACTCTAATATTCAACGAACCCCTTGTAGAGCCAAACGCCTAACAGAGGTCGATTGTATACCCGTCTTCTGATCCAGTGGGTATTGTGTGATGGGGATCGAAACGCGGCACCTTCAGTAGCCGAGCCGGTCATCCGCGGCTGTGGTTCGTATAGACGTGGCTCCAGACGTAGTGTTTTGTTGTTTTGTCGCACATCGATCCTCTTGCGGCAAAAGGTTTTCTCGAAATGTTGCACAACGAACTAGCCCCGCTCTAGTTCAACTTGTAGTTGCGGTCATAGGGGGGGGGGGGGGGGGGGGTAAAAATCAGGTGAGTGATGCTGATTTAGGCAGATCGATTAAACCGTTTCTCTTAGGCCTATATTCTCAACCCGCAAGACTGATGAACCTCTAGAGAACTTTCTTCCAACGAGCATGAGCCCATTCAGATAAGGTGGCACAGAACTAAGGGGGCTCACTCTTAAATAATTTACGCCTTCAAAAATGAAATAACCGTGTTAATGTACATGTCTACAGCTCGCACGCCTCTACTCTTCCTGTGTTTAAGGGTGTGTTACGAAGCGATTTACATTGGCTCTTTCTCATAAAGGTGTGCATTATTTCAAAGTGTACGTTAGTTTCCATAATACAGTTTTGCCAGCTTCGGGGTAGGCGTACGAATATTACGGCAAAGGGTAATATAATCCGTTCAGTTGCCACATGTAGGTAAGTTACACAATCCTATATATATATATATATATATATATATATATATATATATATATATATATATATATATATATATATATATATATGCGTGTATGTATGTATAATAAAGGCTCGTATGTGTTATTTCGTTTCTCTTTTTCGTATACCTAAACAACTTTTCGCACTTAATTGCTTCTCTGGAGTCACCATCCGCTGGTGGTATTAATCATTTAGTTCTTTTATTTATGTGTTTTTTTATTCAGTTAGTTAGCTGCTTTTGTACATGCTGCATGGTAAGTATTTTGCCCTCGAATAGGGAGAAGGGAAGCTATCAATCCTACTAGAGTGGCTGCTGCTGCTTGGTTGCCATTTATTGATATCTCAGTCTCTTATCTGCTGCTGCGGTTCTGTGCTCACATTCTCGTTTGTGGGCTTATGTGTAGTATCATGTACTATTATTCGCCCTTATTTCTTTCCAGCGCATGCGGCCAAATGGAAAGTGACGCATTCGCATGTGCTTCTCGGCACACTTACGTGCTTGTAACCGTCTGTAATGACTCTTTGTGGCTGGCACGAGAAGAGCACGTGGTGTTGCGGCGTAATAAAAGAAAATATGCAGATTAAAAGCCTATCATAGAATCTTTGTGAAGCTAAGCGTTCGTCAAATGGTTAATGAAATGCTTTAAATTTGCCCATTTGATTTCTTGGCCTCTGGCGTAAGCGAAACTGGTGCACGTACGCGTGTACTCTTTCACACTCATGTTTGCCAATGTGGCAGATCATTTGAAAGAGCTAGTGGGAGTTGGCACTGTAGAAGTATGAGCGCGATTGTGGGCCTAATATTTAGGGCATCGAGCTGTTGTGATAGTGGCCTGGCTTCTGTCCCACAATCGCACACGAAATTCATTTCTGTTAACTATGAGCTATTCGGCAGGACAGAAACAGCACCCAGCAACCGCGGTCAGTAAAGTCCGGGAGCGTCCAGAAAAGCTTCGCCTTAAAACGGTCGTTGCCTAACTGTTTGCGCATGAGGCTGTCTTGCAAGAGGGCTGGCATTAGATCGCCCCCTTCGTGCACGTATTCATTTCTTTCATTTTCTTTGTTAGAGCGATTCGGCAAGACAGCCGCAGCGCCGAGGATCAGCAGCCGCTATCAGCAAGGACCAGGAAGGCTTTGCCTTGAATGCTTTATTTTAAGGAAATAGCATAAGAAGCCAACAAACACTGACACCAAGGAAAACATAGGGGAAATTATTTGTTCTTAATGAATGAAATGAAGAAACTATCAAGTAATGGAAATTAAAGTGGATGAAAAAACAACTTGCCGCAGGTGTGGAACGATTCCTTAGCCTTCGCTTAACAACGCCACCTGATGCGAATATTTTGGGATCGTTCCCCACCTGCGGCAAGTAGTTTTTTTCATCCACTTTAATTTCCATTAATTTATAGTTTCTTTATTTCATTTAATAAGCACAAATAATTTCCGCTATGTTTTCCTTGGTGTCAGTGTTTTTTGGCTTCTTATGCTATGACCAATAAAATCGGGCCCCTCGGTTAACCCCCTTTCTTCTGGTCATATTAAAGCAAGCGACCAATTTGGGCATACGTGGAGCTCGTATCCTGCCGACATAACCCTAACGCATGCCAAGCGAGAAAGCGACGCTAAGAAAAGTGCCAATGTTACCTTATGTATCGACAAAGCTATTGCCAATGCAAATTGTCGTTCTGTTGTTTTGATTATTTACCGAGAAAAGGCTAAGGGATTATACAAAAGAAAAGGCTTAGGGAATACCAGAGGAAGCAAAAGAAAAAAAGAAGGAGCAGAAGAAATTTATGAGGGGAGAAAGTGGAGCGCGTGATACAACTAGCGAATACGCGGGTGTTTTACCAGTTGACTTGGCCATGGCCTACAGGGAGACAGCTTCCAAATTGTCCGCCGTCCGTCTACTTCGGTTGCCTGTAAAAGTGCCAGTAATTTTCTTATACTAATGAGGCCACTGTAACCTACACGAAGAGAAGCTGTCTACGTCACTTACATAAGCCAAAGTTTGGACAATGGTCTTGGTTACGG
The DNA here is from genome assembly GCF_023375885.2 of Dermacentor andersoni. Classification (NCBI taxonomy): domain Eukaryota; kingdom Metazoa; phylum Arthropoda; class Arachnida; order Ixodida; family Ixodidae; genus Dermacentor; species Dermacentor andersoni. The sequence goes on along the minus strand of NC_092815.1, from coordinate 166,247,543 downwards.
TTCTGACCCACTCATTGAATTTTAAGGATAATATTTCCTGAAGAACGCCGCCGAATTAAACCGTAGTTTTATTCTGTGCGCAGGTAACGGTATCTTATTGCAGACATTATTTTCGTGACGTATATGTGATTGAGCAGAGACTTTAGCTTGATGAATTTTAGTAGAGTATATGACATTTTCCGGCGCCTATCGGCCTCTGTCCTATCTCCCGCAAGTACCGACTCCGAAGAGCCGAGAAGGGGCTGAGCATGCTTGCATACAGGCCGGGTTTCTGGCATCCAGTCGGCACACGCTTGCAACATCAATTAAACTTTAACTCTTAAGTGCTCGATGTTTGCCGCTGGAAATTACGCTTTAGTAGTAGCTTTTTGCAGGCCATCTTTCAACAAGTTAGCTTTCCCACGGTGACATCTGGAGAAAAATCGCTTGCGTCATAGCATTTTTCATCGACCACATGACGCCGCCAGCACTTCACTGGCCTGGGACGTAATGCCCTGAGCTTCACGAAAGGAGAGGCGACCATTCTCGTTCTGTGCTAATAACGATGCGCTGCGGCCAAAATTTGGAGCACGGGCTGCATTTATGTCTGGTGCGATGGCACCCATTTCCGGCAACCCTTTGAGATTGGTCGTGCAGAAAAAAAACATCAACGCTATGATGTAGCACATGATATTTGACTGAAGATTTCGTTTTCAGAAACACAATATTTTGCTCTCGAGGATTAAATTATAGAAAACGCAAACAAGTGGCTGCTCCTACCTAAATGCATGGGAGCAGAAATCGTTTTCCTTGGCAGCCACTGTTTTGAATTTGACTGCTGCCTGCACCCCCATTTAGTGTCTAAAAGTACCCAAAAACGGTTGTTGGATACACTGCTTTGAAATATACCACTAATTTATGCGTAAAATGTTTGCAATGGAGTTGTAGGCATTTAAACAGTTTAACGTAATCTGCCAACTCATATATTATATTTGTTCGCTTGGGATGCTCTAACAGTGCAGTTTACAGAACTGCGATACTTGTTTTTTTTTCCACTGTTATGGAGCTTACATTTCATGCTTCTATTTTATTGCAATTTGCGGCACTTTGTTTCTATTCGAGGTCGAAAATTAAGCTTGCGTTTTCTAGATTCACTAGAATGGAACTTTCTCTGTGAAGTGCAAGATAACGTACTTATTAAAATTGGTCCAGCGGTTATGTCATAAAAGCATTTTAGCTTATTACATTCACTTGCACAGGGGAACCTTAGCCGGCTTCGATCTAAAGCTTTAACCTAATCGCGACTGTTGGCGCAGCCCGCGCTGGGAGGGAGTTTCATGCCTGCGCGGCTAACCACAGAGCTGTGGGGAGCGAACACCTACGCCAAGCATGCAATAAGAACAGGCTGAGCGCTATCGAAGCTGTTTGATTCCTTCGTGCCAGTTGGAGCCATCCACGGCAAAAGATATCTGCTTCGCACAAAATCTGCTGGCTCAGGTTTGTAGGCAAGATCAAGTTTTCTCGGGACGATCGTACATCCCTACGTTCACGGCAGGACACCAATAATATGGCGAAACGCTACAGCATCGATCGCATTGTAGTAGACTCACGCATGGCATATTGCAGCACAGGTATCAGGCGCACCTACTCTATTTGAGGAGTTCCAAAGAAAAAAAAAAGTGGTCGAACGAAATGTTAACAATAGGGTGCGCGATCGCTAGGACAATTGCACCGCTTTGCCTCTTTGTTTACAATTGCGGCCGCGACGCGTCCTAATCACTACCGTACGATGTCAGCGACCATGCGCTCGCGCGTTACTTATCGCTTCTTTCTTACACCGAACTGTTACTCCAAGGCGAAATGATAGTTGAGGCCTCGATTAGCCTTAACTTGAGCACAGCCACTAACGTTCTTTTGTTTTCCGTAGTGAGTGTAATCTCTAAGGAATTTGCCATCAGCAAGCGGTGAAGTAGTTAATTATATAGCAGCGTGCCGTATTATTCTTAACGGGTTTCACAACTCTGCATCACATTGAGTGCACTAAATAAGGAGTCAGACTATTTGTCGTCGGTTTTAATTGATAAAGAAAACTATGCTTCATGCGTATCTAGGGCACAAAAGGCGGTCGCCACGTTCGGCTTTTCCGTTTGTTATTATCATTGGTCCCGGTCGAGCCATTTTTCACTGCCTCCATTAGCACCACTTTACGCGTCTGCCGCGATGGAACGGCAAAACGGCTCCGAGAATTTGAGATATTGCTATTCTTACCGGTAAGGTAAAACGGGAGGGCGCGGGGAACGAAAAGAGATAAGAAGAAGGCTGGGAGGTTAACCAGAATCATGTCCGGTTGGGCACCGACTGTAATGCCTGCGGTGCCGAGGAAACTATAGAACATCTACTGTGCTACTGCCCATCTTTTCAAAACGAAAGACATGACCTCTGCACAGCTCTCAATCAGCTAGATAGAACACCGTTCACCTTGAAGAAGATCTTAGGACCATGGCCTCGCATATCGCAGCTACAAAAGGCCACAAAAGCTCTGCTGCGATATTTGAAGGCTACTGGTTTGAGTCAGCGTTTGTGATCCGAACTGAGTGACCGAACGATATACCCAGTAAACTTTCTCTTCTTCTTTTAATCTTTCCGTCCCCTGTTCCCTTTCCCCAGTGTAGGGTAGCCAACCGGGCTCAGTCCTGGTTAACCTCCCTACCTTTCCTTTATCATTTGCTCTCTCTATGTCCGGTTGGCTACCCTACACCGGGGGAAAGGGAAAGGGGGAAAACAAAGATAACAGGGAGAGAGAGGAGGGAAGGAAAGAAGGAAATTGCAGTAAGTTCGCTGACGTGTGTGGCCTTACAGAAATGGCATTAATAGTCAGAGTTGGTCGCACAAGCCCGTCGTCCTTAAGAAGCACAAAAGTGCCTTCACCGCTTTATGGGCCGACGGGCGATGGGGGCGGTGTTCCAGCAGCACCTGCACAGAAAGCGGCCCATTGTCCAGTTTTTGAAAAGCTTTGGCAAGTTCTTGTCTCTCAGGGGTGTATCGTGGACAGTGGCACAGTAGGTGGTCGATGTTTTCTTCCGTGCCACAGACCTCGCATGCTCCACTGTCAGTCTGTCCAATAAATGTGGAGTATGCCTTTGTGAAGGCAACTCCTAACCAAAGGCGACAGAGAAGCGTAGCTTCACGTCGAGGAAGTCCGAGCGGAGGCCGGAGTTGCAGGGAGGGGTTTAGTCGATGCAGTCGTGTGAGTCGTAAGTTTGGCGAGTTCCACTCGGTCAGTGTGAGACTGCGTGCCAGGTATCGAAGCTGCCTAGTGGCGTCTGTCCTCGAAAGCGGAATTGGAACGCTCTGCTGTTCATGATGTGCTGTGCGAGCAGCGTTATCGGCGGAATCATTGCCACTGATTCCACAATGGCCAGGTACCCATTGAAAAACGACCTCGTGACCTTTTTGTTGGACATGATGGTAAAGTTGCGCGATTTCGCATGTCAGTTGGTCATGGCATCCGTGTCGGAGAACTGACTGCGTGCACTGTAATGCCGGTTTCGAATCACAGAACACAGCCCATTTTCTAGCTCTTTCAGATTCAATGAATTCCAGCGCTCGACGCAGCGCCGTTAGTTCTGCCGCCGTTGAGGTCGTGACATGCGATGTCTTGAAGCGCAGTGTCATTCCTCGCGTTGGTATCACCATGGCACCACCGGAACTGCACGACGTAGTTGATCCATCGGTTTAGATGTGCACGTGGTTGCTGTACTTTTCATGTAAAAGAAGTAATTTCAACTGTTTTAGAGCAGAGGCCGGTAGATCTGTCTTCTTCTGTAGTCCTGGAATCATTAGATGTACTTGTGGACGGCTCAAACACCACGGAGGAAACGCTGGCTTGGCCGCAGGTGCGTACCCTGAAGTAAACGACGCACGATGTGCACTGACAATGCCGCTAAATCTCGAGCAGGGCCTTGCAGCAGTGAGGCTCGCCAAGTGGTGGGAAGGGGTCCTAGCATAATGCCTGAGGTGCATACGCATTGTCTCAAAGGTAATGTGCGTCGTGATTGGGTAATCCTGCGCAAGGGCAATGGTTTCAGCCATTGATGCACTGCGTGGTAAGCCAAGACATATCTTAAGGGCTTGGGCTTGAATACTCTGTATCGTACGCAGGTTAGACTTGCAGGTGTTGGATATTGCAGGCAGGCTGTATCGCAGGAATCCAACGAACAACGCCATGTACAGCTATAACATAGCGTGTACAGATACTCCCCAACTTCTTCCTGCAAGGAACCTGAACAGGTGACAGATAGCAGTCAGCCGCTTTTTCACGTAATTGACGTGCGGAGTCCAAGACAGGTCTCTGTCAATTACGACTCCCAAGAACCTGTGACTTCTGCTGTATGGTATAAGTTGTCCGTTAATAGATACGCCGTAACCAGACATTGGCTTCCACGTGAATGCCACCATTGCGCACTTTCCGCATGAAATTTCGAGTCCTTGTTCACGAAGGTAGCAAGGTGTCATTGTGGCAGCCTTCTGAAGCCGAGCGCGAAGCTGAAGTCGTGTCACACTTGATGTCCAAATGCAGATGTCGTCCGCATAGATGGAAAGTCGTACGGTGCTTGGCAGGTTGTCAACTAATCCACAGAGGGTGAGATTGAAAAGAGTCGGGCTAAGCACTCCGCCTTGAGGGACTCCTCGGCTACCGTAATGCTCGGATGTCGGGCCATTTTCTGTGTCTACATAGAATGGTCTCTTCTGTAAGTAGCTGCACACCCACATATACATCTTACCACCAAGTCCGACGGCTTCTAACGTGCTAAGGATGGCTTCATGGGTGACATTATCATAAGCCCCTTTAACGTCTAGAAACAGAGCAGCAGATAGTCGCTTACATGCCTTTTGGTGTTGCACAAATGTTATCAAGTCAACAACGTTGTCTGTTGACGAACGACCGCGTCTGAATCCGGCCATAGCATCTGGGTAGATTTCATAGTACTCTAAGTACCATTGTAGACGTGTTAAAATCATTCTTTCCATTGTTTTTCCAACACAGCTGGCAAGTGCTATCGGACGGTTTGAGGAAATGTCCAAAGGCGACTTGCCAGCTTTCAGAAGTGGAATGAGGCGAGTTGACTTCCATTCTTGCGGAACCGTACCCGTCTGCCAGGAGTCGTTGTACAGGAGCAAGAGTGCCTTCCGAGCTTGGTCTCCTAGCTTACACAGGGCACGGTATGTAATGCCGTCAGGTCCTGGCGCTGAAGAACGCCTGCACAAAGCCATAGAAAAAGGGCATTCCATGCGGGGATCGCGTGAGAACGGTGGGTGGTCGAGCGTTCCCGTACCCGTTCCATCGGAATTTGCTTCGCCAGCAATCTTTCTGCAGAAAGATTCAGCGACATCAATATCTCTACATTGTAGATGGAGTGCCAGAGATCTAAACGGGTGGCGCTGACCAAAGGTTGTGCGAAGGCCACGAACAGTCCTCCATATAAGCAACAAATGTTTTCGCGGATCCAGGGACTCGCAAAAGGATACCCATTGTCGCGAAGCCAGCTTGTTCATGTGACGCTGTATTTTCGTTTGTGTTCGTCTAGCCAATCTCAAATCATAATTGGACTTCGTGCGTCTATATCTTCGCTCCGCACGACGGCGAATTGCTCGAAGTTTCGCTAGATCGATGTCGAAATCGGTGCGGGAAGAACTCTTCGAAAGCAAATGCGTGGTTGTATGTATGGCATCCTTTATCGCGCCCTGTAGGTTATAGGAGGTGCCGTCACGACAACAGTCTTCCATAATTATTTTGTATTTAGGCCAATCGGTGCACTGTACGGTTCTGGAGGACTTGGAGCTAGTCAAGCCTTCGATCTTCAAATAGGTTGGGATGTGGTCGCTACCCCGCGTTTCTAAATCCGAAAACCAGTGCACTCTTCTCGAAAGCGAACGTGAAACGAAGGTAAGGTCCAAGCAGCTACTATACGCTGATCCACGCAGAAAAGTAGGGCTTCCATCGTTTGAGAGGCAAACTTCGAGTTCATAGGCAAAGGACACCAATGTTCTGCCTCTAGAGTTCACTTTGGAGCTTCCCCATAGGTAATGGGCGTTAAAGTCACCAGTGAGCACCCACGGCTGTGGAGTCGACGTCAAAATTCCCCGTAAACGCTCACAATCCAGACGGCTTGTTGGAGATAAATAGGCCCCAAGAATTGTGAAGATGAGCTTTTTCTTCTTCACCGTTAAGCAAACGTATTGATTTGCTTCGTCAGGAGGCACTGTGTGATGTACATAAGTCAAGTCACGGCGTTTAAACACAACGACCTTGCTGCACTCTCCGTGGGCAGAGGACATAAAGCACTCATACCCGGACAGTCTGATGGGAGCTGATAGGTTGGGTTCGCAAATCACGATAATGGGGAATTGGTGCGTAAATACAAACTGTCTGAAGTCGGACATGCGTGACTTAAGCCCTCTGGCGTTCCACTGAAAGACAGATGCATTCTTGACCTCCTCTTGAAACGACGGCAATTTTCGGGCCGCGGTTTTACCCTAGAGCCGCAAGCACCGGACTCAAGGTGTCCAGCACCTGCAATGCGCTCTGTGCAGACGGGGTTTTCCTGGTGCTCAGTAGAATACGCATGGCGTCCATAAGTGATTTTAGCATCACTATGACTTGGCGATCCTCAGTCGTCGTCGCATCCTCCGTTCGTGAGGTCATTGAGGGCGGCGCAATTTGATGTGACTCCGATGCAGGTTGTGCTCGTGGAAGTGTTGGCCACTCTTCAGGAGGTGCAAGTCTTGCCCCTTTCTTCGTTTTCGCAGTGTCTGTCTTTGTGGAAGTCGGCGTTGATACGGTAGCCGCTTTGCCGGAAGATGATGGTGTATATCTTTCAGTAGATGTTACTCTTCGTGATGCTCTTCGATGGCGATGTCGTCGTCGCCTGAGAGTAGCGGCAGCATCTCTGTGTGTTGAATGGTCCCGTACCATACGTTTGAGCACTGCTCGCTCGTTCCTCACCCGCGGGCAATCATTGGATGAGGCCTCATGAGTACCATGGCAGTTAGGGCACTTCAACACAGTTGCGCGGCAGGCATCTGCTGAATGAGATTCAGCGCACCGTGGGCACACGAGTTTATTCCTACAGACACCTTTTACGTGGCCCATCTTGCAGCATTTGTAGCACTGCAGGGGCTTCGGTACGTATGGGCGGACTGGATGGCGGACGTGGCCAGCTTAGACGTGTGAGGGAAGGCTGTCGCCATCAAACCACAGCTTCAGGCAACGTGTGTTGCCAAGTCTTGTGATGTGCGTGATAAGAGTGCCTTCTGTAGTTGGCTTTATTAATATAGGTAAGTCGTCGGTTGGTATAGAAATATCGACATCATAAATGACGCCGACAGTGCCATTGCAGCCTGTAGGTATGATGGATCGCACTTGTATTTTGTCGATCTCCGTTACGTGCCGTAGGCTTTGCAGTGCACTACGGTGTAGAACATCTACTGCTAGGACATTCTTCCGGGAGTTTATTCTCACGTCCTTTATCTCGTTTGGCGCGATTCCCTCAAGAAACGCAGAAAGGACTTGCCTGTATAGGAGTCGCAGATTGGACACTGGGTCCACAGGCATGAAGAGCATGGTGTACGGCCAGCGCTGTGGTGTTGTCTTCACGGTGGAGACACTTGGCGACGATGACCTCCGTAGCAGTCTTCTTTTTGTGGTTCGGCTCATGACAAGTGTGAAATCGTCGTCCGACGAGTCGACGCTGTCCGAGTACAATTCGGTTGCCTCGCTGTCCGTGTCACTTGACGCATTTCCACGTTTCCTGGACGCGACACCACGTGATGGCTTGACTCCAGGAAGGTCTTCGAGGGCTTCTTCATCCATTGCCGCAACAAGGGAGCGGCAGCTCCAAGAGTTTGGAAATAAACAAAGCGAGACAAAGGTACAAGCGTTCTATGATAGAAACACTTCCGTAAACGGAATTCACTTATCTATAGACAGCTGCTGTCTTTTATCCATCCCGGTTTTTCTGTCCGAAATGAAACTCATCTCGGGGCTGTGCAAGCGTTCACGTAGCACACGCTGATGCACTGCTAGATAGCGCGGGGCTGGACTGAATGAAACGAAACATGCCGTCGTCACGCACGACAAATCTGGCAGTGGCGCATTCACTGCGTGGTACACTCTTAAACAAATGTACTACACCCTTTCGGTCGTATCTTGCCAAACAACGATAATCGTCATCAGTGTTGCTTGCGTTTCCTTTCTTGAAAACGCTGCACTCGCTACTTTCCTGTCGAGAAAGCTCTGTCGTATTGATAACGCGTATGCCGTTCGGGACTTGGAATTACCAGGCTCGGGGCGCTAAAGCAAGAAAATACGGACAACACAGATGACGATTACAGTTGCGTAGCAAGATACGACCCAAGCGGTGTAATTTTGTTTAAGAGTGTAGGTGTATCGTCGCAGGGAAGGGGTGAACACTAAATGTAATGCAAAAGAAGGCAGGAAAGGCCGCGTTATATTAGGGAACAATTACAGACAAAGACAACATTAACCGTAACGATTTCGAAAATGATCCTGCCAAGAACACAACAGGAACACGCCTTCAGAATATGGAAGCGAGCGTCTGTTGAAATCGCAACTTGATTGTTCTTCAGTCGTCATCGCGGGTCGCTTGCGCCGATGTTCGAGGTGCTGTTTACGCCATCAATGCGTTTGCACCATCGTTTCTTTTGCACCGCAAGTACCCGCTCTATGCAGTGACCGCAAAAAAAGAAAGAAAAAAAAAGCTACATTAGTGTGATGTGTGCGTTCATTTCCAGTTTTAATATCCCTGGCAGTAACGCGTTGCAAGAAACGTGCCCCCCCCCCCCCCAAAAAAAAAAAGGCGCCCTGAAAGTCAAAATCTTGTATTGTGAACACTACACCATATTACAAGGTAAGAAGAAAACGAGTTACAACAACCTATTTATTCCGCATGAGCAGACATATACTCGTAAACAGACCAAAGCGAGAAAACGAAACAAGCGCGATAAAAAAAGAGGTGAGTAGGTAATCATGTCAACTAACTCACCCCTGGGCTCCCAACGTGCCGCAACTTTTTTGCTGGTTCGCCCCATCGGCGCCTTGTTCAGGAAATTATTGCAACTCAGAGCTTCGTGCGCCCTCTTCTGCGGTCTTTCGTTCTGTTGCTACGCTGTGTAGAAAACTAGAACGACGAATCAGCACGGCAAACCTCTGACGTTACGACGAGAGATAAAAAACTCAGAAAAAAAAAATGAAATAACTAAATATGCGTGAAACGAGGGTGAAAGAAGGACTGAACGCTCAAAAGTCTAATGTGAGCTAAACTGCCGGATACTTTTCATGCCGTCTAACCTTTATTTTGCTTTTTGTTCACTTTGGTTGCCACGCAGCATAACGTCACTATCAAACGAAATATAAGCGTCCAGGCTTGCCATTGCTTTATCTGGAACAAATCTTGGTGGAGTTGTTCCTTTCGTGCGCATCGAAGCATGCCCCGTTGGTTACGTGCTCTGACGAGGAAATGTTCCGAATTTACATATGGAGGAAGGGCCGGTATGCTTTCAGATGTAGTACGCTTCCAGATAGTAACGCCCATCAGTTTTCAACTAAATGCCGGAGTGGGGACATCTGCACACGCTACACTGTGATAAAAGCGCCGTGCGCAGTGGGCCAGCGGCAGAGATCTGGGGCCACGCCCTTACTGGGCACTTTAAAGCATGAAGCGGGAGCAGCAGTGCACCACCCAACCGCACTTGTCTGCCCGATCTCACGATAGCCAATCCGGTCGCATTTTAGTAGGAGGCACCTCCTCGGGCACGCCTTGTGACAACATGGGTGTTGCTCCGCAACGAAAGTTTTCTAGCTATGGCGCCGCTTGTTGTGACTCGCTGAATATATGGAAATATTTTCGAATGACAACGCTGTGTCAGGAGCGTGGCAGCAGCGCGCAATTTCGCATTACGTATTTTGCCAAAATTTGACTGCTTCCCATATGGCAATTCAAAACCCGTGGGGAGATAATGGTCGCGATGAATTATAGAGGAGAACGTTTCGAATAAGAGGCGAAACTTATTTAGTCCCCCTACTTAATCGGCATTGTTTGGTTGTACTTTGGACGTTTTCAGTCACGATCGCACGTATACGTAATCAGCACGAATAGTCTCTTCATTTTACTTTTTTTTCGTGCGCATTTCAGCATTATCTTACAAGGCGGAATCCTAGATCCGTGCTTTCGGTTACAATGTACCGAGTGACCACTTCAGCCTAGTGTATTACTGGGTTTGGGCTTGTCCGCCTTGTCAGATTGCTTGTACAGTTTACTGGACGCTAATCACCCATTTATTTATGGTTGTAATAGTACGGGGAACACAGGGGGGCGAAGCGGGGGCAGGAGTGTTCACGCACTTTTCACACTCAGTTTCTTTTTTTTCAATTCAGCACTTCCAACTGCTACAATTTAAATGTAACTTAGCACAACCTTTTCACACACAGTGTTCTTGTTTTTTTTACTGCGATAGCAATTATACGAACACTACAGGCGCATTCTTGCCGTCGGCGTCATGTCGCCGTGAAACTCGGTATAAAATCCAAGGGTGATAACACCGTCGGCCCGCGTGGTATGCTGTATGTGCGGGTGAAAGCATGCGAGGGAAGCCAGAGATCATGGCTCAATCTGGCGCGGGCGAACGAAGAAAGCAGAAAGTAATCTCGCCGTTTCCAGGGCGCTATTCTGGACACGCATGGCGGCTGCACGGCCGCCATTATCCGCCATGTTTACTCTCTGATTGGCTGTCGAGAGGTCACGTGTATTGAAATTGGTGCCGGGAAGCGGAAGTATTGCAAAAATGCAATTTTGCGTTTTAATCAAGATGACGAAACGTGACGTGGAGCTGCAAATTTTATGGACTAATACATTTTTTTGGTCCTTGGCAGCTATATTGCGATGTTAGCGCTTCAAAAAGAATGTGAGCGGTAGCGTGCAGAAGCCAGTGCAATGCATCTGCAATTGCGCGAATATGTGGGGGCGATCCAAGATATGCGCCATGCCAGCTTGCTGATTGGCTGAAGGAATATCTCGTGAGGAGCGTCACAGGAAGGGCAATTTCGTAAACGTCATTTTGACGATCCGTGACGTTGCGCTGGGCCGCCATTGCTGAGATTTTCCGCCATAATTTTTGGTGCGATGAGCCGCGCGAATTATGCTAATGGGCAGCCATATGCAATGGCAGCCGAGAGGAATGCGTATCGCCACATTTCCCCCGTCGTTTGGCGCCACGAAAATCTTTTGTTCATAACGCGTGCTCATAGTATTCGCATCGCTCTCGGGTGGTGTTGGCATTTGTGTTTGGGGCAATCATTCTTTAAAATAACGCGTTTATACGAAATAATATTGGCTGAACATAGCAAACTTTCGGCAATGTTGTCCACTTTTCACTACTGCATTTGTATTGTAATCAAGATTAATGTCTTTTCGCACAATAAAAATTTATGACAACGGCCTCTTTCTAATTTATAAAAAGAAATGTACGCAAGGCGGCGCCTTGAAGTTTCCTCCCTCGGTGCGAGTAACCAGCGAAATGAACAAGAGATGGCAGCGCCGGCGCTTGCGTCGCTCTAGTGGATATCTCTGGCGCGCGCAACGCTATCGGTGATATCGGCCGTTTCTCAGCCAGCCGAGTCGGGCTGAGTCACTTCCGTTTCACGAGATAGCGATAACGTGGCCTAGAACGTGCGCGCATCACCACTGGTAGGTCGAGTATGTTGACTCAAGCAAGAAAACAAGCGCGTTGGCGCCAACATGCGATGACTCATTCCTTTTTTCGGGGACACGCATCCTAGCTATTGAAGCAGACGATGGCTTGTACGCAGCAGACGACGGAAGCGAGAAGCGTTTTCGACGGAATAATCATACGCTTTGAGATAGCTGCTTTATTTTTACTGCGGAGGAAAACTGTTTCGCTTTACCGATAACGCTATATTCAGTGCCTTCATTTCAATTTCTTAGGCGAAACGTCAAGTTGGCGTCACGTTACGTAAGCAAAACGGGGCCACCAGCGCCGTTTTATTTGCGTCGCGCCTACGTCATGCATCGAAGAAAATGGCGGAATGTCCAGAATAGCGCCCGCAGTCTCGCGAAAGGCCATGTGAGAATGGAAGGGCTGCCGCAGTACTGCGGCAGTGACTGCCCATTTCGCGGCCAGGCGCAAGGGCAACTGACGATCGCGGCCCAATCTCGCTCGCCATATATGGAGGAAAGGAGGAAGACAGTGCGGGAAGGAGAACGCGGGTGGGAAGGGGGCTTCGACTCCGCCAACAAGTGCGTAGCACGGCCGCGCGCGGTCGCGCCCGCCGTATATTGAAAGTCATCTTCAGACGGCTCGTAACTTCGTGCGCGCTGTGCTCTCGCCGCACTTGTGTTCAAGTGGTAGCCCGCACGCTGCTGCCACCGCCCTTGCTCACGCCAGCGCTTTGACAGCCAGTGTCCGCGCTGATTGACTGAGGTGTGTTCACGTTTACTTGTGCACGCTAACAACATGGTTGTTGGTGGTCTTAGCGAATGTTTCCAAGTTTACAGTGCCGATAAAACTACTGTCCTTACTTCGTATAGCGCTGCACTAATTTGTTGTCGGAGCTGATACTTCAACTTGCGGGCGAAACTGCGACTCGTTATTTTTCTTTGAGCATTGCCAATCGCTAGAATTTTTTGCGCGAACCAAAATTTTAAGAAAGCAAATCGGAACCGCCACCGGTAACCTTACTGAATTTACGATTGTATAAGCGCTCGTGTACTTGAAATATTACTCAAATAAATTTAAAGAAGGTTAAAGTTCACTAAAACATGGCGACTTGAAGTTGTTCACACTGGTCGAGTAAAGAATATAGTTTCTGCAAACATATTTACCAGAGTATTCATCTTCGTCAGGGCAGCAACTGCTTTTCTCAGCAGCGTTTACGTACGCGTAGCTCGCTGTCCACTAGTTTAAAGAAATGTATAGGAGATTAAGCTGGTTAATACAGCAGAGTAAATGGAAATCAAAACGCTTAAAGCAAAGGTGAAATGTCGAACAGTAGAAGGAGGACATTAGTTTTGATTGCGAAAAAACACGTAGTGGCAGCGCTGTCGATTCTTGCGAAGGGTAGCAAACCCGGCGCACGTCTTGTTGGCCTCCCTGCCTTTCCTCCTCCTCCTCAACCTCCTCCTCCTCCAAGAAACGAAAGTGCGAGAAACCACAAAATATCAACACGTGTAAACAATCGGTGTTAAGAGGAAGCTTTAGCTTGGCTCGAAATCTGACGCCGCCTTTGCAAATAGTACATGTAAAACGTAGAAATGCTTCTCTGAGGTACCACCAGGGCTGATTTTAGTGAAATTTGCCGAATTTGAGAGCAAACAATAAATTTTTGTGACTCTTTGAAGCTGAATTTTGGTTTAAGCCCGACTTTCTTCCAAAACTTCCAAAAAATGTAAGTCTGAAAAAAAAAAAACAGCAATAAAACAAGCGTGAAGTGTATAAATCTGTAACCCGGCGGTTCTGTAAATTGCATCTGCCAGTACATCCGAGGTGTACCAATTTCATAAATAATTAATATTTTGTCTGAATTTGTCTGCTTACGATGGTTTTGCAAAAGTCGTTTTCTCGTGTGTTTATTGTGTATTTGACAGCCGTGTATTATACATATAATTTGTCAGTTTTTGATGTAGTATTTGGTGCAATGTGCAGAGTTGCGAGGTCATTTTTACCGCTGTCTTACAGAGCTGTAAAGTTGGTAGTTTTATTTTTGAAAATGTTAACATTACAAAAATTTTTTATTATAAGCGAAAATCCAAAATCCGCCACCAACAGTCGCTAGATCCTCACTTTTTCTTTTTGGTACAACAAACCTCATCACATTTGCTACAGTGGTTTCCGAGAAAGTGATTTCTCGTTTCCCGTATGTTTAGACAGAAGCTCCTGATCCAAACCTTCTCCTTAAACTGCGCCCGTATTCAGAATAAAGCTCGTATGCTAAAATTCTTCGTACGAAAAACATCCGTCCCATCCGGACACCGCACGTATTCTTAACCAAGGTGACTGGCCAATAGCAAATAGCACTGACGTGAGAAAAGCTTCGTTAATTCAGATATTGGCAATAATGTTTTCGAGTAAAAAGAAAAAGAAGGTATATGATCTACGCATTTGACAGCCGATCACCCATAGTGGGTGTCAGCCACGAGTAGTTACGGACAAAAACGACAGCAACGATTCCAAGCACAGTAATTAAAATACACATAGGTACGACATATTGGTACGACGCAGCGCCCAAGGCAACTCCTACTGGGCAGAAAGAACAGCACCCTGGCAGCTACAAAACTGCTCAGACAAATGCTTGAGACCTAGCCGTTAGAATATCAGGCTTATGGGCTGAACCTCTTTTGTTCGAATCCACCCGTTGTAAAGCATGATTGATGTTTTTATATTTGTATATGTATATATGTTATACATATCTACAGCGTGACGGCGATGGAGAAAACTTGCTTGTAGTGTCCATAAATTGCGGCAGCCAATATAAAGAAAAATAAATGTCACACGGAAATATGCGAACAGAATGTGAAAACGTGAATACAGCTCAAATTTTATCAATTTTATCGGAGTCAAATCTGTTTATTTTTTCCTTTGATAAGAGATTAAACTACCGGCGAAATTGTCCCGGTATGCTTTATCACAGAAAATAAAAGTTGGGGCTTGCTAGGTAAGTTGAAAACTGGCGATATTCAGGTACGTTTTCGTTATATTTTCTCCTTGTAGTTCCATACGCGTAAAAAAATTATTACTGGGTATGTCCTTTTTCTATATATACAAAGAACTAAATCGACGTGTGTCAGTATGCAGGGCTACGACAATGTACCACCGATTCCGACCATTGCTAAAATACAACATGCGCTTTCGATTTCGTTGTTTCCATCGTTCTTGTTTTCTTGCGGCTGGCCTACTTTGCGCCACAGCCGTGAAATAATGTCCGCCGTGTTTCGATACGCGCGTTGTCTATCTGCACCCCCCGTTCATGGAGAAACACGCCTGCGACAACTGGACGGATGATCGATGGCGGGCCGTGCGGTCGAAGGGAGGAATGGGGACGAGTTTCCCACCGTAAACCGGCATCACACAATGGTGATGATGGTCGGAGAAATTGGGGATATCGAGCGCGTGAAATTTTGCTTCGAACCTTTACTCGCAGCATTTCTCCATCCGCTTCTTTTACCCTGCAGCTAAGCATCGATATATCTAGCATGTGGCGAGAGAACGTTGTTCGCTGGATGGCTGCATGTGAGCTATTTCCCATGCGGGCCAAACACAAGCACTACACAGAAGGAAAAAAACGAATGAGTGCTAGCTGACTTTCTTTTGGAACAAGCCAAAGTACCAAAAGTACTTTGCAGGAGACAAAGACGACATTGGGCTTCGTTCGCGAAGCGTTGGACGGGAAGGTAATGTTTTTGCTGGCAGCAGAATGACAACATAGTGATAAATCAGTGAATGGAATATTTCCTATTTCGCAGAGAGCTCTGGCGTTCGATATATTTCTGCGTAGCGGTACATGGTGAACGGTAGTGCCACGCGAGGAATATGCAGGTGCATGCAATTTCGCAACGAATAGGTGCTTGTCTGGTATCGCATGAGTGATAGAGTGCGAAGGAAAGTATCTGGCGCACGGCAACTGCTTCGGGGTGTTGTCCTCAGCGAAAGATGCTTTGCTGTAGATCCCAAATTTCAAATAGTGTGATGCTAGTTTTTACTGTATGCGTCATTTACAGATTTTTTTACGTATTCGTGATTCAAGTATGACTAAAGCTCGTCTTAACATAACAGTACTTGTGTAGTGCTCTTGAAATGTTGCTAAATCTTGTATTTCGAATATGCTACGTCACTTCAAGAAAAACGCGTTTTCCTTTAAATTTTGACTGGTGTACATCTAAAGCGACTTGGGTCTCCTACTATAAAGATTTTCTAATTACAAACAATCGACTCAGAAAGAGATTATTTATTCTGTAATAGTGATCCGTATTGAAAAAGAAAGATCAAATTCATGCTCGAGAGACGATGGTTACAAAAAAGCTTTCGTTCGAGATGCAAGGCACTATCGCAACGAATCTTGGTTCATCAATATCAAATAACTGGTGAGGAGACTTGAAAGGCCCCGAATTTTCCGTGGAAGTAATTCCTGAATAAATAAATAAGCTGTCTAGTTTTTTAATGTCCCGCCTCGCCGCGGTGCTCATTTCGAATGTGCGCAATCATCGGGAATGTCGGAACTAAGGAAATTGAGTCATTGTCATTAGTAATGTATGAGGCGGCCTTAATTAGGAATTCTTATTTAGTGACGGTAATTATGGAGATTAGTGTCACTGTATCTCAGGATACACGGTAGAATAGAAGAAAGAAAAGAAATACAATCAGTTTTTCTAAGGGAAAGAGACCAATGTAGGACACTAACCTGCCCATTTCCAAAGATTTAAAACCATACTCTGAACCCCCACGGTCTTTTCACAAAAAAGATTGGCATAACTACTGTAAATGTCCTAGTGACTACTCAACCAAATTAGCCTGTCTGTACGTGTGAACAAAAGTATTTCTGGGCTTATTAAAAAAATCAAATTAGGGAGTTTTACGTGCTCTAACCACTATCTGATCATAAGGCCCGTCGTGGTGAGAGGCTCCGGAAATTCGTGCTGTTCAACGTAAGCCTCAATCTAAGTACACGAGTGTTTTCGCATATCGCCCCCGCCGAAATGCGGCCGCCGTGGCCCGGATTCGATCCCGCGACCTCGTGCTTAGCAACCCAACACCATAACCACTAAGCAACCACGGCCGGTGTGGAGTTTATTTGCATTTAAATCAGCATTGCTTGGAGCGAGGGAATGAAGTCCGACTCACAAAAGCACTCCGCTAATTTTGTTTCCGGTAACTTTTTTGCATGAATGCACGAAGGCGATCACACCAACTTCAGTCATATACTAGAAGGATGCCGATAGCTACGAGGAAAACACGAGTTAAAAAAAGAAAAGCACATAGAACCTGAGGGTCAACAGTAAGCCGCGGCGCATAAAAGTAGCCTTGAAAAAACACCAAGAAAGGTGGCACATATCTCTATAGCCTAAGTGAGAGGTATGGTCATCCGTCGATCGCGGTGCCTTGATCCTTGCGGTGGCAGCTTCAGTTTTTAAGCTGGAATAATAAAACTCAGCCGTCGGCCGTCATCAGGTCTGGCAAAATAAAGATGGCAAAATAAAAAAGAAAGATTCAAAAGCTAGCGATCATGTGAATATCAGAGAAAAATACAATATCAAGATTCCAAAGCAAGAGTGTCATTTTGTCGCGCACAAAGATAGGCGAAAGGCACGTTTCGCAAGCAAGAATCTAGCAAAGAGGTGGGATCACTTCCAGGCAGTGCCACCGCTTACGCAATATGCGCTGCGTTGCCGCCACAAAGAACCTGTACGGTCCTCTTCGTCGGAGATGGGTTTCACATGACTTATTTAACCTAATATCTGGCTCAGGCCTTTTGATTCTCTCCCCTTTATTCCCGCTTGCTGCAGAAGATGAGAGAGAGAGGGCACAGGACTCCTTTAAGCTGGATCAATTTTAATTAAGGGTGGAATTAGGGGGCATTGTGTAATGCGACTCCCGCACCTGGGTCTGAAGGGTGGAGTCTGCTGTCGCAGTGACGGCCTTAAAAGGAACGGCCAGAACCACGCCTGCACCGACCACGGTGCTCTGCTGTCTTTCCTTGTTTTTAATTTTGACTTGGCTTTCTTTTAATTATTTTGCTGCATCCAGCACTGTTTCTGATTAGAACACTTTTTTGTGGTCCCAGCGCTGTCTCTATCAAGAAGAACTAGGGTTCACCTTAATAGCAAACTTTGTGAGCTAGATCGCGCAGTGATATCAAGAACTGTAATTAGGGATGCAATAACCAAATGAGGAAGTGTGGAATGATGACTTTGTGCCGCAGGTGATGGTAATTACTCGCTAGACACAATAAAAGGAAACAGTCAAGCTTACGCTTGGAATTCTTCACATAATGCAGTACCATATTTTCCTTGGAGTTGAAGAAAGAGAAGAATCATCAAAAGTCACCACACTCTTAACAAAACTGGCTCTGTTCTCTGATGCAAAATGTCTACTTCAGGTAAAAGCCGTACAGTACCATATACCGAGCGATGAATATTCCGTTACAGATAACAAAGAACTGCCAATTATTATCAACGAAGACGCAGTCGTTGGGACAAGCAGTCAATTTTCTATGTTTCTCATTAATATTGATCAGTATAGCAAACATGAACTGAGCAATAATTTTATAGTAGAAAACAAATATTGCTGAAATAGCACATATTCAGAGAGACGATGATAGTGTGATGGAAAGAATAAAGGGCACAGTGTTTCCACACTTTCTTTATTGTGCATAATAGATAAGCGGTAACGTTGAGAAACCTCCGTTATACGTCGTGTATGAACGCTTAAGAGCACATGTAACAGTGCGTAACCGTTCAAATTACCCACTTGAAAGCCGGAAGCAGGGTTCGTAATTGGCGCACTTTGTTTTGCTTGTTAAACCTTGCATGCAACCATAGATAGCTAGGCATGATTTTGCACTACGTTAGTCTCAAGAATGATACACAGTAATAGCATTCACTGCAGCTTCAGTCGCACGAAGAAGGATGTGACAGAAACACATTATGGTCCCCTGCTTCTTAAGGCCGCGAAATTGCGCCGTTGTTGTATCGTACAAGGCTATAAAACTTCTAACCCCCAGGACATATAAATTATAGCTAATTTTTGTTAGAGTCTCTGTTAGCTCTAGACTAGACGCAGCGTACATTAGCCAGACGTGAAGATGTTTCTGAAACCAGCACATCACGCAAAGTGGCCAGACGTCTCCATTTAGGCGAGTCACGCTCGGTTTTTACGAGTGCAGTGCTGCCGTTTTACTTCGACGACAACTCGCTACTGGCGTCGAGGTAAAATATATTTTTGTACCAGCCTATATCCAACTGGAAAGGAAAATCGAAGCACCGTTACGACAGCGAGTTCCGCAATGAAGGCCAGAAAGCATGCACAAAGAGCACTTTTGTTGAAGTTACATGAAGCAAAAATACCCTTGTTGGTGCATTTGTATGCATCCAAATAAGGTCAGCATCATTGTAATGCACTCCGAACTACGCTAACGTTAGAGCACAGAGATCTGCCCCACGGACATACCACACGTACAGAAAAAAAAAGACATGCAGTTGACATGCTTGTGCCCTACACAGCTCGCAAGCAATGCCAAAATTGCAGTACCAAATGAGGCGGATGCACACTGTCATGTATCCACACAGCGACGTCACGAAGACCATGGCACAGCATAATGCTTGTCGAGAAAGGATGGTGATGACAGATGTTTGCACGGGAATGTACGACACACATCCTTTGACATCTTGGGATACCGTGAATGTTGTGCTGCAGCAGCGCATACACAATCTCGAGGACCGATGAAGAATGGTCGAACACCCGGAGGTACTTTTCAAATGGCTGTACCAAAAAAATCGAGTAAATAGAAATTTCCTCAAGCATGAAGCTCTGTTCTATTATGAGGTCGTTGTGCCTAAGGGATACATATGAGTCTCTCAGATTTTATGTAGGAATTTTTTTTTATCAGGCAGATCCGAGGGGCGCTTACTCGCGCCACATTGTCGCTTGGCATACAAGAGTTACAAATAAGGCCGCTTAATGGACCTATTATTCGGCGCCCATGTAAACTTCGCATAGAGATACCTAAATATAATCATGTGACATATTGACCAACCCAGCAGATAACAGGAGCAGCGACGCCACCACGCGGCCACGCCAAGCACGTAGGGGTACGCTGTAATAAAACCTACGCCTGAAGAGGAACGAGTAAGTACTTAACCGACTGCACAATACACCTGCTTGTAAGCGGCGCAACACCTACGTCTTCCTTCTTTTACTGCTCTTCAGCCAATCTGGAAAATCTGGTCCATTCAACGTTTTTCTGTAAAAAGAAAGAGAGACTGAGTAATCGCAGCCGAGCAAGATTCAACATGTCTAGCGACAAGCCAGCAAGGAAGAGCGGCACTATAGCAAGCGGTGTGAGGAACGGCGTGGTAGATATTGAAAATTAAATATTAACCTTTATAGGCTTGTTAGTTTGCTGCTTTCACTGCTTCGGACGTGCCTGCGTCCATGTTTGCGGGCGAGTGCCTGCTAGTTTGCGTGTGTGAGTGTGCCTAGTAGAGCGCCGCTTAAATGCGACGTATTCGTTACACGTTGTCAGTTCCGCAGGATCGCTCAGCCGTAAAACATTAGGCTTTGGGCGACATTCTGTGATTCGCTCATTATGAGCAAACGGCATCCGCCGCCAATTACAAGGCAAAAATTGTACACTTGAATTCCTTATGCATTTTTGGAGGCCACCATGGCAATAATAGTTACAGCTGGCGTTTGGTTTGTTACTGTGCTCAATTGGAGATGGCCTCTGTGATACTGTGCTCACTATCACAGAGGCCATTTAAAAAAAAAAGAAGAAATTCGACAGCAGCTATTGGTTATATCAACAAATTGTGGGACGACTAGCACATTGTTTTTTTGTTTGTGTGTTTTTTGCCGAAGTCTTGGCCGTACAGCGTTATTGTTTTACAAATCTCCGCTATGACCTCTGTTGTGTATGAAAATTTATGAATTGGAGATGTGTTTAGCGGAACGTGTCATTGTGTACTCGATGATTTTAGGTGAACGTGGCGTAGCAGATGCTGCTATATAATTACGCAAAGCAGCCTCTGAAGTCTTTTGTTACATTTTTATCTTAAAGTAGTTATATCCAGCAAGGAACCGTTCAGAAAGGGCATGCCCTCAGTGCATGTAAACAACATGCACACTGCCACATCCTAATACCACACAAGCTTCCGGTCAACTTCTCGCTCACTCCGTCTCCTCACTCCGGGGCCGTAATATTTAAGGATTCGTTTCGTATATGGTTTTACTCACTTTGTATCACCCGTCTCGCTGAGTCACCGATCTCGCCGATAGCGGGGTTACTGCTTCGTGCCAACTAATTAGAAAGGACAATACCAGTGGGGGACAAGATGTATCGTTACATAATACGAGCCGAGTTATCGTATTGGCATCCCACTTCGAGCAGCTTGATCGACAAGGATATGCACGTTGGCAGCGCAAAATGATTGTTCCTGGCATTTGCTGGTATGACTAATACGGCAAACAGCACAAAACCGGGACGAAAATTTAGAGTAAAGCACGACAAAGGCGACACAGGGCCCGTGTCACACATTCCCTTAATTTTTTTTTTGTCCAGTTTGGACTGTTTGCCGTTCTATGCCGGAATTGCAGATATGTCCCGCCATCATTCCAAGTGGTTCGGTGCCCGATGAGAAGTAAAGGTAAACTATGTGAAGTATCGGAAAATATATAAAGCTCTAATTTGGGCGAAATATTTGTCCCAGATGCACTTTGATTATCTCTTATTGCTTTCTATATGACGCATCAAGAGGAAACAGTGAAGCTGTTGCCAGTAGGTGCGGGAGTGATAGCTTGCTCTAGAAAACGTTCCTTCAAGCTCGTAAGTCTTTATTATTTGGAGTACTTCCTTGATTACTAGAAAGTCAAAATGTTAGAAAATATGACCGATGACGCATTTTCCTTCAATCATAATTGCCTGGTTTGAATTTGTCTTATTAAAAAGGTATAGAGTAAGTTTGGTTTAAAATCAGATGCTATCCTACATGTATATATTAATGGGGAACCCACTCTCCGCGCTTTGCTTCAATAATTTCGTTTAAGTAATGCAGTAGTACGAGAAGGTTCACGCACGTCAGCATCCTGAAAATGATCAGCAGTATAAGCAAAAGTTTGCTCTTTGCGGCTACCTGTACACTAATAGCGCCTCCAAAACATGTAATGGCTCTGGTGATTACGGTAAACCCGGTATATCGGGTTAACAGAACCGTTGTGGCAGTGTGGTGAATGGGACGGTATTCGGGCTGTGGAACGCAAAACGACGTCTGCGAACATGATTAGTAATTGAGGTCACGCGTAATGGCCGAGCTGCCGCAGGAAAGTGGCCTCCACCGTTGAATGCCCACTGTTTACGCGTCGGCGCGGGTAATTACTGCTAGGCACTGCCCACCCGCCCGGCACACCAGCTATAGGACCAACTTCTTTGTTCGTTAAAGCAGTGCGGTTCATCGCATGGGAGACGCGCGCTTAGCGAGTCTGAGCTACTGCAGCGCTACCAGCGAACCAAAACTTCTATCACGAGGCTTTCTTGCGGCACTCGCCATTGATAGGGTCTATACCTATAACAAAAGTATTAAAGGTATTATAGTTCCTTCCTCTGTTTATTATTCTTTTAAGTCTAGATTCGCGCTAATTGTTCGCAGTTCTTATGGTCCGTGATGCAGAACGACAGAACTAGACCAGCAACACCTATTATACTGTGTCGCTATAACCTAAGGCGTCGATAAAGCATTCGTCATTGGCTGTTGGTGCGAGCGGTGTGTCACGAATACGTCCTGGTTTTGTACGTTTAACGATGTTTGGGTTCTGCAGCGTACTGATTGAGTGAACATTTAGGTAACGAACTGGCAATTCAGCCGAACCTGTCCGTTTTACTGCTTTCCATGACCTCAGAGATTGTTTAGTGCATGTGGCCTCAAGCAGATCATTTCTTTTTTGGTGAGTCCGTTTACAGAATACTACTCCCGGTAGTGAAGTTTTTTTAAAAGAACCAAACACTAACATGACTATGAGCTATTGATTTTATTGTGAGATCCTACTGTATTGAATTTATAGGCTAGAAATAATCCTGTTTCTCACCCTACACTCGCGGGAGGCCAAGGGGACATATAGATGTAAAAAATACGCGTAAAAAAGAAAAACAAACATGAGAACATTTTAAAAATTGGCGGAAGCTATGTATGTCGGCAATAAAAGTGACTGAGGCAAGCGGATGTATCATAGTTTCAAAAGTTTCATCAGTGTCGAAACTTCCAAAGTGCCTTCACACGTTTATGCTGCGGCAACCGCACTAACCGGCCCTTCAGGATTGTTTGCTCCGGAAAGGGCTGGGCAAGGCCACCTATCGTTTTCGCTAGCGATCGCCCGTGTAAACTGTAGTGAGCACTACAGCGAAGCACTTTGTTCGGTAGCTTCCTCGCTGCGTAAGTTGTCATAAGCAACACTCTATTGCGAAGGGCTAAGTATTTTATCACTGCTATATTTCGGCTAGAGTCGGTAAAGTAATCTACTCTCACTCTCGATTGTTGAGTAGGGAACTTAACGATTACACTTTATACAAGCTGAGAAGTTAACTTCTCGCGTTTCGGAGTGTACGTATTATTGTTGAAGTATTCGCTCATCTGTCCTAACATGCAACCATATTCTAGCCTGGTAGACTTAGTTATTCTGCATTTTATTTCATTTGCGCTCCAGAGTATTAGAATTTCAAGAAGCCGAGTCGTAAAGTCTTACTGTAAACCCGATGCGCCATCACGAGTGAATGGGTTAGTCTTCGTCAACAGGATGCAGTAACACATTTTAAAAGTTATTCTGCTGAGTTACATTGACGTTGTAATCTCGCTGCTACCACGGGAAGATAATTCAAAATAATTTAACCTATCCTTTTAGATTCTACTAAGGGCCCAGTTTCATTGCACAGGGAACATTTACCATTTTAACTCAAGGCATTATATTGCTCGTTGAAGTAATAACCCTAATGTGGCGTAGTATTGCGTTGCAAGGCGAATTTGCTTCACGGAAAAGCAATTGTCAATACTAAAGGCCAATAATTGTCTTAGCGCTGGCGGAAATAGGCTGACTATAACTAGTGCTAGGAAGCAAAAGCGCACGATGCTTCTCTTATTGGCTAAAATAAAACAAGAAAGAATAATCGGCTCTCGCACTTCAGGTTATTACGTTCGTTCGTTGAGACATAAATCACGCTCGCGTTCACGAGGATAAAAAAAAAAGAATGGGGAAAAATGAAAGCACGCAACAACAAGAAACTGAGAAAGAGAGCCCCCTCCATTCTCGAAATTGGTATTAAGCGAAGCCATTAAACGGCGAAACCACGAGGGTTGTCTTCCAGTTCCCTATTCGTGAGCTTCATCCGAGCTCAGTAATGAGAACATGTCGGGAGAACCAGATCCTCCAGACGGTTATTCTTCTGTTGCTAAAATGGCATTGGTGATTGCTTCACTCTTGAAGTGACACATCAAAAAGCGTTAAAGGAGATGGCGGTGCCTTGGGGAAATGGTAATGTAGACCGAGACTGGAATCCTGGAAGGGTGTTCAGACGAAGTATTTATATAAGAAGCGAGAGTTTTGATGCAGGAGCTGCTAAAACTGCGTGATATGAACCCGCTTTTGCCAGCAGTACATGTTGAGCGGCGCGTTTTATAGCTCCGGTCAAAGGGCTGTATTATAATAAACGTTATTGTCACTATCTCCCGTATCTTTTCCGAACGTCCTTAGAAAGGATGGTACACTATCCCGCCATGGCACACTACGATGACCTGTGACGTCGAAATCTTCCACTTGTCACACCTCTCTTAAAAAAAATGGTAGTCTCTCCCAAAGAGCGAAATATTTAAAGTCGGTAGCAAGGTTTAGGTACCTCGCAGCGCTGACGTCACGAGCACTGCTGCCCCAGGCGTAACGAGGGTCGCACTTCGTTGGTTCTAAAGATGATCTCGAATAAAAATCGTTTACCTTTGTCAGGGTCCATTGAAAAGGTCAGACAGATTTAGCTTGACGTTTACTGTACGTTGTGCCCAAACCAGTGCATGCACCATGGAGTGGCACAACATTATTGCCCGCAACGGAAGCCATAACCCTGTCCTGGATCTGGCAGAGCCGATTGAGCGAAGCGGGAGACTTCGTCTACATGTTGGCTTATGCGGTTTTCACGGACGAACGCGTGTTTGCGTCTCCGGAGAGCTTCTAACCGTTCGCGCGAGGGCCGCACATACGCATTTGATAGCAGGACAGCTGTCTTAATAGTACAGGTAACAGGACAACGGACGGTGTAAACTCACCGCGAGCATCTGTATAATAGCTATCGGAATAAACCGAGACGGGAGGACAATGTAGCGATAGCGGGCTGGCAGAAGAAAAACGTAATCGCTATTGTAACGAAAAAAGCAGCAAATAAAAAAAAAATCAGCCTAGTAGTGTATATATATATATATATATATATATATATATATATATATATATATATATATATATATATATATATATATATATATATATACACTACGTTAGTGTCTGCCTTAATAGAAATACACAAGCGTCTTTCACTTCACACCTCAATCGAAATGCCACCGGCGTCGCACCTGTGACCTCAAGCTCAGAAAGACACCCCGAAGCCGCTAAGCCACCGCCTTGTGTCAATAGCTATACAGAGCAAACTGTACAAAAAAAAAAGCAAGGTTTTGTTCGTCAGTAGTACACTTCTGAAGTTGTACTATTGCGTACGTTTCATTTCTGATTTCATCAGAAGCTATTGGCGTACTTTGACAATCCCCTCCAATGGTTTCTACGCATTGTTGGGCCTTTATTTCGTACTTTATTGCCACGCTTTAGAAAGTAGATCTTTTGAGAACGACACACGTTGCCATGAAAGCGCGTATTAATTATCATAGCGCAGCTCTGCACGAGGCCCTTTTCGAAAGTTGGTAATCTGCGTCACTCCGCGCCATGACTGTTCACTTGGACACGCAAATTCGTCATCGACTTTCGCGTACCTTTTGAGCCAAGGCGTTCACATGTCGTAAATAGTCTGACTGGCAGACTCAACTCCGGTAGAAATCTATGTAAAGATGCGCAATCTTTATGTGACTGGCTCATGAAACATGTGTTTGTGGCTTCCGTGAGCTACAATAATTGCAGGTGACAAGGCGGGCATAAGTATTTCTTTTTTTCTTCTAGTCGGCACTGGAGCGCAGCACTCGTTATAGAAACATAACTTCCAGTGTCAAGAAGGAGCAGTAACTGCCAGAAAACATCACGAGCAGCCTGTTAGACAAAGAAATGATTGTATTTGTGCTCAATAATGGACAGGCTGGATATTATATATGCATATGTACGTGCACTATGTCCTATATATATATATATATATATATCCTAGCCCTCACTAACCTATGATCACTGCACTTTACCCTACCTGTCACTTCTACATCCTGCACAATGCTGGGATCGGCACAAAGTATGAAATCAATTTCATTTCTTGCTTCACCATTAGAACTTTTCCAGGTCCACTTTCTGTTGCTACGCTTCCTGAAAAAGGTCTTCATTATTCTCAGCTAATTTCTTCCTGCGAATTCTACCAGCATCTCTCCTCTAGCGTTTTTCGAATCGACGCCGTTGTTGCCAATTGCCTGTTCACCCACCTGATTTTTCCCACTTTTACGTTGAAGTCACTCATTACTACTATATATCGAGTTTCCACTTTTCTCATCGCTAATTCAACATCTTCATAAAACTGATCTATTTTGCTCATCGTCGTGGCTGGATGTTAGAGCGTAGGCTTGTACTACCTTTAATCTATACTTCTTATTAAGTTTGATTACGACTACGGCTACCCTCTCATTAATGCTGTAGAATTCGTCAATGTTGCCCGCTATGTCCTTATGGATTAAGAATCCTACTCCGTATGCTTCTTATCAGGGAGACCTCTATAGCAGAGGACATGGCTGTTACTCAGCAACGTATAAGCCTCACTAGTTCTTCTAACCTCCCCAAGGCCGATGATATCCCAAACAATATCTGATAGTTCTTCGAACAGTACTGCTAAGCTAGCCTCACTCGACATAGTTCGGCAATTAAAGGTTGACAGGTAGGTGAACATAGAGGCAGTAAGGGTAAAAGCATACAAATCTTGACTTGTACTTGCAAACAAATTTGTAGCCTTAGATCAGAGAAGTGATGATGATGACATAGAGCTAATGAACAAAACCGTAAGGAGGCTGGCTTCAGAGGCAGCATCTGAAGTGGGAAGGAAGGCACCAAGGCGACCAGTAGGCAAGTTCTTCCAAATCACAAAAGACCTAATAAAGAAACGACAAAGAATGAAAGTGTCCAACTGAAGAGATAAAATAGAATTCGCGGAACTGTCAAAACTGATAAACAGGGCGAAAATACGTGATATTAGAAATTATAACGTGAGAAAGACTGAGGAAGCCATGAAAAATGGTCGCAGCCTGAAATCAGTGAGAGGGAAACTTGGCATAGGACAAACCAAGATGTATGCACTGAAAGGGAAGCAAGGTAATATCATCAGTAATCTCGAAGGTATAATAAATGAAGCGGAAGAATTATATACTGACCTCTACAGTACCTAGAGGTCTTAGGAGAACTCCATTCGAAATGATACTAAACAGGATACAGAATTTCATCCTATAACTAGAGGTGAGGTCAGAAGGGCCTTGAATGACATAAAACAGGGAAAAGCGGCTGTTGAAGATGGAATAACAGTAGATTTAATCAAAGATGGAGGAGACGCAATGCTTGAAAAACTGGCGGCTCTCTATAGGAAATGTCTGTCAACTGCAAGGGTCCCAGAAAACTGGAAGAATGCAAACATTATACTAATCAAGGGAGACATTAAAGAACTGAAAAATTATAGGCCTATTAGCTTACTCACAGTATTATATAAAATATTTACCTGAATAATCTCCGATAGGATAAGGGCAACACTGGACTTTAATCAACCAAGGGAACAGGCGGGCTTCAGCAAGGGATTCTCTGCAGCGGATCTCATCCATGTTATTAATCAGGTTATTGAGAAATCCGCAGAGTACAATAAGCCTCTTTATATGGCTTTCATAGATTACGAAAAAGCATTTGATTCAGTAGAGGTACTAGCAGTCATAGAGGCATTGCGTAATCAAGGAGTACAGACCGCTTACGTAAATACCTTGGAAAATATCTACAGAGGTTCCACAGCCACCTTAATTCTGCACAAGAAAAGTAGGAAGATACCTATAAAGAAAGGAGTCAGACAAAGAGACAGAATCTCTCTAATTCTATTCACTGCGCGCTTGGAAGAAATATTCAAGCTATTAAACTGCGTAGGTTTGGGAGTAAGGAGCGACGGCGAATACCTCAGCAGCCTTCGGTTTGCCGATGACATTGTTCTATTCAGCAACACTGCAGACTAGTTACAACAAATGATTGAGGACCTTAACAGAGAGAGTGCAAGAGCGGGGCGGAAAATTAATATGCAGAAGACAATGATAATGAAGAATAGCCGGGCAAGGGAACAAGAATTCAGGATCACCAGTCAGCCTCTAGAGTTTGTGAAGGAGTACGTTTACCTCGGTCAACTAATCAAAGGGAACCCGGACCATGAGAAGAAAATTCACAGAAGAATAAAAATGGGTTGGATCGCATACGGCAGACATCGTGAGCTGCTGACTGGAAGCTTACCGTTATCATTGAAAAGGAAGGTATACAATCAGTGCATTTTACCGGTGTTGACATATCGGGCAGAGACTTGGATTCAGACAAAGAAACTTGAGAACAAATTAAGGCCTGCGCAAAGAGCGATGGAATGAAGAATTCTATGCATAACTTTAAGAGACAAAAAGAGAGCGGTTTGGATCAGAGAGCAAACGGGTATAGACGGCATTCTATGTGACATGAAGAGAAAAAAAATGGCGCTTGGCAGGTCATGTAGTGCGTGGAGTAGATAAACGTTGGACCATTAGGGTGACAGAATGGGTACCAAGAGAAGAGAAGGGCAATAGAGAACGGCAGAAGACTAGGTGGTGCGACGAAATTAGGAAATTTGCGGGTGCTTGTTGGAATCGGTTGGCGCAGGACAGGGGTAATTGAAGATCGCGGAGAGAGGCCTTCGTCGAGCAGTGGAGATAAAATAGGCCGATGATCTATATATATATATATATATATATATATATATATATATATAATGTACAAGGATGTCATTAGCCGACTTTACGACGTACTGAGTTTTCAATCACGTTTATAGAAACCATCCATGTGCAGTTCACACCCACGTGACCTAGAACCTCGCTCAAGACCGCGCGATTAAATGCCACCACTACACTTCCTCAATCCCTGACAAGCGCCGTCCCTTCCAGTGAATCCTATACTCGGCGAAAGGCGCAGCCACGCTATGGGAAAACATACCGTGGCAGTGCAACGGCCAAAATATTGCTCTATTGACTTTAGCGGGTGGTCGAAGAGAAGCACGCAAGGCAATGCGTATCTCGTAAGTGCTTGCTTGCGCGCACAACTGAACAATCTATGACTGTTAGTTGGCTGAGGAGTGAAAGCTGTGTACGGAGCATGGCCGCATTTGTTTGTTTACGCGTGCATGCAAGCAGTACGCCTGCTTATCTTCCGCCCAAGCTTGAGCTGCCGTGGCAAGCCAGCCACCGCGACGCTGTGCCGTCTTTGTCTTCTACGCTGCCAGGAAATATGGTTCCACCGATTCAAGATGAGGCGACATATTCTTGAAAATACGACACTCGGCGCCACGACTAGTGACCTCTCAGGAAGAACTCTGAGGAATAGCTGCCAAACCATTGGGAAGGGAGTAAAAAAGTAGTCTGACTATCCTCCCAAACAACCTTCACACGGAGGTAAAAGATGCTCCCATTTTTAGATCGAAGGACATTGTCAGGCGCGGTGTAAATATTTAACCCGACTGCCACGTACTATAAAAAATCGAGAAACGGGAATGCGATACGGGGCAAGCGGTTGCTCCCATTGCGAATTAATTTTGCCAAGGGTCTGAAAACGCGCCGATCGTCTTAACGAGCAGGCTTGCCAGAGAGAAAGCGTGTTCTACGAAACCTGTCAACGCATACGTGCCTGCGTGATAGTTTCAATATCAGGATTGTTTGCTACAGCATCTGTGTTCCAATCATAACTTCAGTCAATTTTAACGCGATAGCGTTAAGGATTCCTCCCCCCCCCCCCTTCCTGTATCGAAAAATCCGACGTCAGACGTCCCTTCAGGAAAACTAGTTCGAACCTAATTCCGAACCACGCACATCCAACCACTCTTCCAACACCAATGTTGCTCATGCCTTATATCATCATCATCATCATCATCATCATCATCATCACCATCATCATCATCATCATCATGGTTATGCCCATAGCAGGGCAAAGGCCCCTCCCGTACTTCTCCAACTACCCCGGTCATGTACTAATTGCTGCAAACTTCTTAATCTCATCCGCCGACCTAACTTTCTACCGCCCCCTGCTACGCTTCCCTTCCCTTGGAATCCAGTCCGTAACCCTTAATGACCATCGGTTATCCTCCCTCCTCATTACATGTCCTGCCCATGCCCTTTTATCTTTTTTTCTTTTTACCTTTCATTCTTTACAAATATTTATTAATGGGTATGTCATTTATGTGTAACGCCATACTTTGTAAAATGAAGAGTTTGTGAAGTCACAAAGTCATTTGAATCCATAAGGTCGATGCTTAGGTAAATCCATGTAAACACCATCATTCACGTACTGACGGCATTGTCTTGCTTTTAGCTCCCCTATATATAGCGCCACAGTAATCCTTAATAATTACTGCACGAAAGTTTATGACTGAAACGGTAAACTCGTAAAGTATTTCTTCGTTACACCGTTCCCAGATGGTGACAGCATCTCGATAAACACGTTCGGCTTCTGCGACCTGATACGTAAGAAAAAGTGCATCGAACTCGGCAAGAAAGCTTTGCTTTAAAAAGCTTGTTGATGTATCTGTTCACGTGTTATTCACGTTTCCTTTTAACGATGATTGATTTTGGCAAAAAAGCGCGCGTCTCTCCAAACTGCTAGTCTCCCTAACATGCATCTATTCTTAATCAAGAATTATTGTCAAAGACTAGGCCCCTCTCTTGTGTCATTGGCTGCGAAGTATAGAATTCTTCCGGCGCATCTGCTTCTTGTGCAGGGTCCCCGCTTTGAGATGCCACCGACGCATCTGACTTCAAGGGGTGATGTGAACGACTTCTGGTGCCTGCGAACTCACCGAAAGGCGCAAAGCCTCACACGCGTTCATGAATTTTTCGCCTTATATTTCCAATAATACCTCCCGGCTCGCTGACGCCATATGAACATCTGCAACCTTCTCAGTTCCTTCACAATTCCCATATACTCATCTTTTTTTTAAAGCAAGCATTTTATTCTGCTTTCACGGCCATCACTGGTATCCCACATACAACCGCTTAGCCGTCACACTACACGAGGGAGGCGAGATGGATGCGGAGAAGGGGAGGAATGGCGCTGACATCACCGTCGCCATGGCAACAGGGGATTGGAGAGCGGAAGGGCGTCCTTCCTCCTTGGAAGTACACGTCTGAGGAGAATGTCCATTGACACCACCTTCTCGCCGGCACGTTCGGCTCTGCTGTTCGCACGTGTACCCAGGCGTCCGAACAGATCTACCTACATTTCTTCGAGCAACAAAAGCAATCTGTCGAATAGTTCCTAGCAGTTCAAACTAACCGAGCACATTTTGTTGTGCTCGGTTCGGGTCTTGAGAAAGTTCGATTCACGCGGATACGAAAGCTGCCACCCGCCTCGAGACTACTCACATTCCGAGAAACGACGTGCTCCGTTGAAGAATACCATCAGAGGAAGTGACTTGATACGCTCCTTGCTTGGGAACAGTAGGCCCATGGGTCAACTCCAACGTGCAAGGATCACTCCTGCCACGACGACCACTGATGACAGTAGTTGAGAGGGAATAGAAGGAAATGTTTGTACAGATTAAAATGAGCTAACTTCACGTTTGAATCATCTCACAAGTACTGAATAGCGGGTCCGTCTTGATAATCCCGTGTTATTTCATTCTTTTCTTGATTGTGTCCACTCTTTCTTATATCACATCAATCCCTGACCCCATTCCCAGTGCCGAGTAGCATACAGAGGTGTGCGAGATTGAATGAGTATATTAAGAGCTTAAAAAGCTGCAAGATTCGATAAGCTTCAACCGGAATGAGTGAGCTTCGCTTCTTTTATGAAATAAATAAATGTCATTTCATTGAGCCCCTTAGTATGTCCATACCCTATACGATGCTTTGTGGTATATACATTCCACATCTGCCTTTTAATTGCTCAGTTCTAGTGGACCGGAGGAAAAGGATTTCCAAAAACTGTTCTTTCTTTCTTGGTTCACAGTCGCACGATACACACACAGTGAAACCACAGGAAGCAGAGTAGAAATTATTTGTTACGCTTAATTGTGTAGAACTTCCAATGCTCTTGCATTGGACAAGCATGCGAAGAGCATGATACTGCCGCGCGCAGGAGCGCGTTCGATAGCGATGGGCCTTTGTCTTTTCTGTTTGGACTCGGGTGGTCGAAAAAAGAGACTTCTGTCCATTTTTCTACATTCTAAATTTCGTTTGCCGTGCTGAACAACGCAATTGTGGAAATAGTAACGCGAACTGAATGTGTACAAAACAATACCATCCAGGATGAAGGTGCGGAACTCTCATATCGCGCTATATATGCGCCGTGTTTACCGATTAGTTTTCCACCACAGCCATACTCTCGGCCACTTTGTTGAAGTATTTGTGTACGTGCGTCATATTTGGCATAGTAGTATTAGTCGGCACCGCTAACGACAGTCAGCATACAAGAAGCATTCCTTTAACGATTGGCGTCACGTATTACGTAAGCTTAGGAGCAGGTATTTAGAGCTTGTGTGTATTCTGCTTGCTGCCGCAGGTTCAATTTCTTGCGCATCTTGCAGTGCGCACGCGCGCGCGCGCCTGTGTGTGTGCGTGTGTGTGTGTGTGTGTGTGTGTGTGTGTGTGTGTGCGTGCGTGCGTGCGTGCGTGTGTGTGTGTGTGTGTGTGTGTGTGTGTGTGTGTGTGTGTGTGTGTGTGTGTGTGTGTGTGTGTGTGTGTGTGCCTGTCCGAGTACCTTCTGGCTTCCTGTGCTCATTATGTCGTTTTCTAAAGGGCTCTGGACTCTAGAGACGCCTCGACAAGCGCGCTTGTAGTAATTATGGTATTGATGCGGTTTCCACACTACTTGACTCGAGAGTCCATCGATTGCCTGGTGGCACCAACGACACCTCGCATTTGCCATCCAGTAGAAATTGGCCGGGCACGCACCGTGTTCGCGGTGAGCGAATGCGGCCAATTTGCAAATCGATATTGCAAAAAGGCCTCACTTCAACTGATGTTGTGCGCCGAAAACGAATCGATAAATTGAGCGCTGAGGAAACAGATCGATAATGCAAAGTAACCGTTCAATATGAAGTGCAAGTGCGAACGTCCTGCAAACCGTCTATGCTCAAGCACGATCGCCAACGGACTGATGAAAGCAGAAACAATGCGCACCGCCCGTTGGAATAAATTTAGCACGCCACAGCTACTGAAAAGTTAGGCTGTACGGTGCACTTGCCAAGTGCTTTACGTGCTTGTATTTAGGCCCTGCACGTCGAAAAAAAAAAAACCAGTTTGGCCCTACATCCGCATTAACGTGAATCCACCGACCGCCGCGTTGGGTCAATGTTTTTGTTGGGGCTATTTTATAAGACGTCCCTACGTCTGAGCAATCACAATGCGCGAAAAATTTGTATTAGAACTAGGTGGAACGCCGACAATGTATGAAAAGTTTTACCCGTGAGCCCACTGCCGTGGGATACGCCTGTGAGAAAAACATTCGACATTATGTGCATGCAAAACTGAGTGCTTGTATGAGCCCTATAGTGTTGTCGGAGCACCAAGCGCTGTTTTCCTTTGCTGAGCTCTACAGGCTAATAGGTCAGATGCATCTCCGAGTAACACGCCAAAACCATTCCATTCTGACTTTGTTCTAATCTTCTGACGTCCAGTTTGCATAACCGGCGACGCATTTATCTGGCAGCAACTCGCAGCCTTATTTGGACAGCTCAATCACAAGCTCTCCTCGTTTGTATGAAGTCACTGTTGTTTGAATGTAGAGTGAACCGCCAGCAGCGTGGCCTCGCCAGTGCCAGAGCGATCAGTGGGCGACCATCTTCTTCTCTAAACGGAATCACCCCCTATCCCCCCATCCCCAAGTCTTCAACTGTGAATAAAAACATCAGTTACTTTCTTCATATTAATGTATCGTTAGTGCGTACACATCACTTTGAGGTGGTGAGTTTCGGCGGTTTCGTGATGCCTCGTGACAGATAGGCGAAGTGGGCGCTGCCCGAAAAAATGTTGACGAATAGCGGAGGACTATGGCTTAAAGGGCGTTGAATCAGAAATAACGTTTTTTTTTTCTTTTGTTCGTCCTAATTATGCATAATCAGTGTGTACGTTTCATATCTGATGCAGAATGTTCCCAGTTTTTGTGACGTCGTGTTACAGACAAACCAAGTGGGCTTGCACCAAAAAATGTTTCACCTATCATGGAGGCCTAACGGCAAAAACGGAACAGAAACAATTTGGAATAATTTTACGTCCGATATCTAAACTCCTGGTCACAATTTTTGCAACGCCACATTATTTCGCGCTTCACATAACACTATTAAATACGAATTAGCTGGATAGCACAATTTGAAACGTCGAACACTTACAGCATAAACTGAGTTTCAGATGCTGGTATTATGAACGTGAATTTAATAAAAGAGACCTTATAGCGTTTGCATTCCTTTTTATTTGCAGAAAATTGATTAGTTAGGCATATTTACAGCTATCTCCCATATTTCAACCTCGTCAGCCGTAGAGGTATTCATGGAAATTGCCAAATTATCAGCCGTGGTGAATCAATTGCTGTGCCAATCTCATGATGCGAACGAGGGCGAGTGTTCCCTTCACAGCTGGTGGTGACCGCGTTCCCGTGAAAGCAGGATACAAATACGCTTGTTTGCAGAGGGCTGAGATCATATTTAGACCGCCAGACCCTTATCCCTCGATGGCGGTATTTTGCTCGGTCACTCACGGCTATACAACCCATCCGTTTCATTTTCCAACAAGCATGAAAATGAGGCCCCTGTTCTCCATTATACGCATCTCCATGTTTCTCATTATTCCAGTTTCATGGGACCTACATACGTTATATTTAATCAAACGGGATGCTGTTTGCTTTGCAGCCTCAATCCGTGATTATGTCTAGAACAGCACCTGGCACATTAGGGTTATGGGTGAGTGGCTATATACACTAAGAAACCTGAGAGTAGTCGGCAAGCGTATCAAAAACACGTTCTCGAGAAATAGCAGACACTATAGTACAAGTATTTGGAATCGATTGTAAATGCGAGTCAGAGTGCTTACTATGGCTACTATGGCTCAGGTATTTGCTACCTGCTGCCACAATGCATCAAATCATAAATTCTTCAATTTAATTATGAACTAGAAATAATTTCCCCGGTGCTGTCCTTCGTGTCATTGTTTGTTGGCTTCTTATCATTTGTCCAATAAAAATTGGGCCCCTCAGTTTCGTTTCTTCATATATATATATAAGTGAACATGTAAATTCTGTCATAGTCGTTCAACTACGTCGCTTAACTGGAGGAACCTGAGTAGTGCGTTAGCGGCGTTCTAGTGTGAAGACCATTTTGGCCGGCACTCCAAGATCGTCGGCCCACAAAGCGGCTGGTCGCCAAGGCGTGGCTAACGCTGTCACGAAGGACTGCCTTTGGAAGATGTAGCGAGGAAAGCCGATGATTTGCTCAATGCGACAGTCGTCACAGACAGTTGAGAGCTGTATATTTGTGCATCTTCACTGCGCATTCAGGATCCCGGCTGATAATTTTTAGCGAAACCTGTTCATTGATTTAATCGCTAACGTTTATGAGCTGCTTGCCTTATTGTGGCAACACAGCACGAAAAATTGGCGCAACACAGTGCCCGAGCTACAACGTTAGTATCGTGCTAAGATAAGCCACAATCGTAAGCGCACATAATGCGCGAATTCGGCGTCTCTGTGTTGTGATTCTTAGTACTTTCACAACAATTTCAACTAACTGGCCTAAGCCACGATAGTGCTGACGTACTGAGCGAACAAAAACACAGACATTGTTCGAGATGAGAAAAGAGACAGATTGTGTCGCACGTGACTTGGCAGGAGCGAGCGAAAAGCCTGTGGCAAAGTGTTCCAGGGTCTCTCGTTGTCAACGGCGAAAGGGTCGGTAAACCTTGCCGCCTATGAGAAACAGGGGCACTGCAAGCATCCCGCACTAAAATGCCTAATAAGTTGAGTGGGTAGAGCACACAATGTCAAGCAGCTTCAATACGTCATTAAAGAAATAAGCACTTTTCCATCACTTTTCTTTGGCAGCTAATCATCAATTTATACAACAATATATAGTAATTTATACACCAATATAATGGTGTGTGGGTGGGTGAGTGAGTAACAAGGTGGATGGATGGATGGATGGATGGATGGATGGATGGATGGATGGATGGATGGATGGATGGATGGACGGACGGACGGACGGACGGACGGACGGACGGACGGACGGACGGACGGACGGACGGACGGACGGACACACTCGAAGTGTCTAAAGTTCTGAAAGAATACTTCGCATTAAAAAGGAATAGTGTGTGACTTCCCAAAATGAGAGACACATATACAGTTAAGTTAGTACTCATAATACGCTTCATCTTACCCATTTCTGTTCTAAGTTCCGCCGGGTGAACTCTATCACTGAATTTCTCTTTCGAAACCTGCAGTCATTCTCTGGAGCGATATCAATACGGCTACGTGAACCGTGTAAGAAGGAAGTTTTTATCTTTCCTGAATGCCGTCGACGTTGAACTTGCGGTTGCTTGTCCCTGGGTGCATGACTGGACACTTTATAATGGCGGTGTCCTCCAAAGCACGATCTCTAGGTTTAAACTTTGATAAATTGATATTTTCTCACCCTTGAAACGAACATTTAACTATTGGCTATGTAGTGCGTGGCTAGATGGTTCTTGTATGCGTGGCTAGCTTCAAGTATGCTTTTTCAGCTTCAAGTCGAAATGCCAACACGTTTGTTTGCGCCGAAAATGTTAATATTTTTTCGTAATAGTAAACTATCTTGCGACACTTTCACGACACTTGCACATTTATGGGAACTCCACCTATTGCTCCACGGCTGTGGGATGTTACCAGAATGTTTAACAAAGCGCACCGTCTAGTCCTACTAATTTTCTACCAGATAAACCAAATAATACATTTACAGCAATTGTTACGCATCCGCAGCAAATCCTCAGGTGACCCGTATATAGTAAAATTTGACACCACGCTTGCAACTACGTCACTCACAGTACAACTATAAAATTTTATCATCACTTTCTCGAAGATATCTCCACAATCTGAACAGCGTTTCTGTCTAACAGTGCCCGTGTTTCAAATGAAGTGCTGACTTGGCTGGACACGAGGTAATCTTCAAAATGGACGGCTTCCTGCAAAGCACTTTAGCCACCAGCATTCCCTCATTACGCAAGCCTTAATATTATCTTGCGCGGCAATTTCTCGAAGTGTACGCATGCTGCGGCGTGTTTTTTTTTTTTTTTTAGATGAGGACGCGCTAGCACTGGCATGTCCTTGTTTACTCGCCTCCACTTGATGATGATAATTCACTTTCCTCGCGGAAATAAGAGCTTGCCTGCAAAGCAGGCATTTGAGAAGGCATGGAATATGCTGTTCCGGATGTACGGGAACATAAAATGTAATTCGCCTGTACCCAACCAAGGCCCGTTGGAAACGGCACTCGCTCCATTTTATCGCCAGCGTTATTTTGCTTTGATTTACGCTTATCGTGTGCACACATCATGTAAGCCTGTGGCCATATGTGCCCGTGAACGACACTGCGTGTTCAATTCTTGCCTACGGCAGACGTTTCCCGATAAAGCAGAAAAGAGACCGGCCGCTTTCCAACGATCTTCCATTGCTATATACAGCGTCGACAAGAGAAAATATCCTCTCTTATGAGCGAGAACGTTGCACATTCTGATATTGCTTTATTTAATGAGAGTCATAAATAGGGTGAAGGTGCCTCATAAAGGCACCTTTTCGCTTTTTATAACATTTGTTAGCACACTGTGCTACTCCACCCGTCAGTCCCCTTCTTGATGTTGAAATAATGAGGTAATCTTGTTGATCTCCATCACTATTGACACTCCATACCCGTGTTAAAGGTCGGTCACCAACAGCAGCAGAAAAGAATGGTGCCAAGATATTTCGTGGTATAATCACGGAACGCAATTAACACAGAAGGAACAATGGCGAATTCCTAGTAAGGAAGCCTAAAAGGCGCCGCAACCTTTCGAGACGCTCTGAATTTTGCATAGATGCCCCATTTCAATGCATTTCACTTTAAGACAGGCAGAAACACCTTTTCTGTGATAGACATGTGCAATTGTGGCACATTTCCTGGTACTGTACACAAAGTTATAAGGACTACATTGATATTAAAACGTCGACAACGTGAAGACGAAAGATTTAGGTGGCTCATACCTCCGATGGAAAAATACGCGTCGTCCGGTGCAGTGGTACAACAACTAACATAATCAGCAATGGCTCATACCTCCTTACGCAACCGAAGAATGCAATCCCTCATCCCTCTCGTAATGCAAAGGCTTCAAGCACTCAGCAAAGTGAAGCATACAGTGCAGACATTCGTTGGAATCACTCATACAGCGTACAGAAACGTGACGTATAGTCAAGTGGTACAAAAAAAATACATCACCTTCTCAATCGCTCATACCCTCATAAGTAATGACTCATACCTCCCTAAGGCTGAGGCTAGAAACACCCAGTAAGCAGTGCACAGAATCAGTGCAATCCCATGTACAAGACACAAAACAGAATACGGTTCAATTCCCACCAACAAGGTACAACGTAAACTCGAAAAGAAACGGCGTTGGCGCGAGTCTGAGCCCGTTATCCGAGCGCGCCGACTACAGCTAAGCGACGAAAACTTGCCGGAGAAGCCGAACTGCGCAAACAGAACGCGACGATGCGAGACGGTGCATTGCCAAGTGTGCAGCAGGCTTTCGCCTTCAAGTTGTTACGGGAGTGTAACATGGTGCGAAACTTTTTCTTGTAGCGACTGTTCACACTGCAATCAATGTAATTTTTTGTACTCTTGTGACTGTTGATATTATTGTAAGTGTTAAAATCTTTGCTAAGTTTAGCCCATCATCAAACTTTAGCGCTCGTTTGCCGACATATATGTAGTGAGCATCGGCTTAAGCTGTTGAGCGTTTCCCTGCGCTTCGCGCGGTATGTTTCCTTTTCGCTAACATTTCTTTTCGTATCTCTTTCAGGTGAGTGCTGGATGAGTCATACTCGTCTTACCAATTATACTGTCCTTGACGATAATGTAAGTAGGCATACTTACCTTCTTCTCAGTTTTCTTTATTGAAATGAAAATAAATGAAAGAGACGCAGTCACCTTATAATGGTGATGGCTACTCCTGTTCGCATAGCGGAAAGAACACTATAAAAATATATGTAGGAAAGTGAAAAGAAACCACGTCATAGGGTGAGAAATCCACAGCACACAGTCCGATACGCCCATGAACATATAAATATAAAAGTCAAATT
The DNA here is from genome assembly GCF_023375885.2 of Dermacentor andersoni. Taxonomy (NCBI): domain Eukaryota; kingdom Metazoa; phylum Arthropoda; class Arachnida; order Ixodida; family Ixodidae; genus Dermacentor; species Dermacentor andersoni. The sequence goes on along the minus strand of NC_092815.1, from coordinate 166,207,997 downwards.
TAACTTCCACCACAGTTAGCTTGTAAACAGTCACAAACACACACATGCCCGTGATGTAGACTGCGATGAGCATATAAGCAGGTGAAGAATTACACAGAGTTAAAGAAATGCACTTAAAGAATACAAGAAAAAAGTACAACACGTAATACACAAGCGCTAATAATTACAAATTATAGAAGCAAGTTATATAACATCGTGTGACTATTCAGTGCGATATCTGGTACTTGGTAAGGATGCCCGTCTCTTCGTAAAAGTGTTCAAGTGCGTTCAATGCTTTTCGCTGTGCTATTTTCGATGAATGGGTACAGAAATTTCGCGCGTTCTTTACATGAAGCCTGAATGAGGTTGACAACGGCAGTACACCAGGCCATGGAAAAACTCGTTTTTCTGGCTAATTATGACTGGTGCTGCAGGATCGGAAGTATAAATATGGACTCATTTAAGCTAGTTTCAAATTTTCTTATATTTCTGCGACATTGCTACTGCCTTTCAGAAGTTCTAAATATTTTGCATGTTCCCGAAAGAGCGCTGGCCGCTAGCCAACAGTGGCAAGAAACCCTGACAACTCAACTTTTAGCTAATAGGCTAAACTACGGTATCAGCTAGTAGTGTGCCATTCGCTTTGCTTAAATAACTTTATACAGCAAGCAAGTCATTTTGAAGTGTTGTTTACGAAAATGCAAACAAATGCAAACTTGCGGGTAAGCATGGTGATGCTGACTGTCGGTGTGGTCTATGAAATTCCCCTAACACTAAGGCGCAATTTCTTGAAGAATTCTGCCCTATTATAACTGCGTAGTGCGTCATATTCAACTCTGACATTTTCTTTATCACCATGAACAAGAAGGTTATGCCGTATTGTTGTTTCCTTGATGCAGCGATCTTCCGAAAGCGTGATATTAGCCACTGCCGTAGATTCGCGCGCACACTATGTTAAATGTATCTGTTAATTAAGTATAGCGCGAGATCCTAAAGTGTAATAGGCACTATCAATGACTGGTTTCTCCAGCGTGTTGTGATAACGCACCCTAAACTAATAATTTACATGCGAAATTGTTTGCTCACCAGTAAACCACACTGACACGCCTGCGGATCCGCATCGATATCAAGTCCAGAAGACAACTTTCGAACTGAATTACCTGCTAATGTTCAATCGTCAATTTTGTCACCGCACTTATCATACCTTACTTTATACAATTTCGCACAATTTCACCACTTGCATATACGCAGCTTTACTTCGGTTATTGTTCATTAAAACTACCGCTCTTCAACAGTACTCCAGACTTCTAATTCAGGAAAACAAAAACAAGGATGGAGCGCCTAAATTCGCAGACATTATTTTGTACCGCACCACGTAGGGGCAACGATAGGTTAAAGTTTATTTCGTTAACCACAAAATGCCTCAAAAGAAACATTAATTATGTCATAAGAAGCCAAGAAACATCGACACCAAGTACAACATAAAGGAATTTAGAGCAAATCACTTTTACTTACCTATGGAATTAAATAAATTATAAACTAATGAACATGAAAGTGGCTGAAAAAACAACTGGCCGCACGTGGGATACGAACCCACGTTCGAATTACGCGTGCGATGCTCTTACCAACTGAACTACAGTGGCGCCATTTCCCCATTCGCTTTCTGGGGTACTTATGTTTTACTGATATAACTAACCCTGGGAGTGTTAGCCAGCGCCATCACTCAAAAACCTTGGAGGTGGATGTGGAACATCTTTTCTGCCGCAGGCGTCACGAGTGCGTGGTCTACTTAGGTGACGGCTATTGGTCAATAAACCCACGCATGCTACCTGAAAGCATCAGCGCGGCTGGATTCGAGACGCTTTTAATGTAATTAACGAGAAGAAAGGAAACCGAGGGGCACAATTTCGGCATTTGGCCATGATTCCCTCAGGAATTGGGAATGTTCCGAACAGAAAGGGGTGCGTCTCTATCTTCGAGTTCTCACAATATGGCTCTATGCCCCTAAAAGCCGTCTCAGGTTTTTGTTTTCAACCAAACGCAAAAACCTGGGTGACAGAGATCCATTTTAGTCTTCGTTCGATCATTATAGAGGAATTTATTGCCTATAGGGCATACTAGTGCAAAATGCCGATCTGAGCCTTCGTGGCTCAACCAAAAAAAATATTCCAAAATGCTTTTTTTGCTTAACGTGAGGCAACATTAGCGCTTCCTGCTGCTCTTTTATTTTGTTTTATTTTTTTGTAGCGAAAGAACACAGTAATTGCTTACTCTGTCTCTCCAGCGAAAAATAGTGTATGTAGAGATTACGTTAGGCGCAGCCATGCTCAATGGTGTCGGCCAGGACTATTCTAATTACTGCGGTCCTGCTTCACTTATTGGCCTAGGGTAATTACAAACCATGGGACCTTATAAGGTCCTTTCTTACCATACTAGTGGTTGAGCACTGCTGCCGTGCGTGTTGTTAACGACAGCGGTATCAAAGAGAGGTGTGGGTAGAACAATACAAACAAATAGTAGAGCAATGCAACTTCCGTTAAACGTTACTCAGTATACAATGTTCGCTGAAAATTGCATGGCCTGGTAATTATTTCAGAATATAGCTAAAAACAAAACGAACAGTTAAAGTGGTATACAGTATGGGCAGCTGCATTCTACATTATTAGCTACGGAATTCTTGAATAGGTCATACTTTACTATGGCAGCAATGTGCGCAGGAAGGCGATACCACTATTTGGGACGTGTGGGGTAGGAAGGACCCGCTACACTTTGATCGAAGCCGATAATGACCGAACAAAAGTGATAGTTCTGCAGGATGGAATGCCAACCTTGTAACCATTATGTATGCGATGTAACATGTAATCAGGAGATAAAATAAGGTCGTCACAAAGGTAAGGATGGTGAAATGTATGGTGAAAAACGTACAGACGATAGATTTTGCGATAACATGGCAGCTGCTCGCAAAAATTTATTAAGATGACCGACTCTAACGACTTCTTTGAATTACTTTGTGCTACGTTCAGTGACAGTAAAGGGCGGTGACGGAAGGCCTGATCACTTTCGGCTTCTGGATTCTGAAAAGCAAAGTGCCGACTTTGTAGTTGTTGAGGCAATTAGATCCCGTACAAGGAAGCTTGTGCAAAAACTCTTGTATAAGGAAGCTTGTACAGGAAGCTTGTGCACTTTCACGGTGAAAACGAATGCGAAGCTGAGCTGCTTTTGTCGACAATTCAGTAGCACGTGTGACTGGGCTAGTCGGTTCAAACAATTTCAGACCAGAAATATTATGACCATTTCGGGCAAAAGGGAAATAAAAAATTTCGGCTGCATGTTACGCGCCTGAAACCCGTGAAGGCAAAAGCCGGCTGCGTCTCCTCGCACCGACGCATCGCAGCTGTCTTACTTCGGCTTCTTCGGCTTGTTTTCAACGCTTAGCGGCGGCTTCGTGGGCTGGTACGGCGGGGTCATACTCTCGTCAACGAGGTTTCTCTTCGACCTTACACTGCATCCTCTCAGCAGGTGGTCGAAACGCATACTGTTCGGTGATTTGGAAGAGTGATATACTGAATGTATGCACGGTTCACATCACTTCGGTGGGCGCTTGTGGCCTCACCCACCGGAGGATATGAGCCATTGTATTATTGCTTGCTCACGGAGGCATGGACCATTGAGAAGGTGATGTGATTTTTATGCGTTGCATATTGCAGTCACTCAGTTCAGCCCTTGGGCGCGGCCGGGCAGCCACCATTGGGGGTATGAGCCATAGTTTTATGCGTTGCATATTGCACTCACTCAGTTCAGCCCTTGGGCGCGGCCGGGCAGCCACCATTGACCTTTAGCGCAACCACGTGACGTGACGTCACGACAGCCGGAGGAAAAGCTGGGCCCCAACACAATATGCAACGCATTCTTGGCTTAACCAAGCTAAGCCTGGCAAATTTTGTACCGCTCAACTAGACGCCGCCTTTCTGTACGTTGTGTGCGTGATTCCAATGAATGTATGCAATGTACGCTTCCCTTTGCTGAGTGCTTGTAGCCTCTGCCTCACGAGAGGGATGAGCCATTGCATTTTTGGATGCTTAGGGGGTATGAGCCATTGCTGGTGTTCATAGTTTCTTTTGCCATTCGGCTCGACGCCGTGTTTCTTTTTTTCAAGGCCATCGGGCGCATGAGCCACTTAAAGCATTCACCTTAAAAGGAAAGGAAGCAAGGTGAGTGCTAAGGCATTGCTCTCACGCTTCCCATTCGTGATAATCTTGTCAACTGGTTTGCTCTTACGCCGTAATGTTGTTGCCGATTGGTTAGGTGAGATGGTGGAACAACCGCTCTGAAAATAGGTTAGCTCTTTATTCCCGGACCAGGACAAATATTTATTCACCTGCTAATCTTTTTTTTTTTGAGAATGATGTACGCATTTTTTTTGTTGCCTAATATTACGCTATGGGGGATGAGAAATTCTTATTTAACGCAAGAAAGAGGAATCAGTGATTTACGAAGAAATCAAATAAAGGAAAGAATAGGAGGGAAGTGCTAGACAGCCAGGCGACAACATAACAGGTGACCCTAAAGAGCAAGGCTGAATTCTTTGAAACAACTTTTCACAGGAGGCTACCGTAGCATTCCAGTCATACAATGAGAAGCAAACGTGGAAGCAATGAGGGGGTGGGGGTGGAAGAAGCCAAACCAATGTAATCCGAGAGATACAAATACGCAGGCAGTAAATCAGTAAAGAAAAAGTGACGCTACCACACGACACTATGGAGAAAACGCAGGTCCCGTTCTTCGAAATTCTACCACGCGCTGGCTTTGCTCTTAAATTTCAACGTGCCGAATGTCGTTCCAAATGCATGAAATTCCTGCAGGCGGCTGCTTCACGATTCTTCGCAGATGGCCTCCACTAAGCTTATTCGTCCTAGCATAGCGGTGACGCCATTTATCTTTTACTGAAGCCATTGCAGTTAACGAAAAAAATCATGAATAATAAAACGAAATATATTTTCCTTTCTCACTCAAAGTTCATGAAACGCGGACAGGAGACGCCGATGGAAGAGCTGACTCCAAGGCTGTTATCATCCATTGTCATCTATCTCATCTATTCTCATCATTCCGTCTTCGTCATACCGCCTTCGTCGTTCCATCGACGTCAATCTTTCTTCTGCTTGGTATGTCGATCATATTTCCTCATTGCATCTGAATTCTGCCACTCTTTGCACGTTGTCATCTTCAGTCACTATCGTCCCTCCAGTGTGAGACAATCGTCTTTATGCTGTCATGGTCGTGCCGTCATCGTCACTCCAACTAAGCCACGCAACTCTCGGCATGCCATCTTCTTTATGCCATCGCCGTTACATAGGTTTCGTAATACAGACATCGTAACGCCATTGTGATCATAACTCGTCGTCGTTCCATTGCATCGTCTTCATACAGCCATCATCATGCATTTGCCATCATGATGTTGTAGGGATGGTGTCGCTGTCGTTTCCGTCATCGTAATTTTGATTTCTGCCTCTCGTCATGGCGTCGTTGTCATATCGTTGTCGTCGAGCCGTCGTCGTCACGCTGTCGTTTCACCATCGTTATCACTTCAGGACCGTCATCTCATTGTCCTCTAGCTGTCGTCGTCACACCACCTTTGTCTTCGTCATTCCTTGTTTGTTATTCTATCGTATTTACACTGTCGTCATTCAATCGTGATTATGCCGTAGTAGTCGTGCCATCATTGTCACTGTGTTGTCGTCACGCAGACGCTGTCCTGCATCCGCTGTCGCACTGTCGTTGTCATGCCATCTTCGTCGTGCCATCCTCGTCATTCTCGCTTCTTCATCCGGTTGTCTTCATACCGTCGTCGTCACGCCAACTCATTTTCCTGACATCGTAGTCATGTTGTCGTCGTTATACCATAGTCATAATTCAGGAATCGCCATCTCATTATCATCATGCCATCGCCATTGTACACCTTTGTCCTATCAATACCATCCTTTCTTCGTCATTTCATTATCCCTGTGTCGGCGTCATACAGTCGTCGTGATGCTTCCATTATCATGGGCGGCCTTGGCAAGCGAGTGTCATTGCAAAGTTGGAGGATATCGCAGTATATGCTACCTAGTAGAATTAACTAAATAATTCAGAATAACCAATACTTGTGTTAAATAAACATGCCTTCAAGAACATGGCCTGTGGCTACGTTGCTCGATTGCTATACGCATTACTATTGAACGTCATCATCAGATATTTGACGTAATTGTTTATCTGAGCTGCTTATATCCTAGATAATATCAGCAGGAAGAGTACTCGGTAATTCAATATAGTGAGGTACACTTTAGTGCATACATGGCGCCTCAAGGAAATCTGTGGAAATGGTTTGGACCATCTAGATAACCGGTAACGTGATATCTTATCTTCCCCTCGCTTTGCCTCCCCCCTCCACCTACTTCTTTTGTAAAGAGAAACTGCCTTCTTATACTTTATCTGATACTTCAACATCAGATGATGATAGCCTTGGTTTTACCATATGCGCTGATATTTCACAGAAACCGTCCCCAGAACAGTCATATTGCATGTAATGTGCACAGAACACTCGGAGTCATTGGTCTTTGAAACAAGAAGTTACGAGACAGACAAAGGTGAAAGGCTCAATGCTCAACTAGGATTATGCGTAGTTGACTGCACTACACCATAAACTGAGCAAAAAACTTCGTACTATGAGAATAAGGCAGGAACATCAGCCTCACAAACAATCAGCCGAAGCGAGCGCTTACAACTTAATAATTGCCATAATTACGGTGATAGCCCTGAATTTATGCGCGCAAGAAAGGCGCCAGGAGGTGGGCTAACAATCGCCTGATTTAATTTCCGAATAGCATAGTGCTGACATCGACAAAACGAATACAACATGAAAATCACCACACATGTAAAGCATCATTTTCGAGATAGTCAAAATCTCTTCTACTCAGTGTAATTGACGGGACGCTGACACAGCTAGCAGCCTCTTAGCCAATGAAGCTTCCTTCGACAAATTACCGAGTTTCCTTATCCGTATTTCTATACATGATAGAACAGTCGTGAAACAGTTCTTTCGTGTATATAAATCAGGATAAAGATACGCGAGAACTTGTCGAAGCAAGCTTCATCGCGAAAGGGGGTGCTAACTGCATGAGTGCCCCGTCGATTACTCTGAGCTGAAGAGTAATTGCCTACCTGGAAAATTTAGATTTGCACATGCGATGATTCCTACTTTGTATTTGTTTGTCGATATAAGTACCATGTTCTTCGAAAATAAAATCAGGCAATTGTTAGCCCACCTCCTGTCGTCTTTCTTGTCTGTGCCATTTCAGCGCTATGGCCTCAATTACTACGACGAACCAACTAGACAAAAAAAAAAAAACGGTGATCCTAATTATCTTCATCTCGCTAGGAAGGGAACTTTTATCACACGTATAACTGTACTATCGGAATTAAACACAAAGGACTTTCTTTATGTTTCCAGGTTTCGCTGCATGAGCGCCCCATCATATTTTGTTTCTTTAAATATTGTCACGTGGTGGTGACGTTAAGAACACAGTAGCGATACTGTGAAAGGCAAAAACTAACTTTTATTGGGCGAACCTGTGCCCACAAGAACAGGCTACACTTAAAGCACAACGATAGCGGCGAACACGGTCGGCGATCGTCGGAAATCTGATCAGCGGGTCAAGCGTGTCGGCTTTTATAGAGCAGTCGTCGAATGTTCCAGTCTAATCGTTCAGGACCCGCGTGCCTTCCATAAAGTTCTACACCATTCGCGTCAGGTGATGAAATCAGATAACATAAGGTTCGGCGACAACAGGGAGCCGGGTAGAAGCATCGATAACTTTCCAGAAACTTCGGATACATGCAGACGCGTCCCACGCTGTGCGATTACATATGTTAGGTGGCGAAACGTGGTTGCCCGATAAAGATAAGTACACGTGTCAATATTGTGTCGTCAAGCTAACGTAAGATATCGACTCATGAGGGACTAATTGGATAAATATACCGAATTCATTAAGAAACTGGGAATGCTGGCCAGGTACACTACTACAAGTGACCGTTGAGAAATGGTTTGATAAACACAACAGCATGCTCTTAGGGATTAAAAGTTTTCAGAAAGACTGAATGTGTCTCTTAGTGTTCATAGCTTCTCGAAGCTTCGCAGGATCTATACCATGCTAGGCCAACGTCGTTTCTGTACTTAATGTGTGAAAACTACAAGGATAATTTTTATTGAACAAAAGCGCGTATGCATGCACGTGGGTCTCCCTGAATCGTAAGGGTATATTTATTTAACATAATGCCTGTCTACTGATCCCCAAGAGGTGACGAGAGAACATTCCAAACAATTTACTCGCATTTACAGACAAAATATTTATGAATATCTTCCGCAGCACCACCTGCGTCGCGTTATATTTGATTCAACCTAACTTCTCACAGTTATGTAATACTCTTCTATCTTCTGTGCTTGCTGATGTTTGGTGCACTCCGCCTAATTCAGTGCGCAATGCTTTCTAAAGCTTGCAGTCTTGAAGACAGTTGCACATTTTTTTATAGTCTATAGCTGTGACTACGCGTTCTACAGCAAAAACATTCCTACATTTCTGACGCTCATTGCCAGCGATGTAAAGTTCACTAAACCTTTACACGCAGCTAACTGGCTGTGCTAACGTATAACGCAACGCGACGCTGTAGGCGAAGACGCGGGATGGCGACGTTCCTCCTTCCTTGCCCGCCGCCATGACGGGAGGCCTCTTGAGGCTGGCGTTCATATTTCACAAGTTTTATGGCTTCTAATGTACAAAAACGTAGAATAAGAGAGCGAGCACATGAAAGGAGTACTGCCACGCTTTTTCATGGCACGCGAAGTTTTCAAGTATGTCGTCAAAAATGTGTACACGAAAAGAGAAAGCGTAGAAGCGTAAAAGCTCAAAACGGGGAGAGAAAAAAAAAAAACGCGAACAGCATCTTCTCAAGGTAATGCACCACGTGCGAAAAGTGTCTGTACTGAGGCAACAACTGCTGCGAGAAAAAAATGCGCAGAGCCCATCCATAACAGATGTGCGAGACCATGCTGGGGAGAGAAAAATAAATAAACAAGAGAAAAGCAGGTGACAAGACAACCGAGGTCGGGCTCACGGCTCTCGAGTTGTGCTCTTGCCGGGTGGAGAACGTGTTCCAAGTCACTTCGAGTTTCGAGTGCTCAGCTGAAGATTTACCGGCGAGCTATGAGTACGTGCCTGTCGGGCGAGAGCTCATAAATACAGGATGATGCGCAGCTAGAACCAGAACAAAAGAAGAAGACCATCGTGTGGCCAAAGAAATGGAAGAAGTGCGCACAAAGAAGAGCTACAACTAGCAGAGGTGGATTTGCCGGAAAGTTTGAAGATGAAAGGACTGCGGGCTAGTTTTTTTTTGCTATGTATCAAAATATAAAGGAATGTTCGGCATCTAAAGGCAATCGAATTGCCTCCGGAAATTGTTATGGAATAAGCACTTCTTCACCCATGCACTACGCATATTAAAAAAAAAAAAAAAACGCAACGATTCTCGACTTCCCGGGCCTTCAAACTTCTGAGGACTAACTCTTCATTTTCACCGAGCATTATGACAATAAGGACTTGTGAGGCGATGAACGTGGCCAAATATACAGATAAATGATCTCTACTTAGCACAGGTTAATGAGCTCTAGTATGTACAGAGGTGTAGAAGCGATGGTAACTTGAAAAATTGAAAGTACCTGCGGATGACGGGTATGCGTACACTAGTATGACGCGCTTTATAAGCATGCGTCAGGTTGCCGGTGGCTGTTTGGAGCTGCCTTCAAAATGACAAGTAAGAAGCTGGAAACCAACTGGCTCCTCTCTTTAGGCCCACCATATTACGGACAAGTGTAATTGCCAATTTGGAGTAATGTACACTCCGTCATAAAAATTTACGGAAGACGAAATCTGAGAAAAAACAATATCTGCGCAGGCTCACAACGAAGCTAAGTATGTGCATTTACAGCCTCTACTAGGATACGTGAACCAGATTATGGTATTCACTTTTAGTGACTACTGTGACAGGCTGCTAAGAAATTGAACGTCTTCTGAGGTCCCGTGGTCGGTAAACATTTGTGGCCGCTTGTACGTACATCCACGAAGTGAAGTCGCGAATTTTACTGGTTACATGACATTACGAGCTTTTGAAGAAGCATGTTCATGTCAATGTGCAAGTTATTCATACATTGTTATTAGTTTCTTGAACAGGCTATTTTCCTTCCTCAGCGCCGCCATAGGCCCTGACAGTGTTAAATGACCCGCCACAGTTGCGTGTCTTCACTATACTTTATTACCTTTAAGATTCTTTGACAGGGGTATTGTATAACGGGTTGGAATACATCATTACACTATTTGCATAGTACATAATTGAACGCACTAGCAAAAAGAGAAAGAAAGATGGCAGGAAAGCTACATCAGATAAAGTGTTCATACATTAGCGTGAAATATATATACCCGAATAACACAAACTAAGAGTGGACGAGCTGATGAGTGCGTTAAAGTAAGTCAAAATTTGGTTGTCAAACGTGCGCAGCGGCACAGATTATAAACGCACAAGGGCCAATGATGGAGGCGATGTGTTGGGGCTGGTTGTTCCACTTTGTTTTTGCAGAACAAAAGAATGAGGCAGGAAGAAGTGAGAGCGAGATAAAGAGGAAAGGCAGGGAGGTTAACCAGATATCAGTATCCGGTTCGCTACCCTACACTGGGGATGAAACATAGGGGTTAGAAAGAGGACAGAGAGGAAAACGTTAAAAAAAAAAGCAGGCACACACGGAGGCATACAATGTAGCAGTGCCCCTACGAGGGCAACCCACTTGAAAATTGTGCCATGTACGGTGAGATGTTCGGGCTGCGGGGACGAGATACCGTGGTTAAATAAGCGAGCTGTGATAAAGCTTTTAGAGGGTTGCAAAGATTCCAGTACGCCGGCGCGTACAAAGGTGATGCCAGTCCAACTCCTTTCTTTGTTAGATGTTGTTACGCCATATGAATACGGCGTAACTTTGCGGCACGGGTTTGAGCGAATTCGAGCGTGTTTATAATATATGTTTGGGGTGTATTCTATATGGTGGATGCATACTTCAGTCCCGGTCCGACTATAGGCTGGTAGGACAATATCTTAAATGACACCTCAGAAAACATAGTGATTTGGTAGGAGATGGGAACGGTGTTAGGGACGTGTGTGCACCAGGATAAATCGTTATATATGGTGACGCCTAGCTAGTAGTAGGACTCCGCAGGGCACAGGGTAATGTTATTGATTGTGAATATGTAAGGAAAGTGATCGCAGTGACATGCTACCATTAAGTTCCATTTCTTTGGTTAAGTTCTTTAAGGATTGGTAACACTGCTGCTATAGTAAGTGGATGTCCAGAAGTCTTGATTTCATGTGCTGGTAACTCTTCGATAAATGACACAGTCGTCTGCGAACTAACGAAGTTTGCGAGACACGCGTAGAGGCAAGTCATTATTGTATATCAAGACGAATAGGCACCCAAGAACAGATCCTTGCGGTACACCAGAAATCGCCGGTAGGGGATTAGATGCGCAGTGGTTAACTGTAACAAACTGAGATTGATTTGTCAGGTGCGCTTCGATCCATCGTAGTTAAGGTTCCCAAGAGAAAGCTTTAATAATAATATACACGCTAGTGTGGTACCTTGTCGAACACTTTTGCAAAACCTAGAAATATTGCGTCTGTTTGGAGGTCAGAATCGAAACTTCTGTAAACATCATGCAGGAAAATGGCGAGACGTGTTTCATAGGCAAAGCCTCTGCGGAACCCATGCTGTAAAGAATAAAAATATTTACTCAGCTCAAGAAACTTCATGATTTCTGTGTACATTACGTTTTCCATGACCTTACAGGGTACACTAATTGATGAAATCAGGTGACATCTAAGCGGGAAATTCCGGTCACCTGATTTGTGGATGGAAACTACCTGCCCCATATTTCAGTCATATGGCATTACACCAATTAAATGTGACTGCGAGAGCAGGCAATCAGGAACACCACGTTCGCCTGTTTAGTATTCTTTAACAGTTTTGAAATAATGTCATCTACCCCGGCTAACGATCTGTGTTTAACACGGTCAATTAACGATGAAATGCTGTTTGAGAAAAATGTGATCGTTGGCATAACACTTCATGCATTAGTACGTGAGGAAAGAAAGGGACGTGCTAGGTTCTTCTATATAAACAGAGTCAAGGGCTGCATTAAGAATATTCGAACACTCCAACATCGTCCCCCAATCGAGTTCCTCAGGACACTCTAATAAAGTTCTTGTCACCGTCACTATCCAACATCGTCTACCCTTTCACCTTGTCTTGCATTCTTTTTGTGTTATTCATTAATCGCTTCCAAAGGTTATCACCAAAGAATGTATCTTTCACCAGGCGAATTGTTTATAGTTATGCGCATCCGGCAGCTTAGTATTTAGCCCATGCAAATGTACTCGTCTTGCATTTTGCAGCAAGATAAATAAGTTTATTTGTGTTTTCTCAGCCCTTTAACACATTCTTAAACCGGGGTACTTGCCCCTCCGTTGGAAAGGTAATTATAATTACGAAGCTATTTGCTAAATTGTTTTCTTTCTCTTTAAATATAAGCCAATATTATTGAATGCTGCCGTTCTGAAACATCACTTTGAAGGAAAACACAAAATTATGCAAATTTTCACATTTTGCTTCGTAGTAACCATGGTCGTAAAAGCGGTTAGAATTTTCGAGCTTTTGCCGCAGAGCTGGGGCAAAGCGAAAAGAAGCATGGATTACTTGTAGGTGACGAATTTTTTCAAGAAAGCTGATGGACGACAAACTCACGGGATGGTTGACTAGAACTAAATCCAGGGTGTTTGCAGTCTTTTGTGTATCGTGCGTTGGCTCCGAGTTGAATTAAAGTTGAGGCAAACGCCCTGAGAGCATGTCGTTTCGGTTTGATTTACTAGGGATTGCACTCTGTTGCACTAACCAATATCCGAAAAATTAGTCTCCAAAAGAGAGAGAGAGAAAGAGAGAGGGCGACAGAGGCAGAAGAAACGGGAAAGGCAGGGCGGTTACAAAAAAAGGAAGTCTGCATCAAGATAGCGAGAGCAAATTAAAGCACACATATTGCATTGCTTAGATTTCCAGCGAAATTGGCACTATTGCAGGAGGGCATATAACATGCACTTGAAATTACAGATTGTGGAGAGGTATGGCATTGGATGAAGAGTACTTTTAATTCTGACGTGATGTTGACAGCGGATCACGACAACAGTTGATTAATGGCGATAAGCATAGAGTTTCATAGAATTACCAGAGAGAACTGTGGCGCTAGTGTCTACGGTAGGTGCAAGCAGGGCACTACAGCCAGCATGGCAGTGGCGGGTATTACATGTGTTTAGCTAAACTTTGTAGTTCTGGCTTTAGATGTCTTCGTGACTTTGAATAGCTATCACTTTCAAGGATATAACGCATTATAAGTAATTAAGCAAATATTAAAATTTTCTGACAGCCGCTTTAGACCACAGTATCTCTAGAACACAAGCCCGATATTGAAAGAATTATGCCGCGGACGCATCGACAAGCAGAACCACTGCAATTAGCAGTGATTATGAGTACTTGCAGAACCTTATTACCTTCTGAATTTAAAGAAAATTTTAAATTTCTTAGCAATTTATGTGAAGTGAAGGCCAGATAAAGCATAATAAACGAAGTTACAGGATGATGATGAAACAAAGCTACAGGAAGATCTGAAGCCAAAACCACGAAGATGAGACAAACCAATGCACTACACATCAGTCCCATGGTGGCATAACGATCGCAGCGCAAGAGTTCCCTGCAATACTTCTAGGAAACTTTATGGTAATAAGCATGCCTCCTTTTCTAATACGGGCACGACCTTTTTGAAGGACGCCAAAGGTCGGTAATCCGCCAGCACTCCTGAGTCATAGATGTCGTTACTAAGCCACGTTTCCGTTACTACAAGAACGTTAACGTTCGAGGATAGTACCAGGTGAGATACGTTTTCTTGTTTTGGATTTGAGCTTCGTATGTTAGCATAAATTACTGAACTGGAAGCATTCGATATAGGTATCATTCGAACGGGGTGGCTTATGTTTTGGTGATGTCATGACTGCTGTATTTCCTTCACAGTTTGCGATGTGTCATCGAATACATAACGCTTAGAACCAGTGAAAACTGTTTTAAAGCTGTAGGAAAACGGCACATATTTGGCTTTCGAAAAAGTTCCTTGCAGGATTTCCTAATTTCCGACAAAAAATCTTCACCGATACTGAAGTCAGTGGCTCTGAGATTGCGCCCATTTGGGAAGACATTTTTTTTTAATATATTGGGCAAATGTTGCAGTTAGTGTGCGCCGGCGATTAGCACAATAGCGGCCAAAACGATGTCCTTGCTTTATACCTTGAGGCTTAAATGGCACGCTCAGGCGATCTCAACACAAACACAAAATTGTTTCTTTAGACGCGGCCAATGTCTCTGATGCTTGCTGTATCAGGGAAGCTGTAAACACAAGATTATTTCGCCTTAAACGGTTGTCGGCATCGTCAAAGCGGGCATTCAGAGTACAAAAAAGCTGTGTTTTCTCGGTGCCCGCCCGCATAGTCTGGACATCGTTTTACATTGGTAGCTGTTTCTGGTAATGACCCTCTATATGCGCTAACCTATTAAGTTGGCGCGTGCGACTGTTGTAGCTGAACACTGGAGTGTGAAGCCCTGCATGTCCGCTATTGTGGTCTAGCCAGCGAAGTTTTTGTGTACATGCACGTAATAGTTTGGGTGCGTTTTGCAGGCATTCTCAGATCATGAACAGCAGGTTGCCACTATCCCTCAAGAGAAAAGTGTATAACAGCTGTGTCTTACCACTACTCACGTAGGGGGCAGAAACCTGGAGGCTTACGAAAAGGGTGCTACTTAAATTGAGGACGACGCAACGAGAGAGAGAGAGAGAGAGTAAACTTTAATGAACACCAGCAGTTCTGTCGGCTGGGCCTAGGCCTCCCACGATGGGACGTCGAGGTCTTGCCTCTTCGCCGCTTCGGAGGCCTGCTGGGTCGCCCAGGGTTGGTCGTCGAGATGGGAGCTGCGCAGGGCGGCGTGCCATCTCGACGAGAGGGTCACGGGATTAAGCTCTTGGTATTGATCTTTGCACTCCCATAGCATGTGGGGGAGTGTTGCCGATTCAGTTTTACAGACCTTGCACGTCTGGCTCGGGTAGATGTCGGGGTATATAGCGTGATAGCGTGTGAGGGAGGGGTATGTATTCGTCTGTAGCAGGCGAAGGGTGGTTGCCTGTGCCCTGTTTAACTTGCGGTGAGGGGTGGGGAAGGTTCTTCTTGCGAGGTAAAATGACTTTACAAGGTCGTTGTATCTTGTAAGGCGGTCGCGCCCTGCGGGTGCAACGAGCAATAAAAAAATTATGGGTGCAACGTTAAGGGATATAAAGGAGCAGATTGGGTGAGGGAACAAACGCGAGTTAATGACATCTTAGTTGAAATCAAGAAAACGAAATGGGCATGGACAGGACATGTATTGAGGAGGAAAGATAACCGATGGTCATTAAGTGTTACAGACTGGATTCTAAGGGAAGGGAATCGTAGCAGGGGGCGGCAGAAAGTTAGGTGGGCGGATGAGATTAAGCAGTTTGCAGGGACAACATGGCCACAATTAGTACATGACCAAGGTAGTTGGAGAAGTACGGGAGAGGTCTTTGCCCTGCAGCGGAAGTAACGAGGCTGATAATGATGATGATGTGATGGCGAAACTGCCTTAAGGAGAGTCTTCATTCGTGATGCCCCCGCACTGACACTCGCAACCATCGTCACATGGGCTCTGGTAGTTATTGCTTGTACTTTCTAAGGAGTAGCGTTGAAGCCGCATTATACATACTGTCACCGTACGCATGGGCGAACTAGTGCTCTTTCTGTTAGCACACTTTCATGAAATGAAACATTTTGTGTTTACTCATCGTCCTTTCGAGAGCGCAGGACTGGTTGAACCTAAATGTTAACACATTTGTCTAAAAAAAAACAAAAGAACATAAGAACTACTTCTTAAGGAATATAAACTCTCCTTACTACTTTGAAATGAGTTCGTTAGCTAGTGTCCGTGCCATAGCACATGAATTTGTCCGTGAGGTTTACAAATAATATGCTTATGCTTCCGTTGGACAGCCGATGAAAACTAGACAGCACGGTTCACCATATTCAACTCTTTCGTGATTATGTATTTCTCTTCGATCAAAGTGTGCGGCTTACATAAAGCCTACGCCATATGACCCAAAAGGCTGCCGATATCTAGTATTAAAATAAGGCATTCCTCCGTTTAACTTCATTTTCAACGGGCGTTTTGTCTTTGAGGCAATAAAATATCATTTTGGGGAGTCTTTCGTTCATTTTTCCAAAAACAAAAACGATCGTAATAAGGAAAGGAGCGCTTTCTTAATCTTCTGAGCTTTTTTCTTACAATCGGGGCTACTTTCGGAACTGGTTTCTTTCATTCCTTTAAATCCATCTCGTCACTTTTTGCACTACGTTTTATTCTTACATTTTTCAGAGTCGTCACCCTTGCGCGATCGTTACCGCCAAACTACCTTTCGTCCTAAGCGCGTCGCTCATACCATCTCAGCCTGGTGGCGTTGCTTAGTGAATGCTTTGTCCGCTTCCATTATAGATTCCAGCTCTGTGTTCTGTCTTATCGAAAGAACGGAAAGTGGTGGTTGGGCTCCCATGGCTTCATTTGCTGCTTCGTATGTTTATTTTTCGTTTTATCACCCCAGATTTGAAATTTAATTGAGCTCGGAACCGGCGACGCTCGTGGTCCCACGCATTAGCGCCGATATCTGAGACCCACGCCATCGGTCTCTGGATACTTATCTTGTTCACCGGCCGATGCGCTTATTTGCAGCACGGACCATCTCCTTCACGCCCTCCTGAAGAGGAAACAAGTGCCATGATTGCCGTTTAGGTAACGTGTAGAGAGAAGCATTCCCTCCACTTGTTACTGTCCCCTCTCAGATATTGTGTGAACGTGGAGGAAGAAAAAGTTCATTTAAAGATGACAAAAAGAAAGATAGGTAGAATTGACAATATTTCTGCAACAGCCCTCCCTTTTTTAATGCCTCGACTTCCCATATTGGACGTTCGTGATTTTAGAAAATTGAAGAGGTAAATACGTGTGTTTTTATTTTTTTCTGCGGTCTTTTCTTCGTCGTCTTGACGTACTCGGCGTTCTTAACTGTCAAACGAAGAGATGGTGTGAAATTAAAAGGGAGCCGAACACTGTTCATGCTCGACGGTGGGGAGAACTTTCGCGGCCGCTCCTCAACCTCTAGGAACGAGGACTCACACTTTTATGGGCGCAGAGTCAGAAAGCATGAACAGGGCCATCCCTGCCGGTGTCAAAATATACTGCCCTTGAGAAAATCGTGCGTTCCCTATTAGACTAAAAAAATCATCCTTCCATTTGTAAGTGTATCTCTATACCGTTATATGCAAAAGAATCTTTACGTAGCCTATATATTCAGGTTAAAGGCTTGATGAAATCTGCCGATAAGTGTACACTACAATAAGGTAAAATGCTGTCCTTTCTGCGAATTTGAGCTACTTCATGAAATCGTAAATGGTCAGTGTAAAACACACCAAGTTATTGCTAACAAAAAAGAGTATTTAATGGAAATGAAAGTGCATGAAAAAAACGACTGGCCGTAGATGGACTACTAACTCACGTCTTCGCATTACGCGCGCGATGCTCTTACCTGTTAAGTTACCGCGGCGCTGTTTTCCCATCCACTTTCTCGGGTATTTATGTTTTACCACTAGAACTAACCCTGTGAGTGTTCGCCAGCGCCACCACTTACAAACATTGGAGGCGGACGCGAAAAATCTTTTCTTCCGCAGGCGTCACGAGCACCTGAAGGCATCAATGTTGCCGGATTTGAGACCCTCGAAGTGTATAAAACGAGAAGAAAGGGAACCGGTGGGGCTCGATATTTATTAATCGCATAATAAGACGCCAACAAGCAAAGACACCAAGGACAACACAGCACAAATTACTTGTACTTACTAATTCCATCAAAGAAACAATAAATAATTGGAAATGAATATGTTTTCCACGTCTTCGCGTAATGTGAAGACATAGGATAGTTCCCTTAGCTTCCGACAGTTATTTTTCATCCATTTTGATTCTTATTGCCATTTTTCTTTAATTCAATAATTACAATTCATTGCTCCCGCATTGTCTATATATATATATATATATATATATATATATATATATATATATATATATATATATATATATATATATATATGAGAAAAGAAAGGAAACCGAGCCGCTCAATTTTGTTAATCATGACCACGCACAACCAACAGAAAATGAAGTCAAGGCGAGCATCGGAGAAATTAACAGTGGTTGAAATTCACATATATAAAATTATAAAGAAAATGTAAATGAAAATGGACGAAAGCGCATGATGCCACTGGTGGGAGCCGAACCCACAACCTCCGCATTACGCGTGCATTTCACTGCCAATAGTGCTGTGGTGACGGCTATTAATCGTTCCACTAGCTTGGGTATTTATGTTTTAGTATTTAATAGATTTAGCCGTGAGAGTGTTACCAAGCCCCACTAAGCCAAGGCGGGATGCGGAACATCCTCTTTTGAGCGATAGCGTCATGAACCAGCAAACTTAGGAGTGCAAGCAGTGGCTAGAAAGTATTCGCGTGCTATCTAATGATATCATAGCGAGGGTCTCGAATCTGCAGTAGCCCTGATGTCGATAGAATGACGAAGGTAGTATGACGTCGACGACATGATGACAATGGCCCATATGTCGAAGGCTGGGCGAGGACTATGGTGTGTGACCACGACGGCATGTCGACACTCACATGATGAACATGGAAGGAAGACATTGGAAAGACCGAGAAGGAATCACGACGACCATAATGTCACGTTGCACTGACGCTGAAGAACAACGCGGTGCCCAAAATGGGAGTTACAAATTTAATTCTTTATTGAGCAAACTTGTGGAGCTCAGGAACACAAGTAACTCTCGAGCACAACGATAGTGGTGAGGGAAGTCAGCTATCGTCGAAAATATGATCTGCGGGTCAAGCTCGTCGGCTTTCGCACGTGACTCAAAGAAGCGTCTAGCGTAAGCATTGGCGTCCGCGTGCCTTCCAGAAGGTACTACACAGTTTGCGTTGCACGTACAATTAGATTAAGCAAGGTTCGGTGACCCCGCAAGGTGTCGTCGTCTGGGTCGTCTGGCGGGGGCGGGTCGGTGGGGGCGTGAGACAGGCAATCGCATCAGAGCGTTTCCGCCTGCACTTGTAGACGATGGAGACGTCTAATTCTTGTAATCTACGACTCCACCGTGCTAGGCGGCCTGAAGGGTATCTTAAGTTTGCCAGCCTACACAAGGCGTGGTGGTCGCTCACAACTTTGAGGCGCCTTAAATGAACTAATTTCCAGTAACGATGCTGATTATATTGCTTTGCCCGATCACCTACATTGCTCCAATTATAAACGCACAATCATTTTAGTTTTCGACGTCGATTACTAGCAGATAGCTTTCTCGCTAACTTGGCCCGCTTTCGCGCAGAAATGATTGATGGAGCATGTCTCAGCGATAATAAACCTTGAATTATACGCAAAGCCTAGCATGAATGAATAACACACCTAAGTAAAATGTTCTCCAGTATGTCTTTCATGTTCTTTGTGACAATGTCGGCCAACGTCGCTAACTGCATACTTCGTGCAAACGATCCAATACGCCGAGTGGCGTGTGAACGGCGGCTCGGATGAAGTCCATAGAGTATCCGCACTCCAGCAGGCCAGACAGGCGGCGACGAGGCAAGGCCTCGAAGTCCTCTCATGGAAGACCTGAGCCTGTGCCGTTAAACTTTGCCGGATTTAAAATACAGTTCTTTCTATCGATCCTCGCAAGTGGCTTATTTAAACCCCCCCCCCCCCCCCCTACCCCTAGTGATTGCACGGTTAGGTTAAGCTAACAGGAAGATGCTGAAGAATCGCATGTGTTCTAAAATCATTGCGTCAATTCTGCATTTTAGGAAGAACGAGACGTTTATTTGTGGACGAATGGCATGCAAAGCAAAACACTTAGACAGCGGCAATAAATATGACCCAGCAACGCCTTTATGTGGTCCCTTTATGTTGCCGTGTGTGCATAAAATATGAGGGAGGTCGTGGAAACATGGCACAGCTCTAGCACTTTTACCGCCTAGTCCATATCTTGCACCGACTTCTTTTTCCATACCCAGCCACATCCCACATCAGTGCATCTCAGGTGATGAGGTAACTGGGTAAGTCCCTACCTAAGAGAACATAACCATATAAGCTTAAATGATGGAAAGGTTAAGTAAATGAACATTTACTTTAAGCTCGTACTTAACACCAATATGGAGATATGACTTCCTAACTTGTTGTACTGATTAGTTTACATCCAGGCATCAGCAACGTGATGCTCTTACACATTCAATCCTTACACGAAATATCAGACGACCATGAAGCAACGTGCGTTATTCTTCCTTGCGCTCTCGTGGCTTCTAACGCGGGAATCAGCGGCATCGTGAAGGGATACGTCTCGATTAAAGATTATCCGCGCATTAGCAGATGACCGTTAGGCATTTTCGCTAGTATGCGTATACGCCTGTACCTCCTAACAACATATCGCAATTGATGAGTTAGAAAGACACGCTCTTGCTAAATTGAGAACGTCTTAAACGTACTTGCTTAGATTTTGCACTGAGAGGCACGCCAGTCACCGCGGACAGTCATGTCAGTTAGCTGCCTTGCGTGTTGCTCAAATTGTCCAAATAAAGTATTCCTCATTGAAGCAGTATGTCAGCGTACACCGTAGACGTGCTTGCATTTCTCTAACCTTCCCACTGTACAAAAACAGTTAGCTCCACTTGCGCGGCCGACATTTGCAAACATCGGCCGATAACTTCGACTGCATCGTCCTTTCTTCATGTTCACTTCAGCACTCACAGCCGGCTTGACCAACACAAAAAACTTGCCTTCAACAACGCACCGCGATTTAATGTTACAATCGAGAAAAGACCTCATGTTTCACTCAAGCTGTACATTGATTATTGAGGAAGAAAAAGATCTTGAAGGAAACGTTATGTGACGCGGCCAGCCGTGCAAAGCGACCTCTCCGCAAAGCCGTTCCTTTCGCTTTGTACGTCACAGCACCGGCTCAACACGTGATCTCTGTGACTCGGCATATTAGTGGAGAGTGTTTGGTTTCCGGTAGTTCTTAATCAATGTCCACTGGTTCGGCTCCCCTGCCTTAGCTCTGCATACTAAGTGCGAGCACCCAAACATACCGCGTGCCCGTCGTGTCGATCACGAGTAGGGCAAATCTGCTTCGCTTCAGTGCTGTTGCGCAATGATCTCGTCTAGTTCTTTCCTTCTTGTGTGGCATCGATGGAGTCCTCGGTCCGGCCGCCATCTTTGCTCAACGGCGGCGCGTCCTCGAGGCCGGGAAAATCGGGAATACTGGAAGCACACTGCTCAAGGAATGTATATGGACACCAATTCTCCTGTTTTCAATTAATGCCGTGGCTTTGCGTCCTACTTCACCAGGTATTTCGTTTTTTTTTTTCGTTCAGGACTTCCCCAAAGCACATCTCTATCGTAACCTTTGCTGATATGAATAGGTTAGTCTGCTGGATTACTAAGCTCAGGGTAGCATAAGTTTTTTTTATAAAAAAAATATTATTTTTTACAAGGAATAGTTGGCGCAGTGAAGTATAAAGTAATGAAGACTAAAGGATTGTACATTATAGCTAGTAGATGACGTTGGTGGTGTTGTTCCTAGGCGTATCAGGACGTCGGAGTCAAATAAAACTAGGGAGAAGAGGTGCACGTTCATTCGAAACGTTGAACCACCTTTTTCTTTACATTTACCAATAAAACAAAACAACTGATCAGGAGGCACCCTTGCGTGGGATGCAGCGGGTTTGTACTGAGCGTGTATTTCCAAATCCCACGCTGCTCAATTCTTGCTTCTCGCTCTGCCAGGTTTTGGTTTGTGTGTTTGTTTGTTTGTTTGTTGAAAGTCAATGGGTCTTGTCGGTGACCTAGTGAACGGATAGATAGCCTTCTTCTTCCGGAAATATCTGACCTTGAAGGACGCGTGGTGGAGGCTTTTAAAACAGCACATACGGTCGAACGCAGCCTCCAAGGGCCCAATTGGAGCAATACCAGAGTGCTTGAAAAAGTAAAGCAACGACGCTGTTAACTTTACTCATATCACTATATTTGCTTTCTAAGACTTAAAGGGACCATGTAAAGAATAAGGAAACGTTTCGAAGGAATCTAGTAAACAAAATATGAAGAAAATAAAAATAAAAGCACCAAAGGTTACACTCACATGAAACGAGGCAAGTAGCTGGAAAAGAGGAGCACCGCTCGCTTCCTGCCTCTCCACGGCGTATCTTGCCATCAGCGCACTGGTATTTTTCCGATAAAACTGTTCCCATTTATTTGTATGTTCGGGGCTCGTCTCATTACGTGTTTCCAAGTGCGCTTCACTCGGCGACAGTCTTTCGCTTTGGCACAGATAGACCGGTGCACTACACAATAAAGAGCGCTTAGAACCAACGCTGATTCTTTATTTTTGTTCTTTTTTTCTTCTCCTTTTTGTTTTGTCATCGCATATTTTGCAACGCTATGCTGTGTCGTAACTAAAGAGCTAAGATGCATAGCTCTACATTGCGAAAGTATTTTTTTTCTTTATTCTTCCTTCTGAGTTTGGTATTGTTAAAGGACGTCACGCTAAGGCTATGTGCGTTACAGTCATCTTTGGTTGTTCTTTTTGTTGTTGTTTATGCTACACCTTTTGTGGAATTCCGGTTAAGCATCTGTTAAGCAGGCTCCTGTTAAGCGGGAGCCTGCTTTGAGCTCGTTCTCATTTAGCTGATCTGTATGACAGATGTTGATGGAAGGTAAGCTTCAACGCTTATGAGGTCCGAATACCCAACAGTTATGCCGGCTTGGCTTTCAAACATTTTAATTTGTTTAGCTCTTGTGAAACGATGCAGGTTACTCGTTTCTTCAATATATGTTAAGCTTCACACGTTTCATGTTAGATCTCATCAGTACTAACAAAAACCTCACTTCCTTCATAACCAATGCTTTAACTTCCATTACACAGTCTTGTAAGCCTACAAATACTATGGTCCACTGACGTATAATTCGCCTGGTAAAACCATAGTCTTACTTCAATACTTTTACCTGCCCTTGAAAAACCTAGAAAATGGGCTGTGTTCTCTGATTCAAAACCGGCATTACAGTGCACACAGTCAGTTCTCCGACGCGGATGTCATGAACAGCTGACATACGAAATCGTGAACCTTCACCATCACGTCCAACAAAGAAATCACGAGCTTATCTTTCAGTGGGTAACTGACCATTGTGGAATCACTGGCAATGATTCCACCTGTAACGCTGCTCGCACATCACATCAAGAAGAGCACAGCGTTCCAATTCTGTTTT
This sequence comes from Dermacentor andersoni, assembly GCF_023375885.2. Classification (NCBI taxonomy): domain Eukaryota; kingdom Metazoa; phylum Arthropoda; class Arachnida; order Ixodida; family Ixodidae; genus Dermacentor; species Dermacentor andersoni. The sequence goes on along the minus strand of NC_092815.1, from coordinate 166,184,437 downwards.
CGGGGACAGACGCCGCAAGGAAGCTTCGACACGTGGTACGCAGTCTCTCACTGACCGAGTGGAACTCGCCAAACTCAAGACTTACAGGACTGCATCGATTAAACCCCTCACTGCAACTCCGACCGCCATTTGGACTTCCTCGACCTGAAGCTACGATTCTCTGTCACCTTTGGTTGCTAGTTAGTTGCCTTTACAAAGGCATACTCTACAATACTTGGAGTGACCGACATTGAAGCATGCTAGGTCTGCGGCACCGAAGAAAATATCGACCACCAGCTGTGCCGCTGTCCACGATATGCCCCTGTAAGAGAAGAACTTGCTAACGTGTTCCAAAAACTGGACAATCGGCCGCTTTCTGAGCAGGTGCTGCTGGAACACCGCCCCCATCGCTCGTCGGCCCGCAAAGCGATGAAGGCACATTTGTGCTTGTTGAGGACGACGGGTTTGTGTGATGTCTGTGACTATTAGTGCAATTACTATTAGACCGCACGCGTCAGCGAACTCACCGCTAATTTCCTTCTTTCCTTCCTCTCTGTCCCTGTCATCATTGTTTTCCCCTTTCCCATTCGGCCGGTGTAGGGTAGCCAACCGGACGTTATTCTGGTTAATCTCCCTGCCTTCTGTTTTCTCTTACCTTCTCCTCCCTTTACCTGCGCTAACTTGGTCGTTATATGTCATACCCCCATTAATATATATGGCTCACTGATACCTCCGTATCTCCTAAGACTGGGACATCTCTCCCGTTGATCTTCATGTATGGGTGAAGAACATTGGTTCGTGTGAGTTAACCAGCTTTTTTTCTCAACAGCACGTGGGGTCCATTTTCGTTTCTTTTCTCCTGGCGTCTCACGGCACTGTGGTCAGTGAGAACAAAATCTACACCTCTTCTAACTTGGACGCTCTGCTACTGTGTAATTGTCCAGAATTAAAGGCAACACTGTTCATTGGTTGCAAGAGGTCTTCCAATGTCTTGGGGTACTTTGCCTGTATATGCTTCTTGTAGTCTTTTTATTCTTCTATGAATGATAAGCAATAGCGCCAAGGTATCAAGAAGGCTTGCATTGGTGAGCTGAAGTAAGATTCGCTTTTCAGAAAAATAATTCTGGTGGCTTGCACTTTCGCATCAAAAGCATATGGCCTTGTTCTACCGCTCTATTGGGTTGGCTTAATTTGAAATGAGAAAGTTACTTTTCCACTCACTCCTTAGGGCGTTGATGTTGTTTGTAATCCTCAAGACAAACCAAGTTCTAGCTGTTCGTCTTAGGAATGCAGGGAGATTTTATCTTCTTTCTTTATCTCTGTCCGGTTTATTATAGCAGCAATCGTACTCGTAGTAATTATTGTATAGTTAGCCGTAGCAGTTGATGTAACATATATATTGTCCGGCTTTCCGAAATCGCTCCTTGGAATGCTTTTGTGCTGTAAAGCCTGCGTTACAATGTTTATCAGGTACGTCTGTTGGTCAATCTGCGTCGATTGCTTCTAATGTATGTGCGCCAGGATCGACGCAAAAGCATGGGCCGAAAGCGGTTCACCTGATCGCCTATTAGAACATACCTAGATGCGCTATAATGGTTCACAGGTGTCTGCCGTACCTTTGCAGTTAAAGAAAGTGTCAGGGGCATTTTCCCTGCTGTAAACGCAGTTCGGTGTCTCAGAAAGTGCGGAAGACTCACCCGAGCCGGTAAAGACACTTTCTCTTGGCCCGACAGTTCTCTGAAGTTTCGTCAATATTCCTGAGTGTCCTTCAAACCCGCACCGGGTTTCAAACTGGTGGGCTGTGCCAAAATGTAAGGAACCTATTGAACATGGTACGAACCATTCCTCCGTTCTATTTTATTCTATCCTTCACTTTATTCTTCAATCTCCAGACCCCCGCGGTGGAGTATTGCTCGTTGTTGTCGTCTCGATACTGCACAATAAGCAACGAGTGTTCTCGTCTAACACAAATGTTCATGAATGCATGAATCTGCAAGAGCTGTGAAAGCGCTTGCTGTGCGCTTTTCTGCCCAGAGCAAGCAGCATCATAGTCAGTAGGTGCCAGCCCTATCGACAATCACAACTGCTCAGTATGTAACTATTGATTTACTGCTAATATTGCTCGTGAATGATACGCGCAAGAAGATTTGATGGTTTTCAAGGTTGCTCTCATAAAAGAATCCATCCTGTGCAGGGCTCCCCAGCCAACAGAATCCAAGTAATCACAGCAGAACTTCGCATTTGCACCCCCTTCGTGCGGGATTATACGTCGCGTCATTGAGCATCTAAATTGCCGGACGAGTCAGGGTACGACCTAATTAGGCGAGAGAAGGAATTTGGCCTGCGGGTCTAACATTTGCTTGGACAAATCGCGCGTGGTTTGTTTCGCACACGAAAGTAGATTGTCCCCGCTGCTTACAGCCAACCGAGGTCGCGTTACTAACACGAATTAGTTGGTGCGTGCTCTGTGGAGTTCGCTGCTGGTCGACGAGCCCAAATAACTGCAACGACGGTTAGTGGACTGGCCGTGGTAATGTCACCTCGAGCGGGAAATGACCCATAAGTTCGCTATACTACCAGGCACCCGGGTTGATATGGCCGCTCATTTGTGGGATATGCGTCCATAGCCCGCGGCGCTTAGTGCATTGAGGTTTTTTCTTTGCAGGTTTTCAAAGCCTTACATTCAACACCCTCCCACCCTTCTGATTTGTTTGGCTTATCTATATACAAGCCTGTATTTTTATCATCTGCGTCCTTTCACCCTTATATATACATAGCATGCCTCTACTCTCCCGCAGACATTCGAGACCTGTTTATCGTCTACTTTGTTCCAGCGCAAGGGGAATATAATGCTTTGCACAAATGTTTCAATCGATACGTCTGCGTATTTCTCCTTTCTTTCATTTATTTCTCATCATTAACGATCGAAATGTTAACAGTGAGGCATCACCTCGCATTGTCACGATTCCGCACACGCTGTTACTTGTTTGTACTCCATGTGATTTCAATCGTGATGATTGTTAGGGTGTTTCGCCACGTGTTGGACAAATGGTGTGTGTGGACGCAATTCCATTAGCCAGCATATAGGGTACAACGATACAAGAATGCACACAAGCCCAAGGTTGCTTGTCCGTGTTCGGAATGGAACGTTGTTAAAAGTTCGTAATGCTTTGGTGTACTGCTTACTACCCCTCGAGTTCTGTGGAGCGTTTCCTTCGAGCGCTATTGGTAACCGTTCCTTGTGCGAGTTAGTTGCAGGGGTCAGCAAAGGCATCCTTGGACCAGTTTCGGCATAGTGATAGCTTTTGAGCATTTGAGCCTATTAGTTGAGACGGAGGGGGGGGGGGGGAAGAGGGAGGGTTATCGAAACGTAGAAAAGGTAGTTGGCGGTCTCGCACATCCTGCGAAGCGCGTATGCCCTGAAATATACGCAAATGATGGCTGCAGTGGCGGGAATACAACTTCAGCTCTCAAATAATAATTTTTTTTTTCGTGGAGCGAAATTGTATTGTTTACTATTGGAAGTTTCTTTGTTTAGGTTTAGAATATCGTGGCTCTTCTCATTGACATCGATATTAAGTATGAATTTCAGCGGAAATAGGCCCGTGAGGTACATTGCCAAGCTTTTAAGCAATTTGCCCTTGGTAAACCACGCGGCATTCAGACATATCAGCACTCCTTTTTTGTTTTTTGCCCAGTTAACCGTTAAGGCAGTTGGTTCCCTTCCTCGGTCACAGCTGTCAGCTGCGATACCACGAATTGATTGATTGATTGATTGATTGATTGATTGATTGATTGATTGATTGATTGATTGATTGATTTTAGCATTGTAAGGCCACAAGACTGGGTCTATGCGAGAGGCCATACTGGAGAGCTTCGGAATTATTTAGGCCACATGGAATTCTTTAACGTTCAGCCATACCTAATTAAGTGAGCGTTCTAGCATTTCGCACCCTCGTCCAAATCAGACCTCTGCAGCCCAGAGTAGATTTCACATTCTCAAGCCCAGTAGCGAAACGACATAGCCATTGAGCTACCGGTGCAGCTGGTTCCGTTATCATTCGTGGATCAATTTCTTAAACAGCATATAATATAATGGTGCCAACAGCCAAGAAATGGACTCTCGAAAAGTGTCACTTCATCTACTTTAGCTTTCTCTAGTACTTTGCTCCCCCTTTTTCTTCAATCTAGCCCGTAGTTCCTTCCCTTTTGTTAAAAAAAAGGACTGATTTCCTTCGCAAACCACGCCGGGTTTCGTGACTGTGAGTGCGCTCTAATAGACCAACCGGTCATATCCGAGTGCGCGCACCGTGCTGCCCTGCTTTTTTTTTTTGCACCAACACCATATGGCGGTCGTCTCCGCGGCAGCAGCGGCGCCCGCCGTGCGGCGGAACGAAACAACGAGATCCAGAAAGCTCGCCTTCGCGCATCCGCGGCCGCAAAGTAATAAGGAAATAAACGCTTCTTGCGCATAGAATGGGTTCAAATTTCGCTACTTACGTATGCGCATGCTGCCTCTGAAACCATAATGCGTGCGAAGCGTGTGCACGCGCGTGGGTGTGTGTGTGTGTGTGTGTGAGTTTGTGTGTGTGTGTGTGTGTTTCATTGTTGTTCAACGTGTTCCGTCAAAATTAGTTACGATCGCCTCATAATTGTTTACTTTAGCTGCCTTCGTGTGACTGTGTTGGCCTACGGGCCGGGGATCGGACGATGAGACCAGCACTGATGACTAAAATTTTTCTTCGGTATCCACAAAAATAATGTTCTATGCATAGGCGCGATTTTGACAACCGTGTGGCTGACGTTCTGCTGCATCGCTTCGCGCACTAAGAGCTGGAAACAACCCTTGAGTCAAATTGTTGGTCATTTGAATGTACAGCTCCAGTATGTCTGACGGAAATGGCGTCAAATTAATTTTTGTTCCGACCGCGGATGAGCCGCCGTGTTTTGAGTGCAGGGGCTTCTATGGATGCTTCGGTACCAAGTGAATTTACCGTGGTAGCAGCTCGTTTTGTCTCTTTTCACGTTTTCGCTTACGCGATTTTGGTTGAAGAGTTTCGATGTTGCACTCTCGATGGTCGCAGTGCCGCATAAACATATTGACAAAAGGAAGACGCAACGCAACGGGCACTAGGCTGTTTTTCGTCCTTGGGAGATTACGCGCCTACACACCGAAGCTTCTCGCACTAGATTTTGTTTGCGGTGCTTTGATTACACGCTTTGGCGCCGTCTGCTTGTACGCAAAGTGCATGCGCTTCTCTGCGCAGCGTGTTATATGCAGTTCTTTCATATGAACGCTTCGCTCTCCGCGTCTGTGGGCTCGCCGGATTTATTCCACACTGCCCGACTTCCTGTCCTCAGTGCGGATATCCGCTCGTTCAGTGGCCTTGTTCGCAGCACGGCCCACCTAAATGTGTGTAGCAGCAAATACTGGATTTATTTGGTGGTCTCTGGTAGTGGCGTTTGGCAAGTAAGCAACGCGTTTAAAATGATCAGCGCATTGAAATGCTGGTACCTACCGCCGTCGCTTAGTTTCTCTTGTGTTGCGCTGCTACAGGTACGACGGGGTGGGATCAAAATCTCGGCTGAGGCGGCCGCATTTCGATAGAGGTAAAATGCAACAATGCCCGTGTCCCGCGCATTGGCGGCATGAGCCCCAAGTGGTCAAAATTATACCGGAGTACTCCGCTACGGCATAGCTCATAATCAATTCGGGATGTTGGAACGTAAAATCCCAGAATTAATTGCTTTTTATTTGGAAAGCCCGGCTACAGGAGTATATGTAATTTCTCAAGGTGCTTGTCCGCTGCCTATTCAATTTCCCAATCATCAGCAGAAACTATAGATTGCGTTTTGCATTCATGGTGAAGAAAGTCCCCATAAAAGGGTCGTCACACCTTCGACAACACATTTTAAACGATGCTTCAATGGTATCAGGCGCAAGCTGATGATTTTGGAGATAAACAGCTTTAGTTTGAAGCCAGGGACCCTATAACGTGAAGCTATTCCAAACTGTTCTATTCCAATTCTGAAATTAGCCAAGCGCGATTGGTCGAAAAAAGTGCCACTTCGCCTGTGTGTCATGCGATATCACGAAAACCGCGATAGCGCCCAGTCAGACGTAACGTGTCCACGCTGATTATGCATGATTCGACCGGAAAAAAGAAAAAGAATTATTTCTGATTCGATAGCTTTTCGTGATTTCCCCATCTGCTATTGGTCAAAACGTTTCAGGCTGCACCCACTTCCCCTGTCTGTCACTCGACGTCACAAAACTGTGAAAACGCATTGTTTCAAAATAGCGTGGGCGCATTAAAAATGCATTAATATGCCAAACAAAACTGTTCTTTTTTCGAATTAGCTGGAGACTGCCCCGTTCCGAAAGGAATAGAAGATGGCTGTTGCCGATCGCTCAGGCACTGGCTACTCGCACTTGCCGAAGAGCATCGGTTTATTTTATTAAAATAAAGCTTTTGCGTGCCTGTGTAATGTTTTCGAGCACTTTCGGCATGTTTACGACCTCGTTCTGCCAACTCTTCTTTGCTGAGGATTCATTTAGCATCCTTTTCAAGCTTCCGTTGCATGCCGCCACGATTTTCATCCAGCTACCACAAGCTAAGCAAGGGAAGCGGACCAATCGCATACGCCGGCACCTCCCTCTTCATCCGTTTATATATATTCAGTGTGCTCTCTCGGCGCCATCGAAACCCTCTCCACTTGAGCATGCCCCTCGCCTCTTGTCAGCCAATTAGATAATAAAAACCGCTCAATGTAGACAATGTTATTCGTTTTGAAAGCAAACAAAAGTGACCTCGAGGACATCGTTTGATTGGGCTGTTCAGGCAACGCTGTGGGTCACCGCCCGATGCTTGCGTCGGTGGTTATGTAAATTTGACACCAGCAGATTGAAATAAAAATATTGGGGAATAGTTTTACATTATAGGACCCCTGAGTTCGAAAGTTTGCATCAAGTAATTTTTGCGTTCCCTTCTTCTTTTCTTGTGCGCTGACTCGATGAAGTACACTATGCAGCAGGAACTTCATGAAATGCATTGAACCTATATTGAATAATTTGCTAAATGTGTTGCGAAAGTATGTTCGGTAAAGGGTACACCTTGCACTGAAATGTGTGTATGTAGCCGGCTTGTGCTTGTGCATCAATAATACTGCTTTGAGAATGTCTTTCACTGGAACCCACTATACACTATGCAGACTAAGCACTCCTAAACAATCACTGCCTCGTGCTTACGAGAAAAAAACCATTACGCAACAAAACAATGAGCTTCACACAACAGATCATTTTCAGTGCATGTTGTGTTGTCCTAAAGGTATCTTATCGAGCAAAATAGGTGTACCCATTTGACAAAAATCGTTTGCAATATGTTCACTTCATCAAAATAGGTGTGAAGACGAAAGCTACGCGTTCTGAAACTCCGCACATCTCGAACAACCGAGACTGCGCTCAATTGTACACACCTAAGCATTGCCATCACGGTTTTACTGCGTGTTTCCCTAGCTTATTTGATTTGATTTAATTGATTTCCATTTACACACACACGCGTACAGACGAGTGGAAAATGGAGGTGGATGAGGGAAAAAATCCGCACAGACGTGGCTTGAGGTAACCTGACCCCCTTTTGCTTGGTTAACGTGAGCGATGCTCCAGTATTGCTATTTTTGCAAGAAGCACTAATGATAAACTTAATGTTGTGTGTAAGCCCACTTACGACGTCATAGACAACAACTGGCACTAGAGCTTTATATCGCGACGTTTGGGGCTATAAAAGAGTGTAGTTTTTTTAATTCGGTAGATATAGCGTAGCGGTAATGCAGGTTTATATTCTTGGCGCTGCGAGTGGCACAGATAATTAGGCTTAAGCCTTTACCGAGATAGAGTAATGTGCTTATTAACTAGGCTTCCTGGTAATCTGCGATCTTTTATGCGTCAATACATGGCTCACTGCTATTCTCGGCGTACTCTAATATAAACGTTGGTAAATATTTCGAAACAAAGTAAATTACTGACTTAGCTGTCGTGATCGCAAATTTTAAAAAATTTAGTATACGCCGGGGTAACCTGCACATTATGATAGGAGCTTGCGCATTTGGCAACCCCACGAGTCAAATTGCAATAGTTCGATGGTTTAAGTGCTTCCAACTTTAGCGCGTGTCAGAGAATTTCGTTTTGTTGGCGGTTCTCATTTGAATTTGTTCTTGGGCAGATTTTTCAGGGCTTGTATGATCTAATCCCCCGTCTAGACACGCATGATATCGAGCGAGATTTGCTGCGTACACCCCGGCAAAAATGAGAGCGCTAATATTAAATTGTTCGCATCCCAAACCCTAGCTCATGCAAATACTTTCTCGTTATCAACGTATATAATGTTTTTTAGAATACTAAGAGCATCAAAGAGCATGACTGAAAGTGTAAACAAACTGCCCTCTATTGGACAAGAAAACAAATAACAGAGGGGGGGGGGGGCAGGAGGGTGGAGCGAGGTGCTCCCAGTGCTTAGGCAGGCGCGCCGGTTAGTGCCAGGCCTGTGCTCTCATCTGATCCTAGTTTGTTTTCGCACTACTATTCCTTTCCTTTTTAACCAAAGCGCGCTTTATAGCTGCCGTATAGAAATAAACAAGAGTTTCCAATGCAGGCTGCTGGCTCTCAACAGTGGCATCATTCGTAAGCATGGAACCAGTGAGATTAATATTTAATAAAATGCATTAATATCTCCCACACTGGTAATTTCATAAATGGTTTATGAACTCTGCTGGTAAACATTGTTCCTTCTACTCGGACACCACAGCCACGAGTCACTGCATCAGCCCGTGGTCTAGAAATTACTCTGCTAATTGCATTTTAAAGCAATTCAGTGTATAAAACGTTAGCAGGCTCTTCCAAAATAGACCGTGTGATATAATTACAGCACATCCGCCGCCGTCTTCACCGCAACGAAGTCAGTCAGTCAGTCAGTTTTTATTTGCAGGAAAATCACATCATCCGGCGGGTGGCAGAGACTAAAGGCATGATTGCCTGACGAGGTCTCTGCCCCCGTAACAAAAGGAGCAGTCTACAGCAGTACAGCAGAGAGCTGGTAACAAAAGAGAAGCGGCGTTACAGATAGTACACGCATACAGCCTACACCATACATACACCATACATCCTATACAATATGGGTGTTCTTAAGCACTATGGACAGTTTATTTTTTAAAAATCATATTGAAGATTCGCTCATATTTACAAAAATACTTAAAAGGAAGTCAACAACTGAAACGGAAGTTTACATTTATCATTGTAACATAACAATATCAAGGGAGAACAAAATCGACGGAAAACAAAATTGACCGCAGTTCACGTTTGAACGTGTTTCTGGGTAGGCAGAAATCCAAAATAGAAGCACAGTTATTTAACATGTCTATTACCTGATATTCCAGATCTTGTTTTCCATAATTTGTTCTGACTTTTTTTATTTCTGCGTTTGGGGTTACGGATATCATATTGCGCCAAGAAAGGTGTGTAAACACTGTGGAGTTTCTGTTTATAAATTCGCTGTGCCAGTATCCATAAATAGACTTTGTTTGCAGGTAAAAGATCGAATCTAGGAAAAATGGTTGCGTCGGCAACAAAATAATAGGGCCTGTGTAGTTCACAAAAATCCGGAGGACACGTTTTTGCAACAGTTGTAGCCTATCGTAGTTCCCTTTTGTCGTTGTCTCCCAGACCAGAATGCCATACAAAAGTTTAGCATAGAACAGGGAGTAGTATAGTGATTGCTTTAGCCAAAGAGGTAGAAGAGGAGCTATTTTTCTAGTACATCCAACAGACTTCGCGAGTTCGGAGAGCAGATGATTGACATGAGGGGTCCAAGACAACTCTTCACTAAACCATACCCAAGGAACTTCTGCACACTTACTTGTTCTAAGTTATGTCCTCTGCACTGTAAGTTAATCATTTTTTATGCTTATTGATTGGCTTAAATATCATGTACTTTGTTTTTACGGCATTGTACTGAAGTTTGTTTTGTTGCAACCATGTGGATAAATCATTTAAATACAGATTGGCCGATTGTTCAATGTCATGCAGGGTTCTACCTGTAAAGAATAAACTAGTGTCATCTGGAAACATAGTTATTGTGGGTGTGCTTTGTAGTTTCGTAATGTCATTCACATATAAGAGGAAAAGTAACGGGCCTAATATCGAACCTTGCGGGACACCTAGTTTAATGTCAAGCTGTTTTGAAGAACCACAGTCTATATTAACAAACTGATGCCGAAACGATAAGTAGCTCTTGATAAGGTCCAATGTGATACCACGAATTCCATAACAATCTAATTTTATAGCCAAGATTTCGTGGTCAACGGAATCAAAAGCTTTGCGCAGATCGAGAAATATTCCTAAGGTGAAGAGGTGATCTTCAAAATTTCTGATTATTTGCTGCTTGACGGCAAGAAGAGCGTCCTGAGTTGTCTTATTTTTCTGAAACCCATACTGTGGGGGTGATATTATATGATACTTGGTTAGATATTTTGACAGCCTGTTATTGATTGACAATTAGTAAATCTCTGAAAACACCGGTAGCACTGAGATTGGCCGGTAATTCGTAATATCGTCAATTCTACTTCCTTTGTGTATTGGAATTACTTTGGCCAGTTTTAATCTATCTGGGAAGACTCCAGTAGAAAATGTGAGACTAATGAGATAGGCTAGGACAGGGCTGATAATTAATGACACTCGCTTTACAGGTTCAACTTTAATTTCATCATACCCACTTGCGACATTATTTTTTAAGCGTATTATAAGACCATTGATTTCTCTTTCGGTAACGGCATCCAACACAAATAAATTTACTCGACGAGAAGGCCAGTAGAGCCCACTTTGTTGAATAGACGGCTGGGGTACGGCTGCATTAATGAAATACTCGTTAATTTCATCTGCTAGCGTCTTGCCTCCTATAGAGTCATTGATTACTATTTCATCAGCCTTAACCGGTGATGGTTTTCTGCCAGTAAGGTAATTTACCTGTCTCCAGATCTTTGCCGGATCCATTCTTATCCTAGCAAACATTGCTTCATAATATGCAAGTTTGGCTTTCTTTATATGAGCGTTTAATTGATTGCGATATTTTTAAAATTTTTTGAACAAGTCACCGTCTTTGCACTTTATGAATTTGTGGAAGATATTATTTTTCTTCTTGATGCGTTTTAGTAGGGCGGTGTCAATCCAGGGCTTTTTAATTTTCCGTTGCGTTAGCCAGGCGCTTGTCACTTTGACTGAGAAGGATGTAGCATTATTCTGATAAGGCATGTACTCAGGATTCTTTTTCGGTGGGGGAAGGGGGGGGGGCAACACAAGGTAACTTTTCCGTGCAAATCAAAGGGGGGTTGTATCTTTACTAGTACAAATGTGAATAATGCCCACCGTTCGCCATAAAGACGTGTAAACCATCACAACAGAAATGAAATAACGTGTATTTCACAGGCACGCTTGTGAGATACACGTCTCCTTTACTTGGAAAAGGAGGAACCACGTCACATGGACTCGTGCAGGAAAGAAGCGCAGGAAGAACACTGCCAAGAACAATTAAACGAGCGAAAGTGTAAAATAGAAATTTTTAGTTGCGTTTGTCTTAATTAGCTGTGAAAGAATTTTAGAGAAATATATATTTGCTGAACAACTACAGTCCGTTTGGATCTATCATTTACTGCTCTACAAAGCTAAGTGGCAAAACCGACTCGTATTGTTATTTAGGAAGTTGCGTGGCCGCCAGTCCCGTACAACCGCGTAGAGCGCAGGCCGCTGCGGTGCTAGTCGTACAGCAATCACTGCGGAAAGTTACAAGAACATCCACATAAGCACAGCAGATACCTGTCTTTGTCAGGCGGCTCGACTGATAATTGTAGAAGCCTCATTCAAAACACACGGAATCATTCTCCACTTCTAGCGGCATTTTCTCAACTTCCTTTTTAAATAAAAAGATGTTTATCCATAAACGCTTTCACAAACAACGGGTACATTTGTTAATTTTTACTTTTACTTACTGTTTGGCTGCTGCCTCGGCTCTCTCCCTTAGGAGATCGCTTGATTTCTCAACTTGTTGCGACTCTTGTTTCCAGTTGCCAACTTCGGTGGAAATATGCTGAAGTATTAGGGAGAAACCAGACGAGGTAACGGGTGCCATTCATATTTCTTGTGAGTGTAACTTTTTGCAGAGTTAGATGATGCACGCTGTTTCGCATGACTTTATTTTGCGCGTTATCTAACCGATACCACGGGTGTACGGTTGCGAGGATCTTCCAGCGTAGCGGCGAGCCGCCACTCGAGGAAATAATGAAGCAAAACGAAAAGTTGAAGGCAAGTGGCATTTCCTCCGGCCGCAACCCGTTCCACGAGAGTACAGATAAGCTGACTACGAACCGAACCCCTTTCTTGGTCCCTGGATCACGCCAAGCAAAGAAGGTTGAACTAACGAAGCAACAGCGATGCGCGTGGCCGTTGAATAGATGGTGACAACTGAACGCAGCTCGACTTAAACGCGCTGGCACCAAATCGATGATAAAACTGGCCTTCACACCCCAGGAGATGCCGATAACTACCGCCATCCGAAATGAGTGAAAAAGGCAGCAAAATGTTGAGCGCCGAATAGTTGTGAAGTCTACAGATTGATTTGGAGGCGCTTTAGAAATGTGTGTGAGGAGTGGTGACGTGGGCGGAGGGGCGGGGGGTGTATGTTCCTTAATTTCGGGGGGAGGGGGGAAGTGGGCCCCACCTCGGGTACGTGCCTGATTCCGATTCAACTAAAGATCAAAAGGTGTTTCTAACCAGAGCACGCAATGGCTGTCGCATTGATTTTTCTTACGGATAAAGATGGCGCATCTTCGTGACCTATCAGAAACGCAATACAGGGACAGGCTATCGTCTGCTTGTTTATTCATATAGGAATGTTTTATATACATACATGGCGGAAAGTTAATAAACATCACCAAAGTCACATATGCGTGTAAAAAAAGTATGATAACTGTGTGTTTTCATATTTATTACTCAATTCTTGGTGTCAATATGAAACACACGCGCACGCTTAGTAGTTTTCAGTCGAGAGTCAGCGCTTTACGTCCTGAGCTCGGTTGTGTGCGTTTTTGTTCTGTCACGCTGCGGTTAATAATGAATACAGCGATGCGCACTTTTGTTCTAACATTATAGAAAGTATAGCCATTTTCCCTTCATAGTTACAGTGCAGCTTTTGCAGCAATATGGTGCTTTTATTTAGGTTTAGATTGCCAAATGAGATATTCGGCAACTTTCTGGAGCAGCTTGCCAAAGAAGTTAGAGAAATCCTCGTTGTGCCTGAGCGTCACCGTCGAAGAAGCGAGTTGCGTAGAGACGTGGATAGTTGTTTTTTTATTTGCGCGCAATTGAAATCCAGAATAACCAGAACCCGTGTTCACAAAACGTGCTTACGCTTGAATTGTTCTCAGGAGGAAGACCCAACCAATGCTGATGCTCGGCACCTCATTAGTGAATGTCGCCAGTCAATGGCAAGGAGGCGTTTTATAAGAAATATTTTTCTTTCTAAATTCAATCGCAGGATAACCGTGGCGCAAAATAGAAAACTGCGTAATACGGACCAAGAATGCGATATTATTATTTGTTTCTAGGCGAACAATGGCGAAATGCAATCTTGTTTCAGAAAACGAGGGAAGAAATCATCCATAGCACTCTTAGAATACAAATGCGCGTATCGGTATTCGCGCATAAGTCAGTGACACGCACCAAAGTGTCGGCCGCTATGTAGTCGTATGGCGACGGTCGAGCAACGATTGCGTAGGCACGATATATTGCTATAGATCGCTCCTGAGGCTAAAGTAATTGGTGACACGAGACTCAAAGCAGTAAAACAAGTTTGCAACAGTAATGGCCTACATACGTGCTTTCATTGACCTATATATAGCTTTTTTTGTAGCTTTCCTCGCCCTTGGTGCGTACATTTAAAGTGCACATGTCTGGGCACGTACCGCTCTTTTGGCGCCAATAATTTAAGAAACGTTCGCGTGCCAGACATTCATTCTCAGAGTCCGCGAATAAAGAAATAAAAGCAGGCTATAGTAGTTTGCGAAAGTAGATCCTAAAAGAGTACAAGGCCAAAACATCCTAACAGGACAGCAAGCGAAAGAGAAAATATGACTGCGAGCGCGAAGCAAAATTTCTAGGGAGAAAAGGGGAGTTGCGAAAGCAAAACACGAACAGGTTGGCGGTAGAACAACGAACAAGGGCGCACTCGCAGGCCAGTTCGTGGAAAGGTTCACCCACTGTGACAACCACCGCCGCCACGCCGGCGCATGTTGTCGTCATGGTGGCGCCGCATGGCCTGCGATGCGTGTCACCTTCGAAACCCCGCTTTCAAAGCCGTGCCTTGTGCAGCCAAAGCGCGGAGATCAATGAGGCAACCGTGCCCTGCCCCCCCCCCCCTCCCTCCCACCACCCGCCCCCACCAGTAGGCCTCCGTACGTGCTGTCGTATACCACTGGGCAATCTTCACAGCTATAGTGCGGTCGTTGCCGCCCACCCATCTCGCCTAATCTTTAGTCGGAGTCGGCTTGTAACTTTTAAGCTGTTCCAAAACGTGTACTTCCAAAATGTTCTAGCACGTTGCAATATGATAGCTAACCAGGCACATCAACATCGGCGGCCTTGAACACGTCGATGAGCGACAATGCGTCATCCTAAATATTACCCATGGTCGATCGTCAGCACAAGCTTCAAGCATGTTAGGTCGTATAGGGACTGCGTAATTTATATTTTCGATCGGGATGCTGTACATTGAGTTTTGTGTCTAAGCAGTTTCATAAGGCGCGTTTCAGACTAGCTTCCTTATGGTTTGGACGAATCTGTATTCGATGAAGCATCTATTAAAAGCACAGATGTTGAGCGATCATGCGAAACGCATTCAAAATATCATGTGTAGCTTGCAATACTTCGCTTTCGCTCAGGGAAAGATAACGAGGTCACAATTTAATGCTTTTATGCTATTTGTGCACTAGCAGCATAGCCATTAAAAATACACAGGCGAATACAACAAATACCTGCGCCGGGTTTCACAAAGTGATGTATTATTGAGGACACAGCATGGCCGTCGCTGAATTTAAGTATTGCCGAAAACTAGCAAATGCTACTCATTGCATCGCAGACGGGCAAATTCAGAACTTATTTTCCTCAGCAAAAGGTAGGACTAGAATTGATTGAAGGTAACGTGCTTTTGGTGGACGCAAGCACTTGACGGAAGTACGGTTTATGAATAATACTGCTTTATTGGATCAAACAAGCAGTAACTTCTGATGGCAAGGTTTCTTTGTATTTATTCTCGTTTTTTCGCCATTCGCATTAATAATGTCAGCGTTAGTTAAAATGGTACGGCGGTCGCATGCGCTTGCTTATAAGCTATTTAGTGGCATAAATGGGTAGGACCAACGCCTTGTGCGATAGGCGTAATAGCAACATTATTACGATGATCAGTGCTTAAATAAATATAAGTAGGTGTGAACACTAAATCGTGTTTCACCTGTGGGATATGTTAATAGATTTCCTGAAGCGAAGAAACTATTAGGGATGTTGTGGTAAGATGCAAGTGAAGCCAACTCGAGAGCACAATTGATGAATTTGTCTCTACCTGTGCGGAACTAATTGTTAGTGAGAAATCTTGCACCGTTTTTCTGAAGAAGTTTAAGTACAGTCGCAAGTTTATTAGAAAATGAATCCCATACAATGGTCGCTGTATTCAAGTTTGCTTCTGACAAGAATTTTGTAGAGGAGTAATATTGCATCAGAAGGAGATGAAAAGAAACAACGACAAAGGTATCCTAGCATTTGGTTAGCATTGCTAACAATACTGGTAATGTGTAACTTCCAGTTAAGATCTGAAGTTTTGTGAAAGCCGAGATAGGGGTAAGAAGAAACAGATTCCCTAGCCACAGTACTCAGAGCGATAGGTAGTGGCAGTTCGTGTTAAGCGGAGTGTTAGACTTATGAGGGTTAAGAACTGTGAGGATTAGGGGTTAAAAACAAAGAAAGATATTTCTGTATACCCACCGCTAGCTTACCCTCATAGCTGTAATGCAAGTAGTGTCCATAACACCCCTTGCGCCCTCACTAATTTGCAATCCGTTCTTCGCGCCCCAAAAGACATTTCGTCTTCACCCCCTGGATATCATACTTGAAGCATACTATGTTCTAATAGAACTGCTGCTATATTTAAAGCAATTGCACATGGCTGAAGGCGATCGCAAAACCCATCAGCAATGAGCAGATGCTCGCTTTTAAGAAAGCACTGCTCAGTCTTTCAACGCGAAACATTCTTTGCGTCTTCAGCGCAGTTTTCTGTCACAATTACCTGGCGATATTCATGGGCCGATCTCGAAGATAGTGCAGTCTGTCAATGTGTACCCACCGTGAATGCAATGTAGTCTGAAAACGTGGGCGTTTCCCATGGGTATGCGCTTTTAGTGGACCTCTTTGAACCCAGCTTGGGCGCACTCCTAAGTGTCACTGGTTGGCGTTCACTATAAAGAGCTGTAGAGCGAGGTGAGATATGATTGATTGAACGGTGATCCTTGCTGCTTAAAGTCCGAAACTCACGCAGGGGCTTGAAGAGTCTCAATGGTGAAGGGCTAGGGCTCAATTTCGACCATCTCGGTTTCTTCAACGTGCACTCAAGCGATTGCACACAAGCGCTTCTTCATTCCAGCTTGGTTCGTTCTCATAAGAGTCCCAAAGAATAAATGCGCCATCGCTAATACGAAAAGAAATGCAAAAAAAAAAACATATTTGGCTAAACAACCGATTTAATCAGAAAGACCCGCGAACGCGACAAAAACAGGGTGAAACGCGAACGCTCTGTGGACTCCATTGTCCTCGGCCCGTGTGTGCCATGAGGGAGCACTTGTTTGTCGCCGCGCCCACCCGTCGACACGTGTAAGGAGCGCGTGGCCGAGCCAACGGAAGACAGGGATTGAAGCCAGTGGCTTGTTCCGGGACACTAGTTCTAGAACACGAGACAATGACGCGAAAGAAAAAAAATGGGCAAGATAAGCGGAGAAGCGTGAAGGACAAAAACGCCCCGAGGGACGAGGTGTCCTTTTTATCCGGCCTAGCTCCTCTTTCGTCATATGAAACACCACGAAACTGCTTGGCGACAAACGAAACGGTAGTGGCAAACAAAGGAAAGCGTGTCTACACGTGTCTGACAAAAGAAATAGAGCGTGAAATAAAATGGACACATTTCGACTCGTGGAAATGGGGACGATGTTCTAGCGATGGGGATGCGCAACAGCGAGCGTGTTAAAGCTTAGCCAGATACCACGCCTCGCAGTGCGCTTTACATGTATCGCGCTTTAGCAGTTGCAGGTTCACTCTATTTTGTGTGCATATGTTCCGAAAAACTAGCGTAGGTACTTTTATGGGTACTCCTTTGATATTTAATCGTCAGCGCCTCCCTCGTGTAACTTAATTTGCGATCTGTAACCTAGGCTTGCAACGCATTCTGCCATTTTCATCAGTGAACTTTCATTTATCTCGTTACATTGGGAGATTTCCCTTGTGTGACAGGAAATGTCAAGAACACGCCACATACACGTGACACGCAGATCAAAAGTTCGTATTCTCCTGACAAGGTCGCAATATCTACATATTTCTTCCCTTAATTTATTTCTTTAAACTGCTAGCTTTCTTTTACGCATTTCTTGTCATTCACCTCATTAGCTGCGGAATATAACATGCAGGCGAATATTCGCCACCTAAGTGTTCTGCCTTTCAATAAAGAGGTTTCTGAATATCTCAAATTTTAGGGTGCAGTAATAATTATGTGTAATCAACATATTCTCAAAATTATATTTTTGGGTTTTTCGACAAACATTTTAGTTGATGAATTCTAGCCAGTGACCTTGCAAGACAAATCCACTTACAATGACATCTAAGAGCCCCACGGGTTTCGACATATGCGCCGTCAAACTTGAGCGAAAGATGCAGTATTGATTCACGTTTTTTAAACAAGCTGCCGTTTTATGCATCGAAGCACAAAAGTAACTGGAATGCCAATGTATTCTGTCGCACACTTAGGTAATGAACGTCTCGAAACGGGTATGTGTTATCCTGAAAGTTCTTTAGAAGTGGATACCCCTTGTGAACTCAGCGGCCACAATTCGTAAATTGCGATATGTGCCGAAAATAAAGGGCTTAAAAACATTAATTAATATTTTTTTTTAAATTGTCGAATGTGGGCTTCGAATTCTCGTGTAACTAATGTCTGCCCATTGGATTAATCCAGCTCAATGACTATAATCATGCATGTTGACCACACTTGATCTTTAAAAATTCCCTATGATATAAAAAAGACGTCTGGTATATTCAAGCTCTATTTCACTAGACGCTTCTTCCTATTCGCAAGAAATGCGCACATTGCGTACATGTGTAGGCCATGAATGCATTTCATTCCAAAATGTATTGCTATACGCGTCTATTGCTTGCTTGATGTAGCCTTTCCTGTGGCACAAAGTCTGTGGAATGACATCAATTGCGAATTGAGAAGCACTTAAGAACTCGGTAGCCCTTTCAAAAAACAAACAGCAAAAATATTTCTGCTTGAGAACATATGGTGGAAGATTTTTTTTTAACCAGATCGCATAGCAATTAAAGACATTTTCCTTTAAACAATCATGGCAACCAGATAATATTTTGTCCTAGTCTATGGACACCAAACGTATTGTCAAAATAAAGATTGTAGCCCTGGCCGCAGAACAGCCTTTCTTTTTGTAAGAAGATATATTGATAATCACACTAAGTTGTTACCTTAAAAGCTGTCAACGCTCCAACATCAGAGGCGGAGAGATTGAATGCAAGAGTCGGAAATGAAAAAGGAAAGAGCCACAAGACAGCGAAGTTTTCGTTGTTGAAGGCGAGAGGCCAACTTATAACCTCATCAGTTGGTGGTGGCAAAAAAATAAAGAAAGAAACCAGAGGGTTACTATCCTTTCTGCCTGTTTGGGACCAAAGTGGGAATGAGGGTCACGCCTGACCGCACCAGAACAAGAATTCGGAGCTGCACACGAATAAAATTCCGAAGAAAGCAAAGTAAAGCCAGACAAAGTTGAACGAATACAATGACACCCGCGCACCATTTCAACCCGCTGCTTGCCATTGGTTTTATCGAGCACGTCTGCCACTTGCCTTTCAGCGACTGTTTCCTTTTTGCGAGAACACGGTTACCGCGGAAACGGTGGAATTTATAGGTTTGGTTTCCGGCACGTTTCCCTAATACAATTTTGTTTGCCTGGTTGAGTTTTATTTTCTTTGATTTTTTACGTCTTACGGCTCTTTTGGTTAGAAATTAAAATACATTTTTATTTTTATTTTACCAACTTTTCCCTTCGCTTTCCGTTCCCCTCGCGCTCACTCCGATTGAACGCTCTGCTGACTGCACAATGGTTGGTCTGTATGTGACTCACCTCCATGCCGAGAAGGCCGCATCCGCTGCTCCTCTGGTCCGGCACATCGAGCACGTTCCTTCAGAAAGGTGCAAACGGAAACATCTGCAAGCTGTATGTTCTTGTGGCGGGGCAAAGTGAACGTCTTAACACGAAGCAGCCAGTCACGCGGGAAGAAAGCATGGCTGAGGTGTTTTTCTGCAGGCTGTTTGTACTAAAATATGGATCTGTGAATGTTGTGATAGCCTAATTCAACGAACAGTGTTTTAACGAGCAACTCAGTGGGATTACAGAGACGGCGTATTATCAATATAAGGATTATACATAGTCGTCATTTTGTGAATGATGGGTTTGTACTTTATACTCACTTTCTTTTACATTTTTCGATGAAGCCTCTAGGACACTGCCAATACGAGCGAAATAAATATGGAATTAAAAAGCCACCATAAGCTTTACGTTAACGGCGCCCCTAATAAATGCGTCTACCTACACGCAAATGCTTCGTGTCTTTCTTGAAGTGGATGGAATACACGCTTCGGGAATGTACCAAAATATATATGGCGCGAATTAACCCTGCATAAATTATGATGAAGTATGAATGCGGAATAACAGGATCAGGTGCAATAGAGGGAACTTTAAAGCATGCCAGTAGGAGAATATGGTACAGTGTTTGAATAAGTAAAAATAATCGTTTCTTTCAACAGCAGTTAAGCGTCAGCGAAGGTTTGCTTCAGCTTGCTTTGCAGTGTCATCCGTAATTCCAGATCTATTAAATGTGTGGCACTTGCGTTCGCTGTTCTTCCTGGAACTAAATGGAGCTCCACAACGCTTCCTGCCATCCTGAATAACATCGCACGTAACCAAATTATTGCACGCAACCATATCTTATACACATCGCTCTAATCACACTAATCTCCTTTGGTAGATTTGTGAAAGGTTTATTAATCTAAGATATATTTAACAAATACAACCGTACTCCTCATTTAATGCAGGCTCTCAGCTCCGAAAACGTTCTGCTCTGCGACTTCAAGGGCGATGTTCCACAAGCTTATTAGACGTAAACATCAGCTTTCCCATCTTCATTTTTCGCTTGCACTTCATCCACGAGCCTTAAACATGTCTCTGCTAGTCTATCGATCGGACTTCCCAGCGCTCCTACGCCAATACTCGCTTGTTGGTTGCGTCTTCACGGCAACATGGCCTTTTTAACCCAGCACAGCTCTGTGTCCAAGTTTTGTGCCAATAAATTGTTTCTTTCAGCATTTCCATATATTTGAATCAGTAATGAGTACTTCAACATATGAAGACAGTGAGCTGCTAATTTGAACAACCATGTTCATTTTTTCATAATGTGCGCAACAAATAGTTTTTATTTGCTCTTTTTTGTGTGTAGTTTAATTTTTGTTTTAATTTTGCCTTGTATTTTATCCACCTTCTTTAATTCTCTTTACCACTTATCGCAGCACAGGGTAGGAAGCCAGTTTTACAGTGGCTGACCTTCCTATCTTTTCTTCTCTTTTTCCATTTCCTCGGTTATCTTGAACAGAGGACCACACCAGGCGCCGGAGGCATGCCCTCAAAAAGTCGCTTATGCGTTCACGTGGGATTTTCGGGCTTACGAGTTCCCAAATAATGATAGAAACCAAATAGGTTACAGTACCTGCGGTTTTATTTTGTTTGTGTATCGCACTGCCCTTTTATACATAACTGATTCTGCAAGCGCTCTTAGAGCCCACATGCTCGGTATTTCAAGCGGTGCAGTGAAAGGACAAATGACGTTTTGATCCACGTCGTGAAAACTGTGCGTGCATTGTTGGGTTAGAATAAACGCAGCGACAATATGTACGTTTTCGGTCAGTCGCTTTTTTTGGCTTGTAAATGCTTGCTGAAATTGTTTTGGTACAGAATAAGCAGGCGAGACCAGAAGCTTGCTTCACCGTAAGGCCTGCTTTCTCATTTTCTAGCAAATGTAAATAAAAGAAACAGCCTTTAAGAAACTGCTTTCTGCCCCTTTCTGAACACAACTTGAAAATATTTCTTTTTTTCTGTTATTTTTCTTGATGTAATGGTTCCAGTGTTGTTTCTCAAGACGTAGATTTCTTTACTTATTTGCCCTTCAAATTCGTAAGAAGCCTTACTGCTAAAGGGGAGAACGATAACGTTCATCGAGCTCTAAATAAAGGTTGAATGCAGAGGCAACGCACCACAACGCTGCTACATTGATCTACTGCCAAATACCAGTCTATGTAGTAAAAAGGCCATAGATTTTTGTGAAGCGGTATTCCGTCATTTCACAATAAATTGTGGTCGGTGAGCTGTTACAAAGACATCTACACAGCACACAAGGCGCTGACTTCCAAATATTTGAGTTTACTTATCTGCTCAATATAACGCAAGTTGCTCTTTTTTCACAATTGCGGATAACTCCCGGCTGAGATTTCTCTGCGGTAAACAAACCCAAATCCAGGTTTGCGTTTGCGGGCCGGATGTAAAAAAACACAGGGGTGTCAGCACACCGAGACCTGTACAGTGCGTAACTGACTGTATGGGAAGATATTTAGCAGACGACACGAAGCCACTCTCCCAGCGCCACTATGCCTGCGCATGTTTATTTACGTATATGCGCGTCTAGGAACCGTAGCACTGCTTTCCTGGTAGCACTGACGCACCGCGTAGCCCGGCGAGGTGTTTTCGTGCCTCTTACTATTTTGTCGGTGAGTGCACCTTCGGAAGATCCTGCCTAAGTTACTGACTTGTCGCCAACTTCTTCATAGCCAGCGTAGTCCATGGCCAGTGGCGGCATCGCAAGTGAAGACAAGTTATACTAGGCAACGTGCTCACGCAGGCACTCTCATAGCAGACGTCATACCAACGGCGTAGTGGCGTGGTCCCTTGCAAGCGTTCCAATAAGTGAATTCGGCACGTATTGATTGCCACAGACGAAAGAGGTGTCTTGCTTTTGGTTTTGAACGTGCTCTTCTAACACGTCCTTTCAGCTTAGACTAATTTTGACGTACCTGGCGGTCCGTGCGAAGCACATGAAAGTGCAGGTTTGAATGCAAAGATTTCCGGCTTCATTTTGCTTTCACTATTTAGCTCAATTAAATAAAGAAACACTCCTAAAGTTGTTAAATATTTGCTCTACTGGACATATTTCAATAAAATAATTGTAGCCGTTGAGATAACCTAGCATATGCACTTGGAATTAATTCTTAGCATGACAGTGTTTGGGAGATATGCGTTGTCCAACTTATGATAAAAATTCCGCATCACTTTTTTAACATAACGCCGTTTTATGCATTGAACCACAGAGACAATTGCAACGGTAATGTTTTTCGTTGCGCACATTGGGAATGAATATATCCCAATTGGTGTCATCCTGAGAATATATTTGCTCCAAGTAAGTACGTTTTCTTAAGTGACCTCTACAATTCCTTATTTACGACGCATACCTGTAGATACCTACTTAAAACGGAATTATTATAATTTCGTAAATATTCGACTATGCATTTCAATTTCTCGTGTAAGTAATGTCCGCCGTTTGGAATAATCGAGCCCAAGCACATAGGATTGTACTATTTAAACAAGCGATAAAAGAAAAGAAATGTATTCACTAAACACCATCAGCAACCATTACACCGGTAGCAGGCACAAACCTAAAACACACGAATGTACTAAGAAAAAAATCGAAAACAAAGCTAATATGTATATCAAGAAGCACGTAAGTTGACAAGGTTTTTTCAGCACACAATCAAGTATGACCCACAGCTATTCTCCTGTCCTACGAAAGAAAATTGTTTCCTTGACAAGTTTAGCAACGGTGCAATTACAAAGTCATTCCCCGTCGGAACGCAATCAGAGTTGATGCAGTGGCCATGTAAGTGCCCATCGACGCTACCCCGAACATTAGCGTCATGCTCTCTTGACCATTAAGTGTGTCGCGAAATGTGTGGCATCACCTAATTTATTAGGTTTTCCTCAAGGATATGCTGTCCTCATGGCGCATACATCAAACGAGATTGGAGGGATAGCAAGTCTTCTTGGGGGATTACTTTATGGCAAACTACATTTCTAGACGTTCAATGTTCATAACTCTATTTCCATGTCACAGGTTATGCTTGTCTCCAGTTTCATTCTTAGTGTTAGTATTGAGCTCCAAAATACAGTAAAATCTCAGTAAATGAAAGCCTTTTAAATGGAATTCCGACTTAAGCAGAACACCATTAGTCTGTTGGGTTGGCTGTTTATTAGGAGAATAGAAAAAAAGTTCGTTACGGAGGACCACATTTCTTTCACAACTCGGCGTAAGTGGAACTAAAATTATTTACCCAGAATGAAACTAAGCGACCAATCTCAACGGCATCCCATTACGCATAGCTGCCTGTACCTTTCCTGATTTTTAATGTTTTCTGGTCAGTTCTCTACGTTTTCACAAGACGGGTTTTGTTGGTGCCTCGGCAGCCGTGGTTACTATGACTCTACCATGATCGAGGCTGGTGTACTTTGTTTGCATAGGAAATATTGAACTCTTATTTATCTCACATTGGAGACAAATGTCAGTTATTGATGACTTCGAGATCAGTTGCTTAATAATACGGCTAGATACATAATAAAAATAGTATACATATGTAGTAAAACGGCTATAAATCAGATAATTTTGTCTTCTTCTAGTTACGTGTCATGCTTCTAGCTCAAGTCGGCTGCTGTTTGCAAGTTGCAACTTTTTAAGAAAAAGCTTTGTAATGTAACCAAAGTCATTTGCAATTACAAAGTCATTCCCTGTCGGAACGCAATCAGAGTTTATGCAGTGGCCATGTAAGTGCCCATCGAGGCTACCCCGAACATTAGCGTCATGCTCTCTTGACCATTAAGTGTGTCGCGAAATGTGTGGCATCACCTAATTTATTAGGTTTTCCTCAAGGATATGCTGTCCTCATGGCGCATACATCAAACGTGATTGGAGGGATAGCTAGTCTTCTTGGGGGATTACTTTATGGCAAACTACATTTCTAGACGTTCAATGTTCATAACTCTATTTGCATGTCAGAGGTTATGCTTGTCTCCAGTTTCATTCTTAGTGTTAGTATTGAGCTCCAAAATACAGTAAAATCTCAGTAAATGAAAGCCTTTTAAATGGTATTGCGACTTAAGCAGAACACCAGTAGTCTGTTGGGTTGGCTGTTTATTAGGAGAATAGAAAAAAAGTTCCTTATGGAGGACCACATTTCTTTTACAACTCGGCGTAAATGGAACTAAAATTATTTACCCAGAATGAAAATAAGCGACCAATCTCAACGGCATCCCATTACGCATAGCTGTCTGTACCTTTCCTGATTTTTAATGTTTTCTGGTCAGTTCTCTACGTTTTCACAAGACGGGTTTTGTTGGTGCCTCGGCAGCCGTGGTTACTATGCCTCTACCATGATCGAGGCTGGTGTACTTTGTTTGCATAGGAAATATTGAACTCTTATTTATCTCACATTGGAAACAAATGTCAGTTATTGATGACTTCGAGATCAGTTGCTTAATAATACGGCTAGATATATAATAAAAATATTATAAATATGTAGTAAAACGGCTATATATCAGATAATTTTGTCTTCTTCTAGTTACGTGTCATGCTGCTAGCTCAAGTCGGCGGCTGTTTGCAAGTTGCAACTTTTTAAGAAAAAGCTTTGTAATCACATCTTATAAACCTGTTATCTGATGTTGGCAATAAAGTATCGGCCAGTTGCAAAAGAGCATCTTAAGTAACTTTCAGCTAAATCTCTCAGTAGTAAATGGAACTGCCAATAGACGGATCTTACTCACCTGTTGTCGTGATGTTTCGATTAAAGAGGGTCAACTGTACGAGAAGTTTCAGTGTGCTGAAGGTTTGCGATTTGCTGTTCTTTGGAATGGACAAGAACTCGTGTAGATTTAGACTTGGTTTGTCTAAAAGCCGGGAGGCGCAAGCGTGGTACGCGTTTTAAATTTGGCACGACGAACAACACTGTAAGGCTAGGAAACACCGT
The DNA here is from genome assembly GCF_023375885.2 of Dermacentor andersoni. Classification (NCBI taxonomy): domain Eukaryota; kingdom Metazoa; phylum Arthropoda; class Arachnida; order Ixodida; family Ixodidae; genus Dermacentor; species Dermacentor andersoni. The sequence continues at coordinate 166,158,977 of NC_092815.1, read as the reverse complement.
TCTTTAATCACGTTCACTTTCCGTGGAAAGGGAATTTTTATTTATTTAAGCAACTTGCCCTTTTGTCCCACCCATGCGGTATAGTGCTACTTCTACTAGAGCTCATACATTTATTACGCATCCCTATTTCAGAAGTAATCAAGCCGCTAGGGTTGCATGCTACGAAAGAGCACAATAGCGGTCGATAAGGCGACACTTTGGAGTTCAACACATCGCAAATCGTGCCGACACTTCACCGCATGTTTAAGCCAGTGTTAGCTGCCATCAATCGTACCGCGTGAGGTTCTTTTTAAACTTAAAATTGAAAGCCTATTTGCAGTATTTTGTTTTTCGTTCTGCAGTCATAAAATATGTTAGAAAAAAGTCGCAGTTTCGCCCGAAAGGCGAAGCATACACTGCGATAGCAAATTAGTATACACCTGTACGAAGTAGGGAGAGTAGTTTTGTCGACCGTGTAAATTTGAAAAAAAGAAAATGGGAGCTTAGTAACTAAATTTTAGTTTACATACTACATCACATGCTGAGCTGCAGTACGCAAAAATAGATGGTAAGTAAATAAACAAATATGGTCCGGGCGCACAGGCAAACATGAACACATCGCACTCGGTGACCGAGGGCACTCGCCGTCAAAACGGTTGCGCGAGGAAGCGTGGCAGCAGTAGCGAGCAAAGTGACCTTCGTGCTTTCTGTCGTGTCAACGCAAACTGATCGGCGATAACACAGCACGTACAAAAGTATGAGCCACCTGCAGATCGCTTTCAAGATAGAATGCGCGATCGTATAGGTTCCCCTTGCACGTGGTCGCGAAATACCAAGCTGCTGCCGGAGAACAACACCGGCACCCTCCCTCCTTCCCATTGCCCATACTGTCTTTCGCGCGACGGAAGACGGCGCGCTATTTATCACCTTTTCTCCCGGATTGAGCCGCGATCTTCGGGTATACCCTCGCGTGATCTTACTCGCACATACAGCGCGCGGCGACGGTGTTATTGTCCTTCGACTTTCTACGGAACCTCACGGTGACGGCAAAAACACGCCTGGAGTGTGCCTACCTGCTTAGCTATCCATGTGTCATAAGCTGGTTGGCACTTGGAAAACAACTTATCGTTGTATACTTGCAGCGTGTGTCACCAAGATGGCCTAATCGCTATGAGGGTGTTTTTACAGGCAGATGTAACTTGGTCGGCCAAATACGACAGGCTGTAGATCTCACACATTCCAGGATGAAATGAGCCTCTATATAAACTTCCTAAACACGGGATCTACCGATGCCAGTATCTTTATTCAGGGGAAAATAATACGCCAGAACAGCGACCAGTCATAAATATATCATCACGGGCCATATTGAAAAAGCAAAAAAGCAAACAGGTGGTAGCATATTAGATCCGCTTTTTTAATCCGGGGTAAGTTACATGTATACCCCCGAATGCGCATGCTTTAAAACTACCACGACTGTGTTGCGTGCCGCAATATTCTATTTTTTTTTTTTAATTTTGACTGTGTACTTTATGAGGCTTAAATACTAAGCTTTATTGTTATTCAATATACATTTGATAACTTTCCTCCACGAAATGCATATTTATTCTAATAAAATGAGTATCTTATGACAAATTTGAGAATGAGAAAAAAAATTGGGTTGGTTCACAATATTTTCATGGTTTTGTATAATGGAAGAAACGCTGCCGCAATTCTTGTAACTACAGCGACCAGAATGCAAAGAAAAAGCGTGAAAACGGGTAATAAAACTGGAACAACGATGTCAACAAGAAAAAAAGAAAACATCCTCACTCATTCGAGAAGTAGAACTCTTCAACCAAAGAAAGGTGTAAAGTGGCAAATGAAACAAGTAAGTGAGAAAAGAAGAAACTACGCAGTCGTGTTTGTGCCCACCTGGAAGAGAAAGCGACAAAAAAAATACGGCAGGTGGAAATTCGAGGCCTCCCTGCATACGTCGAATTACCGAGAAATACGATGCCAGAACTTGGTACAGACGGGAGTGGAAGTGAAACGGGCAGCGGCCACTAATCATGTCCATCCGCGTGACAAAAAGCAGGGGCCGACAGCTTTCCGATTGGAACCCGCGCAGGGGGCCGTCGTCCTCCTCCTGACCTTTGCTATTTTTCTTTCACGTTATCTAGACAGTTGATTTCATTCCAGCTTTGTTCTTCCTCACGCTTTTCATGTTGTCGTTTTCTCCAGTATTTCTCCGCAACCATAGCGTTGCGAATATTCACCGCGTATTTCTTGACTTTTTTGTATTGTTGCTTTTGTTTGTCTTGTCCCCGAAATTCGGCATAGATTTGTGTGTACATATATATATATAGAGAGAGAGAGAGAGAGCGAGAGAGAGAGAACTTGTGCCATCGAGTATGTGCGGACTGCCGTCGGGTCTAGTAAGAAAACTTTGGTCGCTGTGTACATGGTCACTCTGGATATGTGCCCGAACAGACAACTTTGGCACTGGGCATGCACCTTTGGGCGTACGCCCATTTCTGGCAAAACCCCTCAAGATCAATGTGCTACTGTGACACCAGAGGCACGAAGTCCTAATTGCATCTAGATGTCTGGTTTACTTCGCTGTGCATACATCTCTCAGCAGCATTCTTACCTGGACACGCATTATACTTCTCCTTGGTCCTCGTGACGCAGGTTAGTCAACACCTTGAGGTGGGGAGGCTGCGCTTGTTACTCGCTATTGTAGCTACCACGGTAACTCAAACAAGCCTCGCCTGATTTACTTTTCAGCATTGCGTTGGATGTGGTCATTTCTTTTTCAGCGTTTCTTTCATTGTTTTAGTTCTCCCGTCTTTGCGATGTGCGTTGGGTAAAAACTAACTGCCGTATATGACCCGAAGAAAGATAAAGAACACAGCATCAAAAAGAAACATTGCATAATAACCCATTCGCAAAACGAATGTACACAGCCATCAAGTTTTGTTCAACCAGAGAACAACTTTCTAGACTCCTGATAAAATGTCAAAAAACGAAAAAAGAGGAAGGTTGTCTCCAATTTGTACGGTTTGTTCAGTACGTGTTGTACAGCTATGAACCATGTGTAACAGTGCACAGTGATATCTTCATATTTTTGACTGTCCACGGATGTATCAGAGCAATTTTATTCACGAACGCACAATTTCGCCTATACGCGTACTGTCACATGTTGTCAATGCATTCTAGTCCAGCTTTGGGGCACTTTGCTGAGGAGGGAATTATATAATGTGTTTCTGAGGATGTCTGGTTCATAGATATAAAAAGAAAACATTCTTGCTACACAATATTTTTTGCTGTCCAATATTCATTGCTGTGGGAGATAGAGGACTTGAACTGTAAGTTGGCATACCGAAATATATAGAATGGACTTTAACCTTGAAATAGTGAATTAAGGAGGCGTGTTGCAGAGTTGGTGTGACCCGGTATTGAAGGGACAAGAACTTGGAAGTAACGTCCTTGCTTACACGAATTCTGAATAAGTACAGACTAAATATTTGCTGCTAAATGTATTCCCTTTCAACTTATCATATCTTACTTGCTGTGTTTCCTTTGATTCTTGCAGGTGATCGTGTGTAACACGTACGCCTTGCGTAGTCTTTGCTGTTCAGAGTAACCTACACCAGAATCTAAGGGAACGCATGTGTGATGGTTCCATATGTATCAGGACGCTCATAGTACAAAATAGGTCACACGTTACACGATGTCTCGGAAACTGTTCATAAGTCGAGCTAACTTCCCGCGCATTACGCAACGTGGTAAATTAATTTGTGCATTGCTGCTGCTGCTGCTAGTTAAAAATGGGTTGCTTCTACGAATTTTTGACGCCTTTTTTTCTGCGACGCTTTTCTGGTATTTTCCAAAGCAAGCTTTCTTGAAAATATATGGTTGATCCCTCTTTCATGGGAACTAGTAGGACACGCAACTGAAGCGGGTCTCCTCAGAAGCTGCTTATTGCACGAGCCGGAGCACTCCGAAAATTCTCCATAAACCACAGGCATTCGCGAACCGCACAAGTGAAACCGTACGAGTTGTTAGTGAATTGCCTTGTGAACTTACGGTCCGCAGCAACGAAACGAGCATGATTTGCGGATCGGCGACCGCTTTGCAGGTTTGCCTGGAGCTCGGCGTTCTAGTGGCGAACGGCGTCCCGATGCGGAGCCGCTTCCGCGGAGGTACGACCATTTTGGTCCGGCTCCGTAGTGTCTTGGGAAGCCAGTTTTGTGGCGATGCGCTCAGCTTTAAGAATGCGAGTGGCAGAGTTCACGGCGTGCGCCGCAAACTCACGAAGGCGTTCTGTTTCACGCCGGCGTGTCTCTCGCCGGACCAAAGTGAAATTCGCCCGTCGGCGTCGTTGCCTTTCGGCGTCGCTTAGCGCAGCTGTTTTCTTAGTTTTCTTAGCCATCGCAAGCGAAGCAGTAGGTGGCGTATAGTGGTAAGTACTGCTGATGCTCGTAGAAGCATCACTCCGTAGGCGACGAGTTGTTGCAGGCTAATCTGACGTGAAATACGAACCATGTCCTGAAACTGCGTAGTCACCTCAGCAGAAGGCCTACACCGCCTACACCAGGCTACACCGCCGGGAACATCCGCTGTACTGAGACTACCGAAGCGCTCACCGTCGGCGATCGTTAGCATCAAAATGCAGCACTTCGCTTCACGACTCCTAGATGGCGGCACCATCCCTTCCAAGAGAGAGCATATTGTATGCGTTTGTGCTGACGTCAGTTCTGTTACAGGAATTTGATGGTGAACCACGCCATAAAACTCTTTTTATTGGCGTCTAATTCAGATATTAGGGGGCATCATGCAGTGTTCATGAAAAACGAGTGCAGCTATATGTTTATGCATATTTAATGTCCTTCCAATAGAAGAACTTACTTGAACTGAATCCAAGCACCACAGCAATCATGTAATTTATAAAATTTATCTTCCAATTACTTTTTTTGTTCTGAGAGCATATAACATCTTACGATCCGCTGTAGAGCGGCTCATTGTGGTGATAAAGAAGGCGTGAATTGGAGGAAGAGCGATAAATTGAAGAGAATCGCCGCGAAATAAGACCTTGTTTAATTAGGTAGTGTAGAGAACGTCAACACCGACAGCGTAGCACATGAATTCCTGAACACACGCCTGCGTTTGTCCTTTATTAGAGGTAAAATTAAACAACACCGTCAACACTAGTCAGTTCTGCGGTCTCAGTAGCCTGGCCCATGTTAAACGGGTGCTTCCCCTATACAAGCGCATTCCGTCTACTCACTCGAAAAAGGCAACAATTAAATGCCACCTTTTTGTTATACTTAGAGCGGTAATAAAGATATGAACAATGTGACCTGCCATTAAAGCCTCAATTATTATTCAAGCGTACGAGAAAAACGATGCTACGTACTTTGTTAGTTGTCACATAGCACTGGTTTATACAATTCCAGGCTTCTGTATCAGTTGACCAAATAAGCCGATGTTGAAATAATCAGTCGGGGAAGGGGGGAAAGGGGGTGGTGTTGTGTTCACAGTTTTAAATGTCAACCGTGAGGTTCACCAGTGCCGTAAGTACTAATGTATTTTAATTTTCATAGTACGTGCTTTAACGGCTCAATAAACAATTTCCTCGGATTAAAACGCTAGAGGTAGGAATCTAGGCATCTTGGTTCTGACTCAAGCCACACGAAAGATAGCGTTTTCAGAACAGGCTACATATCGCTGTTTTGCTGGGCCTGTATGTGTACGGCAGTTTGCAAAAATATGAGCAGCTTTAGATATGCAAACGATCCGTTTAAGTCTAGCCTGGTAGCCTGCGTCATTGTCCATAATGTAGTGCACACTTTAAGCAAGAAGAATACTGGTTTATGCAAGTTGGTTACAATTTATGATCAAAGCTATTTTAACCACATAGGTTTTTTTTACCTCTTGCGATTGTAATTTCGCGAGTCCTTCATACATTCATGTGCCAGTGTCTCTAAAGGGCATACACATTTCTTTTATGTGCTTATAACAAAAGTCATCAGCTTACAAGAACATTGCCGGACGTATGTATTTGACCAACAACGTATAACGCAGAATATGCTTTCTACTGTATTCAGCTCTCCGATGTGCAGAATGCAAGCTCAGTGCAAAGGCCTGCAACATTGACAGGGTTCGGTGAGCACAAGCCGAGCTCATGGTTCTCTCGATTAAGGGAACGCAGACTCTGCACGTTTCAATATATCGCATATTGCAGTCGGAGAAAAGTTAAATAAATATGAAACGAAAACTACGGCAGACCTATCAGAAGCAAAGATTTGTGCAACGAACAAAAAAAGGAACGAAACCTTTAGCGAAAAAGAAAGTGGCACAATGTTTCGCAAACCATGTTTTCGCTGCGACCCACATGGGAGGTGACCTCGCTTCCCGCGAGCCTCATCGCTGGCGCGACGGAAAAGGACAAATGAGACTCTGGGGAAAAATTCTCTCTTTGTCGCCGAATAAACTTTGCGTTTTAGCGCCGTTTACGGGGAAGTCTTTCGTTTGCAGCTTGGCCTATGTTTACTTTCGTTTTTCCTATTGGATCGTACGTTATTACGAAATTGGACGATCAAATCACGGGAGCCTGTGAAGTGTGCTTGAAAATGGCAGCAATTTCTTCCCTTAATACCTAATAAAAAATTCAATAAAAATGAGAACACTAACAAATATTCACGCACTTGCTTTCCGATCTGCTGTTAAATAATGAATTTCAACGATTTCGAAGGTCGTTGTGTCCTAGGCGTTTGTATTTTTCCCTTGTTGGAGAAAGAAAACTTTTTTTCTGTCCTTAGCAATCGGATTGCGAAATACACTTGTAACGGAATTCGCGCGAAAAAAAATGTAATCGTTATCTTCAAATAGAATTTCAGGTGTCGTGCTGCGAGAGTATAGCTGAAATGGTCGTTATAGAACATGCGCTGGCATGTCATTCGGATACGAATGGAGATACTCTTACGCCTCATCTTCGTAAGCTTAGAAAAGTACTCGGTTTTATATGGAGCGCTATAGACACAGGAGTACATTGTCGAGTGAATGTCCTGCAGCAGGACGAGTGATTAATGGGTTAGACATGCGCATGCAGGGAGTACATGATCATGATGCGTATAGTTGGTTGCACGTTTGTGCAAGTAATCAGTGGGGCTGACTCAAATGTTTTGAATAACACACGTGGGAACCTCAAGAGAAATATTCATCCTAAAGCCAACTCCAATTTTCTTATTCGAGGACTTGTAATATGCGGAAACGCTTTTATGAAACAATCATTCAGCTTGTGTGAATAAAACTGATTGTATTTGAGACGAAATGTCAAGTTTTAGTGTCTGTCAAAAGCGAAATTTGAATTCAAGGTATGGGAAATTTTACAAAAAAAGCTGCAAATCATAAAGTTGAAAAAGAAGAAGCCTGAAATTTTCAAATGGGTAACTCTTCACCAAAAGAGTCATCAAATTTCTCTAAAATGAATTCGTTGGAGCAACTAACGCCGAAAAATATGATACGGAATTTACATGTGATATCAATTTGGTGCAATGTTTGCGAAAGTCTTGCAAAGTCCTACTCACAACATAATGCTATATATACTGGGGTGTATAGAACAGCAATTTGGTCCCCTTCAGATGTATTATTAGATTCAGTTTAGCGAATAGCAATATTGTCATTCATTGCTGAGTGACACAGTTGGAAAGTCAAAACTGTGGTTTCCTGAAATATTGCAGTTTTAAACAATTTTTATAGAAAAAGTTTACAGTCTGAATGGAAAATCTGGTTCCCACAGTCACTATATTGTTTTTTTCTAGTTCAACAGGCCTCATCATATCTTGTGCAGTGGTTCGCGAGAAAAACGATTAATCTACTGCCATGTATTTAGATAGGAGCCCCTGAACTAAAGCTTCCTCTTAATTCCAGCACTTCTTGCAAAGCCTTTCCGAAAGTGCCGTGAAGACTTTGAGTATCGCCTTTCAGACCTGTGTCATAAGCATTGTAGGGGAGATACTGAGTGAAAACATACTGAATAAGCTTGCCTCACTAACGATAGATTTTGCCTCTATGACTGCGCTCTGCGCTCGCTGGAGAGGTCATTCCTTCAAAGGCGTTTGATGGAAGCGTTGTCTTTTATCCCATCTGTCTCAGTCCGCAACCAAGGAACCTTTCAAGGTTTATAGTGTCCAAAGTGTATCTCACTTCTCACTTCAAAGTTAAAGTCTATTTACGCATATTGCAAAGAACGCTTGAGCCATAAGTGTCACCTTTTCTATGTGCTGGAGAAATATTGCGCACCAGATTGCCATTCACCAACCAAGCGTCGCGCAAGTGACCTCACACTAGACTCGTTGTGAACGCACCTAAGTGCCTCCTTTTCTGGGTGCATTAAACCGGAGCACTCCATCAATGCCATGGTGTTCAATGGCCGCGCTTTCTCACTGTCCTTCTCTGCGGCAAAGTGACGCCCCTTCTATGTCGCGTCTGGAAGGGCAGCGAAAGGAGAACACCGAGTGTGTCAAACTCGGCCACAATAATAAGCCATCTTCCTGCGTCTATGCTATGGAAAAAAAAGGAAATGAAAGAAAAAAAAAAGTTTCTTCTACAACACTCCACATTCGACCAAGGCACAGTGCACAAGTGGCTTGCAACAGTCTTAGAGAGTTTTTATCCTTCCCACTAAATTGCAGCTGCCCTTCTTAATACGCACCAACCTGTATGTCCGCTTGTAATGAAATAAATGATAAACGGTTCATTGTATGTGTGCGTCCATGCAAATTGTCAACTCACCTCCTTCTCATTGGCCATGTCCTTCTTCTCCCTGACACAAAGCAGGCAGGCCAACCGAGCTCAGCCTTGTTAACCAACCTGCCTTTTTTTCAAGTCTTGTTTTTCGCCCTCTCTTCTACGCAGCACTCGTGGACGATGTTGTAAAATTAGGCGAGGCTTGCATGCTCGCGTCAAGGACAGACATAAAACCTCGAGAGCATTATGCACTTTTATGAATTTTGAAGCCGCCATAAATTTTTGAAGGCTGGTCCCGTATGTGAGGCGGTGAGCCACGCCCACAGACGCAGTGGGCTGCCAGGCGTCTTGTGTGGAGAGCGGCGAAAAAGTCATTCTCTCCCTGAAGATGGTTTATTTCTATTTGTAAGCGATATCCACAACACGGGTCGTAGTTACTAGGTTACTGCACTTTTGCGACACGTTTTCTTAATTTTCAAGCCTATGCCGATCTGCGGTAGAGGTGACTTGACTTTCTAACAGGAGTGTGAGCTCTCATAGTCAAGGCTGGTTACATTTTCTAATCAGTCACCAACGTTGAGCTTCAAGAAAAGTTGACACGGTGTGCAAACTGTACGTGTGAAAGTGAAGCGCATAATCTGAATGACTACGAAAGCGGTTGGCGACTACATTTCACGGAGCCTGCGTCTCAGAGAATCCCTTTTATTTTCGATTACCAAGTGCTTTCTCGGTAGATTAACGTGGATATAGGTCTTCGAACACTTCTTGAGAATGTATCCAATCATAACGAATATATTAACAATATCAGCATTCCTGTTGTTTCCTTTACCCAACTTCTATTGCACTTAGACACTAAAACGCTGCCTGGGCCGCATAATATTCCAAATAAGTTCCTAAAAACATATTCTGACCATGTGGCTCGCCTATAAGCAATATATTTTTCTGACGCCCATCAATTCTGCCACGCTACCTGACGATTGGCGTTTCGCAAGAGTCGTCCCTGTTTTAAGGAAGAGTTCTCCATTACAAACCCGAAATTATCGTCCAATATCCATCATTTCTAATTCCTGTTAGGTGCTTGAGCATGTAATATCAAATATATTAATGAACGCTTCATGTAAGAAAGCATTCAAACTGAAGCGCGACATGTTTTAGGCATAAATACACGACAATAATTCAGTTGATTGCAACAGTTAATGAATTCTCCAAGGTGGATGACGATTTAGTGTTTTTTTGATACAGCGCTGTTCTTTCTCCCTCTGGTTTATCTCTGTGAAAACCTAGATCATCCGCTCGTCCTCGCTCCCTGCTCGGTCGTGATGGAAGTGGACGACCCCGCACGCCTGCCGGCGACGGCGGTGTCAGCGGCGGCCGCCTCCAGGATGCGGATCGGTCAGCAGAGTGACAGCGACAACGAGGACGCCCATGCTTACTTTCTCAGCAGTGAGCACACTTCCGATGACGACTTGCAGCTTGTGCAGATCCGCAGACCGAAGAGAAGGAACCCCAGGACGTCCTCATCGTTAAGCATGCAAACAGTAAGACACACGCAGAGGCCGGACGCCAATACCATCATATTTGTGCCCCTGTTTCCCACCGTCAACATGAACCTACTTAACAGGCAATCTGTGTCGATGTCACTGGAAGCCCTGGTGCTAAATGAAATATCGGACATTCGAGTGAACACCCGATAAAATCTACTGGCGGTTTATGTCCAGCATGCGGCTGCTATGACCACTCTACGCAGCGTAACAGACCTCGATGGCATGCAGGTGCGCTGTTACATCCCTCTAGGATCTGACGTAATCATCGGTGTTATCTACGACGTAGACGTCGCCATCCTTAATAACGTCTTGCCGATTCTTATCAAGCCAGCCAATGATGAGGTCATTGTTGATGCTAAATGGCTAGGCAGTTCACACTGCGTGAAGATTGATCTCAAGGGTACATGCATACTCTCGCATCTTAAGGTGGGACACTTCAGACATGCAGTGTGGTCTTTCATTGCGAAACCTCTTCAGTGCCGCAAATGCATGAAACTGGGACACGTGAGCAGCGTCTGCGAAAATGAGGCAGCATGCCCCCGCTTCGGCGAGCCCCACGCTGCAAATAAATGTGGCGCGGCTGTAATGATGTGTTCAAACTGCGGATGATCACATGACGCTTCATCGAAGAAATGCCCACACACTAAGAAGGAAATGACTATTTTGAAAGAGGTGGCCAGAGATCATTCATCTTATCGCGAAGCCGCCGATAAAATCAGCAAGCGACGTTCCCATCGCCGGTGCTCCTCAAGGAAGACTGTTGCCTCTGCGACGGGCATGCCACTTGCTACAACACCACCTCATCCTCTACCGCCCAAGCCAAACACTCTGCAAAGGACCGCGAAGAACAATGCCACTGACAAGACCACATCTGCATAATCTTGGCAGGCTCTACCGAAACGACAGCATTCACCAACAGAATTACAGCTAACTTTTGCTGGGGCACCTCCGACGTCTACTGTCAGTGACTTGTGCGACCAAGACAGGCAGGTGGCTGATAGGCTACGATCGTTATTTAATACAATGCGCATCATACTGAACACAAGCAGCTCGAAGGGCTCTGTAATTACTGGATGCACTAAATTCAGTGCTGCCTAGCATCGTTTAAGCATCATGGCTCGACCAATAGTCCCCTTCCGCACCGAAGTTAAAAGTGCGCCGATCTTTCAGTGGAATGCCAGGGGTCAAGGGATCCGTATAGCAAGCAGACTTTCGCTAATCTATATTTACAAGTCGCTTCCCCATACTCGTCATTTGCGTACCAAATACATCAACTCCACTCAGACTGTCCGGTTACGAATCTTTCATCTCGTCCACATGCGGTGCGAGCACTAAAGTAATCATCTACATCCGCACGGACTTTACATATGCCGCTAACGTTGTAGAGCCTCATGAAGGAAACCAATATGTGCGCCTGAATGTCAAAGAAGGATGTGTCATTTACGCTAATTGGAGCCTACACATCCCCAGTGAGTCACTTTGACGGCGAACAACATAAGAACATATTAGAAATGAACAATCGCGCCTGAGTTATCACAGGGGACTTCAATGCTCATCACCAGCTATGGCGAAGCACTAAAATGGATTCGAAAGGCAGGAGTCTCGCCTCCTTTGCTTCTGACCATGATCTGTGCTCTATAAATGACAGCAGCCCAATATTTCTTCGAGGCACGACCTATAGTAGCTGTTTGGACTTAACTTTGGTGTCACGGCGCTTTGCCTCGAGTGTCCAATGGTTTACGGACATAAAAACACACGGAAGCGACCATATTCCAGCATACATAAATATTAGAGGAGTTGAGCAACGCTCCTCTACTGTCTTGCGTACAGTTGATTGGTCAAATTTTAAGAAGGATATGAATCACGCATATCGGAAGGCCTTTCACACACTATCGAAGATGCAACCGCAGAGGCATTGAAAACATCCATCTGCTCGCTTACAAGTTCAGCAAGGCGAAGAAACTTGGACATGGAACTGGAACGGCTGCGTACGGCACGCCCACAGAGGGAGAGGATGTATCGGCGCACGAAGTCCGTCTTTGATCTGAGGGCTTCACGGCGCATGCAAAAGAAAGTTCAGTGTCGCATGGATAAATTGGAAGACAAGCGATGGAAAACTTTCTGTCAGTCACTTGATCCCCGAAAATCGCTCTCGCACATGTGGAGAACGATTAGGGGTCTTCGCTAATCTCCGCATCAAAGGAAGCCCTTTGCTGCTCTGGCCCTCTACTAACTCCGCTAGGAACATGAAGTGGTTGAAGAGTTCTGTGCACGGGTTTCTGGGTTCGTGGCCATCATTACTGACGCAGCACTGAAGGACATCTCTGAGGCACGTGTACCAGAAATAAACGTGCTATTTTCACTCGAAGAGCTGGATGCTGCGTTGGCGACCTGCAGGCGTTCTTCGTCACTAGGACCTGATGGCATCACGTATGCTGCCCTATGCCACCTTGGACATGACGCACGTGATGAGCTGCTCAACTACTACAATGAGTGTTGGCAGAACAACGCTGTTCCTAAATAACGTAAATCGAGCCGCTTGATTCCCATTCTGAAACCTGGAAAGTTTCCGCTTGAGCTCTCATCATATCGTCCGACTGCACTTTCGAGCTGCGTCGGCAAAGTGATGGAAAGAATGATTCTTGCTCGTGCGGAATGGTGCCTAGAGCGATTCGACATCTATCCGGACGCCATGCCGGGCTTTCGTCGAGGTCGCTCATCTATCGACAACGTCATTGACTTTGTAACCTGGGTCTTAAGTAAAGAAAAGTCTCAAGCGCCTATCAGTGGCACTTTTTCTAGATATCAAAGGAGCATACGACAATGTCGCCCATGAGGACATACTGAACTCACTGGAGGCTGTTGGAGTTGGTGGCCGGATGCATCAATGGATTCGGGACTATATTACTAAGAGCTGATTTTCTTACAGACCAAAGACGGCCCAACCTCAGAACATTACATCTGCCCTGGTGTGCCGCAGGGTGGAATGTTGAGCCTTATTTTGGTCAACCTCGTCCTGGTAGGACTAGCGGAGTACCTACCGCAGACAGTTCATGTCATACGCTGGTGACATTTGCATCTAGGCATCTGCGGTGACTCGCCCTCAGGCACGAGCCAGGCTTCAGCGGCCAGCAACCATGACGGCGTCTTATCTCCGAGCACAAAGCCTCGGTGTGTCTACTGGAAAGCGCGCATTGATTGGCTGTACGTGCAAACAAATGTCATTGTGTCCTCTTTCGTCAATGCTCAAGATGTATCCTATGTTAAGACGCATCGCTTTCTGGGTGTCATCATTGAACGCAACCTCTCGTGGAGCCCTCAATGCGTGTATCTGAAGAAGTTAGTTGCCGTTGCTCAGGCCTTCAAATTTCTCTGCGGGAAGAACTGCGGTACACCAGTCCATTCTATGATGCAGCTGTACAAGGTACTGTTTCTCGGACTCATACGTTAGAGTCTACCAGTGTTTTCAAATACATGCAAGATGAACTTTCGCGCTTTGGAGAGCATACAAGGTCTAGCCCTACGCACGTGTTTGCTGCTGCCTCGGCGCACCTTAACAGCAGAAACAATTGTCATCGCGGGAGACCATATAATCCAGACACATGTAGCTCTCGACTCTCTCAGAGCGCACATTCGCCATCTGTCAAGGATCCCTGACCATCATTTGGCCTCCCTACCAACCGAGAGGCCTCAAGCGACCTTTTCACGAGTGATTAGAGCTCATCTTATACCATCATCTTTTGCACCGGTGGCGAAGCCTTCATCTCCCCTGTGGGGCCTGCGACAGCCTCAAGTGAGTTTTGCTATTTCTGGAAGTACAAAAAAGTCCCATCATGCATCGTCGGCTCTGAAGCAACTTGCGCTCCTACTACTGCACCCGGCGTATAATGACCACACACACATAAGTACCGATGGTTTGACCTCACCTACCAGCTCAACTGCCGCATTCCTCGTTACAGCTAAGCAGGTTACAATTAGATTCAAATTGTCACACGTGACTACATCTACGTCGGCAGAACTTGCAGCTCTCCATGCCGCTATGACGTACGTCCCCGAAGAGCCAACAGAGGAGTGGGTCGTATTTTGTGTTTCTAAGGCTGCTCTTCACAGTATCAACTCTGCATTACATCACAGAACTTACGAGCAGATGATATCTGACATCAGGGAACTGCACCACCATGCTCTAGAAAGATTAATTAATTAATTAATCATGGGGTTTTACGTGCCAAAACCACTTTCTGATTATGAGGCACGCCGTAGTGGAGGTATGGTATGGTATGGTATGGAGAACTTTATTGGGTCCTGAAGGTCAACCATACGTTGACGCGGGCCGCTCCCACGTTGGGACTGTCAGACCGAGCCCTTCAGCCACATCGCGGGCCTTCTGGACGGAGGACTCCGGAAATTTCGACCACCTGGGGTTCTTTAACGTGCACCTAAATCTAAGTACACGGGTGTTTTCGCATTGCGCCCCCATCGAAATGTGGCCGCCGTGGCCGGGATTCGATCCCGTGACCTTGTACTCAGCAGCCTAACACCATAGCCACTGAGCAACCGCGGCGGGTGCTCTAGAAAGAGGACACCGCATTATATTTCATTGGATTCCTGCTCACTGTGGCATCGTCGGCCACAACCTAGCTGACAAGGCTGCCCGGTCTGCCCACGAAGATTCCCAGAAGGGTCCAACAACTTTGGTGAGGTCGGAAGCTGCCAGGGAACTTTGCCTATTGGCGCGCAAAAAGTCACAATATGTTTGAAGTGGAAGTGCCTTCAATTGCCGTTGACATAAACTGGACCCAACACTACGGCTACAACTGCCATCTAGCCTTTCCCGCGGCGAACGAACCTTGCTGTGCCGCTTGTGGCTGGGAGTGGCGTTCTCGGACGTATACTCCTACAATTTAGCAATGGTTGAGAGCCCGATGTGCGACTCCTGTTGGTGCGAGGAAACCATCGAGCGCCTATTGTGTAGCTGCCCTCGCTACGATGTACGCCTCTCTCTGCGGGCAACTCTACACTGACTGGACTCTGAACCGTTCACCGAGTCAGATACTCACACCGTGGTCACACCCGTAACTGGCACGAAAAGCGATTCGTGCACTAGTGCAATACTTGAAGTGCACCGGCTTAAGAGACCGTTTATAGTGTCCTTGTGTATAGTGCCCCCCCCCCCCCCCCCCACACACGCACTCAGTGCTTACCCTCTCCCTTTTTCCTCGTTCTATTCCCATTACCCCCACCCCCAGTGTAGCGAAGCAAACCGGGTGCTCTTCTGGTTGAACTCCCTGCCTTTCCTGTCCCTGCTTTCTTTCTCTCTCTCTCTTTTCCAAGGTCCTTGATAGAGGCTGCCAGATCGGCTTCATGCTATAATAGTTTTCCAAACCACTTGACAGGGTAGCACAATCAAAGTTAATGTTGAAAATGAAAAGAATCAGTTTGTCATCTCAAATAATAAACTGAATTACCACCAATCTATCCAACACCAAACAGGACGTTGACGTCGACGGATCCTGTTCACTGTTTTTAGATGTATGCTATGTTCCGCAGGGGTCTGTTGTAGGACCACTCCTGTTTAATATTTACAATAATATTATTGTAGACGTGGTTCAATCGTCTGTATCTTTGAAATTATTTGCTGATGATTGGGTAATTTTTACGCCTGTCAATGCAGTCCGTGTAAACTGAATAAACTGGCTGATTGGCGCAAAAGATGGGAAATGGTAATTATCTGCACAAGAGTTGTGCACATGTGCGTTACCAATGAGATTAACAAACTTCGTTGTCCCTGCCGTATAAATAACCCTATTAAAGTAATGAGATTCAAATATCCCAGTCTGACTTTAACAGGCATTCTTAACTGGATGACCCATATAGACAACTCAAGCTCTACAGCCCAAAAAAATTCGGCCTTTTAAAACAAGTTTGGCGACTCCTCTCCTTCACTAAGGCTCATGACCTAGGAAACATCTATCACATCATCATTGGTATGTGGCAGTGTGGTTTGGGACCCTAAAAATGCGAAGGTTAGCTGTCCGTTACGCCTGCAAGCGGTTCAAATGAAATGATTCACCGTCAGCAATGCCAAAGTTGGCCGATCTGGAACCACTTACTCAAAGAAGAAAATCATTATCTTTTAAATTTGTATGCTCTATCTTCTTTGGCAACCCGGGTATACGACAGCACAATTACTTGAAGAAACATACCGGTCGAGCCTCATTTCACCAACAACAAGCTTGTATTTCAATACAAGTTAGTAATACTTCCTTCTTAGGCGCACGTAACGTTACATCATTTTGCGGGTGGGATATTATTTTATTTACTACTGCAGATACGAAAATCTAACGCTACATCATACGTTCTATATTCAGCGAAAGGCTTGGCTACTTTTCTTGGACTTTACACTTATGAAGACGACGTAGTTGACGGCGATGCATTCATTACAGGTGTAAAATACTGTGGTTATAGGAAACTGCGTTGAAAAATTTTAATTTCGAATGCGTAATCACTGTTGGATGTCCTATGCTCAATGTATTTCTTTGACTTCAGCGACCATAGAACGACAGCGCCACCCCTTGGCGCGCTACTAAACCACCTACGACACTTTTAAGCACATTTTAAAGGAACACATGCATCGTGTACAAATAGCATGATGATTATCTTTTGCGAACATGCAATCGCTACGTCCCGCGAGGAATCCACACATTCCAGTTGTAATCATGTGCCGTTTACCAGACGGACCAGAAGCCCCACCCCGAAATGCTGGGTTTCAGGTCTATCCTTCACGTGTCGTGACACCAGCATGAAAAAACAATGGACGCGATGCCACTATGGTAAAAAGCTGTCGATTGGCCCATCTGGAAAAGACACCAGTTGACATTCCTTTGCAAGCACAGCTTTGCCATGCAGTTCCACGCCGGCTTTTCCTCGTCTCGCTTGCCTGTCGTATGCAATCTGCTTATCTGACATCCTGTCGCACGTATCCTGCTGCGCGTGCGGCAGCGCCCGCGTGCAGCCATAAAATGCAGAGTTCGGCCAACCGGAAGTTGATGGCGCATTCAAACAAGAGAAGAAGCGTCAGTGTCACGTTCGCCGCCATTTTGTCTACGAACGTGCTTTCTAGGAAAGTGCTCTGCAAAGAGTAGAGAGGGCCCGTAGAAAGGCTTGCGAAATTAAGAGAGAAAGAAGTCGTTTACTGTGGGTTACGGGCACTCTAAAGGAATTGGCCACATTGTAAAATTATACCTTTTGGTGGCCCTAAAACTAAAATATTGGAACCAGGAGCTCTCGGCATCTTTCTGAACCTAATATAGCAGAGAAGCGTTTGCAACCAAGTGTTTATCGTAAGAATTGCCAGGCAGTATCATTAAAACACAGCGAGCCCCGCAGTCAGGGTGGTTGGCTAAAACGTTCGTGTACACGCGGCTTTGAAGATATCATTGGCTGCTCCCAGGAGTACTGAATCTTTAGGTGTCCTGAGAGAGACCCTGGAAGGTCAAAAGTCGGCTTAATAGGTAGCTTTAGACAAAACTCGACCGAGTATTTCTGCGAAGACCTTAGGGAATTTCTAAAGGTCGCCTAAGGCAGGCAAAACCATTCTAGCCCTTGATCTGGTCTACTCGAAGAGGTGAGCATTACTAGCACGAGAAATTAAAATTCGTCATCATCTTATTAACAAGCATTCAGTAATGAAGTCTTTAAATATTTAACTTATGCCAGATATTACAATTTACAAATTTGCTGCCGGGTAGTTCGCAAGACGGATCCACTTGGAACGAATTCGTAGGAACTTCCGTTGCCCAGCTATAGCGAATCAAGACAGATACTTCTTCGATTTCTCACGCGCAGTGCCCTACACAAGCATTTAACCATGGCCTTTAAACTTCACGCCTCTTTCCTGTGTAAGAGTATGCCTGAAAACAGGCCAGTGAACAAGAGTGATTGCGCGCTTCCTTGGCGCACCGCAACTCAAGTCAAGCTCGAAGTAAAACAAGCGAGGCTCTGGATCCGGTTCTTGAAATATCCTCGGACTCCACACGGTGGATTAACGGCTATGGTATTGCGTTGCTAAGCACGAGGTCGCAGGGTCGAACCCCGGCGGCGGCGGCGGCTACAACCGCGCAAAAATGGCCGTTTTTTGTAGGTCTCGGAAAAAAAATTATTTACCAAAACATATATTATTCCATCACACATTGCAGCATCACATATTATGCATATTGAAATGCTCTTTCCAAAAACATACGTTGCCAAACAAAATATTTAAGTAAAACATAAAAATTCTAGAAAGCGCCATTTTTGCTGCCAGTTGTCAACGCAATAATGAAAAAACATGATGTCTACAAAAATAATAATATCAAAGAAAATTCAGAATACGCGTTTCAAAGATAAATAACCCAGGAATAGTGTCTGAAAAAATAAATGCTCAGTACACCGCTGTTGTTCGGATACAGAAAAGAAACTAAGACTAATTCATCGCTCATGCCATGCGGTTTAGCAATTCTTGGTTTTGGTGAAGCATAGGTGCACTCCACATCTTTCCCACAAAACGTATAATTTTTGCTCAACCTTGTGGTCCTCGCAACACATTTTGCAGTTCCGCCTCTTCAGCATCTTCTGAGGATGGTCCGATGAGAAGTCCAAGGAACGAACTTCAGTTCGCCTTGAGTCACGCACCTCTTCCAGGACCGATCGCTGTCAGCGTAGCGGGCAACTACAAGATTATGCATCCAAGCATATGGTTACATTTTTGCACATTGTCCTTATCTCCTCTGCAGAGAAGAAGTGTACAAAGAAATCCCACGCCATTGTAAACTATCTTGCGCTTATCAGTAGTGATGGGCCGAGATGTGCTACTGGCGGCCTTCTTTGCGTGAACGGAAGTTTCTCTGCTGCCGATGACATCACATCATAACCAAGCGAAGTATACACCGTGGAGATAATCAGTAGAGGTCTGAGGTCGTGCAGAAAGATCGGCAGATAAGCGCGCACAAGGAAGAAGACCATTCAAGACCGTAAAGGGAACTCGCCGGTGAACAGCTGCGAATGTCCCATGCTGACTCAAAAGATCGTCACCGTCAAAGCTTGAATCTGCTTTACTGTCACCTTCGGAATCGTAACTCGAGTCCTCATCGCTAAATTCGAGTGTGGGTGTAGCATAGTTTCGAACAAGATGCTTTTCTTGCGTCTTTTCTCGAAAGACGCCATGAGAGCGACTTTCGATTACTGCGCAGTGACAGCGGCAGCGGCCCTTGCCGGGATATTCCGAGCGAAGCGTTACCGAAACTTTTGGAAACTGGTTGAAAATATCGGGTCCACATGTTGGACAAGCGGCAGACCTTCACAAATACACTTGGGCGGAATAAAACGACTCGAACACAAATCCAAGCTTACTAGTGAACCGGTCGCGTCATTTTTGATTAATTATTACCGTTGAGCACTGGTGGACGGCAAAGCCGGCGATATAATTTGATCCGCAACGTGCTGGGAATGATTTCATTACAAAATTTTGACGCTAGTGTGGCGTAATCGTGAGCGGCATGCTTTTTTCTAGAGCGCGGCAGAACGTGACAGCCACGCTGTTGGTCTGGGTACCTGTGTTTGCCCTTCGGTAGACGGTATATGGCGCCTCCTCGCAAGCTACGAACCGCTGCTAAAGAGGCGAATTGTGGAGCACAGCACGCGGCTGCAACCAGGCAACATGGGCCTCAGTAGACTGCTGGGCAGAGACCAAGACAAGCCGCAGCACAATCCGCAGCTTGCCGTCGACGCCAGGCGAACAGTTCAAATCGTTCTCGTGAAAGGACGCTAAGAGGTTTCGCCGCGAAGACCGTGTAGTGCGTGGTCCCTAAAATGGAACGCCTATGGAGCCGCTCCTGCAGCTTATGCTTTGACTGTGCCCCGTGTGCCGCACAGGCCTGTGACTTTTTTGTCTAGAAGCCGTTTGATCGGTGGTCGGTATTCTCATTAAATGAAGCCCATGCACCATTGAAGCTCTCAGCCTCGGAAGACAGCAATTTCGTTGTTCACATCACTCCGCGTGCATACATTCGCTTAACTCACCCCCAATCGGCACGTTGCCACTACGCTGGCAGAGATAACTGTACTTTGGACACCAAGCAAGAATCTAGGTGACAAAGTCATCTCGCAAAAAAGGCTGACGTGGAGGGGAGAGGACGGCGTGCTCTTTTGCTACGAGAGGTGGCGAAGAAAGAAATGCAAAAAAAAAATAACTGAAGGTAATAACGAATACAGCCCCCACATTCCCTGCTAATGGACGAACTGCTCGACCCATGAATAATGGAAGAACCGGACGGCTCGCGGGGTGGGGAGGGGGGGGGGGAGGGAGCCCTCAATGATGTTACTCGCCGTGATGGATAAGGCACATAGGTAGCGCTTGGTATTTGTTGGGGCGCACGCTTTCACCCTTTGCTCATCTCTCTGTGCCGAGCTTTGAGTGTGTGCGCTCTTCCTTCTCGGTTAGCCGTAATATCTTGCCTCCCTCGACACCGCCTGGGCGCTCGGTTCTTTTGCCACCACGTCCTTCATTCTTTGTGTGCACATTGTTGCTCGTGTGACGTGCCCGTGGGAGGTCGGTATGGTAAATAGACGCTGACGCACACGTGCTCGCCGGAGGACATTGTGTGGTCGCCTTGTCCGGCTTCTGAGGTTCTGTGCCAACTAGCGCGCTTCCTGATTTCTCGAGGAACACGCTGCGTGAATCTTATACGAAGGATTCCACCAGGAAAGTGACTCTTCGGGAAGGCTGTTGCTACTGAGGCGTGGTTATTGGCGCACTCATCGTCGCGCTGTTCTCGCACCTCCTGTGTGATTATGCTAAAGCCACGGAAGCACGCATTATGTGATACCTTTCCCTTTTACCGGTGGAACGCGCCTAATCAAAGGAGACCCATGTCTTAGGCCACTGTCTCTACATACCGGAACAAAATGATCTTTGTCGTTAGGTTAAGTTTACGGCAGAACACTGTCATCTCTTTGGGTCGCCCTATACTTGGGATCTCCCTCGGCTTTCCCGTCCATTAGTGCCGTCTTTTGGGAACACCGGCACTAAACATGCCAAGCAATGAAGCTACACGCGATGAAGAAACGCAAAGAAGCCAGTCTTCCTCGACGCCCTGCTCACGCGTCGCGCAGCCGCCTAACGTCCCCCGAACAAAACGGCGGGGACCGCTATCCGCAGCTGCAGTCGTCATAGGTAAGGCATAGATATATGAGGTAATCACGAAGTCAGGGCAACACCGGGCGGAACCGCTGTTAATTACTGAGACTAATTACGATGCATAATAATATTTTTTGGTATGTGCACAGGAAGTTTTGTGAAGCTTAAGAATTAGTTATGCCTGGCAACAGACCCTCTTTTTCTGAGTATATTGTGTTGGAAGCGCCTCTATATAGCTCAGAATTATTCCGAACTGTATTTTGTGATGCTCCCATGAGCCTCACGGATTTATTGGTTGCACCAATGAAAAGGCCTACTGGTCGGTGCCAGCTGTACCGCTGGTTTTATTTCATCTTTAACAGTTTATTTAGTTGCCGCGTCCACATAAGCACGAAAAATTCTTGTAGGCGGAGCAAGGTGTTGCGGATGGAGCTGGACAATTCTGGCGCTTAGCGTAGCATCAAATACCTAGCCAGAATTGGGAAATCAACTTTACTGACCGCGATTTAGAAGTCCAGGAGTGAATTACAAAGAAATATGGCGGCACTCGCCGGCGCCTGTTTGAGTTCGTCGCTTGCATGCCTGCTTTTGCACTTTTAGACATATTTTTGCTGCCAGCAAAAAAGCGACGAGGCCTCATTTTCATAAAGCAATGCAGTAGTTTTATTCCCCGCCCACTCAAACACAGCATCGTCTAATTCTAAAGGAATATTTTTCTTTCTTACGATTTCTTAAAGATGATACCTTGATTTACCTTATGTTATTGAATCTCAATTTATCTTAAATGATAGTAGACACTTTAACTGGCATCGGTGCACGATAGATGCACCCACTGACATTATTCCTCAGATATTTGACGTCCACCGGGAAGTCGAGTCTGCCAGAATGGACAGGCAGAGGCCCCTCTGTTGAAGTTTGCAGCCTTTTTTGAGACTTGGCATGACATTTACTGTAGCAGCCCTTGTTGCTATTGCTATCATTCACTCTCTGTAAGACGTAGACGAACTTTCATGGCAGCGAACCACAATGCATGATCCAACAAGGACGTGGTCAGACATAGTTGTGGGTTCTCTTGTCATTTCGTATGTCGTCACATTGAACAAGAATTATTATGAAAGTAATAGCAAATGAGTCCTACGGAGGTCCATAAGATGAAGGAAAGCTCCTGAGAGGAAAAACTTGTCCTCCACCCTGCCGTAGATCGAAACGGAAATAAATAATAATAAAACAATAAGAAATAAAGAGAAACAAAAAGCCATAGTGGTTTTCGAGAAAGGAACTTTAGCTGCTGCGCAAAATTTGTCTTGGTCCGGAGATAAAACCAGAAAGCTAAGTTTTTTCGTGGTTGGTCACTCTACCGTCTAAGCTAACTAGGAGAGTAGCAGATCACAGAGCAACGCCAAATTAGTCGACAACTCGAAGCCACGGACTCTATAAGTGCCACATTATTCAGTGTCCGTGTGTTTACATATTCTGAATGCTATATTCTGGAGGAATACCATTCTACGGAGGTTAGGGTAGCTAATTAAGTAGTAAGATTAAATGGCAAAAAAAAAAAAGAAAACGCCGTGTGTTTGGAATTTGTAATAGTAGCAGTTGATAGCGATTTAACGCCCTAAAAGGAAGACATGGTCTAGCAAATAGGCCAAAGTTGAGGGTTTCGGTATTCTGCTTGACAGCCCTCAGTTTTTTCTACCCAGCCACAGGTCTCGATACGCAACTTTGTATGCGTGTGTGTGTTCGTTTTTTTTTTGAAAATTTTATCCAACCGATAAGGGGCAACGGATCTCGGAATCGCACCTCCGAACGCGTGCTCCGAAAAAAAAAAAAAAAAAAGATGCCATAGCCACTGGGCTATTGTGTTTGGATATGGCTGAAAATGCCAAGGCGAACAAATAATAGCTACTGGGTCCAATTACGAGGACTCGCCTCTTTGATTTCTGTCCAAGCGAACAATTCCCTTTGTCTTAATAACAATTTTTTTTTTCAATGAAACATCACTTTTTCCAATGCCTTCTTGGTTTCCTTTCTTTTTTTGTTCGCATCATATAAACAAATACAATTTGTTTCAGAGGAGACTAAGTATGAATGACACAGGAATCTGGGGAATCATATAGAGTGAACTTCAACGCGCACATTTGTTTGTTACACCGTTTCTGCTATCGAAATGTACTTGTTATGTTGGCTTTTGCTGCATTGGAATACTAAAGTTCAAGAAAAAATATGTATTCAGGGAAATTTCAGGTTTACGCCGCCCACGTATAAAGAACACTCTTATTTGAAGCATTTTCTGTTGTCACATTTGCATTTGCACTTGCGTGCGTGTGTGCGCGTGCTTCAAGCCAGTGAGCATGCAGATACCGCACAACTCAGAACTGGCATACAGTGACGTTTTGAACCAGAATTAGCCATAAAACATAAGGAGCATTGCAAATAACGCCATGTTAACTTTTTTACCTCGATATACTATGCCTAGAGTACAAGGCCGCCATAAGAAATTAATGAAGTAAAACCTGCCGTAACACGCTTTGCCCTCTAACGTACACCAACGAAAATGAACAAGTACAAACCTCCCGCCACCTTTGGTACAAATATTTATTCCTCACTTTTACAGGCTTCATTTTGCGTCTATTTCTTCTTAGAGAAAAAGCGCCATTAGCATCCGTTCACATTTTAAGGCACAGAATTAAAGGCACCGATTTCTCATGCCGGAAAGGCTTGTATATTGAGTTTACAAAATAATTGTGCGAAACAAAAAGAGACCGCTTGTCTTTTGCAGGCCTAGTCTTACGGTCACCTTCGTTATCTGATATTTTCCTTCGTCCTATAAAACAGGTACCTTATCTGACGAATATCCAAGAGGAATAAAATACACCGACGTGTGTTAAGAGGCCATCCCCTTCCCTCAAGCACAGCGGAAGTGTAACCGCCAGACACTTAACTGCAAAACGTCTACCGCTAAAACTGCAAGGAATTCGTGTCGGAGAGCTCTCACCTCTGGTCTTGTTAATTTAACGCTGGACCTCTTCTATAAAGCAGCCTAAACATGTGTTCGAGATGCCTCCCGCTCCAATGCTTATCTCTGGACTAGGAGACAGAAAGCCGCTTGGGCACTGCTTAGAGGTGCGGGAAAGCGCTGTGATACGATGAGACCCGAGACGTACTGAGGCAACAATTATTTCGTGCAGTATTAAACGAGCCGGAGCACCACATCTTTCGGTACGGAAGTTAGAGAGCGCGGCTAGGAATTCTTCCACGTTTTCACTTAGTACAGGGCGTGTAGTTCTCCACAGTCACCGTGTTTTTCCCATTCTTTTTGCGACAGGGTCATTGTAGAAATTTTCCATGTCGAGAATTCCTTGGCATAATTGCAAATTCTTTAGCACGCAGCCTCCACACCAGACCAGTGCAGGCTGCGAGCGCTCAAGGTAGCGCAGAACTTAGGGGCATATTAGTGGGAAGGTGGTGTTACGTTCCGAGAAATTATCGCGAGAGTCGGCACAGGTGCACTTTGTGATGGCGGATGAGTCAGGGGGAAAAAAAGAGATCAAAATATAAATTAGGATAAAGGGTAAAATAAATGAAAGGAGCAACAATAATATTAAAAAGAATACAAACATTTTGTGCTGATCGAAAACGCAGTTCGCCGTTAAGGTATTTAGCGCTGGGTGAACAGGAAGTTTCTAAGCTACGCTTAAAAGAAGGATGTGTTTTTTGTCCTATTTAGACTCGTGGGCCCGTATCCACGAAATGTTCTTACGCTAAAAGCGTTCGTGCCACTCAGTAGTGATGCAGGACAGGTTAGCGAAGGCGACCAGCCAATGAACAGCTGCAGAAGAGTACGCATTTGGGCTAGTTGGTTCAGGATTGGGAGAAGTCACAAGAGCTAAACAACAAGACGAAAAGAAGGACATGGACCAGAGCACTGTGGTCGGTGTCCTTCTCTTCGTCCTGTTGTATAGCGCTGTTTAATGCTCGTAAAAAAAGCACTTACGAAAGAAAAGCTTTGTGAATTCGGCCCCTGGTTATTTCATATTACCGTAGCCTAAAAACTCTGGTTTCAAAGAAAAACAAGATAATTTAAAGTTAAAACTGGTGCTTCCCAAGCACTTCGATATACGTTCAGATAGATTTCCAGATGACCTTTTTTGGCGGGGAATAGGCAGCGCTCACCTACGTTTTTTTTTTCTTTTTTGAAGCTATGTCACACACATTCGTGAAGACGGAAAGCCGCCATTACTAGGCGAAGATGGTTTGCTTCGATGCAACGTTTCATTAGGAACTGCTTCACGTATCTGTGTTGCTGCTTTCCTTGCTTAACAGAACGCGCTTGAGAAGGTCTCGTAGCGTGTTTAGTAACGCTTTTCCTACATAAAAAGTGGTTGCTTTTGAGCCGCTGCTTGCTTGACTTCTGATTCGCCACGAAGACCGTGGAGTTCGTTCTTACAATCTCTTCCTTCATAAGAACCACTTGTAACTCTGAACTAACGCATTAATTGATGTTTCAATGAGTAGTGCTCAAGGTTGGTCATGAGCTTCCAGAAATCAAGCCTCTCTGAAGTTACGCAATAAAGCGCTAATGCGCCGTTGTTACGCTCATTAGGTTTAAAACTGTTTCTTAGGCACTGAGAAGCGCTTCACTATTAATAAAGGCCTTCTGTTTGAATGTGACATTTAAGATAAATTAGCAGCGAGGACTCCTGTTTGGCTAATACGTGAACTGCCAAACCAGTCATATTTACAACCTGTCTTTCTGCGTGTGAAATTCTATGAGCACTTAATAGTCTACGCGTCCGCCACTCTTGTTTTATAGGAATCTAAACCAAGGTCACTGATCAATATACACCTAGTTGACTTCGCACAACGCGCCGGTTTGCAAGAAACGCAAATCAGTTGTGCGTGCAAAAAAGTGGGAAGGAACAATTAGTTCACACGTGAGTGAGTGAGTGAGTGAGTGAGTGAGTGAGTGAGTGAGTGAGTGAGTGAGTGAGTGAGTGAGTGAGTGAGTGAGTGAGTGAGTGAGTGAGTGAGTGAGTGTGGGAAGGAGGGAGGCAGGAAGTCAACGAGTGAGGGGTGTAGGGAGGGAGGGAGCATAGTGAGATAGAGAGTGAGCGAATGAGCAAGCTAACGGATGATTGAGCTTTGTAAGTTTGGGTAAACTTAGCGTTTCAGTTGCACACCTTTAGTTCTCGACTTACATGTCCCGTGCAGTATTTGTTTGCATAGATGAAGCATATCGCGCGGTGTGCATTGACAAATAGCAAGAAAGCATGCTCCAGGAACTTTGCAAGTGGATCGATATTTCTTGCCTCCTTTTCCAAAGACTTCAAGGAAGATCTGACATTTCGGTTTATTGCCTGCAGACCGTACCGTGAGCGATAGTAGTTATAGCATGTTGATTGCGAATGGATCGAAAGCAGGAGGAGGTGAAGGAGTAGATTTTATTGAAGAAAAAGGAGGAGAGGTGGGCTTAGAGAGCGTGTCTCTAGCCAGCGCCTCCTCATTGGGGAAAGGGGAAGTGGGAAATACAGGGAAAGGTAGGGGGCAGGTGATTATGTTATGGTACAATAAACTACTATAAACACGTTGTCCAATACGCGGGTGCACGCTGTGGACAAAATACATGCAAGAGTAATCTTTTCCACACAAACAGTTATCGCGCAAACACATTTCGCAATATCTGCACGCCGCACAGGTTCTGGAGGCGATCATCTAAACTAGTCTCACGTAGAAAGTTCAAGAGTAACTTTATGGCACGTTGGGCATGGTCAGCTCTTCTCCACGTGCTTAAAAGCATTTTTTCCGAAAAGGGGCGGGAGTCCAAGCAGCCAACAGTGGACTTGAGTGTTCTTTGCTCGGCCCCATATTGAGGCCATACGCAAAGTACGTGAGCTATTGTTTCGGGAATGTGACGGACGCTACAGTCAGGGTCCCACGCTTGTCCAATCGTGTGAAGGTATCGGTGAGTGTATGCCACAACGAGACGTAATCGATGGATGAGTGCTTCCTGGCTTCTCCGCAACCCAAGTGGAAGCCGGAATCATAAGCTAGCGTCAATTCTATAAAGGCGCTCGTGCTGATGTTCAGGGTTATCCCATTGTAACGCCATAGAGGCTTTCATGGAGTTGTGGAGCAAGGCGTTGATGTCATAACGGCAAAATTGAATTCTTATAATGTTCCCGCCAGTGTGCGCCTTTTTTGCTTCCGCGTCAGGTTGTTCCTTTCCAGCTATTCCACAATGGCTAGAAATCCACGGCAGCACGATGGTATACCCAGATTGAGACGCCTCAGCAAGCAGAGACATGATATCATAAACCAGAGGTCTACATGCGGATATGTGATTCGTACAATTAGTGATGAGTTGCAGTGCTGGTTTTGAGTCACAGAACACTGTCCACTTCTCGCGGCTTTGTTGCCGTGTGCGGTGGATTGCTTCTCGAACTCCAGTCAACTCAGCTGCTGTAGACGACATTCGGTGTCTTATCTTGAACCGTTGTGCGATCCCCATACCAGCTACCGTGTAATCTGCCGCGGAAGAGGTCTTTGTCACTGAACCATCTGCAAAAACATGTTGGGTGTATCCATACATGCAAGCAATGTAGGATAACGCGAAATGCTTCAGCCCAGCAAGCGGCATTTTCGACTTCTTCGTTATTCCAGGGATTGAGTCTCACCGTTGGCTTTGTCATCGTCCAGAGTATAACTTCTGGTATGCCATGCGGTTTGAAATCTGAGGGTAATAATTCTTGCTGTGACAACAAGGCTTCTGAGTAGGCGGCGACAGGCCGTATGTTTATGACGTTCGTCAGTGGATTCTTCCTGTGTCTATTCAGTAGCCTTAGACGCACTCGCAATGGCTCATGTTGCAGATAAACTCGGGCGGGTCACGCATGTGCCTTTGCAATAGTGCCCCAAGTGCACGCAAATCGTGGTAGTCCTAGGAAAATTCTGAGTGCGCGAGCCTGAACACGTTCAAATGTGCGTACAGCAGTTGTACTGACCCGAGAAAGTACAGGCGCACTGTAGCCGAGGTAGCCAACAAAAAGTGCCTGGTAGAGCTGTATACAACTCTTCCATCTCTTCTATAGAAGAGATGATTTGGATGGCCCCCACGATTTTTCAGACATATGTCGAATGATTTGAGTAAAGCTGTCCAGCTTTTTTCTTAATGCAGAGATGTGCTTCGACCAAAACAATTCACTGTCGATGACGACTCCGAGAATGTCGTAGTGCGTTACCGAAGCAAAACTCGTATATACAAGGCAGCTGATGACCTAGAAGCTTTCTGGAGCCGTGATGGTGTCTACATCATATAAAAAGCATAAGCCTCTTCTTTACACGCCTCGCTTATGCTTTATATGACATAGGTCCGTCGACATTGGGGTACTTGTGGTCGCACGCCAACGTTTATTGCTGATTAAGTGCTACATCAATTTTTAGAGCGCAGCTCTTAGGAGTCCGTTCCTGCGAATCGGCATCGGAGACCTAACCGATTAACGAGCACAGCGAAAGAAGAAAGAGCGAACGCGGAGCGAGAGATGGAAGACGCGAGCCGTGAACGGCAGATACCAATGAGAGCAGGCCCTTCAGTGACCTGCGCGCGGGAAACTCGGGTCATGCGTACCCGTCCGATCGCTCGTTTCGTACTGTCGTCGGCTCGCCTCAGCTCTCGCTTGCGCTTGTTTGGTTTGCTTGGTTTGGTATCATTCGCGGTTGCCTCGATTGCCATGGTTTGTAAGTTTTGTATTCTGACTGCATGCGCGACGCGAATTATTTTGTAGTTTCTAGAAGCCACGCGGGCACCAGCGACTACACTGGAACCTTCGACGAGTCATGTACAAAAGCCGACGCGCTTGGCCCGCAGATCACATTTCCGACTACCACCGAGTCTGCTCGCCGCTATCGTTGTGCTTGAGTTTTACTTGTTTTACTGGGCACTAGTTCGCCAAATGAACAGTTACGTTTCTTACTCAAAGTTTCGCCACTGTATTGTTCTTCACGTTTACTGCCTTGTAACAATATAGTCACGATACAAAATAGCGTCAGCCGGTTCTTTCTGAACAATGAGCCACGAAACTGGTGGTCGTACTTCGTCTACCGCAGTTGCTAAACTAGCTGCCGAGCAGAGGCTCAGCGCCAGCACCCAGAGGACCCTGGCGTTGAGAAGCAAAATCTTTGCGCCAGTATACGGAGAATTTAAAACACCTAAACAGCTGCGCTCAAAATTCTCATTGGTGACTGTCGTAATCGTTGGGGAATTGTATTGTCCTTTAGTATCTTTTATGTTTGTTGTCCTCTAAAGCGTAATTTCAGCTAGTGCCTTTATTCGATCTTTGTTATTTATTAGGTGTGAAAAAGAACAGTATTCACAACCGTCAACCTAAAAGTGCCGTGCAGCCCCTGTAGAACACGCTCCAGGCAACGTTCCTGCGTTACATGAATGGAAGTTACAACGGCGACGCAATATTGGCTGAGCAGCTTTCCAGCAACGAAGCAACCGTGGCACATGGCGACATTCAATACGCTCGCGGCCGTCTGTGCCGGACGTCACTGAGGACTGTCTGTCTCGCATTAACTTATGCAGCGCGCCGAAAGGAATTCAATTATTGGCCATGTCTGGCTTGCTAGTATTAGATTACCTGGTGAAGGAACGCGCGGTACGGTCTCGCTTTCTGCCCGAGACACGCCACAGAATAGATTGCGGGTGACACTGCGGACCTCCGGGGCAAACGCGAACTCTCGCTGATGTAACAGCTTGGGGCAGAGTGTCGGACTAGTGGTAACCTGTGCGAGTAGAAAACGATTCATGATTACTACAGTACTAATCAACGTATACGAAGGAAGGACTGTAGCCAAAGAGATACTCTCCTCTTCTTCGTGCGGAAAAGGGAGAGTGCGCTGCCCGGAAGGAGTTATCTTTGAAGCCTCAATGTTGATTGGAAGGATTTTACTGCACGGCTTTATCAAAATTGATAGGAACATGCTAAACATAACGACACATGCTGTCGGTTCCTAAAAGGTCGTATGAATATCTTAGGCGAGAGCTGTGAGAAAGCTCTGCAGTTGTAATTTACCCGTTTTCATAAAATTGGTATTGGCTGTTTCCTTAGCTTCTTGTGTTGATGCCGGTAGAAGAAAGGCGTCCTGTAGAAACAGGATATCGCAGGAAACGAATAAACGAATACTAAGCGTAACAGCAACAAGATCGAGAAACGATTCGCAAATAAAGTCTGTTATTAACGCACAACATACAGAATGTTTAACTCATGCCGCTTCATCATAAACCAATCAAAGTAAGCGTCAAGAAATTGTAACACTGAAAGGAAACTCTTATGAGAGAAGAAATTGGTATGTGGAATCAATATATATATATATATATATATATATATATATATATATATATATTGAACATCCCGCACTAGGAAGTGCGGGACGTTCGATAGTGAACCTATAACGAGAGTAATCTTTCTTGCATCGGCATGTTGAATTGAGCATGCAAGGCACTGTTGAAGCCACACCATCTGAGCAAGGGCCCTCGGATAGGTTGCGTACCTGGTAAGGTTGGGAGGGTTCAGAGCAGGTGTCACACATCAGTGTCTTGTGCCGGTGTGATACATTTGGGTCAGATGGCGTCGTCCTTGATGAAGCTCTTCAACTGTAGGCGGCGCGTGGGGTGAAAGCTCTAATATCCTTGCTGAGATTTCCCTTCCACCCGCTGCAAGTTTGAAATAAAAGGCTTCATAAAAGACGACGCGACCTCACTCAAATGTATAACGGGCACAAGGCACCGAGCCCATATCCTCCTTAGCGAAAGTTCCTCCGCTTTCAGATTCTACAATAGTTGTGGCAATTATCCTGCGGAGAAACGCATGTTAACAACAAGAAAAATCGAAGAACACAGTTATTCTAACGCCGGTACAAGAATATGGGTGTGGGCTTCACTTTATTTGCGCTTATATCAGCCGTTTATTCGGACATAGTTTGCTAAATTTGGTAGGTTGAATTCATAACCCTTTTAAAATAAAACGTAATGATTATTTTTGCTCAACTGAACATAAAACAAGAGATTTGGTTACCTATAAGAAGTTGACGGCTACTCAAATTCACGTATGAGTATTATTACAAAAATGAAAGAAGATTGTGATTAGCAGAACTAGCACGTAACGTCACAGGACAAGGAAACCGAGCGGAAATGCAAAAGAGAGTACACTGAAACTTCTGTCATGTCAGAGCCAAAAGCTCGAGAACAGATAGGGCCACACACTGTACTCAATCGTGACACATCGACGTGTAGTTATAGTTCCGAACGCTTACGGAAGATCCAAGATGAACGGGCGTACAGACGCAGAAAATATGCAGACGACATAATACACGGCGTAAGTCAAAAGGTGCGTAAGTCAAAAGTGCACTGCATCACACACACACACACACACAAACACACACACACACACACACACACACACACACACACACACACACACACACACACACACACACACACACACACACACACACACACACACACACACACACACACACACACACACACACACGCACACACACACACACACACTGTTAGGATTGGGGGCTCAATCCCATCGCTCGAGATCCGTTGCCAAGATTGGAGTCCGGCATGAATTCGAAGGTAGCTGGCCCATGCCGTCGTCCAACTTAAACACGCTGAGGACGTTGATGAAGGGAAGAACTGCTTCTCATCGAGAACGAGGAAAATGGGTTTATTTACAGAAATTAAATCAGTCTAACATGACTGCTTAAGAAAAAGAGTGTCAGTCCAACATGACTGCTCAAGAGAAAGGGTGTCAGTCCAACCTGACTGCACGAGAGAAGTGTGTCGAGCCTCCGCCCAACAGCCGTTTTTAAACACTAGGTCCTCCGGCGATGCAAGGCAGCGAATGTTCGTTTCGTCATCGTAAAACTAGCCGCCTCCCGCGAGCGAAGGTCTGGAGCCGACGACAGAGGGGCGTCGTTCCGCAGTATCGTTTACGCCCACACACACACGCAAACACACAGGTGCGAAGGACTGGGGCCGACGACAGAGGGGCGCCGTTCCGCAGTATCTTTTACGCCTACACACACGCAAACACACAGGTGCGAAGGACTGGAGCCGCCGTCAGAGGGGAGTCGTTCCGGGAAGCTCGGAGACATTCTGGGTAGGCCGTTGTCCCGCTGCGGCTTGCTCATGCGTAGCAAAATCAGGTTCGCGCTGGGGACCTCGGGCACAATAGTTCGTCCGTCGAACCCGTTTCGTCACAACGGAGATGGGGCTCGTGGATGGAGGCGGTTTTCAGCACAAAGCCCGCTTCTTCGAACGCAGTCTAGCTGCAGCGACGGAGAGTGGGGGATGCGCGCCTTGTCCCCCAGTCGTAATTGGGTGGCAATTTTTCCTTGCAGCTCGCCATTCTTAACAACACACACACACACGCGCGCGCGCGCACGCTCACACAATCCCACAATAAAAACAAGTACGATACACCAGTCGACCCTAAGCACATATATATACTAACAATGTGCACACAAATACAACTATGGAGGTGGGTTGCGATTACATTACTCTACCGAACGCAGCACTTTGTACACGTTTATGACGCCGGTCCCGTTAAACAAATGGTAAAGTGCGTTCAATTATTTTCATTGCGTTTCCGATGGCCTAGGACCGTGAAATTCACTAGTTACCGGTGAACTTTAACTTGACATGCGATGACCATGTCATATATGAACAAGCACAAGCGTGCTTCATTCGGATTTTCTGAAATACCAAGACAGCGCTCATAGTTCATATTTCTGTGGATCCAACAGCGTAATTTATTAATTCAACCTAACATAATAATAACGTATTGTTGATTGCACGAGAGCCAGAACTTGTTTAGATAAAAGCAGAGAATAAACGAATGCAGACTGGAAACATCTTTATAGCGGAAACGAAAAGATGGATGTCTATTTTTTGAGATGAATATCTCAAAGAGTGTGCGTTGTACTGCATCAGAAGCAAGAAATAAAGAAAAATGAAAGCCTGGGCTCTGAGCATCGTGAGAGATCCAGAGTCTCGTGAAAAAGAGAGCGAAAGCAAATCTTCAAACCTTGGACGGTAGGCATGGTTCGAAGATTGCAGGGCAGATCACAGAGCAGAGTATTACTATTAGACTCACGGCGAAACGCATCTCTTGCATTTTGCTTCCTCCCTTAGGTTCACAGACTTCATGCGACATCGGAGGTCGATACAGAAAGGTGCACCGCGCGTTACGTTGCCATAAATGGGATCACCAGAGAACGGCTCGTAGAACGCAAAACGAACCGAACGGCAGCATAAAATGGGTGTATACTCTTGTTCTTCGATCGGCGGTCGTCCTTCTGTTTGCCGGTCCATTCTGTACATACGGTTGGCTTGTAGGAGAGGCTGACGGAGGAAGACGTGCCCCACGACGAACATTCTTGTAATGTACAGAAACGACCATACTCGTGTGGGTGGGGGCCCTCCTTCGCTCTAGTACCGCGAATAAGTGCCTAGAATAAATACTGTAGTCACTATAATCTAGTCACTATAATTTGTGCTTTCTTCGGCGTTCCTTTCAAACCTAATCGAGATGCTCTTGAAGCGTGGGCCTTCTCTTTGATACTTCCTTTGCGATATTTGTCTGGTACCGAATGGTTCTCCAAGATGTAGCTTTCACTATTAGAAACAACTTTAAACGTATATATTGATTCCATCTATTTTGAGAAAAAATAGATGGAAATGCAAAGCGCTAAAGTTACAGGGAAGTGACAACCAATATTAGAAGTAATGCGGAAATCGTTCGTCAAAGTGTGAGCTGTTGACGAAGGTGTACGCCGAAATAACTTGGTCCAATAATGATCACGTGTCCATCTAGGCGCAGCATTTTGTTTGCTACAAACATATAGAGATTGTAACCGTCATTAGCCGTCATGGTTAATCCATTACTTCGTGAGGCCTCCGCTTGGAACTTGGCTGCCCTCAAGACCAAATTCATGCCGTATTTGTGAAAAAGCGAAGCATTCTGTTTTGACACACTGAATAAAAAATATTGAAAAGAGCGAAATGTCGCCCGAAAATGCTTCCTTGGGCTGCCAAATTTGTTCTACTATTAAAAGAACTTCGGAAAGGGTAGTTTATCAGAAAATATTAAATAAGGCGTCAGTCTGTCACGCACCAAATGTTCTGGCTGATTAACTTATCTCAAAAGCTCACTGACAAATACGAAGTGAACTAATTTATTTTGCAAAAGCTCAGGCGGATACGAAGTTTTGGGAATCGCAGCAAGAACTACTTGCAAAGCGGATTTCGTTCCCCTCGCGTACTGCAGACAGATAATTCGAAGGTCGCACGACAGCGTCACTAAGTAGGTTGGGCCCCTTAACGTACCTATACGAGACAAGAATCACTCTCTGCGGAACACCCTCACAAAGACATGCGTGGTTCATTATGCGCACGAGAAGACAGAAGCTTTTCAAGAGGTGCGCTAGCCGCCTGGTCACGCCAGGCAGCGCCAAAACTTTTCCTTTCCGTTTCGAAAGACTGGTTCGATCCTAGTAGTTAAAGTGTCGAGGGCAAAACTAGACGAAAACAAATAGGGATCCCTTGGAACATGAAGAAATGGTGCGCGGAGAGAAGGCAGCTTTTTCTCACGTCGTCTACGTTCCGCCCTCGTGTAGGAGGGGAGTAGGATGTGCGGCTGCGAGGATCCAAAGAACCGAGCTGCTTTCATTTGCATGGGCTTTTGCTTGACTTGTTTTTTTCCTTACATTGATTCGCTAGCGCTGCCCCCTACTTGATGCAGTGATGCAGTTGAGCGTGGGTGACAGATTTTGTGGCACAGATGTGATGTTGCAGGGGCGTGCTGACGATTGAATGGGTTATGTTATGTCAGGCTTAATGAAAATAAATTGTCAAGGCCCACCCCCCCACATATTTATATATATATATATATATATATATATATATATATATATATATATATATATATATATATATATATATATATATATAGGCATTGTAAGCGGTGGGTCATTCAATCAACTTCCTCCTGATTTATTTCACTTTACTCCGCAGTTGCAGAATAGAGCCATCGCGAAGCGCTTTTGATTTAACTCTTGGCAAAAGCCAGGAATTGCTACAGCAAGGATTCTTAGTTAGCGCCGTGACCTACATCTTTTGTGTGGTAATGAATTAGCAGCGTTGAAAGTTCCTTTTTGACAGCTCTCAATAAAGTAAAGTTAGTATCCTGCTTGGTAATGAACTCCAATTCATAATTAAAGATAACGCCTGCAAGCCTTAATATCCTCCGATATCGCTTTTTTTTACACTACAGTGCGATATAGAAAGCTCTTTTTATTTCATGCTATATAGCATCGCACATATTAAAAGGCGGACACGGGAAAACAAAAACAGCAAAAAACCATTCAAGAAGAATTGGTTGGCAGGCTGATGACAGCTGGGGCTGTAAGTAATGACTTACCGAGCACATTATCTTGTGTCGCGTAGAAGTTAATCGGCGTCGCAAAAAATAAGTAAACTTACGAAAGAACAAAGGCATTGCGGCGAAGGCCGTGGTGTGTGGCTATCCCGACAGCTGGGAAGGCCACGCAGCTTCATTAGGCGCCGCCGAATGCGTTGGCGGTCATCAGTAGTCGTTAACCTCCGTGATTCGAGGTCGCGCCACTGTCATCGAACGGCTTTCACCTTTTGTTTTGTCGTTCCCCAAGAGCAAGTATATTTGGTTCTGGAGCGTTCGTACCACGCAGTTAAAAATACACCAAACATAGGAACAATAAGTTTGTACCCATGAGCCATTCTTTCCAAACTCTAGTTTAAGCTTGTATACAAAGACAAGCGCTGCAGTGTATACCGAAGTGCAGCCAGGAGAGAACATCCCAAAAAAGAAGCTCGCTTGCCACGGCGGTTCAGTGCTCTATTCCAATAATGTAGTAGGATTGAGCTGGCATGACTAATATAGCTAAAATGACGTTTGTTGCGCCATAAAAAGTCGCAGCTTCGCCCGAAAGCCGAAGCATCGATTGTGATAGCAAATTAGGAGACAGCCATACGAAGTGCGGATAGTGCTTCTATCGGCCGTGTCAACTTGTAAACACCCGCTTGCTAACTAAATTAACAAGTACGGTAAGAGCGCACACAGCAAACATGAACCCATCACACTAGATGACCGCGGACACTCGTTGTCAGAACGCTGGCGTGAGGAAACGCGGCAGCAGCAGCGAGCGGAGTGATCTTCGGGCTGTCTATCACTTTAACGCAAAGAGAACACACAGCACGCACAAAGGTACGAGCCACCCACGCACCTAGACTCTGCCCCCAACGCAGAACGCTCTCAGGATAAGGCCGCGCGACCGCGCGCAGCCACCACTTGCGCAGTTACAGCCGGAGTAGAACAATGCACCCTGCCTCCCCTCACCCCCGGGCCTCGCAACCTTGGGTGTGTTGCGCGCGGCGAAAGACTTCACGCTTCTTCCCCGCTTTCCTCCCTTTCGCGCGGTCGATATTGAGCTGTGACCATCGGCTTCCTTCGCACGCTTGCCCTCGCATATGGAGAGTAGGGCGCGCGGCGGCGGTGTTATCACCCTTGGACTTTACACAGAACATCACGGCGTTGGCGATGGCGACAGCAAAAATGTGCATGAAATGCCCATATAATTGCTATCGCAGTATTACAAATAACTTCAGCGGCAAGTTACCGTTATATCTGTCAAGTTTTCTGGTTAGTTTGGACGATCGCTTACAACTGTTTCTATTTTATTATTCCGCTATTATGGCAATACTGAGGATAAAATACAAGTATAAGAGATATGTAGATTTATTGCAACTCTATTTCAATAAGCCTCAGCTGCAGATCAAGCTGCTTTCTGTCATGTTCTCAGCTGCATTTTCGCACAACTTTAGCGCTCTTCTTCGCACCAAATATCGTTTAAATTAGCCCTCCCCTCCCCAACCCATTAACAAGTTTATTTTCGTAGTATGGATAAAACAGGTTGATTATTTTTAATAATTAAGGCCTGACACCTATTTTTTTTATAACTTCGTGCTGGTACGCAGTGGCAGTTAGACATCGGAAATTTCAAAGTATGTTATTGTATTTTGGATCATCCGACGCAGTAACAATCCTTAAAACTCTTCTTGTTCAATGCCTGGCTTGTCGTAATTCAATGTTCTTTGCCGAATAACAAAAATATTAACTCGGTCCGAGAATATCTCATCCAAAGCAATCACGTCATTCTGCCGTGAGACTGCAACTTCAAGGTGCACCCCACTGCCTGTCTTTTCCTTTTGCGACTTTTCTTGCTTCTGAAGACACTCTGGCCTAAGTGTTGCTTTTTTGGGAGGTGCAGGGGTATTTTAAAAGCTTGATTTATTATTATAGCTCAATCTATTGCTCTCTTTACTTAGGGTCGCTTAAATTAGCTAGCTTGTTTTGCAAACTTTCACAATGGAAGGGGGGTAATGTTGGAATAGTTCCATTAAAAGAAGAACAGTACCGTATATTATCGTTAGCATGAAACCTATCAGAAATAACGCGGCGAAAAGCACATAAACTAATGGTGAAGCCAAAGAAGGCGGCGACTTTAGCTTTATATTTTTGTACGATGTTTTTTTTTTTCTTGTGGTTGCCAGGGTACCGTTAGATTCGTCACTATTATTTAGTACAGGAAAGCTTGCCAATTTGGTTTTTAGGCAATCTTGTTGTTATTTCTGACGTGCGCTGCTGTAAACCACCTTACAGCTTAGTTACCTGATGGAATACGGGTAAGGCTTATTTACAGTTATGCAGGAATTTTTCAGGCAGTCATTTCATTTTACGCAGCAACATTTCCGAACTTCATTGGCCTCTAATAAAAATTACCGAGAGCATAGTGTGGAATTGAAATTCTACACTAGGATGTTATATATCTATGTATATAACTAAGTCAGTGTATAAAAATTTTAGGTTGTTTCGTTACCTCTACGGTAGTTTCGCTCGCATGCCTAGTTTTTTTTTTTCGTACATTTCTGCTGTGGCCATTTGTTGAACTTCAACGGAGTTCACCAGCGTAACTCAACGGTCAGCTTCCTAGAAAAATGAGCAAACACGACCCCAAGTTTAACAACTTTCACTTAGAAATATCGAGAGGGTACGCCGTTCAAATAATATATGTTTTTGAGGAAGTTAGTCACGATGTTTGCGTAGCGCTAAAGCAGTCCGCTAATCTTAAACTAAAGCACTGCTGAAACTCAGCAATGACGTTACGGCAGTGTGCTGTAGATATGCATGGTAATAAAAGGACGTACCCTCTGTACAGTGGTAGCTATAAGTTGTTGGAAGTGAGGAGGCCTTCTAAAAGAAGTACATATATATATATATCTATATATATATATATCGAATGTTGTAAATTTAGTTATGTTAGTGCGCTGTGGTGAAAGTCTACAGATGGCCGAATTAAGCAATGTCCAAAATTCCTGGACCTGTACACAAAAGTTTGCTATGGAAACGGTGATATATTTGCCCGCGAATGTACTATATCACTGGTGTTTGCAGACCTTTCTCAAATGCAGGATTCTAATTATCTGTTGTTGTTTTCCTTGTTCGTATGTGCTGATGGTCCATATAATGACGTCCGACATGAGGCACGTATCCGAGATAACAGATACTTAGCTTTTGCCGAAATGACACCAAGTAAAACAAATATGGAATCGCCGTGAAGCTTGCCTGATCTGAATGCCATAAACGGCAAAACGTGGCGCATCAACTTGAGCAGCATAGAGATAAGTGCAACGATCGATCGAGCGAGTTGCAGCAGGTTGTACAATGTACGAGCAGAAATCGGCAAGCCACATTTGTTATTGGTTCTTATTTGCGTTCGATAATCGCATAAAACGTGGGCGCACTCACGTATCGCCATCACGGATCATGAAACTTGGAATCGATATCTTGTACAACCTAGTGCTTCACACGACCGAAACTGAAGACGATTATCTTTATATGCATGTTTGTCTCGGACATTACGTCCACGTTTACTTGTTCGTAATTCGTCATACGCGTGTGCTCGGCACTCGGTATAGTCTGTAGTGCCAGCTCCCCTCGTCGTTTGTCTTTACTGTTCCAGCACCAGCTGGAACAGTGTCAGTGTATCTAGCACCAGCTGTCGCCTAGTCTACATGTAGTGCTGTTGACTAGTCTATACTAGCCTAGCCTAGACTTTTCGACATAGGCCATACTTCCTGGATCTACAATATTTCGTCAAATAAGTATTTTTTACGTGAAAAGCAGTAGCTATCACCATAATAGAGAACTAAACATCTTTCCTTCTATTTTCAATAAAAGCCGTGAGCCACAGTAACGAAAATGTAATAGTTGCATTTTGTGTGTGTGTACAATAGACATCCTTTATAAAAGCAAAACTTACGACATTTTTTATAGTGCGTCTTGTAATCAAGCACACAGGTTTTGTTATATCAAAAGATAACGTCAATAATGGGGTCCCTACCTTCACCATCATTGCAAACGAGCGCATCGACACGTGTTAGAGAATGTTTTCTCAGCTTTAACACCCAGCAATAGCTTACTTGGCCATGTTTTCTTTTTTAATGTTTTCCAATAATCCCATGGCTACAAAGCATGCGCTTTACACCGGTGAAATTTCACTCCCCACATATGTATATATATATACATACAAGTATAGATACTGGCATACAAGTATAGGCGGCATCAAATCATCACACTTCGTAGGAAGATTTCACAACTTTCCCTTTTCCACAAACTCTATTACAATTTTCCACATCTCAGGAACACTCTCTTACTTCCGCCCAACCGCTTTTCTAAGCGACTCTTTAACAACCTGAGTCGACAACGTCTCCATGGTTCCTCTAATGCCTTTAACAAATCTTTCTTACCCAGTGCTATTGAATTGTGGGACGCGCTACCCAACAGCATAGTAAATGAAAGTAATCCGGATAAATTTAGACACCTCTTGTCATGTTTTCTAAACCCTTAACCTACCAGTACTATGCTGTTACTCTAACGTCTAAGTTCTTTTTTTTTTCACTTTTCTCTTATATTGCCGGTTGTGTTGCCATTTCTTCTTCCGGTTCGTACCTTACTTTATTTTTGTATTTTTAAAAATTTTTCTTGCCCGTCGTCTACTAGCATGTACACTAAGTTTTGTTTACCGTTATACTAATGAGTTAACCGTTGTATAATAATGACCATAGTGTTTCTTGATGCTTTTGCCCCCCCCCCCCCCTTATGTAATACCCTGAAAAGGGTCCTTAAGGGTCAATAAATGATGATCATATATATATATATATATATGGTCACGCTGTAGTGATGGTGAAGAACGACGTACTGTAAAAACTGTGCATTATAATTTTAACGCATTATTGTGCGAACTTGTGGCGCTATAACGTAAACCTATTCCAAATTTTTCTCTTACAATTCTGCAATCGGCCCTCCGGGATTGGTCAAAAACTTTTTTCGACCACCCCGCTTCACCTGTCGGTCGCACGAAGTCACGAAAACCGTGATAGCTCCCCATCTGGTATGACGTTTGCACACTGATTATGCATAATTTGACCGAACAAAAGAAAAATTGTTATTTCTGATTCGACGCCTTTTCGCCATTAGCTTTCGGCTATTGGTCAAAAGCCTTCGGGCTCCACCCACTGCACCTGCCTGTCAGGCGACGTCTCAAAACCGAAAGAACTCACCGCGTCAAAGTGACATGCACGCACTAAAAATACATTAATACGCTGAACAAAACTCAATTTTCTTTTGAATAGCCACAAGCTGCCCCGTTCCGAAAGGAATAAAAGATGGCTGTCGCCGATTGCTCAGGCACTGGCTTCTCGCACTTGCGGGAGAGCACGGGTTTATTTGCGTATAATAAATGTTTTTGCGTAGCCGTGTAACGTTTTTGAGCAATTTCGGCATGTTTACAACCTCGTTGTGCCAACTCTTCTTTGCTGAGGATCCGTTTTAGCGTCATTCTTAAACTTCCGTTGCATGCCACCGCAATTTTCGACCATCCGCCGCAAGCTAAGTAAGGGAAAGCGGGTCAATCGCAGACGCCGGCACCACCCTTTTTGTCGAGTTATCGATTTTCAGTGCAGTGGCTCGGCCCCAGTGAATCCCTCTCCACTTAAGCGTGCTCCTTGCCTCTTATCAGCCAATTTGATGAGCCGCTCAGTGTAGGCAATGTGATTCGTTTTTTAAACCAAGCAAAAGTAACCTCCTATGAACGAGGAGAGCGTTTGATTGGTCTGTTCAGACAACCCTGCGGGTGACCGCCCGATGCATTGCGTCAGCGGTTACGTTAATTTGACGTCAGAAGATTAGAATAAAAAGATATTGGAATAGTCTTATGTTATAGGGCCCTTGTTTGCAGCAAAGCAAGTAATTC
The DNA here is from genome assembly GCF_023375885.2 of Dermacentor andersoni. NCBI lineage: Eukaryota > Metazoa > Arthropoda > Arachnida > Ixodida > Ixodidae > Dermacentor > Dermacentor andersoni. Next base: position 166,117,127 of record NC_092815.1, on the reverse strand, counting down.
CCATGAATAGCGATAGCGGCGAGCCAAGTCAGGCATCGTCGAAAATTTGGTCTGCGATCTGCAAGTCAAGCGCGTCGGCTCTTACACATAAGTCGTGGCAGGTTCAAGCGTAATTGCTGTTTTCCGCGGCACCTCCAGAATGTACTACACAGTTCGCGTCGTGCGTACAATCAAATTACTCAAGAGTCGGTGACTACGGACAATGGGCAGGAACATCTATAACATTCGATACACTTACGATACATGCAGGCGCACCCTACACGGAGCGACTACGATTAACATTTCTTGGTGCGTGAGACGCGGTCACTGGAGCAATAGAAATGAGTACGTATATATATATATATATATATATATATATATATATATATATATATATATATATATATATATATATATATATTTGAGTAGGTTCTAGAGAAAATGCATTTGATATTGTTTAAACCCAGCGAAGACACAATAGTGAGGCGACTTTCTCAAAGCTATTTCTACCATGAAGGCGTACTTTGTCAAGTGATGTGACTAGCATGAGTATACAGAGGGTCCCACATAACTTGTGCCAAGAATTTAAAAATTTGCTGTGAACAAGAGCCTAATAACATAAAACAGAAAGTGAATTGAACCGAACGCATACTATTCTTGATAGCCTATATTAACTCATACATTTTTTTTCCTCATAACTCACTAATTAATTAAGTTCAGTTACGCAACTTTTTAATTATGGGCTGAGGATCCCAAGATTGAAACGCAGATTTGTAGAGCACCTTCAGAAACCACAGATATGGTTGTTTCCTTTACGATATATCTTGCGTAGTCCTTTCTTTTTTTTTTCGGTATGCAAAGAAAGCCCGTTAGATATGAAAAAAGCCACGTGAAGGAGCGTTTGCGCAGCGGAATTGTGCTGCTCTCAAGCATGCGTTTGGTGAACAAGGTCGACTCTATCGTGACTGGCGACGAGGAGGCGGCAGGGCGTTCTTTTTCTCATCGGCAGCGCTCGGACAGCAGCATGCATTTTCACCGTTAGGAACTTTAGAGACATGTTAGTGCACGCAAAAGTCAGCCAACATCTTTCCCCCGCAATAAAAGCATGTTGTCGCCCAAAGTGCAAAACCTGCAGGCACCTTCAAAGCGACATTAAACTTATAAGCACCGGAAATTGTTATACACACGAAGTCAAATCTAGCTTTACTTGTACAAGTTCGGATGTGATTTATACGCTTTAATGATCCTTCAGTAAGAAAGAATATATCGGTAAAACGACGCAATCAATAAACATCAGACTAAACGGGCATCGCGCGGACACAGCTAAAAAACTTGACAAAGCCGCCGCCGAGCATTTCAACCAACCAAGTCATACCTCTCATGAACTTAAGCTCTACATCTTACCGTCTAATTTCCCTTCGGAAGGAGAAATAAAATAGAGAGAATCATACCTTATTCATAAGTTCAAGATATTGCAACCAATATGCATAAACGTTTCAGAAAGAGCTTTAGAATCTATTTGCTTTGCTAAATTTCAAGCTGTAGGCGACAACACTTTGTTTGATTTCTTGGCGTTTCTTTTCTTCTTCCCGTTTTCTTCCTTTTATTTGTTTATTCCATTTAGGCATTTTCTTTTATTATCTTTTTTTTCACGAGCACCGGTTTCTGCCGCTCCTTCTATTTCTTTCATAGACACTATAGCCCACGACCACCAGCGAAACAGGTACTAGTGGGGTGCTGTGCACGCCGGTGACACGCCGGCTGACACACGGCCGTTGACATGCGATTGACAGGCGGCCGTGTCACTGGCCTTGTGCACAGCACTACTTAATTCTCAATTCGACACCCTCGCCGCTAACACACCTTCGCTCCTTGCCGCAACCACCCGCATTACGCCATCTTCCCTTTAGAAGAACCCCACCTATACATACTGTGGCGAGGACAGCACATGTTGCCTTCAGGAAGACATGCCCACCTGTCGAAACGTTGGCTCCTGCTTTCGCCTTGTTCTCGTTTTGCTCACCATCTTGAATTTCAATCTCCCTCCTTCCCCCTGTTTTCCCTCACTCTCGCTAGGCACCCTCATGGACATCCGCTCCGTAGGGAGGGATCAAACCACTCTTACATGCACTGCTGTCTTTGTTATCTCTGTAAAAACTAGTTAATTAGGCACCAGCTAATGATGAAATTTACGCCAATCGTAGAGCAAGCTTTATTGCTGCTTTCAGCTGGATATTTTCAGCAGTTTTTGTGAATCTGCATTTTGCGAGGGTAGGGGCGGCTGCTTAAGTTCTCCTATGTTATTTTTCACATCTGCTTTCGGTCAGTTGCTTTGTCGGGCTTCTTGCCTTGCCACCGAAACATGATCATAGAAATAGCATTTGTTATTTTTATTGGCAGAGGCTGAAAGTATACAAGAATAATATCGACCCGTTTGCTGAATTCAAATTTTTATTGGCTGAGGCTGAAAATATATAAGAATAATATTGACCCGTTTATTGAATTCAAAGTTTCATTGTCATTAACAGAAATACGGAAACTCTTATTCATCGATAAATGCTAGGCACTGCCTACAGAAACCATTTTACACAGAATTGGCTGTTCGGAAACCCGCGAATGTGACTGTCGATTTGTAGACGAAGATATATATCACCTCCATCTAGAGTGCCCGCATGACGATACACCAAGACGACGACTGAAATCACCCCAATTACATTAGATGGTGGACCTTTCAGTTTAATGAAACGTTGGGTCCTTGGCCAACAACGTCCTTGCAGAAGAGCGCTTTAAAAGCACTAAATACTTTTCTTGAAGACAGCGGCATCGTTGGCCGTTATTAACGCTTTTATTGTTCCTTTCATTTCAGTGTAGCTGTATATATGTATGTGTTTGTGAATTATATTATGTTGACTGTTCTCTTGTGACTATATGCCATAATGCATTTACAAGACGTATGTGACACCCGCTCACTAGGGACTGTGTTATTAGGCGACGGTATCATTTCAATCTTTGAGAGTTTTCCCTACAGAACTGTAGAGACATTTAACTTGTATATTGCATGTACCACGAGTTTCTTACGTCGTAGTGTTACTGTGAAAACGCTGCGTGACAAGTCCTGGTGCTTATGTGAAAAGGTTATTTGATATGTAATCTTGAACCCCGTATGTTGTAAGACAGAACCACTCAAGAGCTAAGGAGTAGCCGGCGCCTTAAATTGTGCGTCAACATCCCCTTATATCATAACAATAATAAAAGGGATAAGAATCGTATAGTGTACACCCCCGTAACAACATGGTGTCATCTTTATCGAACAAATTTGGGCCACTGTGAAATAGTGCCATTCTTAGTAGTTATATAGTTTGTAAACCTTTCGCTTAAAGCATTTTGTCCGATATAAGCAAATGCTTAAATGAAAGCGCTATTTCCAAAGGCTGAAAACATGGTTTGCAACATGGCCATTGCAAGAGCCGTTCGTCAGTGAATGCGTTCGACGCATTTATGCGTCTTCTTTTTGCTGTAGCGCTTGATTATTCACCTCCTGACAAGAGCAAACTCTCAGACAAAAGTGGCATTGTTCACAAAGGCCTTACTGTGATCATGGTGTGTAAAAAATTATGAAGGCGTTTCGGCAACATTTAAACATGTTCTACAAAGTCACTCGTGTTTCCACATGTTTCATGCCAGAGTATCAATATTTGTAAGGAGTTGTTTTATTTGCTACTCAACCATGCTATTAATACCTTCTTATCTGCACAGCAGATCATGCTTCATTCTAGCACATAGCATAGGAGTTGTCTCGGATGGTTGCGCATACCTTAAAAGCAGCTTCGATTGACGCTGGTAAACTGACGACAATGAAGCTGATGCCACTGTGTTCTTCCAAAACATTTTGCGACCTATGGGGGCTCTAATGCCTTCATTGATTCATCGGCCACCGAGCCGTCACCTATCGGGGAAAGCGGCCTGAACGACGCGAATAGCGCGCCCTTGATAAGAATGGGGGCACGAGAAAACAGTGAAAAACAAGAGGGAGCAAGGAGCATGCCGTGTGATAAAACCTCATACACATTCCCATTTATTTCCTCGCTATCTGTTATGGCGCTATGACGTGACCGCGCGCCTAATGCTTTACAGTTCCAAGACCAAGCGTCTGCAAATGAATGAAACAAATGGTTCAAATAGAAGGGGACGTCAAAAAAATCAATGCGCTTCCTAGATTGTTTACTCGCGTTCGCGTTTTCTGGCAGCGTGATAAGCACGTACGTGCAGTGGAAGAAAAACGCAACGAAATAGTGCATAAGGATGCCGATATGAATCGTGCGCTGCTGCAGCTGCAATAGCTGGGAACTAAACTCCGCGTAACCTTCTTGTTTTGAGGCAGTTCAAATCATCATATGCGGCGTCTTCTCCCATGAAGTCAAGGTGTAAGTGTAGATGCAGTAAAGTACGTTGGCTATTCGATTCATGTGGTTGTGTCTAACCCAAATCGGGCTCTTCGAATTCCCATATCGTTCACTGCATGAGTGGAAGTCTTGACTGCGGCTGGGTTGATGTTTTCAGGTAGCGTGCGAGGGTCTCATGGCCAGCTGCTTGCTCCTAAAACTTCACCTTCAATATGCCATTTGTCAAAACGATGTCCCACATTCGCCACCATGGCCTTGAGTGGTGCCGGGTAACACTGTCCCGCGTTACACCTTGTAAGCATAAACTCTCGTCCACGCAGACGTGAGAACTGCCGTCACCGTAGCATGATTAGTGGTGAAAAGCACACGTAATGCGCAAATTGTGGCTTTAACTCCTACAGGCGTCAAGTTGTATTTTCGTCGACTTCCATTTCCCGTTAGCTTAGCATTTTCTACGCTTCAATTAAGACCTACGAATAATTTCTCCTATGATTTGCTTGGCTTGATTATCCCTTGCCTTCATATGGTTGTAGCTAACAAAGATCGGGTCCCTCAGTTCTACTTCTCGTTCGTATGAATACGCTAATGTTTCCTCATTCTATTCACAGTGATGAATAACTCCAGCCAGTGCCACTTTCTCCGAACAGATGCAGAACAGACGATATGCGGGTACCATGCATTGCACGACGAAATGCAGCTTGCTATAAAAACAGCGCAAACGTATTGATGCTTACCTGCAAACTTCGTGTCATCGATGAAAATTGCGCAAGGCACCATATTCTGGTTCATATAAATTTTACTTTTAACTTCGATATAGCACATATTACAGCACGATCTATACTACAAGAACACGAAATCCAGAACTCGACGACTTATCATCTGGTGAAGACGTGAATTTATATTAGAAATAAAAACAGAACTTCGAGCAATGTTTTTGGTGCGTGTTCCACTTTTCTACACCTCATTTGAAATGCAGCATTACAACACAACCATCAAACATTTATTAATTCTTCTGACTACGAGCTCATTTGCTGCAACAAACGCCTAATCACAGCGGGCACCAGCGTATTCCCAAGAACTGCTTTGCAGTGCTTGGGAATACGGGAACCACCACAGCGTTGTCTGCGGCTGCCTGCAATATACATGCTCGAACGCCAACACTGACAGAGTATGTCTGCCGCACAACACGCCGCAGAATGTGCGAGTGGTTTGAGTGTTCCGCTCCGATATGCTCACTGTTCGATGGGCTTGAGTTTGCATCCCAGCGGTGGTAGTGAGCAGTGGGCCGTTTTTTTTGCGTTAGAGGGTGAAAAAGGGAATCTTAGGAATGTGATGTAGCCTGAAGATGGAATCATCTCGATCAAGGCTCAGCAGTAAGGCCCGACGTAAGCAAGAAGACAGCAAACACAGTTACGAGATTTCAATTGCCGCGACATGTAGTAAAAAAAAAGGAGCACTTTTCGTTGCGTTCACCGCGCAAGATAGTCGCCATGAGGTATTGTGAACTCGCTGTTGAACGCGGAATAGATCTGACATGGACGCTTGCATTACAAAATCAGTTCACGCTCTGAAATTTACAGCGAGCTTGCGTTAACGTATCTCGTGTATTCGAGGGCCTAAAGCTCGAAAGTAGCCTCTGTTTACAAATCGGATCACGATTTGCATTTCTTTTTCTCGATTTCGAACAGCTCGTTGTGAGTAGTAGGCACGAGAAGACAGGTCTCTTTTTTTGTGTGTGTGCGTGTGTATGTGTAGTTTTGGCACGCAAGAACAATCGATACACAAGCATCGCTCATTCGGTGTCTAAATGTTTACGTTCCTACCCAATGCCGTATGCAGACACCTAATGTACGACGCGTATGTTGAGATGGTTAAGTCACTACGAGGTTCGTTTTGTCCGGTAATGATTGCGGGCCGCACGCTATCGATCCATTCGTGAGAACTGCAACACGTGCGTTTAATCTTGGAATTCACGCGACTACTGCGTTGCATCTCCGCTTATGAAACGAAGTCAGAATAGCGTTGCGGCTGAATCCGCAGTATAATGTAAATAAAGCTTCAGCACAGGACAAAATTACAGAGTGCCTAGCGTTCTCTTGTTTTGTCTTTTTGTGAATATTTACTCAGAGAGAAATGCGGCGCTGCAGTATGCTGTTGTTTTCATGGAATTTGGGAATATGGCGGTTTCATATTGGAAGCTTTCGAGGTGAACAAGGACATCGGGAAGATGTGTCTAACCACAGCATACCGTCTGTTACAACACATTCTTTTGTTAAAACAGTGCTTAAAATGCAATTTTGTTATTATGAGAAAGCATTTCCTTTATTGAACCATGCGAACTCGTACTGAGTTGTGCAATTGTATGAAAAGGTAACAGCATCAGTGGCCAATAAGGTTGGAAGGAAAATCACATGGTCTGCGTTCACTGCACCTCTGTGTCAGGTTCAATTGACTGTTCTCTTTTTTTAATTCCTTGTTGCAATAAGCGTGAATAAACAATAACGAAAGAGTTATGGCGTGCCAACGAATACGTGAAAGGATCATTTCATTGCAAGTAAGCAAAATTTCAGACATAACCATGTTTTATTGTCAGCCACGTTCAAGAGAGGCTTCGGATATCCACAGGTGACAACCACAGTGGCACAGTTCCCATTGGGAAACTCGCACAGATGGTGGAACCAGATTTTTTTCTATGTAATGTTGTAAGAATCCCTATGATACATTGACTGGAGTGACAAACACTTGTGCGTCTGCAACTTACCCCCCCCCCTCCCCCCCCCCCCAAGAAAATAACTTGTTCGAGAGAACGTCATCTTAAAAACCAAATAGGGAAATCAAATGACGTAGGTCTTGCTGTGAAATGTGCAGCACTGTTTCTCACATACGTCCTTTCAATACCGCGTAATTCAATCGCCGTTTTTGTGCAGTTGATGATGGACCATGCAAAATAATTTAGAGCAATATAATGCTTATGTTCAGAGAAATTGTGCGTTAGATCAGCACATGTTTTTTTTTTTCATTCGTCATGCTTATACTTTACCTCGTTCGGTGCCAATAATCAATGGTACATATCAATGTTCTGCCAAAACGATGTATTAGACTCTTTCTTATTTCCGTGACACTGTTCTTGCGTACGCGTAAGCGGCTTTGTTGCTGAAGTATTTTTGCTAGAGTATTGCACTTATTCAGAAATAATGTGATTAGCTGAAGGCATTCATAGAAATATTTCAATTATTAGAACTTTTTGGCTATAGGTGACCAACAAACTTTCATGAGGGAATACACCAGCGGCAACTGTTCTGAGTGGAATTTAACTAAGCATGCATACTCATGGCTAGACACAAAAGGGGCCTTCTTTGAGCACAGTGCAATATAATTTACTCACTTTTCTTTCTAAATCATGCTGCTCTTCATAGCAATAGAGGTACGTTCTCTTTCGTGTTCGTTTTTGTTATGGATCTGTCTGCGCCTGTTCACGTGAAGTAACACGGGCTTAGCGCTTTGAGGGAACAAAATAGAAAATGTGGAGATAATGCTCTTTTGGCGGTGAACTGATCATTTTTAGTATAAGTTAATCATCATCTTTAGCCAACATGACTTCGTTACAACGTTTTTTTTTTCTTTCGCTTGGGTTGCCACGCGGCATAACGTTACAGTGGAGGTAAATATAAGGATACAGGCAAGTTTTATAGAGATATCGCAACAGTGACATAAAATGTGTTGTTCATAATCAATATTTCGTAGTCTTCAACTTGATCATTGTCAAATTTTGCACATTTAAGAACACTTTGTGAACTGTCTTTGTTCCACGAAACGTCTAAAGTAGATGGCTGACATCCGCTGCGGGCGCAGGAGTGGAGCACTTCAGACATTGGAGAATGTATTCGTGTGGTTGACTCGAAGCACAAGTTATGGTTGGTGTAAGGACCACCTCGGGTCTGAATCCTCCGGAGAGAGACTTCCTCCGCTGGAGAAAATTTGCGGGAAGGAAGCAGATACGCGGGGCATGAGGGAACGCATGTCATGCCGGAGGGCGGATTTTCGGGCAATGAAATGATAGCGGGGGCCAGAGCGAAGGAAAAGAGGTGGAGTTACGGAAGTAGAGAAAGAGTGAGCAATGCGATTCCCAAGGTCATTGTTGTGGTCACACCATGTGCTGCAACCCGGTGGGCAGTAACTTCCATACCTGTAGAATTGTTAATTGTGTGCATCTCCTCATAAACACGAAATGTTGTCGTTACTTATTTGAGACGCTGAACTGCGACCAGGCCGTCAATATAGAAGTGGTCTTCTATGGAACGCAGTTATGCAACTGAATTGTCAGACCTCTTATTTGAGCGCAGACTATACTCGATGCGACAGAAACCCTTGTCAACTTGCCTAACATCAACGTTACAACAGTTGCCGGCCTTCTTTATGTAAAATACTGCCACGGTGAACACTTTCTTGTCGTGAACGTCCGTCGGCCTATACCGTCTAGAAAGCAAACCGTTCTCACATGCTTGCGGTGTAGCCCCTACACTCTAGCACTGCTTCCCATAGTCTACAGATATGGTAAGGTAATCAAACTTCAAGTAATAACTCCACTAAATACCTCGCTCCTTGTGCCTGTAATTCAAAAGTGCTCATTACGATGCACTCAGGATGAACGAACGCGTGCCTTATTCTCTTGGCTGCTTCTACTTAAAACTCTACTTCAAACACAGAGCTGGGTATCAGGCGTCGAGCGGGCGTTGCATGAATTTTGTCATGAAACAACAGGCAAGTCAACGTTTACAAGAACCTTGTGGAAACGGAGAAACGGTTATTTTTATTTTCTATGTCGGCACTGAACAGGCAAGCCAGTATAACAACGAGACAGACCCTCAGCTGATGCTAGGAAGTAGTAGAACGAGACCAGTAACTGAAAAGCACCTTGTGTGCGGAAGACTGTAACAAAATCCATACAATATACTCTCTGTATACCGAAAGCTGTGCATTGCATATAACGTTATTATGAGAATGTGTACATTTTTAGAAGCTACGGATTCGGCTCGGCATTGTGACACGGTCATCCTGTGTCGTCGAGTTACTGCGCCTACTCAAGCTCCACAGAACCTGAGATTTGTTGTTCACTGAAAATAGGTCTCACGTGAAGATAATGTTTTGTTGCGTGAGAAGTTTCATCACCCTCGGCTGCTTCTTGTGTGGAGAAAAGTCTTACTCATGTAGAGTTCTTGCACAGGTGTGGCAAATGTAGGGCTGAATAAGAAGCAATTACGTAATTGTGTATTCACAGCGACCACTTTTATGTAGAAATATTACAGCTCCGCTCTTGGTGCCTAGATATGTGTTCACCATCTCCGTAAGAGCTTCGCCTTACACGAATAATTACTGTTATTTGATGACCACCACGGCTCAAGAATTTCCGTTAAATTAGTTCGCCCAAACCAGCGTGGCTTCTAAAAAAGGTGTTTCATGCGACATAGATCCTGAGCACTTTATTAATGATATCACCTCTAGACTGGACACTAACACTGAAGTTAATGTTCTGTTTTTGACTTCGCAAAAGGCTTCGACAACGTACCTCACCACCAGTTGTTTCAAAAAACTGCCGCTACTAAATCTCCATCATCGTGCATTCGATCACATACGAAGATTCCTTACCAGCCACCAACAATCCATCTACGCAATTTATCGTGTTCTTTAAGGAACTGCGATTAGTGCCTTGTTCTTTCTTACATAAATTAACGACCTGCCAATTAACCTTTGTTAGGAAACACGGTTATTTGCTGATAACGGTGCGCTCTATTGCCAATATAACGTTAATGATTTTTTAACCCTTCAATATGATATCAGCCTTCTCTGCTTCAAAGTAGTATCGACCTTGAATACTAACGCGTCATCCCTTTTATGTTTCCACCTTTGGTTACCCCATCTCCTTAGCGAATATGCCATATTTCGCTTCGTTGTCTCATCAGTTAGCTTCTGCTAGTACATTAGACTTGGTCTGTGCCCCAATATGTCCTGGGCCACCAATATTCACAGTGTAACGTATGATGCTGACTTAGATGCCTTCACCGCCTTTTTCGACCTGTTCCCTCTCCTGTCAAATGTATAGCTTACTAAAGTATTCCGTTAGCCCTGAAGTCAAGTATGCCTGTGCTATCAGGGCTCCCCACACAAACCATGCTAAACGCTAGAATCCATACAAAACAGCGCTGCATTATTAATCTTCTCTTAATATTCCTACACCTCCACTATGACAGAACTTATAAGGGGATTTACATTGATGGATCCTATATAAAGACGTTGCATAAGAAAAATTATTTTTGGTCACCAATGCACAAAAGTTGATGAGATTTTTTTTTTTCTTAGAAGAACACAGGACAGGTGAAATTGGAGATCGCAGGGAGAGACCTTCGTCCTGCAGTGGTGATAAAATATGATGATGATGATGATGATGACGACGACGACGATGAGATTATGATAATAATGATGACGACGAGGATGACGACGATGATGATGATGATGATCATAGAATCTTTTGACTGTTGGAAGCAAAATTTCAATTCAGGTCGTCAATGGTTTTATGAAAATTGTTCACAACCGCAAAAGTACAGAAAACAAAAATATATCGTGTTTTTAGAGTTATGAATTCATAAGCTGCAAGCTTCTCTTTCTTTCACGCACAAGTTACTGGGAATTTAAAAAAATTCGAGTACCTAAACAAAAACTAAGTTGAAACAGTCGCTAAAATCGAACTTTATATTCCGATTGCAAGCACTCTCATCCAAATTGGTCCATGGGTTTTGTGATAAATGCATTTCTGCGTTTTACATGTATTTGATACACTTCATTCGAGCGCTATTCATTGCAAACACATCGTTGAACAGCTCCTCCACGACTGTACATCCCCACCCCTCATGTCTAAGCCCCTCGAGGCCCTTTGATCTGGAGATAAATAAATAAATAAATAAATAAATAAATAAATAAATAAATTTGTGTGAATGTCTCAAGTAAACAAGGCACTATGACAAGTTTAGATCCTTGGACCAGCCCCTTTTAAAGGTCAAGCTTCGATCCAACGCGCAACATGTCTCTTTTTTATTGCGTGCATAAAACACAAAAATGATAGACTTTGGAAAGAAGATGACACTAACCAATGTTTACGAACGGCAAACACTCTTTACTTTGCGCAGAAGCATAGAAAACGCTCCATTGCAACAATATCGTTCAGAAAAAGCAGCCATTTGTGCTGGTCTCCTCTTGCATTATCTATATTCTCGGGCTGGGCATACGTTAACATCTGCGTGCAGCCCGACCATGCGCATCTTCCAAATGGCCCATGCATAGTTAACATTATGAAGATTTCATATGGTATGCCATTCTCACTGGGAACTGAAAAATCAAAGAGCAAATTCGGTATGGCGTTATACGTTTTCTCAGGGATGTATATAATGCAGGAGGAGATGAGCTCCAATGGTTGCTTGTTCTGAATGTTCTTGCCGCACAGAAGCGTTTTTAATTATCCTCCGCAAGGTAAAGTTTTTTTGCCACTTCTAAACATCGGTTATATATTCAAGAATGGGGCAGCCTGGGGCTTCAAATCGTTGGTGCCTTTGGTGTTAAAGTAATGAGGCACCTTTTCGCATTTCTTAAAAACTTGCGAGAAGCAGTGGTATCCTGGCTATACATAAGACAGAAGTTTAAAAAAAGAAACAGTGTGCCTGAAAGTTGAATAACCGTGCAAAAACTGTAAAGTAAAAGAAGATAGCACCATGTACGAAAGCAAGGGACGATATACACTGCTGGTCTCGCATAGAGGTAAACCCATACGCACAGAAACTTGAAACATTCTTCACAATAATATGTTGCGGCCTAACTTAATTAAACCATTGTCACAGAATGTCTGGTCGGACGGCCATCTCTTTTGCCCTGTTTCGGTAAGGAGGATGGAAAAGTAATGGCTTGTTTTTTTTTTTATATATCGCCTAAAAGAAAAAGAAATAAAATGGGCACTCCTTTTGGCGGAGAACTTCGTGACTGTACAGTTGTTGTTCTAGATTTCTCGCAACCGCTTACAAGGCCTCAGCTCTTAGGTTTAGCTAACAAAGAAGTAGGCAAAAGTACCATGCCTTACAGGAGTTCTTTATTCATCAAAACCCATCGTCTAGATTAATTTCCCACAATAGGCGTGCAATCCTTATTCTGCTGAAGGATTGTAATGATGACAACCATTCTGACTATGGAGTTAACACGTTACTCCTATTGAGAGCTTCTTAAGAGCCGTAGAATGAAGCGCAAATAGGGCACCTCAGGTGACTCAGAGTCTGTATTCGTCACACGCCCAGTATAGAGAGCGTAAACTTTATTTTCAACTCAATAAGAATATAGTCCGGCGTCTTTTTAGTGGGTCTGGGCACCCGCCGCGGGCGCGGTTCCGAGACCTTGTCTCGAAGCGGCTTCCTCGACTCGCTGGACGGCCCAGAGTTGTGCTGTCAGGTTCGAGCCCAGCGGAAAAAGAAAACATTTTCCGCGGTCTGTAATTAAAGACATAAAGCCCTTCACGATAAATATGAATTGGGCTGATGGGATTGTAGAACACCTGATTACTTTTGCTTTATGAAATCTTTGCAGTTTGCTGACAGTCGATTTCGTAGCAACTTTACCACAAACCACCGGGCCGAGATGCCACTTGTAGTCCTCCTGTGCATCTTTCCGCACTGCACGAAGGACACACTGCCCCCCCCCCTTTCCTTATTTCGTTCCCCCCTTTTCCTTACCTCCAGTTTGGGAAAGCAAACCGGCTGCTCGTCTGGCTGACCTCCCTTACTCTTTCTCTGATATTTTTCCTCTCTGTTGTACTACAAGCACTGCGTCTTGGCTTGCGAACTTGCCTCTCAATGTTTTACTTTTGTTCTCTTTTCAATTTCCCCAACACGTGCAGGCACTTCGAAGCGCCTCGTCGCGCGCGAAGGCCACCAGACGGAGTTGCCGTGCGACCTGCGCGACGCCCTGTCAAATGACTCGCTCGCTTTCGTGCACTGGTACCACGCCCCCGAGCGCGAGCTTCACAGCGGCTCCCCCGGCGCTGCCTCCTCGCTGGGATACGGTTTCCGTGCAGCCATGGCCAGCCGCGAGCCCATCTACACGGTGGATTTCGGGCCGGACCCGGCGCTCAGCAGGGAGACAACTGTCGGAGCCGCGGGTGGCAACGGTGCCGCGGGAGGAAGCGCGGGTGGACGAGGGAATAACTTGCTGCAGGTGGGTGCCTTGGGCCCAGTCGTAATGCGTCATTACAGCAATTGGCTCTAAAAGCTTTCGTAACTTGCTTTACTAAAGGTGATATCATATCTGCATTAACTGTTAGAGAATTCTTCTGCGTCTTTGCTGAAAGAGATATTGTATCTATGTATAGTTCATCGTTGTCTGTGTATACATTTTTGTATATATGCTACATTTGATGTTTTCAGTTATTTGGTTGACTCAAGTGTGTTTATATTTTTGCAAGACGTGCACAGTGTCTCACTTGGGTGCTGTATTTCTTCAATAACGACTGCGTAAGCATTGGTGCACAGTATGTCCCCAAATAGTAAACAGCCTTACGAAAGACGCTTTATTGCCGCGATCATTTTTAGTATAGCCTGCTGTTCGGCTGTGAATCAAGAATTTTGGGGTTTTTGTTTTATTTGAGCCAGTGAAACAGTAGTAGCCAACATTTCCAACTTCATTCTTATAAATCATTCACGGACTCGCCAGTGCGTTACACCAGCACTTTGCCTTGGTATTGACAGGGAACCGCAACTGTCCCCACCCCTGCCTTTTCCCTCTCCTTAGTCTCGCGCCTGCTCTATTACCCGCCCATTTCAATCAATGAAATGCGCCGTTACGACTTCAACGAATACGGTCACGCACGGCAGCGATTCGTAGTTGCTTTTCACGTTACTGCAACGAGCAGCCCTTACAGCTTCAAGTTCGACCGAAGTACATAAATGCTGTTGTAAGGCTACCATTTCACTGTGTGAATATTGCCTAGCAACTGCCGAAAGAGACATTTCCAAGTCCCAACTGCGAAAGCAGTTTAAGGGACGCCTCTTGCGCAACAGAACGCGCGCGTTAAGTTCCCCGCCCTACTTTAGCGAGATTTTTTTTCATTGGACCACCAATTGTTTTACAGATGTTCAAAAAACTGTATTTTGAAGCTAAAGAAGGATTAGGTACATGACGGTTTATATACGCAGCAAAAAACACGTGTTGTAATCAATTGAATGGAGTACAGAGTACTGTATAGAATTTATATGACAATTTTCAAGCGTTCACGAGATATTGAAAATTGCTGTTATTTATTGAATATTGTGCCGCCTTCACAAAATACATGTGAGGAGTGCATCAGTTTTGTTCGCGTGAGGTGGCCCAATGGCTAGTCATGATTCAAGAAGCTTTCTTTTTCTAAGTGTAGTCTGTCATGGGGGGGGGGAGGGGCATCCACTTTTGCTGCATAACCTATTCGACAGCATGATTTCCTGGCGCTTATGGTGGAGAAGTGTGCAACATAGGAAAGAACCTTTCAGTACGTTAGGTAGCTTGGAAAATTCACATACCTCTCATTTAGACGGCAACCTAGGAGTTATTACATCAAGCCGGAGTGCTTCTTTTTCTGTATTGTTTATTTTCTTAAAGTATATGTTGTGGCGAAGATATCCGAAGCCTCCAATTCATCTTTATACGTTCACCTATTTCATCAGTGCGCCAAATATAGTGCGCCAAATATAATACAGTGCGCCAAAAATTGTGCAGTGCTTGCGCACTGAAGGAATTTAAGCCCTTCGCATGTCGTTTGAGGAAGGGGCTGCCTATAATGGAAACGTCCACTGTTTAAGTAGTGGCAATCCGCATAATCTTCAGTATAGGAGGCCCCATAGAGTTTCATGTGATTACTAGAGGCAACTGCGCCGCTAGTGCTTATGGCAGCTGAAATCAACGCAGTTCACCTAGCGTAGGAATGAGGGCTAGTACACGGCTTTGCCTAAAATTCATCCTTCTGGCTTCAAATGGCCTTGTGACTTTGCAATGTGATAATCTAAAGAAAAACACTGCGTTATGAATAACTAGATAAACATTATTATAATTGTTCGCTGTCTGGATTGGAGCACAGTACCTCCAGCATAAAAGCCCGACATTGAAATTATGATGCCACTGAGGCATGGATAAGAGGAAACACTGCAAGTAGCAGCGATTATGCGTGCTTGCAGTCTTCCGTCGGCACCGTCGAGACATGACTTGACATGCGAGGGGGCAGTCAATCTGACGACAAATTTTGAAGCAGTCATAAATAAGGAGAGAATAAAGACAATGATAATAAAAATTTGAAGAAATGAGTTTAAATGAAGTGAGTGGTGATAAGATAGGTGGAAAAAAGCTACAATAATCAGCAGGGCAATCGTTCTGTTACACTTAACGAATCAAACACTGCGCAACTAGTCTTTGTGGCTATAACCCACTGTCGAGACCCCAGATGATGTCATTACCGGTATATTTATTCCTAAGTCAATTTTGCAAGTGGAGCTTCGAGTAATCTCATTTTCAGGTTCGAATATCGTCAGCACGATAAAAATAGATGCGCTATCGATTCAATTTCTTTACAGTTCTGACACAGAGGGGACATCATCGGACAAGCTCTATGTATACAAAAATTCATTTGTGGGGTGCGACAGCGTGATCTGGTGTACTGAACTTCCAATTCCCAAGAAGGACACCACTCTTTATTCCATCTAAAAACTTAGATGATGAAAGTCTGAAGATGTTATCAGCGATAACTTCTTAAAATAATTTTGTAGGCATAATTTCTTGTATCCCTACGCAGTAACGTAAGTTGTATCCGGTAAAATAAGAATCAAAGGTCCACTTAGAGACGCTCTGGATAATCTGCCATTGCGTTTAAGTATACACCACGGAGGCCTGGAACCCACAGTACATAATTTTTTCGTAAAGTTGTAGGGAATAAATTTTAGAACACACTGAAGATGCCTGCATTTATAGCCTTGGAAAGCGACAAAGGCACGAACAGAGTATCTTTATCTACGACAGCTAAGGGATTGATTCGCAGGAAGTTTGCGTAGTGCTAGAATAATCACCAATGGTTCTGGTTCAAAAAATATAGGCGTAAAATCCCGAAATCGAGTACAGAAGGACTAAGAGGAGAAGAGAAAATGCCTTCCCCCGCCTTCTAGTCTGGCATTGAACCATCAGTGGCCATTGCTTCGTTCCAGGTGAGAAAGATAATCTTGTAATTGGCCATTTACATATTGAGATGGCAATAGTATACCATCTTATCGGAAAATACCGTCAAATTCAAGCTGAAGGCGTACGTTGAATTGACTTGGGTGAATACGTTGAATTTGCCCATTCAGTGTTGTTAGCTGTACCGGTACGAATATGATCAGACGGGTGTGCGTGTAGTCGCGGTCAAATATTACGATACAATGTACTTAGTTCAGTAATAAAAACATACATTAATCTTTGTTTTGGGGTATCGTAAGTTTCTGGTACGTTTTCACTGTAAGGAACCTGAATCTTCTTTTTAAACATGGTATTCGCGTTTCCGTATAGAGAAATGTGCTTTCCATAAAGTTAGAGAATAACGCACAATCGCAGAGCTTGCCTCTGTGATAATATGAGAGCCTGAATTTGTTGAGCTGGACGGCCGGAAAACAAGAAGCACCCAGATGAGCGCTCCACCGTTAGCACAGTAGCCGGTCTTCTTCGTCTTCAGGGGTGTGCCTGCGGAATACAGCGTCACTGCGCAAGGTCACATCAGGGCTTACAATAAATTGTATTGCGTTAACCGCTTGTTCGTCTCTGCCACTCTTGAGAATTCCCTGGAACGAGCTCTTATACTACGTTAGGAGCCTGCGGGAGTTAGTGGCGCCATCTGGTTCCGCGAATAGCCCCCCGCATTCTCATTTCTCGGCGGTGCATTTGTGCGTCGGTCTGTCTTCCCGTTCAATTCGGGCGCCGTGTGCACGGGTGAAACTCGCCTCCGAACACTGGAGTGTTGGAATTTGCGCAAAAGTTTGCCACATAGCCGCAGAGAAGACGAATTTTTGCCTCAGCACTTGGAGGTCACTCGTCAAGCAGAACCAAGCCAGGTCAACTATCAAGAGTTCCTTCTCGACCATGAAAAGTATCTGGCGTAGTCCTGCATAAGTTTACCTCCATTTGTACATTTATTTTCCGACAATAGACGGGTTTTCACTATAAGTTGCGTTGGGGCGTCAGAAATTTCCACTTTCCCGCGCACATACAATAGATCCGAATTTTCAGGTTCAGTGGCGAGTACGGCGAAAGAACGATAATACGCACAGCATGTCTCTGATGCAAGCGCCTAGTTTCTTCAGCTATATTTATTCAATGAATGTACAAAGCTGACAGCGAGGACCAAATCTTCCCTCATTCTCTGTGGCCGGGTACCAGACCATGGCAATGGCAATCTGTTCAGCAGCGGAAGGTAATATCCTGTGTGACGCAGCAGTGCATTGTCAGTAATTCATGCACATGTTTAGAGAGTAACATTCACCTAGCTGTCGAGAGATTAGGCTCTACCAATTCACAGAATCAACAAAAATTGAGATTACACAGGCAAACAAGCCCTTTAATTCACCGAAGTAACACAA
This sequence comes from Dermacentor andersoni, assembly GCF_023375885.2. NCBI lineage: Eukaryota > Metazoa > Arthropoda > Arachnida > Ixodida > Ixodidae > Dermacentor > Dermacentor andersoni. Next base: position 166,099,090 of record NC_092815.1, on the reverse strand, counting down.
AAAATACCAAATAGTGCGCAAAAGCGACTGCAATGTTGCTTCAGCTGTATAAAAGTACTAGGTTGTCCGTAATCTTCTTGCCTTTTGCGTATTCCACGGTCCGCGAAACCGGGTACGGAAGTAGCGTAAAACAGTAGCAGTGATGGTAGTCACATGTTGTGACACATAGCTTTAACTACAGTGCATCTCAAAGAAATTGTTGCGTTAGTCTTCTCATTCAAGGAAAATCACGAAATCACTGCACGTTAAAGATTAAGTCATTACAGCGCTTTACTCCTACATTTAGGTAGAAAACTTTGGTAACGGCAGTATTGGCTTTGTGTGCTCGTTATTTAAACTCTTTATCACAAGATGTCGCGAGCAGCATTGTTGCTAATTTGCAGCTATTGAATAAACCGGTACTCCGCAAGTGCGAATACGCTTACGGAGAAGCTAAAACTATCTGAAATTCATGTCCGCGCACGCAGGTGAGCCGCTCAGCAGGACAAGGATGGGTGGGGCGTGCCTACTTTTCCATCATCGGCCACCCGGCCAGTCTCAAGGTCAACAGTGTACGCTTCGAGGACGCCGGTATGTACACGTGCACGGCAGTGTACCGGGACGGCGCCCGCAGGAACTCGACGGTGCGGCTTCATGTCGTCGGTGAGTGCATTGGCTGAAGCGCCTTGGAGAACACTGGTCTCTTTGGCCTTCCATAGCACCTCGGTAGCGCACTGTATGATTCGGAGTTGTTAGGTGCCGTTTTCAACAGGCAGTGCTCTTGTGTATCGCGCAATTGAGATAACCGTGTTATAGGGTATACGCGAAATTTGGTAAGGTGGCTTTGGCGCTCACCTAACACTACGTAACCTGGATGGCGGTCTGCGCGTTAGAATCGTAATATAGGTTTCAACATTTGGGCTGCTGACACCATTCCTACTACCGTCTATTCTTCCCGCCACCTAAACTTTGAAAATGTGTCACTCAGATTTATTACTGCTGCTGCTACTGCTGATGATGACGATTTATTGGCACCCAGCTTGCAAATGGTCGGTCACAAATAGTCACCTAGCCGCCCACTTGAGATATTGAGGTATCCGATAGATCATTCTTACTCTAGCAGTTTTGTGTACATCGCCTTCATCTTCGTAGTCTCCCTCAAATCTTGTATACTGTGCCGTTACCTGTCTTTAACGGATCTGGTCATATAAAACTAGTCCCTATTTTTTTTTCACCAGTACTCTAAACGTCTCTTTGTTATCTCGACTGCTGACCGGTTGATCTTTCCGCCCACTTTAAATACAAGCGCTTCTGGAATGTGTACTTTACCTACGGGCCTTAATGGGTGAATACTTTCGCAATCCATTAGGACTTGCCGAGTGGCCTCCGATTTTCCCTCGAACAGGCACGTGCCTATCAGCTGGAAAGCAATTTTGCTTAGCCAAAGTAAGTTGTGTGGGCAAGCCTGCTTACGGAGTTTCACAGACCCGCTATAGGATTCGCTTAAGCCTGGATAGCACTTTTCTATAGTCATTAGTCCAACTCCTCACTTTCTCGTCAGAAATGTCAGGGGCTCTACATTTACGAACCTCATTTAAAGAATTAAACAATCTGTCGTCTATAGTTTAAAAGGCCCCTCGCCAGGCGGCATAGCAAATGTCAGTTATAAGCTTAAAATTGTTACGTGAGCTTATAGGGAGCATGCTCCTATGAGTGGGCAGCGCAACCCGGACGAAAGACGAGAGGAAGTACACAATACGAGTGCAGACTAACATATGGTTGATTTTTTCAAACAAGAGACTATAATATACGGGAAATGTAAACAGGTGTAAAGTGACGTTTACAAGGGTGTTAACCTATCTTGCAATTCAGTCACCAACTGTTCAATCACCAACTCGCCCAGCTTGCCGTGTTAATTCTAGGGAGCGTTCTCCCGCAAGAATTTTTCAAATTGGTTCATTAATAGCCGAGATATAATATTTCAGTGTCGCAAGTTGATGATTTCGCGAGGCGAGGGCCACTGCCATGAGAGGCACTCTCTCCACTTGCCCCGTCTAGCCTCCGCCAGCGAAATTCCTTTCCAGCGTTCTCCCGTACTGGTGCTCGAGGATCGCGTGACGCATCGGTCACGCGCCTTGCCTTCAGTTTGTATTTCCTTGCGTGTTTGCTGTGCGGCGCACTTCCGCTGACGGCGTCGTGCGCGAGCTGTCGCGTTTGTCTCCTTTCGCGCAGCCCACGCTTTTCCGCGCTCTGCACGAGAACACCTGACTAGCGGTGTGAGTTAGCGCTACACGAATGCTATGGCAGACACAAGCGGTTCCTAGAAAATGATCGGGTGCTGGAACATAGTAGAAAATGACCTACTTTTGTTGTCTGCGCTCGCGACTGCATGTCGTGGGAACAATCATACAAAACGGAAGTACTCTTGCTGCGGTGCGAAGTAAAACAAGAACACACAGACATTCGGTCTGTGCGTTTCATTATTTCTCCATACTATAGTTTGTCTATTAAAGCAATATATTCGCAGTATTTCTAGAAGTCACGTGTCCCTACGAGGAACTCACAGCAGTGCGATACGCGTAGGAACACTTGTGCGATATACGTGAACAGCGAGAAGAAAGGCAAATAGCACCCGGTTTGAAATTTAAGCTCTTTTCGTAGTGCGTAGCGATGTAGTGTAATACTTAGCAGACACGATTATTAGCACGCATTCTATGCATGGCGCTTGTAAGCTCAATATGGTCAGACCTGGCGAGGGGCCTTTAAGCTTGCCATTATTACTTCAAATGGTGTTTTCCTAATTACTAATTCGATTTGAAGAGTTCACTTTAACTGTTCACTGAACCAATGGCCAACTTGCAAGGTTAAAAGTGGTTCACAATTCAGAGACATTAGGAAACAACCAAAGATAAAAGAGGTTCCAACCAGAATAATTAGCTACGTAGGGCTTCGTCATCGTTTCAAATGTTATCTGAAGGGCTTAAGAGGAAGCTTTAGCTCAGGTGCTCCTATCTAAATACATTTAAAAGGAGAATTGATTTCTCTCGGCAAACACTGCACCAAATTTGACGAAGTTTGTTGCATTTAAAAGAAAAGCTTAAAATTTAGTGAATGTTGGTTTCGAATTTTCGATTTAGGTCGTCAATTTTTTATTATATGTTGACAAAAATTGAACATTTTCAAAAAATGACACTATGAAGTTTACAACTCTGCAACTCAACAACGAAGAAGTATAATACAATTCTGTGAGTTGCATCTGATAGTACATCTAAAGCGGACAAAATTGATACGTTACACATGAATATAAAAAACTTAAGTAACATGGAAATACAGCTTTTGCAGAACCCTTGTAACCAACGTAACAAATTCACCTAAAATATAAAATGACATATTGAATTTGTCCGCTTTGAATGGTCTAATGGATGCCGTTTACAGAACCGCGATATCTGTTCTTGAGGCAGAGCTATGAACTTGTAAACTTCGTGCTTCTATTTTTTTCATACGGTCGAATATTTAAAATTCTTTTTAACAAAATTTAGGTCCTAAATCGAAATTCCGCTTCCAACAGTCACTAGAATTTAACTTTCTCTCTCAAATTCAGCAAATTTCATTAAACTAGGTCCAGGGGTTGTGTCAGAAAAACGTTTTTGCGTTTTACATGTATTTGAATAGGCCGCGTCGGAGTTGGGCCCGAGCTAAAGCTTCCTCTTAATGGTTTCGTATGCGCATGACACAAGCACCAGATTTTCTTTTTTATACTTTATGTAAACTTTTAACCTTCGTTCACCTGCTCGCAGCAGGTTGTAACGTGATGCTGTTCATATTTCTGAGCCACAATTCCTTAAACATAAAACTGACCTGGGAATGCGTGAAATTATTTAGCTGCTCCATTTAGTCACTGTTGTGTTTCTTCGATAACTTCAACGCTTCGCTATGGACAAAGAATTATGTTTTTTTTTATGTTCCAACTTATATATATATATATTCACGTAAAAATTAAAAAAAGGTTGAAATCCTTAGTAAAAAAGCAAATCTTGTTCACCCTATATCTGTCCCTCTTTAGGTTAAATCATGTGATATCCTAACTCTAGGGGAAGTTAAGTTAAGTAAAGTTAAGTTAAGTGCGACTTACAGTGCAAACGGCAGAAGGCAAGGTGTCAAGAAAAGAAAATGCTCTTCCCCGCCAGCGCAATACCACGGTGACGTCTACGCCGGAAGATAACGTAGCATAAATTTTCATTGGTTCTTTACTAGTGAAGAATACCTAGAAACTCAGTACTTCAGCAAACGCTTGTCAAAGACTTTCGTCTTTCACACAGTGCGCTCTGTCCAGAGTCATGCTCGAAAAATAGTCAATAACTATCGGTTCTTTTTAGTAATCTCCCTTACTTAAACGGCTAAATTTGTATACGTTCGTCGAGAATATCTGCATAATTGAAATAATTGAAGCGACCATTATACTATCAAATATTTCGAAGGAATTACTGGTGAGGCTATGTCTAGTTGCAAACTTATTTCATATACCGCCCTCCTCATTTTTGGTACAGGAACATCTAAGTGACTGCATATTAATAACATCAGTAAGTACACAAAGGCATACGTTGCTATCTCGTTGTTGGTAACGGCCGTAAGGGAAATTTGGTGAAGTACTTTACAGTACAGTATATTAACGGAAGCACTCAAGGAGCCAGTAAGTATGTTTCAGTTCGAAAATGCACATAAGTTTTGCAGTTTTCATACAAGCAAAGCGCCGGCGCACATTTGGGCCATCTAATATTCGACCTTTATACAGGTAATTAGGCTATTAATCATTTAGCTTGAGTTCAACGGTGAATTGATGTACTCTAGGAACTTTGCTGGGTAGTGCTGAAGAAGAGCATGGCGTATACAACCGAGAATGCCTCAATGAACGCGCATATATTCATCTGTGAAAGAGCATTTTATTGTTTAAGGCTCGGTAGTCACAACACTGGTGCGATGATGCGTTATAATTTTCTTTTACACTACGCAAAAACGAAATACAATTTATTGTACATTTGATTTTAAGGAGTGCGCCAACTATAAGGTTCAAGTAATTTAGCAGTTTTATTCTTTTATAGCAATGCGTGCCAAAATTATTTAATGGCATCGGAATTATGGTGCATTGGTGACAAGCCCAATTGGTGGACGAAAGGAAAGAAAGCCGCACCCAGAGCCTTTGAATTGCTAAACGACAAATCAATGTCCGCAAAGTAACAAAGTGTTGGAAATGCATGGGATAAATTGCCAGTATCGCCTCACTTACTAGTTCCCCTGACACTTGAAAATCGTAACCTTTTGCAGCGTAATAGTTGGCAAATTCACACAGCATTGCAAATGCATAGGATAACTTTCCAGCGTTACCTCCCAAACTGGTTCCTCTGAGGTCTAAAAGTCGTATTATTTGCACAAAATGCATAATGCAGAAAATTGTGATGGAGGTGTACTTTTCATGAACGCGCGCGTTCGATTTTGTTTCAGGACGTAGTTTAACTCACGAAATTTTATGGCTGTGCGCAATGTGCGGAGTTCCATGCTGTGCTGATCAAAAAAAAAAAAAAAAAGAAAGAGACGGCTTTTGGTTTCTGCTACTTTTTCTACGCATGTTTTGTCTTGAATGTGGCGGTCGCTGATAAGTTCTGACTTAAAACCTAAAAGTGTTATCTTAGATGTTCATTTCGGAATATTTCCTTCTAGCGTCCTTTTTTTCACCTGCATCATTCGCGATAAAAGAATTGTACTTTAATAAGACCAAATTCAGTTGAGCCCTTCGGTGTTGCAATTCTTGTGCCCAAATTTTTGTCGCTCCTGTGTCATCGCTCCTCCTGAAACAACAATGTGCCATGCCGAAAGAGGGCAAGCCATACTAAATATGTGCAACGAAAAATCGAATCTGCCGCCGAAGGCAAAAGAGGAAAAACGAAATGGCCACCGACGCACCTCTGGCATTAGCGTTCGTCATTGGTCAAATGACAAAGGTCTTTACCCCTAGCCGTTAAGGCGCTGCAAGCGAAGAAGGAAAGTGGAGAATTCAGAGGCGATGCAGAGGCGGATAATAGACAAAATAAATGCTAAGATCAAGAAGGCCACACAAGAGCATACCAAAAAACGCTTGTGGAGAGCAGGAAGAATCGAGCGGAAATTGAAGGCGATATCTTCCTCTCCTTTCTCCTTTTAGCGGGCGTCACTTGAACGCCTTATTTTTGGTTCCTCCGCTTCTAGCTACTATCCCTCTGATCGACCATATCCGCCTTTATTTTTTACAAGACGCCATTTATTCTGCTTCTGCGTCATTTCGCGCCATTATTGCTTTTTGCCGAGTGGCGTCAGAGGTCATGACCCCTTTTTGTTGCGTACCGACCAGGGGTCGAACGAAGGGCACGAACGGGTAGCGAAAGAAAAATCGTGCGGCAGACTATCAAGCATCCTTATTGTACCACTCGGTAGATAAATCGTTCTCGGTTTATCTGACTTATAGAGTAAAGAAGGAACGTCCGCGCTGATAGCGGCACTTGAAACTTAGGCACACTGTTGATCTGGACGGCTTATCACTGTATTCTAGAAAGTTCCTCCAGTACACATGCCAGCTGAATTCCTGAAGATCGATGACAGCGCCACCCCTCGACTGAAGTAATCTGCGCGCTTCAGTGACAATAACAATCGCTGCTTGTGAAAAGTGGGGCCAGGTAGTTTTGGCGTCTGTTCGAATTCATGTGAGTGAACGCTTGCTTGCACAGAACTTCACGTCGAACGAATAACCGGTAAATGTTATCGAACAGCACCGTCTCCTTTGACCGGTGGCCAGGTCTGCGTTATACATTGTGCAGAAGTGGATATGCACGTGCACGAACGTGCACGTGAAACGCTGCGCAGAGAGCGTGAATTAGTTGGTGGACACTAAAATAGAGAACGCTTGTTTTCTTCTTGACACCGTGGTGTCTGTAGGTGACTGGTGGGTGCCTAGATTGCTTTAATGTAAGTGAGTCACTGGAATAATGTTTGAGAAGGCCTTGCGAGTTACACATAGTACATACGAGGTGTCTTTGGAATTGTACTGGGAGGGTAAACTGTGTTTTTGGTGTCGCTGACTTTTCTGTTTCCTGGTTCTTGTAGGGTACTGTTATGATTTTCGTGTGAACGTCTGGCTTTCCAGTGGCGATAGTGAAAGTGGACAGTAGCGATGGCCATCGGCTATGAGTACGAAATAAAGGGTGCAGAGCCTGAACAGATGCCAAATATGAATGAGAGTAGACTTCTGTATGGTGATAAAGCAGAAGTACCCAGAATGAGATGCTGCCGGTGAGCATAGGCGCGTAACATGGCACTAGGGAGGGCCTGAGCACTGAACTAGACTTGCGGGTTTCAGCTCCACAGAGTCAACAACGTGAAGAAAATGGCGTAACAGGCAAGCTGTTTGAGAGGCTACCAATAAGAATCGACGCTGGCAGTTGCCATTATTTCTTCAATCAATGACGGAGTAATACAGTGACGAGCACGACTTTCTTGCTCATCGTCACATGGTGGCTTAATTTCAGCCATTTTCAAGCCTTTTTTTGTATGTGTGTGAAACTTCTAAAAAAAGAATGCTTTTGCGCTTTACAACAAAGTGTATAAAGCTGCCATATTTACCTTAGTATATCGAAACACATGTCTGAGAGCCTGCCAAAAGCTGGCGCTCTTTTCCAGCCTCTGTGCACCTCATGGCTGTGTTTCTATATGTTGCTAAAACTGGTTTGTGCGCAGGACATTCGCCAGCATGACGCATTTTGCAACTGCGATGTACAGTGCTCACGGAATGAAACGCGTCAATTTAGGGCTAACTAATGCCCATACTTTCGTTTCCACCGGCTGCAGTTTGTGTCACATCGACGTAATTTTGGTGCGTACACTTAGAGCGGAGTCCGAGTTACCTTTGGTGACCAGATTCCTAGCGACATGACATGGTACTCTCGACTTCTCTGCATATATGCAGCGTTCTACTAAATGATCGCAGTTGCGTTTCATTCCGTGAGCACTGTACATTAAGCGATTACCACTGGTTTTGCGCAAGCGTTCTCCAAAGATTGGGAAAACATATCCGGCAGATATATTCTGTACATCTTTAACAAAAAACGTTTCTCTATTACAATGTAAATATAGTCTCAATGGACAGATACCCACTAAAATCGTTTTTGTTTTAAGGTGTTCGCTTCTCTTAGCTCGTTTCTCAGTTTTGCGCCGTTCACTCTTTCGCCACGGAGAAAAGCGAGCGAGAGAGGTCAGATAGACAAGAGAGCCACCAGAAGGCGCTTTCTACACCACCAGGTGGTGTCGCCTTCCGCGTATCACGACCGTTGAAGCTCCACGTTGACGCACGTCATCGTTCCATCGACGTCATTTCTTCTTGGTCATTCCATTGTAATCACGCTTGCATCATTAAATTCTGACTGTGATGGCCTTCTCCTGTAAACGTCGTCTTAATTGTGAGCGATGCGGTTCTCGGCATACCGTCATCGTCACGGCGTAGTCGCGATGCCGTTGTGGTCGTTCCATTGTGGTCATTCCAGCTTCTTCATCCGACTATCGTCATACCATAGTTGTCATGCACTCGTCACCTTGCGTTCGCGGTAACGCTGTGGTCGTTATATCAGGCCACAATTTAGAATCAGTCATCCAGTTGTTGCCGTGCCGTCGTCGTCATACCGCCTTCGGATTTGCCAGTGTATATTTAGAAAGCCGCTAAGAACTCGAGCATCGGAGAAATGCGTCGTAGAATAAACGACAACGCTATAAAACATCTTTTAGAATGAACTGTCATGGAGAAGACTTATCTGGCATTGAAGCTAACGCTTAGGCACTCGCTTTGCTCATCATTAACCATCCCGTGAGTTTTCTTGTCAGCAATGTAATACTGCCGGAATGAAAAGGTCTAACTAGCGCGCATTTTTTTGTTTGCGCTGTCTTCAGTTCAAGTCACTTGTGGGAACTCGGCTTGTACAGGTGGCGTCAGTATTACGTTAACGACCAGTCTCATAGCCACGTAGCATGGCGCCTTCGAAAGAGCCCTAGAATAGTCCGTAGGGGATGCCATAAATTGTAATATCCTTGGCGCGTTACATTCCGTTAGAACAATGCATGTCTTTGTGTACTAAATTACGTGGGTGAAAAAGAAACCCACATCGCAATATGATACTAGTCGATGGTGCATATCAGGATCTCAAATATTCCCTCTCCTTTGTCGGGGCTTCCTTAACCCCGCAGAGGCGAGTTGGGACTTATGAAGAAAGCGATGCCGCTCATATAAACATATGTATAGGCTGCGACGGATGAACTTTGATTCTTTTCGATATTGGCATTGCACTGCTGCATTTTTCCTGTTGAACATTTATCTGCCTGGCCGAGGAAAGAAGTTTGTTGTGACCTGTGTCAGTTTGGGAGCAATAACTTTTTTAGGCAACTGAAAATTCTGAATGCACTGTAACCTCAGAGGTGACAGAAGATATTCGCAGGTTAACGTTAAGTACCTAGTCAGGTTTCTTCTTTTTTTCTATAAGGGCGGTTTCGAAAGAAAAATTCGGTAAAGTGGGCGTTAGCAAGCAATGTTGGGTAAAAAGTAAAAGATGTTGACGGCTTTTCGAGTTATTAAAGTGTATCCGCAGCAATGCAAACGCCATTGACGCTCCTTCCGAATGCTTGGACGCATACATTTTTTCACCTGTGATAAGTGCTATATATTGTGCAGTTGAAGCCTTAAATAGTGAAAGTATCCTCCCAACATGTTATATAATTGAGAGAAAAGAGAATATACGTGATAACGCCTGCTTGAAATAACTGTTCGCTTGAACTCTTGTGAAATGAATATACGCGGTATGAATTACCACTTTGAAAGCTAGCTAGCATAACAAAATTATGTAAAGGGAATATATATATATATATATATATATATATATTTGTACACCGCACAGAGTGGCCATGAAATGCTTACGCACCTCCTTATCCGAGATAAGAGGCGAATATTTTTGAAGCGTAAGTGCGATGCTTGCTCCTCAGAATTACGAGCAATGGTTTTATGGTGGGATACGGTCACACACTGCTTGTAACTTGAACCTTACTTGCGATCGCACAATCTGCAATTATTCGATGATGACTGTATTGTTCTACATGTGTTAAGCAACGTTAAGTGCTTCGTTGCGTTTCCTCGGGAGAGAGTGCTAACCGAAAATGCGCCTCGTTTATTTTCCCTTCACTGCAGCACCGCCTGAGCCGCCAGTGATACGAGACGGTGAAGGCAACGAACTTCGAGGGACGATTGGTCCGTTCAATGAGGGCAGCACTCTGGCGTTGGTGTGCGTCGTCTATGGCGGTGAGTGGGATGTCTCTTCATTACATATTCTGGGGCAAAGAACCATTGTTTGAAGAAACCCGGAAAGGCAGATTAGTTCGACTGGTCGGCAGCTGTGTTGCAGAAAGTTATCAGAAAAAGTAAATAGCAAAATACCATCCTTATTTTTTTAGTTTTTAGCTATCGAAAGCTACATTGAATTGAAGCGTTGTGGCCAAAACTGTAAATGTACGTTCTTATTACCTTCTTTTAGGAGATATCAGAGCATTATCAGGCGAATTTGGAGTAATATTGCTTGCTGTTGATCTTGCATGTTAATAACAAAAATGGCGGTGGAGCTACGGCGGTCTTCTTCGTATACAGCTTAAGGTGCTTCGATTTTATTCAACATCACTTATGGCCAGAAGATATTATTTGCAACTGTGCGCAAAACAACTTGGTGCAGTGAATGCCGCCATGACTTTCCCAGGTGTGTTCTGGGCGACGTGATAGGTACGCGCCAACAACTCACCTTTATGTAAATACTTTCTTGAGAAAGATGCACAAGTAGAGTTACTGTTAGATAGAAGAAAATTGGAGGTTTCCGCACGAATGCAAACAATAGTAATTTCAACCTTTATACGCACAGCAAACCTACACAAGGAACAAGTAAATTTGGAAAGTTTTCCCTAAACTTCATGGCACCTGATACGGAACAGTGCCTCGACGAGTTCCTGCACTCCCACTTTTCGCGAACTTTTATTTATCATGATGCATCCATAAAATAATGTGTGGTGTTTCATGTATGTTGTGATAAAGTACTATCTAATGTTGCCAATATATTCACTTTAAACCAGATATTGATTCTGCAAACTAAAAAAAAAAAAATATTGGACATCCTTGATTAGTCATGCGGTGGTTTGTTCATGAAATTATTGACAATTTAGTAATGAAACACTGTGACCATTCATTTGAAAAATTGCTTTCATGATCTTAAATTAAGAGATTAGAATGCAATGTGAAGACATGACATTTTGCGAAGGTATACAGAATATGGTGTAAGCTATTTATGAATGTACGCAAAAACGCCATATTTATTGAACACAACGATGTGCATGAAGCAACAAATAATCATTCAGTGTTTTGACTGTATCAGCCCAGGAAGTAAGTTGTTCGTCTTCTTTAAGGACCTGGAAAAAACTCTATTACACATTTGGCTACCTGTCATTGTAATAATTGGCAGAACGAGCGACGCAGGGTAATGCGCACAGACTGGTCAATTGCCATCAGCAATGACGTATGGTCCCTATGACAAGGCCTCTAATAAAGTGCCGTTGAAATAGCGAACTGGGGTAGAAAATGCATCTTATTCGAAAGCAGATGGCTGCAAAAAACGGCACTGTCTGGTGCTGTGCTCTTTGAGACACAAACTATAATCTAAGTTGCCCAGAAGACTTCTCAGATATCGAAGGTAAACCTTGGAGTTTCTATTTTTAGATATTCTTCGTGAGAACAAACTAACTGGTTCCTTCGCTAGCGTCTTTAATCTGCTAAATCTGCTTTAATCTGCTTTATTCTGCTAAATTATAACTCTACGTATAGTCTCAACCGTCGTTGCATACGCGACGGGAAGAAAAGTGGATTCACCGCTGGCATATTCAGTTGGAACATTCAACATTTCACATTCTTGCAGTAGGCGCTCATCGCCCGCGAAAATTGTGACGTGGATGCATCCAGATATTGCTCATATTAAATGCGCAAGGTATTGCTTTTAACGACCCATAGGTTTTGGGTTTAATTACGCTGGTATGTTCCATAGGCCCGTGTAGGAAAGCCCATTGATGTCTATATGCTGCACATTCTCATGAAGGGTTTGGCAACCGAGTTCCGGAGTTACTGTGAGATTACCAATTCAATAATCGTCAGCTGCTCGCTGAACATCTTCCCTGCACAAGCACAGACGGTAACCGAGTGTCCATTCTCCTCTCGTAGGAAAACCCAAGCCAACACTTGTGTGGAGCGGCATGCCGGACGGGATGATGGCCGAGGTGCGCCCCTCGTCCGAAGCACAGCTCACCACCTCGACGCTTCTCATTCACTCGTTGAGGAGGGAGGACCTGCGTTCGACGCTCTACTGCACAGCGTTCAACAACATATCGTCGCCAGCCGACACATCCGTCACGCTGGACCTCAACCGTGAGTCGCTTGGGTTCATTCCCTTGATTGCATGGACAAGACCTCGGTTGCTAGGCACACTCCGAATGGGATGGTTTTTGTGCGTGTCAGGCACGTACCCACGATTTTCTTTCGTGGGGGGGGGGGGGAGAGGGGGGCAATCCAAGGCGACTTTCGTATGCAAATGCAGGGCGTACCTTTACTAGGACAAACGTGAATAATGCCCAGCATTCGCCATAAAGACGCGTAAACACACAATAGAGAAATGAAATAAGGTGTATCTCACAAGTAAGTCTATGAGATACAGCTCTCGTTTACTTGGCGAACAAGGAACCACATCAAATGGACTCGCGCAGGAAAGAAACCCAGGAAGGACACTTCCAAGCACGCGTAAACAAGCGAAAGTGTAAGATAAAGATTTTTGGTAGCGTTTTTTTAATTAGATCCGGAAGAATTATAGAGAAATGTATATTTGCAGAACAATAACAGGTTCTTTTGAATCCCTCATTTACTGCTCTATCAAGTTCAGTGCCAAAGCCGACTCGTATTGTTATTCGGGAAGTTGCGTAACGATGCGTGGTCACTAGTCCCGTACAACCGCGTAGTGCGCAGGACGCTGCGGCTCTAGACGTACTGCGTCCACCATTGTAAATCAGAAAAAGAGCCACTTAAGCGCAGCAGAGAAGTGGCTACGTCAGGCGGCTCGCACGATTACTGTGGAAGTGTCATTCAAAATACACGGAGTTGTTCGCCACTACCGGTGGCGTCTTCTCTACTTCCCTTTTCAATAAAAATGTGTTGGTCCATTAATCTTTTCGCAAGCAGCCATTAAATTTGTTAATTTTCGCTTTTACATCCTATTTGGTTGTTGCCTTGGTTCTTCCCCTTTGTAGGTCGCTTAATTTCACAACTCCTTGCGCCTCTTGTTTTCAGTGGCCAATTTTGCAAAGGAAGCGCTGTACAATTAGGGAAAATCCAGACAAGGTAACGGGTGACAGTCATATTGCTTATAGGTTCATCGGTTATTGCAGGTTTTGATGTTTGACGCTATTTCGCATTATTTAATTTTCTACCTTATCTCAACCATAACGTGGGTGTATGGTTCCGAGAATCTGCCAGCATAGCGGCCATCCGTCACTCGAGGAAATAAGGAAGAAAAAGAAAGTTAAACGCAACTGGTGTTTTCTTCAGCCGCAACTCGTTCCACGAGCATACTAGCTAGCTGACTACGAACTGAATTCCTTTCCTGGTGCCTGGATCAGTCTAAACAAAAAAAGGTTGAACTAACGAAGCAACAGCGATGCGCGTGACTGCTCCTAGATAGTGACAACTGAGCGCATCTCGAGTTATTCGCACGGGCACCGAATCGATCAGAAAACTGCCTTCACATCCGAGGAGGTTTCGATATTTACCGTCATCCAAAAGGAGTGACAAAGGCAGCAAAATATTGACCGCCGAATAACTGTCAACTCTCAAGATTGATTTGGCAGCACTTTAGGAATGGGGGTAAGGAGTGGTGGCATGGGCGGGACCTCCTAAACCCCATCCTCCCCACTGGGTACGTGCCTGGTGCGTATTATAAGGTTCGCCTCGAGCGTACGAATGCTTGTTACAGAGTACAGCGCAGTACAGATTCCCATGGCGTACTGGTGAGCAAAGAGCAACCTCCGGGAAAACGTATAACTTGTTTTCAGTATTGTTGGCTGTTGGGAAAGATTTTCGTCCTTTTTAATCTCTAGGCGTATTTAGTAAAACTACAAAAAAGACATTAGGAAAAGATAACTATTGTACGTGTGTCAAATGCAAGGCATAGATAACTCAGAATCATGTAACAGATACGTGGAAGCCGAGTCAGACCGTTTATGAAAGTCTTGTTCATGCCCTATTATTCTCTGTAGTTTTTCGTTTCTTTCTTCAGCCGTGAATATTAAAAAAAAAGGATTTCGAAAGGAAAATGCCATGTGTGTTGATATGCGTGCTAACCTAATCGCACTCATAACGGAGTACATATTCTATGTCTTTCGACTTTGTATGGTTCTGTCAACACGACTTCTGCAATAATGTCTGAAAAAGGTCGATTTTCCTCCATAGATAATATTGTTGCGTTGCAGAAGTCACATACAAGGATGTCTTTACAATGTTTACAAGAGGCATAACGATGCATAAACAAGATGGCTGTCGAGGCCGGTTCCACCCAGACACATCGAATTGTCTTTTTCTCACTGGCGCCACTCTTGTTTGCGCCGTAACAATATGACTGAAGTAGACAGCGGTGGCGTGTTCGGCCAAGGCTCTCTGCCATGGCCATGATAAACTCTATAATGGCTTTTAAAGCGAAGCATTGTTTCCGGACCATCTTAGTGGCTCAGGCCATCTCTGCATGAGATAGTAACGTACAAGAGATGACACATTGCATAAGGCAGAAATAAATAAACTTGCGCGGAGCGCATTTACGTTAAGTGCATAGAAGAGGGGAGGGAGGCGCGGCAGGTTTGTGATGGCTCTACTATGCAGAAACGATTGCGACAGCAAAGAAATGCTTACAGATACACCAGAGATCGCAATAATGATAATTTCTTATCCGCTTGCACGCATGTCGTGACGGAATAAACAATATCCGGCCTTCAATTACGTATAATGTGACGTTTAGTTCGTGTTTAATTGAAAGGAGCTGTATTGATCCGTTTTGCTGGAAGACCTCGCGGTCAGTATATCGACCACCACGCATGCATTTTTTTTAGCCTGCAATGAAGTAATAAATGCCGTGAATTTCATAAGGAGAAATGTCTCTGACGACATGTTCTGTGAATCCTTCTGTTGCAAAACCAGCTACACGTGCACGCAATATTGCACAGACATTGTACGAATATAAAACATGAAAGTGAGCCCTTGCGACAGGATAGCTTTGATCGTTTCTTGATATTGTGGTGGATGCAATTTGCATCCACCACAATATTGCTCTTGCTTGCCGTCCGGTTTTTTTTTTGAAGATTGCGTGCTCCTAAGTTCTGCTGCACGCGAAGGCTTGAGTTTTCCTGTAAAATATGCAACAAACATTTAATAACTTCTTGAGTGCTACAGCTTGCAAGGACGATTTTATCATTTAGATTCAGCACGTTTAGCTGAAAGTAATTTCCTTTTGGCAAAGCTGTTTTGTAGAGCATGCATTCGTATTTCTAAGTAGAATAACTCTTTTGCACGTGAAGCCTTCTGGGCGGAGAGCATAACGGATTTTCGTTTGAGCAAAGGCGTCGGCTATTCCTTGTCATGAAACAAAAGCAATTCATTGTGTTTTTTATGCAGATAAAGGAAATTTTTTACTTGTTTAGTTTGTGAAGTAAAGGGTTAGAAAGAAGCTCCAGCGATCAAAAATGTATCCCATTGCGTGCACTTCAAGCGACACGCTACTTTCCCTCGTGGTGTGATACCTTGCTATGGAAGATGTTTGCAGATACAAGTTACAAACGTGCATGTTTCAAAATGATTGTGCTTTGACGTGCTGTGGCATATGACATTTTCTTCCCTACTTAACTGCGATGGAGCAAACAAGCGTTCACGTTGGTCCATAATGTTGATGGCGAATTTGCAGTTTGCTCACGTAAACAGGACCGAAACATGCCATCAAGCAATCGATATTCAGACTTGTTTTCAATACATCTCCATGCATTATTACAATTTGGACACTCTATTTTGCGTACTCTTGTTGCGAAACAATCAAATGGCCCATTGAGTGAAAAAGCCGGCATCCGTCATGTGGACAAGTGAAAGCCGACACCTAAATTCCCATTGGCTGCGACTGCGCAGAGCGGGCAAAGACGAATATCTGCTACCTCGCTAGCGCGCCAGGTGTTGCCGGAGGGGAGAGGGCATCGCCGCGACGCCACGCAACCCTCGCTCTCGCTTTCGGTCGCCTGTGTTATCCCCGTATTCCTTTGCCGTGCAAGCTGTCGCCTACGTTCTCAGTGTGCCTCGGTAAAGCCCAATCAAAACGCACCAAACCAGTCGGGCGAGGTAGCATGACGTCAAGGATTGAAGTACACTGGCTTTGTGTTATCTAGGAGGCGTTGGCCGAGTGTTTAAACGCGCTCGTTTGCCCAGCAGGAGTTCATAACACGTAGGACCGCACAGGAACGTTCCACTGGACATTAATGCTTTCGAATTCAAACTCATAAGGCTGCTTAGGTGGCCTAGGATTTTATGTTCTTTACGCATGCGCTCAACAGGTCGTCATTTCTTTCTTTTTTTCTATAGGCTGATGCACTCAGTGGCATAACGGCCCATATTTGTAAGTAGCAGAAATGTAAAGTAACTCTTAGATATATGGTTTTATCGCTTTGAGTCCTTAGAGTAGATAAGCATTGCCATGTACCCCAACATGGGGCCTTATAAGCTTACAAACAAGCAGCAATGTACAGCTTTTCAAACGCCATTAAGCATTTTATCATTTTAACTGCATAGAAGTAGACTGGTCATTATGGTTAGACATAAAATAAGAAAAAGAAAAAAAAAACGGCCGTGGCTTAGCTTGGTTAAGCCTGGTGATTGCGAAGCAATAGTGTGTTATTCTCGGATCAGCTGGTAGTTTGGCTGGTGGTAGTCTTGGATTATGCTAGTGTTACTGCTTACAGTGAATCATCTAAGAGGAAGTCATCCGTCGAATCCGTGTGTGCCAACAAACATTTCCCTCACCAGCGTGCCCATTACAAAATCTTCCAGTATCGATTGGCCGACGGTGCGATAACACTCAATTTTCTCCGCGTCGTAAGATATGCCCACTCGGTGCTTGCAGTAGCGTTCTTTAAAGTACGGTAGCGTTACGCCGAATAAATGTTGGGGTTATTGTCCCCGTCCAAAATGCGATACAGTTTGTTGTACGTCTCCTCGTCATCTTCACGATGCATTAGCGGTAGCTTGTATGTTTCGGCCACGTTGTAGATGGGCAAGTTGTCTGCATAACACCCCCATCGTTCGTCGGTTATCTTAACTTTGCCCCACTTGTGCATCTGCGTGTCCGGCGTGTCGCTGGTTGCCCCGGGGTCCGGCGGTAGACCCATCTTGCGTCTTACAATGTCGTTCTTGTAGCGCGTGTAGGAATCGCACCGCTGGCACGAGTTGTTGCAAACTCAGCGCTGACACCCGTTGTTGCAATCGGGTCGCAAGCCCCAAGGGTAGCGTTGGCCTGGCGGCCTGGGGCACTGGAAGCATCCGAAGGTCTCGGCAAAGCATGAGTCGACTGGTAACAGAACAACTGGTTTATTCTAACATCGCAAAAGAGCGGGCGGTCAGGTCGACCGAAGTGAGAGACGGGAGAGCACGTAACTCGACAGAAGAAATCGGAGCCTCTCTCTCGGCGTCCGGGGGCAGCTGCTCTTATAGTCTCGGAGTTGAGGGCGAGAAGGAACGCCTCGTCACCGGCGCACGTGACGGCGCCACGGACACGCTGAGAGACAGGTTGAGACGAGTGTAGTGACGCATCGCCAGGCCGGCGCCGTGGTCAGACCTCCTCGCTTCACTCTTGGGGAGCTCCTCTCCCCGGCTGCCGCACTTTGACAAGCGTGGGCACACACACACACACGCACACACGAAGACACGTGGCACTGAAACACGCCTGGACGCGCTTGGCGGGGAGGCGTATCGGCGGCGCTGAACGGGCCGAAATGTCCGCCGCTTTGAACGAAGCCCCGGCGTCCGTTGCATCCGCGCCGGCTATACCGCGCGTCGTAGGCGAAACGTAACAGACCGCCCCGCCGGGGGAAGGAGATCCCGATGGTCAGGGGACTGCATCCGCTGTCCGGAGGGATGTCGCTTGATGATGCTCATAACCGAAGTCGGTCGTCCTTCGGCGTTTCTTGAGCGCAGCGCACAGAGAAGGCCTCGTTCTCTCGTTCAGGTTCACACAGGACACTGCAAAGTGACTTCGGGAGAGTTGACATTTTTGTTCTCGTTCCCGGCAAGCGTTAGAACTACGCCGAAACTCAACCGCTCAGTCAGCAAGCACGGCACAACCCTCACTAAGCCCTGCCAGGCTCTTTCCCTTTTTATACTACTGCCTAGTTCCTTACAGTAGTTTAGCAGCACTCAGAACGCGTCCACAAATCGGAAAATTGCACTAGAAAGCACATCATCACTTTGAAACACTACACAAAAGCAATATGTTAAAAAAATCCTGCCTCAGGAAGAAAAACATCAGTAACAAACAATTTTGAGGCTGATTCCCACGTTAGGGGCTTCGACTTAAGCCATCGGCGTTACCGTTGAGACTCCCCTTTTTGTAACGCACCTCAAAGGAATGTTGTTGCAAAGCGAGGCTCCAGCGCAGGATGCGGCCATTTGTGGAAGAGATGGTCTGCAGCCATTGGAGAGGGCAGTGATCCGTCTCGCAGCATGCGAAGCGGAGAACGCAGCGAGCGACCGTACACTAGCTCAGCTGGCGAAAACCCCGTAGCCGCATGCGGCGCGGTCCTTAATGCAAACTTCACCCCAGGCAGACACAGCTCCCAGTCAGTTTGATGTTCAAAACACAATGCTCTCAACACGCGCTTCATGACGGAGTGGAGCTTCTCAACGGAATTCGACTGTGGGTGGTACACTGAGCTGTCTAACAGCTTTACCCCACACCTTTCGAGAAAGGCTGTCGTCAAAGGGCTCGTAAACACCGTGCCCTGATCTGACTGGATTTCCGCAGGAAAACCAACTCGCGCAAATATGGACAGTAGTGCATTGACTATCTCAACTGAGCTTAGTTCTTTAAGCGGCACTGCTTCAGGGAACTTTGTCGCTGGGCAGATCACAGTCAAAATGTGTCTGTACCCCGTGGCTGTTACCGGCAGAGGTCCCACTGTATCAATAACGAGCCGTCTAAAAGGCTCCGTAATGATAGGTACCAACTTCAACGGCGCCCTCGATTTGTCCCCTGGTTTGCCCACCCGCTGACAGGTGTCACATGTCTTCACAAAGTGGTCTGCGTCCCGAAAACACCCTGGCCAATAGTACTCCTGCAAGAGACGGTCCTTAGTTTTCTTAACTCCTAGGTGTCCGGACCACGAACCCCCATGCGACAAGCGCAACAGATCCTGACGGTAGCATTGAGGCACGATCAGCTGATCGAACTCCACTCCTCTGCGGTCTAGATACTTTCGGTACAGGACCCCACCTCTTTCCACAAAGCGAGCATTTTTCTTGGCGACACCTTCCTTGACAATGCAGCGTATGTTTTCTAGGCTGCCATCGTTTTTTAGCTCGGCTATCAAAGCCGACCGGCTGACTTTTAGCAACCTATTAAGTCCATCTGACGTAGGCGCGATGAGCAAATCTGCAGATAGCTCTCCTAACTTTCCCGCATCGGGATTTTCCTCTCCAGTATCTGGTGCCTTTAACGCTACAGGCTCAATTTTATTCAGTTCGGGCGTGCTCTGAATACCAGCTTGCTGCGCTTCTGACTCTTTCTCATTGTTCGACAACGTCGGCCCCGCAACTACTGCCTTTGCAGCGAGCTCCCGAACCTTCGATCTGGTTAAGGCCTGAACGCTAGCCTCACCAAACAAAAGCCCCTTCTCGCGCAGGAGGTGATCGGACCTGTTCGAAAATAGGTACGGGTACTGGGGGGGCAGCATAGATGACACTGCCGCCTCCGTCTCAAGCGCTCCGAAAGGTCCTTCAATCAGCACTTTTGCTACGGGCAGACACACGCTGTGAGCTTCCACGGCTTGCTTGATCCATGCGCACTCGCCCGTGAACATATCGGGTTCTACGTAAGAGGGGTGAACTACATCCATTGTAGCTGCGGAATCGCGAAGCACTCGGCACTCTTTCCCGTTCACGAGGAGGTCTCGCATGTAAGGCTCGAGAAGCTTCATGTTCTCGTCAGTGCTGCATAAAGACAAAAACACGACTTTTGTTTTTGTTTCTGGACACTGCGCCGAAAAGTGACCAGGCTTCTGGCACGTATAACAAACGCGCGCTTGCCTCGTCTCGAACCGCTTTCTGCGTTCGGCTTCGGCTGCCGCCGTCTCCTTACGTTCGGTCGGACTGCTTTCACTTGCATCCGAACTACGTGTTTCCCCCTTTGCTCTCATGGGCGTGAACTTAGGCCTCTCAAACTTGGAGCCAAATTCACCCTTTTGACCGTCCTTAGCTCCGCGAGCCCGACGCGTCACAAACTCCTCGGCTAGCTCGGCGGCTCTAGCCACCGTACTAACGTCTGGCCTATCCAGTACCGCACGTACCCAGTACCCAGTACCGCACGTTCTCAGGTAACCGACTATAAAACTGTTCTAGCCCGAAACACTGCAGAACTTTCTCGTGGTCACCAAACGCTTTCTCTTCTTTGAGCCACTCCTGCATGTTTGACATAAGCCTGTAGGCAAACTCTGTATATGACTCACTTCTGCCTTTCTCGTTTTCCCGAAACTTCCGACGGAACGCCTCCGCTGACAGCCTGTACTTTTTTAGCAGACTCGATTTCACTTGGTCGAAATCCTCTGCCTCCTCTCTCTTCAAGCGAGCGACTACGTCGGCCGCCTCGCCGGGTAACAAAGTGAGCAAGCGCTGTGGCCACGTTTCCCGAGAGAACCCCTGCTTCTCGCACGTTCGCTCAAAGTTAACCAGGAACAAACCAATGTCCTCTCCAAGCTTAAACGGCCGCATCAGGTCAGTCATTTTGAACAATACTCGTTCTCCTGCACCGTGTGCCTGACTTCCATTACGAGCGCGTTCCATCTCTACCTCGAGACGCTTCATTTCCAAAGCGTGTTGACGGTCGCGCTCTTCTTTTTCTTTTTGTTCTTTTCGTTCGCGCTCCTGTTTCTGTTCTTTAAGTTCGCGCTCCTGTTTCTCTTTTTGCTCTTGAAGTTCGCGCTCCTGTCTCTCTTTCTGTTCTTTAAGTTCGCGCTCCTGTCTTTTTGCCCGCTCCTCAATGGTCTCAAGGCATTCCGACAGCTCGTCATCCTCATCTTCTAACTCGAGAATAGCCCTTAGCAGTTCTGGTTTTCTGAGTTTGTCTGAGACATCCAGACCCAACTCTCTTGCAAGCTCCAGCAATATCGGTTTGCGCAACGACTTCAAATCCATGGCTGCTCTGAATGCTGCTTTCTCTACTGCCTACTATTGTCTTGCCGCAAACTAACCCGGCAGCAACGACAACCACAATTACCAGCTCTGTTTCTGACACTAACAAAAGCCTGGCAAAACTCAGTAGAAGAAAGTCCCGCACTCACCAAACCTCGCAGCCAAGAATTCAGCGCAGTCGTTCCGCTGCAGGCAACCAGTCATCACACAGGGCTCGTTGCACTGCTCCCGGATGGTCGTTGTGCTGCTCAGCATACAGTCAACCGCATATCTTCGCTGCTGGCCTCCGTTGTCGCGATCTCACCGCTGGCAACCAGCTGTAAGAATCGCACCGCTGGCACGAGTTGTTGCAAACTCAGCGCTGACACCCGTTGTTGCAATCGGGTCGCAAGCCCCAAGGGTAGCGTTGGCCTGGCGGCCTGGGGCACTGGAAGCATCCGAAGGTCTCGGCAAAGCACGAGTCGACTGGTAACAGAACAACTGGTTTATTCTAACATCGCAAAAGAGCGGGCGGTCAGGTCGACCGAAGTGAGAGACGGGAGAGCACGTAACTCGACAGAAGAAATCGGAGCCTCTCTCTCGGCGTCCGGGGGCAGCTGCTCTTATAGTCTCGGAGTTGAGGGCGAGAAGGAACGCCTCGTCACCGGCGCACGTGACGGCGCCACGGACACGCTGAGAGACAGGTTGAGACGAGTGTAGTGACGCATCGCCAGGCCGGCGCCGTGGTCAGACCTCCTCGCTTCACTCTTGGGGAGCTCCTCTCCCCGGCTGCCGCGCTTTGACAAGCGTGGGCACACACACACACACGCACACACGAAGACACGTGGCACTGAAACACGCCTGGACGCGCTTGGCGGGGAGGCGTATCGGCGGCGCTGAACGGGCCAAAATGTCCGCCGCTTTGAACGAAGCCCCGGCGTCCGTTGATGTCGCTCTTCGTTTTCCTTCTCTCGAAACGCACGTTCCTTCTCGAGCCGCGTCTGCCGCTGTTCCGGGGTTTCTTGGACACGCCTCTGCCGTTTAGTCGCGTTCCAGCGTTCTGAACTAGTAGAAGGAGACTCACTGTCGGGCAAACTCATAATTTCTTCCTATGCTTCTGCTGATTCCACAGAGGAGGTTGCACGTTGTCGCCGAGCTGCATACTGGGCACGCCGCTTAGAAAGTCGTTCTTCTCGTTCTTCTTCCGTCTCCGTAGCTCGCTGATGCTTCCTCTTTGCATTCTGCCGAGCTGCCTTGTTCGTAGGCACCATCGTAACATCTGGCTGTATGACTGCCTTGGCGAGAGGAGCGGAGCTGTTTTATACAACTGGTGTAACGTCACTCTGACCGTAGTGCCCCTGGTGAGAGGAGCGGGAGTTAGGCCGCCGTTGGTGGCTACCGCCTCGCCTCGCGACGGCGTGAGATGGGGCCCCGTTTTTACACAGCTGGTGTGACGTCACACCGACCGTAGCGCCCCTGGTGAGAGGAGTGGGAGTTAGGCTGCCGTTGGTGGCTACCGCCTCGCCTCGCGACGGCGTGAGATGGGGCCCCGTTTTACACAGCTTCTGTGACGTCACTCTAGGTCACATGGTGTGACGTCACGCAGCGAGGTCACGCTAAAGGCCAATGGTGCCTACCACCGCCTCGCCACGGAACGGGCTGAAGTGCGACCTAAAGTAGTATTGCTTCGCAATAAAAAAACTGGCATTTGAACGCCCGCATTAACTTCAAATTTCAGTTTGAAATTACTGCATCTAAGCACCTCCCACTGACAGGAATCGCTACCACTGACATGTAGTGTGTGACGTCAGGAAGTGCTGTGCCACCACTGTGTCGTCTGCTTCAAAACGGTTGAAAAACGCATCAGATAGAAATCTTGCTCCGTGTGATCTGGTAGCCAAAGACGCAGCATCAGTGCCGACTTTGAATTGTGTTGGACATTTTTTCTCTCGCACAATAAAAGTAGCACAAACTAGAGAGCTCCGGCAGAAAAAAAAAAGTTGACTGATTACTGAGATGCAGACGCAAATGCATAAAGGTGCAGCGAGACCACGACGTATTTTCGGCTGTTGCAATACCTCCCGATGTTCACAATAGACAAAAGCATGGTCTTCAAATTGGCCTCTGCTACTACGACAGATCCTTCGCTAGGGCAGCAATTTAATTTCCCCACCAGTAAGTGCTGACCGACCGCTGTGCGATTCAAGAACTACATAAAAAAAATTATAAATAAGATTTGCTACCTCAATGAATGCACCCAAATTTTTACATGCCAAGTTCATTGCTATGCGAATGCTACTTAGTGCGTAGATACGGTTTCATTGTTGTCATTAGCCCCACAGGTTCTAAATAGCAAAGTGAATATAGCGTAAACTAATGTGCAAAAGAAAGAACCCAATGATGCCAAAACCTAATAAAGTAGGTTATTGGCCAATGTAACCAAACATATTGATGTTCTAGAATTTGCATGACCTAATATTCGGATGACTGGCTCATTGGGAAGAAGCGTTCTACGCAAGTCCCGAAACACCAGTACGTGTTTCTGACATTTTTCTACGACCCATTTCACTAAAGAGACTCTATTTGGCGTACGTTTCGTGCGAAACGACGAAATGGCCCATTGAGCGAAAAAGCCGGCGTCTGTCGTTTGACCAAGCGAAAGTCGACACCTAAATTCGCATTGGCATATATATTTTTTCATTGTCGACTTATGTACTAGCGGCACGTCGTGACGCTTCCTCACTGCTCTCTTGAAATTTTTCACTACGCAGTGCGTCCCACATCGGTGAAGATCAGGCGTACCGAGATCCCAATCTCGGCAGGCCTGCCAGCCGAGATTGCCTGTGAAGTGTGGGGCTCTAGGCCCCCGCCTGTGGTCACCTGGTGGAAGGGTCTGAGTGAGCTCAATCACACATTCGTCTACCTGTCGACGGACGGCAATATGACCACGAGCGTGGTGTCTTTTACCCCCTCGAGAGACGACCATGGCTCCAGCCTCGCCTGCCGCGCCAAGAACCCGACCATGACGGAGAGCGTGGAGGAGGACACGTGGACCATGGATATCCAGTGTGAGTCGCAGCTCCCAGAGTACGCGAATCCTAACTTTCTAATATAGGGAAAATAAACAAGCATGTGAACCATTCGTCCCTTGAAGACAAATGTTTTGCGTTCACTAAGTAAGACTTGCATATCGCTTGAAGATGATCACAACGCCTCTTCATCGAACACTGTTCACGTTGCACAAAGTATATCGACGCCAACTGAATACTTATGTGCTGCCATAAGTTTTGTAAACATGCTCATTGTGAAGAATCAGCTGAAAATCTAGTTTTTTCCTGTAACTTCTAAGGTGACGCATATACCATTGATGATCTCGCTTTTGGTTTAGCTTTGCAAAATGAAATTATATGTGTACTGCTCTTTTTAACTATTTCATTTCATACGCCTAATCATAGGTGCTATAACTTAAAGTTATTCCAAAGTTTTCTTTTCCACTTCTGCAATCAGCTCTCCGTCATTGGTCAAAAATTTTTTGGTCAAGAACTTCGCGTGTCTGTCGCGTTGCGTCACGAAAACCGCGACAGTTTCTCATCTGATATGACGTTTACGCACTGTTTGTGCGTGATTCGACCAAACAAAAGAAAAATAATTATTTCTGATTCTACGCTTTTTGCCATTAGCCGTCTGCTATCGGTCAAAAGGTTTCCGGTTACACCCACTTCAGCTGTCTGTCACGCGACGTCACAAAACCACGAGAAATGAATGCATCAAAATGACGTGAACAAAATTAAAATTTTCAACGTGAACAAAACTGATTTTCTTTCTAAGTAGCCGGAGACTGCCCCGTTCCGAAAGGAATAGAAGATGGCTGCCCACTGATCCTCCTGGCACTGTCTATTCGGAGCAGCTCGGGTGCAAGAATTTATTGGCATAAAATAGAAATGTTTGCGTGGCAGTATAACGTTATCGAGCCCTTTAGGCACTCATGCGACGTCGCTATGCCTTCCCGTCTTTGTGGAGGATCCGTTTTGACAGCATTTTTAACCTTCCGTTGAACACCGCCTCGATTTTCGACAAGTCACCGCAAGCTGAAGGAGGGGAAGCGGACCAATCGCAGACGCAAGCACCGCCCTCTTCATCCGGTTATAGATTTTCAATGCGCTGGCTCAGCCCCATCGAAACCCTCTCCATTTGAGCGTGCTCCTTGCCTCTTGTCAGCCAATTAGAAAAGAAAAACCGATCAATCTAGGCAATGTTGTACATTCTGAAAGCAAACAAAAGTTACCGCCTATAAACGAGGGGAGTGATTGGACTGTTAAGGCAACGCTTCTGGTCGCCGCCGCATGCTTCCATTGGTAGTTACGTAAATTTAACGTTGGGAGATAGGAATAAGAACATATCGGAATATTTTTACGTTATAGGGCCCCATCTCATGCAAGTATTATAATTACATAGCGTTGGCCAGCCTTGAAGACGTCTTGAATATTTATGACTAATTGTTATAAAAACCTTTATAAAGGTTGTCATAACAGTAACGAAAGACAGTGACACATAGTAAGTTTGATGCAGCTGTTATATTCCGCCTTGTCAATGCATGCCGAGTATGAGTAACGTAAACATAAAATGAAAACAAACTTCGCTATCTAGAAATTGAAAGAAAAGCTTCCTAATAACTCTACGTATGTAATAAACGAAAAAGCACATCATTGGTTGGGAATGTTGCAGTCAGGATTAACAAGAAGTACCAGAGTTTTGCGGATATATTGAGACCTAGAAATGTGAATATATATGGTGAGCTATCAGAATTATTGGGCAAGCTGCGAAGAAAATTTTGGTAATTGGCTCCATTTCAAATATTGAAGGGTGATATACATTAGGTGTTTAGCTACTTAAAAAACCAAAGTGCAACATACACCTCCCCCCCCCCCCCCCGCCCCACTACGTGCAGTGGAATGATGCACAAAAACCTGACTACGAAACACGAACTACTTTATGTCGTTGCAATGACGGTGAGTCATTGTGGCCGATGGCAACCAAATGTTGCATTGGCAGTCTCCTGTCAATGTCAAATTGGCGTCCGTCACTGCAAAACGAATATGAATGGAGAAATATAATTATTATGATGCTGCGCAAGATGCACAAGAAAAAGAAAACAGGACTGAACATTGCAGACCCTTTTCTTTTGTTGTGCATCTTGTGTGCACATTAATACTTAAAATATGAACCAACTAGTCCACAAGAAACTATTAATAGAAAAAAATAGTAATTGTACTTCAACGGCAATGAAAACGAATCGGTTCGCTAATTTTCCTATTGTCTGGAAATTTCAGCCGAAGCAAAGAGATTGAAGTCTTTAGCAAGGATAAGGAGCGTGTATTCTGGCGCGGACATTTTCTAAAAGGTTTTACACTATATAGCAGAGGTATATGAAAACAAAGAACTTTTGCCAGTCAGCCAAGAAAAGATTAGGAAAGGACATTTCTTGTGGACGTCATCGGCATGACAATTATGATGGGATTGATGACGAAGTTGCGAATAAATTTGAAACTACCTTAGGCACACGTTTGCAGAGAGAAAATGGAACTAGGCCTTTGTTGTTTTTTATTCATTCATTGCAATAACGTTGACTGCTACGACTATTCGAGGGAAGACGTTTCTCTTTCTGGTTTTGCATTAACCTTCATTAATTTGGGGTTCTCAGGCATTTTCTATTTTTTTTCCATTGTCTAGCCAGTTTTTAGCCATCCTTTGTGTTGCGCTACAATTTCATTAACATAAGGAATGCTCTCTCAGTCGGTCTGCATGCTGAGCGTGTACTTCTTCTCCCCCACTGTTGCAGACAAACCGAAGATATCGCTCCAGCTGGGCACCAAGCTAAGCCTGGACAACATCCAGGAGAACAACGACGTGTACCTGGAGTGTCGCGTGGATGCCAATCCTCCGGTAGACGAAGTGGCCTGGCAGTTCAACGCGCAAGAGCTGCAGGCCTCGGAGAACGTGCTCGTCTCCAAGAACTTCTTGGTCATCCAGCGAGTGCAGACGCTCCACTCGGGCCTGTACTCGTGCAGCGCTGCGAATGCCGAAGGTCGGACGCAGGGCGAGACGCTCCAGCTGCGCGTTCAGCGTGAGTGCTTGTCTACCACTCAACACTACTACTAATTACGAATATAATAATATTAATAATAATAATAATAATAATAATAATAATAATAATAATAATAATAATAATAATAATAATAATAATAATAATAATAATAATGTTTATTATATTCATGAGTGCTCGTTACCACGTGACATTTACAGGGGATCAAGAGCCGGTTGCCAGAGTGATTTCTGCCTTCTGAATGCACTGCATGTCATCATCCTCTTTCGGTACTTGTTTTCTTACCATGATGATTTCTGGGGCCCTCGAAACCGATACGCTGCAAATGCCACAGCCATACCGGGTAGCGAAGGCAATGAACTAGAGCAGCGTCAATCGATGTTATGATACCTTGAAATTCATTTCCATCAAAATAGTTCAATGGACCTCATCTTTATTTCTTCTAAATACATTCGTCAATTAATAAGGTCAGAATTTGTTATTTACACACTATTCTATCTGTAGCTTTAGCTTCCCTTGTTGTTCGAGTCGTTTCAGCACTTCTACTATGCGCGTGCCATTCTTAGCTCATTCATATGGCATGTAGCTCCCGTGCTTTATAGGATCATTATTGTTAGTACTAACGGTACGGAAGCTTCTAGAACTAAAGTGACTCTCTGCTTGCTGCTATAGAATAAAGAATAAAAAGGGCCATGGCTAACCGCTTGGTTTCTTGGTCGTCAACACTATTATTAGGCACGGGAGACAAAGAAACATACTGACACGTGTATTATTTATTCTTCTCTCGGGGACTGCATTTCACCCACTGAAAACCTAAGCTTCTCACTCGGTGCAAGACGCGCATGCGTGATTGGAACTTAGTGGAATGTTATCGATGTTTCTATGCGTCGTCTGTTATCACCTAAGATTGCGTAATCAGATTTTGTACGGGACGCGGATTGTGCGGTATTTTCCGGAACACACGCGAACACAAGCGATTACTCTGGAAACTTCGATGACTCATGTATAAATGCCGACGTCCTTGGCCGGCAGATCAAATTTCGATGATCGCCGTCTGTATTTGCCGCTGTCGTTGGGCTTTGAGTGTAACTTGCTTTTGAGGGCACAGTTCGCCCAGTAAAATGTTAAAGGGAAGCTGAAGAGTCTGTCGAATTCAATAAGACGCTCATATACGGATGCGGGAACCTTATAAACCATGTAGGTAAAATTTGGGGGGGGGGGGATTTCAATTAGGAGTGACGTAATCGTCGGTTGAAATTGCGCTGTAGCTCCGCCCCCCGTCGAATGCCGCGCGCTGCTGCTGACGCTGACGATGCGAGCGGAGACCGGAAACCGCGGTGTTGTGATGTCAACTCTAGTGTTTCGTTCCTTCGCAGCGTCCGCGACCATGCCTGACCGCGCTTGTTTCTGCGTGCGTGCCATCGTAATCTGCTTCGATCGACCCTGCATTTCTTTGTTGGTGCGTCTGCGTGTATGTAGAGTAGTAGTCAACGTGCGTGGTAGTCAACGTGAGTGGTAATTAACGTGAGTGGTAGTCAACGTTGTAGTCAACAGATGAAGGTCACTACACGTACTGCATGAACCGGGAAGCTTTTCACGCGTTTAAACCGTCTTTGTAGATTGCCGACAGCTTTGGACAGCGCACAAATGCCGACGATCGCATCCCCGCTTACGTTCCACGAGGAGGCATTCAGGAACACAACATTACAGTTGTTTGACCGGAAACGAGCTCACTAGGTCGGCGAAAGATCGGCGAGATCACTAGATCGCTTGGAGTGACGTAATCGTCGGTTGAAATTGCGCTGTAGCTCCGCCCCCCGTCGAATGCCGCGCGCTGCTGCTGACGCTGACGATGCGAGCGGAGACCGGAAACCGCGGTGTTGTGACGTCAACTCTAGTGTTTCGTTCCTTCGCAGCGTCCGCGACCATGCCTGACCGCGCTTGTTTCTGCGTGCGTGCCATCGTAATCTGCTTCGATCGACCCTGCATTTCTTTGTTGGTGCGTCTGCGTGTATGTAGAGTAGTAGTCAACGTGCGTGGTAGTCAACGTGAGTGGTAATTAACGTGAGTGGTAGTCAACGTTGTAGTCAACAGATGAAGGTCACTACACGTACTGCATGAACCGGGAAGCTTTTCACGCGTTTAAACCGTCTTTGTAGATTGCCGACAGCTTTGGACAGCGCACAAATGCCGACGATCGCATCCCCGCTTACGTTCCACGAGGAGGCATTCAGGAACACAACATTACAGTTGTTTGACCGGAAACGAGCTCACTAGGTCGGCGAAAGATCGGCGAGATCACTAGATCGATTTGCAAAAAACATACTCACCGAAGAGCATTTCCAACACGAGGAGATCCCAAGACTTTGCTTTCGTTCGCGTCGAAAGCACTGCTCGCACCAGCATCGTTTGCTTCTTCGAGAGGCCGGCTCTTCGCAATCGGCTCGCACATGTAGGGAGTAACGCCGAACTCCTCAGAAAAACGCAATCTCTCTAAATTTTCCATTACCGTCTCAGAAAAACAGCACCAAACTACCTGGCACCGCGCTTCATGTGTAGCGGCAGCGGTCGGTTACTAGAGTTGACGTCACGAGGCGCCCGACCAATCACAGGCGGAAACGAGACGCGCGAGCTGGGCGCGTCCGCTGCTGCATTTTTCGTCGAAATAAAATATATTTGCGCTTTCTTTCGCTCAATTTCGATACGATATTCGAATTCGGAGGGTTGAAAACCATTATGTACAGATGTTCACTCATTTTTTCTGGAAAACCTTTCAGCTTCCCTTTAAGTTATTCACAGGTTTGGCGCTGTATTTTTCAACGTCACTATGTTTTATATTCCAACCACTTCACAGGGGAAAGAGGCTTCATGGCTACAGGTTCGTGCGTGTAATTTGAAAGCATATTGCTATATAGGCAACGAGCAAAGCTTATTCAAGGCACTTTTCTTGCTATTTGTGCTCGAGAGTGTAAACTCAGGTATCAGTCATATAAGCATAAACATCTGTTTATACGTATAGTAAACATTTCTCTAAAATTGCAATAGCTAGGAACAAGTGACAACTTGGAAACTATAAATGTTTCAGCGTAGTGAGCGACGGTACCTCGTCGCATACTGTTTTATATATTTGAAGCTTAATTGCTTTTATTTTATCGTAAAAATCACCAAGCAGCCGAACGTCGAGCATTCCGAGAATATGTGCGAAGTTGGTGTTTACTTTGGCAGAATCTGCCGAATAGAAAAAAGTACTGTATTCTTAATGAAGCCGAATTTGAACATGGCAGCTGGGTTCACTAAAGCCCGCTGAATACAAATGAAGGATTATGAAAGGGATAAATTGTTATTCAGCTAACTGTAGCAAGAAGCTGCAAGCACAGACTTCCGCAGAATTCCCTTGCCTTATTCAGCGTCAATGTGCTTTGAGTTGTCGACTAATTCAACCTCTTCCTGCAATCTTTCGCTTCCTGGTTAACTCGAATGGCGACGCAATCAGCCCGAAAATGCTTTAGTCACGGCTTTTATCTCGGACGAGCAAGAACGTTTTTCGCTGAGATAAATGTTTCTCATCTCAAAAATCCGTATCGGTTTATATTGTAGCTTCTTGCGACAGCTGAGTGGATATCACTTTATTCCTTTCGTAAATCTGAGCGTATTCGTTAATAAACAATAACTAACTAGGCAAACTTTACCCTTTGCTACATTGCATTGTCGTGTGTACATTGTTTCAATTTCTGCCTGTGACCGTTTTGTACTGGACTATTGCAGTCATTCAATTATCTCTACGCACTGTATTCTGTATTAAGTATTTCTGCATTGTTATCGCTGATTCTATGAGGAAACGATCCTGTATATTACGATTGCCAGTGCTACGAGAATTGCACTGAGGATTTTCTATTGTACGCGCAAGCAAGCGACAACTGAGAAGTGTGCAGTGGGACACGTACAAATAGTGCACGTACTTGATGCGTGCGTAAAGTTCTACGGCCAGTGCCATCGTTCACTGGCGCTTTGAGCGTTGCTTCTTTTCCTCAAGACACGTTCGCCCACTAAAGAGATTATTTCTGGACTCATGCTTTTGGCAGTGCTTGGTTCTTATTCCAACATGAACACTGTAGAGTTATCCAAACGTGCTTGAAATTCTTAAAAGAAAATGCAAAATTATAGAGCTCGACTCCCCAAATGTAGAGTTTAAATATGTGCTTTGGTGAAATTAGTAAGAATTCCATGAACGTCTTTAACACACTGGACGTAGTATCTTTCTTCGGCGAATAGTATCCCGCATTTGATGCAATCCATTTCTCAAGGCGGAACATGTACGATCAGCCACTTTGTCAACTGTGTTCTAATGACGGGAAATAATTGTGTTTGCGCACGAGGGTAACTATTGGCAATACAGACCCAATCGTGTCGTCTACGAAGAACCCTCAAGTGTATTGTCGCACAGCGGCAGCCTCGCAGTGACGCAAGGGCAGCGGCGGCAACAGTCGTCACTGTGTCACAAGCGAAGTCATCACTATGTGACAGGCTGTCTGGTATCTCATGATTTGTCAGCGCAACAACAGACATATCATGAGCATATTCCAACTCACTCGGTTCTCGCTACTTGCGCAATGCACTTCAGGTAGCTGCCAGTGATAGACCAGTTACGCCACCCTTCGTCTAATGGCGTCCACAATAAAGCTGCGCGCGCTTTTAATTTGAGAGAGATAGAGAGAGAGATAAGAGTACAGGAAGGCAGGGATGTTAACCAGTCAAAATTTGAAGTTCTACAGCATCAAGTGATAATATGCACGGCGCCCAATAAACCTGTATGTAGGTCAGTATAAGATTTTTTTCTTTTACCTCTTTCTTACTCCGTTACGTAGAAGTACAACTTTGGATAAAAATAAATGGCGGTAATGAAGACTCGAAGACATTCCCGTGCATAGTTTAATGCACACAGCGTTGACACGCATGGGTCAGTTTTTCCTCAGTTAAGCGCCACCATCACGTTAGTAATCCTCTGATCGCAGCGGCGCCCGCCAGGCGCCTTCGTTAGCCGCGGTTGCCGTTCGAATCGCTCCGCGAGAAAATCCGAAACGCGGCCACGCTTTCAGATAAGAAAACGTTCTAGTGCGAACTTTTCTGCGTCAATACAACGAGTCTGGTCGAAGAAAGAGCAGCGGCAAGCGCTAAACCTTTATAAATTATCAGAACGAATACGCAGGTTGCTGCAAGTGTGCGCACGCGCACGGCACGCAAAGAGTGGACGAACTTTAAGCGCTGCGAGCTTTCTATACGTGAAGTTGCGACGAGGTCCTGGTCTAGCCCCTACTTAGGTGCTACACACGGGCACTGTCTAGCTTCCGAGAGCGCTTAGGTAGCTCACCCACACTATTGGCATAGTGGATTCGGCGTGGAGTTGCTAAACGAGAGGTCGCGGGGTGTCGGGGGCCGCATTTCCATGCGGGCGAATGGCAATGAACGCCCGTTTACCGTGGATTGGGCGCACGCTAATGAACCCTGGGTGGTCAAAATTATATCGGAGTCCCTCACTACCACGTGCCTGAAAATCAAATTCAGGTTCTTGCACGCAAAACGAAGCAGCAAAACTGAATGTAATTTTTTTTTAGAACACGTACCTGAATACCAACTACATCAGAGGCACACCATCGCACATGCGCAAACCCGTCACAGCCATACAGTGGTAAGAAAAAAAGCAAACCAAATGCGTTATTGGATCTTCCGAAGGTAAATGCGCGGGCTTCCTGCACCTTTCATGAGCCTTCAGGAAGCAGAGAACCAAGATGTTTACGAATTTAGCTGCGGTAAAAGCGGCGGCTTCCGGCGTCCGCCGTCACTTGGTGTTCTGTCGATCTAGCCGCTTCCGCTGCGCTAGGTGTCCTGCTCCCCCAGTTGTAACCCAGAAACTTCCCTGGGGCATGGGACTTTTTCTCCCCCAGAAGCGGTCGGCGTTACGAGGGAGACGAAGGAGTCGGGCGAGGGTATATTGGTGCGTCTGGAGACGTTCCCGCTGCCCTGCTGATATTCCGGATACATTGTTTCAGCTCGTGTTTATCGGTTGGAAAGGTATAAAACCAGATAAATTTATGCCTTCTGCTACTGTTGAACCATCCTAGTGCGAAACGGGTAAACATAGTCGTCGTCAACTACGAATATAGGTCGATCCACTCGATAAAAATCGCCCGATGTCTAGCTGAAATGCCCGTACGAAGGCTACGAGAAAAAAAAGAGAGAACAGCGGCGACAGGAATTACTGGGGCCCCGATGCACTGCGTGGCGCTGCTGCAGCGGTGGCATAGCGTTACTGTTCGTGATATGGCTCTATTGGGAACTTATAGATGTTTGCTTCTATATGTTATGCCGCGCAGCAGTAGGGTTGGCATCCTTCGTTTGCAGAGAATTCAATTTTATTTTATTGAATTATGAGGATGCCTCAAAGGCCAAATTGCCGCAGCTTAATTTACGTCTTTGCGTCCACACTCGCGTCCAGCTGTTTGCTCAAGAAAAAGCCTTCCGGAAAGGCTTGATACCCTTTCGTGGAGTTTTCCTGTCGCTGTTAAGCAGCACATGTAGCAAGCGAGGAAATCGTTCGGTGGCTTCGAATGATTTACGTCGTAATAAGTGGACATATGCAGTACTTGGCAGGTACATTATTTCGTGAGAGAGGGTGAATTGCGAAATGCGCTTTCAGGACGAATGTCCTTCCCGTCCTACAGGGCAGGAATGTGAAACGGGTGAAAAAAAAAGGGGACAACGGCAGAAAGCCTGCTAGTTTTTTATTATCGAAAAGGGAAAGAACGGCCAAACGAAACGGGCGCGGAGGGGAGCTCCGGTCCCGTAATAGTGCGGTGATAAGAGGGACAGAGTTTATTGCTCGTTTTCCGATAACAAGGTTGAACGGGTTTAGTGTCGCAGCGCCTCAAGGCATCTTGCTTAACGTTTCGTGACGGCCCCTTTACGGTTCTTTCTTGCGCAAGGCTAGCTGTCCTTGCTCGTTGGCGTGAGGTGGCCGTTACATGTCCGCCTGTTATCATTTGTTTCCACGCATTGTTACATTGTGACATCTCCATCTAAGGCTAGATATACATTTGTTTTCTGTAGCTTTAGCCGATTTCTCTCATATGGAGGAATCACGAAGTACTCAAAATGGCTTGTAGTCTTTTGTATTCTCTGTTAAAGTGTCTGTTCCTAACCCCTTGATTGCTGTTAAACCTATACCAGCATTGTGCCGTTCTTCCGGTACAAATAGAGCTGCAATGAATTCCCTTACAAATCGTTATAGAAATATTTACTATCTCAATTTCATGGAGTAGATTTCCTTTTGCATGTTGCGGATCATGCAGCAGGACGTTAAACGTACAATTATTTATTTAGCATTTATTATACTTTTTGCGCGAGGGCATGGAACTTATTATAATCATCACAATTAGAAGCTGTAAGAGCTTTCCTCAGCATTGCATGAACCTTCTATTATGATAAATATTATGCACATTGGTGAATGCGGAATTAGAAAAATTATTCCCAACCCCACCACTACAGCGCCGCTCGTAGGGAAATAGATGCTTTAAAACGTAGGTCAAAGAAATAAATTGCTAACTAGATGAATAAATGCGCCACTAACTACAGAATTTACCAAGCAGGCAAATGAAAAGAAATAACTACGAGAACCACTGTACCAAAGCTAGCCTAGGGGCACCCTGTAGCCGATGAAAACCTTCCGCGATACGAGAACCATATCTAATTAAAGCGGTTAGAATTGTTGACTCGATGCACATAGATGTGTAGTTAGTACATCCCACGGCAACAGTGTCTGTTGATTCACTCAGGAGCACGCATCGAGTAAGGCACTATCAAATTATTATACCTTGCTGGTGAAGCAGCGCGCTTGACACGGACGCAGTGAAGACACACAAGAAAAGATGACACGTGTGTGACGTGTGTGTCTTCACTGTGTCCGTGTCAATTGCGCCGCTTCACCAGCGAGGTATGATGAATATTCACCAACTAGGCCAACTTTCCACATTACTGCACTATCAAATTGGATAGAAATGCCAACAGCAGTGTTCGTGGTTTCTTCTACATGTGGTGCTTTCTAGTGGTAAGCAGTGGTCACGAGGATTTGGGACTTTAGTTGACAGCCAGTATTCATCAAACATTTTTTGCTAAGGGAGCTGCTTCATTGGCCAGTTCTCTGACTCCCGCTGCTCTTGATTGTGAATTGCAATATAATGAAACTACCGCACACGCGAGAGCTAATTGGGGAATGAAATTTCGTATGAAATCTTGAATATCTTCCATGGGCGCGAATTTCGAAACTGCCATAATTCTTTTCTTGTCATCCGGAGTACCGAGCGACCGATTCTGCAGATAATGGCTGGGCGGCTATCTGGCGTATCTTGCGTACCTTTAAATAGAACTTAGCAGAAATCCGAATGCAAACGCTTGCGAAGCTATGCCGATGTGTTGGGCTCTTTCCTTATTCACATGAATCTATAACCATTGCCTCACTCAGACACCAAAATTTACACCTGGGGCTGCTGCATGCTTAGAATCCAACCACAGAGCGATTGCATGCATCGCACTATCACGTAATTAATGCTTAGCAAGCTTTCATCAGTTATTGCCTGTTAGCTTGTCAACTTATGCTGATCGCACATTCCTGGGAAGCGGCTATTGCGTTCTCACTGGCTATAATCCACTGAATCTGTTGTACGTTATTTACAAAAATCACTAACACGTTGTAAATTTAATATTGAGCAGTCACAATAAAGTACACAGTACCTCTTTACACCTCTGAAAGAAAACGACAGTATGTGAGGGCTCCAGCCAAATCGACATCCCTCCGACTCTACCCTACGACCTACCCTTTGCAAAGCACGGGCAGTTTTGAGACTGCTGAATACCGGAATCAACTTATTGAGCTTAAAGTCCAAATATAACCGTAGCGATTAGAAGCAGCCAAGGTAAATGACCATCTGATATTTTTTCTTCACCTGCAGCTCAATCTATGTATAGTCTCTCGGATTTTTATAATTATCGCGCTAGCATCAATGGTAGGCCAATGCTTTATATAACGACGAAAAGCAGAGATATCGGCACTGGTGCGCGCATGTGCACAAAGCGCACTCTAGTGACCGCGTCGTGTGCTAGGCTGTTGACTTCAGGAAGACGCTAGCCCTGCATGTGTTATCTGCGTGGTCTTGTTTACAAAAAACTTCAGCCGAACTTCCCTCAGCGCAAACGGTCCACGTATGCGTACCATTGTATGGTGGTCGGTGTGGTGCAGATTGAGTTGCGAGAATTATTCAATTCTGGAGTGCTTACGTGCCAAAACCACGAATTGATTATGAGGCACGCCGCAGTGGGGGACTCCGGATTAATTTTGATGACCAAAGGGTCATTAACGTGCCCCCAGTTTTTCCCCTATTTAAATGCGGCCGCCACGGTTGGGATTTGATCCCGCGACCTCGTGCTTAGCAACGCAACCCCACAACCGCTAAGCCCACGCGGCGGGTGATGTGTAATGTGCCAGAAAACAATATGTTAAAGTCGGAATCTTAACGTCAGCAGAAATTTAACTTAAGCAAGGCGTTCCACAAGGTTTGATCTTAGGACCCTTATTATTCATAGTTTATATTAATGCTATATGTAATATCCCTTGCACAGAAAAACTAGTTATATATGCCGATGACATGAATGTCTTTATTAGTGCTTATTCAATGAAAAGTCTCCAACTTACTGTAAGGAATTATTTAAGGCATTTGAAAGTGTGGCTAAATGAAAAGAAATTTGCATTAAACGCACGTAAAACAATATACGTTGTTTTTAGGCCTACGAACAAACCATGTATTAATCTGAAATTCTCCTTTCGAGGCACAACGTCAGAGTGCGTTCGCGCGCAAAAATTTCTAGGTGTTTGGTTCGAGGAAAACATGTCGTGGAATACCCATGTGTCAAGGCACTCTTCTGAATTGGGCAAAACTGTAGGCTGTCTGTACAGGTTATCAAACCTAGTTCCATTATGGCTGAAGAAAGCTATACATTACGGCCACTTCTACTCTCGCTTGTCTTACTGCGCGCATGGGCAAAAAGGTCTGTTCAGAACCTAAACAGACTTGAGGTGTTGCAGAAAAAGGTTCTCAGAATATTTGAAATCTTTAATGGGCACCCTCGCGAACTACGTACTCATCAGCTGTTCATAAAGCACGATATTACTAGAGCAAGTGATCTTTATATATATAAACTACTACTTTATACAAAGAAAAACAAGCTTTATGAGCATTCATTTGATAGCTCCCCCCGATACTCTCTTCGAAATCAATCCATACCAGTTCCTTTTTCCCGTACAAGCTACGGAGAATGTCATATTCAATATGAGATACCAGCAATACTGAACAGATTCTTAACTTGTACCAAATTCGAACTACCAGAATGTAAATTCAAGAAATATGTGCGAAATATGCTTTTAAACATGTAAGAACCACTCGAACAACATCTTTCTTTGCTATCTTGATATATATTTCATTTGATGTATAAAATTATTTTTGTTGCCTTTGCACAAGTGTTTACAAAAATTTTGTGACATCTGTATTATATGCAATTATTTTGTGCACTAAAGGTGTTGCGTTGCGTGAATTATATTTCATGCCTACATTTTTCTACAGCGTTTCAGATGATTATTTTGCAATCTGCCTGCTGCTATTTGATGGGTCTTTGGGCACTCTCAAGATGTCTGCGACATCTTTTCGCCAAGAACCTCCGACTCGGTGTTGGAAATAAACTTCACTTGACTTGACACTTTACTTATGAGCGGTAATGATGTGTGAGGCGACTGTTCTGAAGTAGTATACATTAATTATTTATATATGCGTGAGGGGAACAAGTAGAAAGATGCACGTATTCACATCACTCCACATGTACATGCTACATGGCGTCGACCTCCTCATAATCATACGCATATACTCGATATTTCACGTTCAAGGAGGTTCCGTTAAATTTGTTTATGTGATGCTAGGCGCGGCACAACCAATTAATGATGTCACAGGCAGCGTAGGGGGGACGGCTGCACATGCACGCGTAAGTAATGCATGAGTGGCACAACCTTTAGTTTGGGGTCCCGTTTAGTCTCCCTCCATTCTCAGTGGTAAGGCATAGGCCCTTTAGTATAGGCTTCGGTATTTCTTTCCTGGGTTTAACGGAGCCTTTGTACGTGTGGCGCAAATAAAAAGGAGAAAGTGGACAGGCTAGTAGGATATTCTGCACCGGCGCGCGTATTGTTACTACGGATAAAGGGCAGTTTGTTACTATACTGAGTGTACTTCGGCTGCCAGCTACGAACCACGCCTACAATGGGCTTAAAACTGCACATTATCGTCCTGTATTGGGAAATGTTTTTTTTTCTGGCTTCACACTGAATTTTTTGACCGACTCGCTATATAATGCTACGCACTCAAAGCCCGGTTGGAAGAGCAACACGTGCACGACTAAGAAGGGGCTTCAGTGACGCACTTCTGTTTTCGTATCAGTGAATCCGCGCGTGCACCATTGAATAGAAAAAAGTTAAACAGAATGTACCGGTGCATAGCAGTGGCGCCATAAAGTAAAGCCATTTCAAACTGTTTCTCTTGCATTTCTGCAATAAGCTTTCCACGAAACATGTTATGGGCCACTTCTACTTCGTCTGTCTGTCACGTGAGGTCACGAAATCCGCAAAAACTCCTAATCTGATGTTACGCGCGCACACTGATTATGCTTGATTACATAGTGAAAAAAATTAGAACAATTACTTCTAATTCTACATCTGTTTTGCCGTTAGCCCTCTCCTATTGGGACAAAAGCTTTCGGGCTGCACCCAAATCGCCGTTCTCTCACGCGACGTCACAAAAATGCGAACTATCACTTCGTCAAAGTGACGTGTACAAAGCAAAAAAAAACAAGCGTTGTTGTTCAAGGCTGCGGTTTATTTTAGTTCGTGATTTGAGCGGTCTCGTTACGAGCGCAGATTGACTAAAAAAGTCGTCTTATCTACGAATTTTTCGCCGGAAGCTAAAGAACTTGAATGAATTAATTTTACGTGCTAAAATCGCCATTCGATGATTTGGTATGTCGTAGTTCGGGACTCCTAAATAATTGTGACCACCAGGGGATCTATGACCTGCCCCCAATTAACGGAACACGGGCCTTTTTGTATTTCATCCCCATCGAAATGCGGTCCCCCCGGCTGAGATTCGGTCCCGCCATCTCGTGCTTAGCAGCGCAACATCATAGCCGCTACGCCACCATGCCAGCTTAAAGCTCTTCATGCAATCGTAACCTATCGTGACTCCACAGATATAGGCACGTTGTATGGTACTCTTAAAGAGTGCGCATTCAGGAGAGTACAAGTAGACAACAGTAGGTATACCTATGGCTCGTGCAAGTGCGGGAGTGAGTGACATATTCGGATGAATGTTGAAATGTTGGCATTCATTGAGTTGACATATTCTTCACAAGCAACAAATTGTTTTGAAACTTTTATGTTGGAACGCTACACGATCGGACAAGGAAATACAACACAAGAGCGCAGACTATCAAGCATTTTTTATTTAAAGTAACGTAAACTACAATACGACGTGCAAATAGTTAAAATCATTTTGCTGTGACGCCAAACGGTCAACGCATCGATCAAAGATGTCGCGCAGCCGTGTCCCTCTCCCGCCGTTTAGCGCTCCTGCAAATGAGTTTCGAAATGCACCAACAGGCTCAATTTTCAGCCCTTCTGCAATAAATTGTTGAACCAACAAATAATGTTTATATGAGTTCATGTAAAAACAATTCGGTAGTACGGAACCTTTCGCAAATGTCTTAAAAGATGGAAAATATAAAGATAGCGACAAAACGACATGTTCTGCCAGTCACTCGCTTAGATCGAATGATTAGTACAAAATAAACCAAAATAGACGCACAGCAACATGCTAATTGTTTATATAGATATTTAATATACTTTACAGTTGAAGTTATTCAGGCTTTTCTGCTGGTGCTAGATGGCCTCGACATTTTATTTCTTTCTTGGGTTGTGCTGTATAGAAC
This sequence comes from Dermacentor andersoni, assembly GCF_023375885.2. NCBI lineage: Eukaryota > Metazoa > Arthropoda > Arachnida > Ixodida > Ixodidae > Dermacentor > Dermacentor andersoni. The sequence goes on along the minus strand of NC_092815.1, from coordinate 166,058,399 downwards.
TTTGAATGATCATTCTCGGCTCGTTGCAGTTGGCTGTGCACAGACGGGAAGTAAGCATGAGAGAAACTGAGAAACTCCCTTCGTCGTCTAGAAGCACTTCCATGGCAGCATTGCGCTTCCTTTCAAATGTCTGAAGCGTGCGTTTTGAAACTTCCTTCCGGAGTTCAGGCCATCAGTCAAAGCTGAGGTGCCGGTTCGCATACGTTTGTTGCTGATGTGCTTTGTTCCCTTTGCATTGTAATACAAGAGTCTGGCCCGCGTAAAGAGGTTGGGGGAACTAAACGTAAAAATTTCGCACAACGATGTGCTGGCGCTACGACTTTCTTTTACGAGGATTCCTGTTCTTTGTGTTAGCGAGAGTATAGCGAGAAGTCGTCCTACTCCATTTCCAGCTCGCACATTCTTCTTAAGCCTTCAACGCCATGACGGTGAACTTGGCGTGGTAATAAAAAAGAAGAAAAAAACAACTCAGTGGACCGTAAAAGGGGATTTTGATGGAAAGCTCAGGCGTAGCAGGTTTCTTGAAATGGCCTAGCAAGAACGTAACTTTATTCCTGGTCTCAGTGCTGTTTCATTGCTCTAGATGGTGGCACTCTGAGAGCCTCCGAAGGCTCAACTTGGTTACCCTGCGTAACATTGCAGGGTTTGTTATAAAGTGGTAAGAAAGGGTTGTGTGCCACAGGGTCGTATAAGCCAGCAATACTGTAGCTCCTGCCGCGAACTTATACTTACATGTAAAGCTCCTACAATTCTTCACTGTCTCCGGTACTTTTCTAGAAAGTGACTTCTTTCTTGAGAGTGGCTACATAAGGTAGGCTGACCTTATTTTTGACGCCAACCCATCTGCTTCTGTTTTGTTTTCTTGATGAGTGTATTTCTGACAAAATTTTGCTAGAGGTGACGATAGGAACGCATAGAAGGTTAGTTAGTGTAATAACCACCTTCTTATCCTGGGCTTATAAACAGATGCTAAAAAGTACGTAAGACGATTTGAAAAAAAGAATTTTCAGAGGAAATTGCTATGAAGTACACGAGAATATTTGAAGCAGTAACTTTGTCTCGTTTCTATTTCGTGATTGTATAGCCTTCGACCCAGTAATTACGCTATGGCGGCTGAATTTGAACGTATCGTGACTAATATTTATTCACGTTGCCTATTAATGTCACCATTTTAAGAAGTGTACGAAGAGCAAAGATTCCACCGACGTTAAAAAATAAATTCTTAGGTTTATTGTCCGGAATCTTCACAGTGGATATGTGAGACGCCGTCGTGGAAAGCTTGTGAATAATTTTGCTAAAGGAGGGTGCGTTTAGTGCACGGTACGCGCGCGCTTTTGCTTTGCGCCCCCACCTGACTGCGGCCCACTCACCAGGATTGAACCCGCTACCTCGTGCTCGCCATAGAAATGCCGCAGCAACCAAGCCAGCACAGACTTCGTTTGTTTAAAAGGAGTTTGATGACGTCACTGAAATCTGACGTGGTGCTCTCGTGGAACCAGACATCACAGACGCGTACCCGTACGCAGGGTGCGTGCTGCCCAAAGCCGAATCAATTCAACACTCGGCTGGACAAAAGACGAATGCAGGTTTGCCTGTACTATCAAGAAAATCGCACTATCGGAAGGGACACTTATGACGACTTACGGGAGCGCGGTCGCTATACAGCCTTCGACCCACCATTCTCGGCTGTTGTTTTCTTTGCGATACTGCTTGATCGCCCATTCGCTTTAGATGGCGTGATAGCCTCCTTCATGACGTAATCCGCACTGCACTTTGCCACTAGACACGTTTTTAGAGTTTCGCGTAAACCTGGCTTCAATAAATATCAATGCGAAAGCATCAGATAACCCACTAAGCAGAAAAGCCCGCCTCTGTAGCAGCCAAGCGGCACCTACATTTCCATTGGCTACGACGCCACATCACGAGCGAACCTCGACGGATCAGAGCGGGCGAAGCCGTCCGTACTGCGCATGATTTTCTCTCGTTGCTCGTGGCGCACGCACTGCGCGTACTCTTGTTCGTTGCCCGTGGTGCTCGAGCTAACTGCGCATTATGTCGCTGTTCGTGGCTGCTGCGCTTGCGCGCCAAGTGAGGTGTGAGGGCATCGGCGCGACGCCACGTCACTAGCGCGCCTCTACAGAGCAGATACGACGCCACGGGGGGAGGAAGTCGCGTGAAGCGCGCGTTCTAGGAAGCACGCTTCACTCTAGGAAGCACGGCGCGCGGTCCGCGTCTCTCTCTCTCTCTCTCTCACCCACACTGGTGTTAGCGGCGGCACGCTCCTGCCGGCTTTGCACGTCGACGCTGATTCCTTGGTCTCTGGTCGCGCAGGAAGTTGGTGGCCTTTGGGCTGCTGCGGTTGCTTGATGGCTCGGGCAGCACGTACTGTTCTCGCTTTCGTAACTCATAAAAAGTGCTTAGGTGCCCTAGCATTTTTGTTGTTGTTGTTGTTGCTGCCGCTTTCGAATAATTCATGCTTCGTACCAAATATTGAGTGGACATTTACATAAAGAAAACCGCGGAAAGATTTTTTGTCTCAGTACTCCTTTAAAGTTTACTCTTGAGTCCCCATCCCCTTAAGATTCACATTATTAGGCTTAAAACCAATTGAGCAGAAACCCCTCTAAACCAGTCAGTATCCAAGGTGTTCCGTTCAAAATCTGCGCTTTTCAATCGATTTAACAACTCTCTTCAGAGTTACTAACAATACGAGGAGATAAAATGTCTGCTGTGTGCGTCACTCGTAGTACATAGATTTGCCGCCATTAGTACGCATTAGCCGCAATTTTTCACGCTGGTTTGGCGTTATAAACTCTGCCGTAAGACTGAACAGTTAGACCTTTAATTTGACGTCGCGAAACTTTCTGTTTGTCATTTCTGCTTGGCGACGGCGCAGACGCCCCCTTGTGCAAGGCCAACCAGCACGTGGTGTATGCCGCGTCACGGCACCAGGAGGTCGAGGTGCATTGCGAGGTCGAGGCAGACCCGAGCAATGTGACGTTCGAGTGGCGCTTCAACAGCACGCTCCAACAGCGGCCCCTCAAGAGCTTCTGGGCGGAGGGCACGCACAGCGTCGCCCGATACATCCCTCACAGCCACACAGAGTACGGGACCCTACTTTGCACGGCGTTCAACCGCATTGGAAAGCAGCGACAGCCGTGCGTCTTTCATGTCGTCCAAGCAGGTGAGTTATCTAACCGCTAGCTCACTCTGTAAGTGAGCCGATTGCCGTTAGAAATGTCTCGCAAATTTAGGCAATTACGGGTATTTTACAGCGACGCTGTTCAAGGGAGCTCCGCAACGGCTTTCTTGCGGAGGGGAAGGCACGAGGGCGACGGCGGGTTCGATATCAAATATAAATACAGCACACGGAGATGGGAGCCGCAAAGTAGCTTTCAAGCTTAATAATCACTGATAATAAATGAAAAGTTACCTTGCATTGATATTACTGGAATGGAAAACAACTTATATGTGCGGAAATTTTAACTGTTAGACCGTAGTTTTTGCACGTCATTTCACGCTATGCTGGCTCCACGCTCTGGTTCTGATGCAACGCAACAGCTACTGCGTTCGTGGAAGGCCGTGAGTGATATGACGGAGCCCCAGCGCTTTCGAATGGCGTGAGATGTCGTTTACGCGTATGGTTACCGGCTTTAGAGTGGACGCAGTCGGAATAGCAGGGGGAGGGGGCGAGGAGGCAGGCAGTTGAAGATTACAGACCCTGTCTATGACAGGAGCTTTGTCGGTACGTGCAACAAGGTTGTACATTTCATTTTTTTGTCCAGCCATGTCGCCAATTACAACAAGAAAGGATCACTAGTTGCCTAACTATCCCGGCTACGAATATGGGCAGAAATATACGGACCACGTAATCCTACAACAGAACTACAACCGCGACGAAACAGAGCGGCCTTTGCGTTTATGACAATATAACAGAAAGCAAAAAAAAAAAAACCAATGTACAACCCAGCTGTCATGCATTATAAAAATGAATTCGGCTTATTGATTCTTATTCAGAAAAAGAAAGCAAAAGTCAGGACGTTTTCAATCTGAACTTGGTCAACTCAGTACTCGAGACACCTACTCAAAAGTCAGGAGAGTTGGCAACCCTACTTACGCAACTTCACCGTCTTATCTGTGTCACGTGAAATTGGCATATATATGTAAAGGATAGTTTTTACATCAAAGATGCGGTTGCTCTTAATTTATATATTGACTATGTTAGCCTAAGGACAGCTGTGCTATTTAATTTATCGAGGGATCCCGTTAGCTTAAGGACAACTCATGTATCATACAATGTTCAAATAATTTATTGATTCAGATATCGCTACAAAGGAGCCGCTTAATACTGCGGTTCTGAATACTGTTTTGTAGCAGAAATCCGTGCAATATTGCGCTATGCTACGCAAACACATTTTTTTAGAGTGCGCTTGAAAAACGCGACATCCACTGAAAACTAAGCTCTTAAAATTTCCCAACAAGAAAACAAACAATACGCCGATTCTATGCGCAAATTCAACCATATTACTTGCGGTGAAAGTTACGTGGGTTATTTTTGTAACAAATAAAAGTCGAAGCTGAATTTGTCACATTAGAAATGAGGTCTGTGTGAAATTCAACGAATTAGCAGGAATCTATGAACATATGCATGGCGCTGAGCTTTGGATAAGTAATAGTTTGCGGTTTGGTTCTTCACCAAAATGAACCATTAGCGTGAAGCGCAGTGTCTGCTAATAACAAGCGGAAAAAGATTGTGCGAATCCAATGCACATCTTGTGATCTATGCGAAGCCAGGCTTCTCAGAGGTGGTAATATAAATTACCTGAGGCTGCTAATCTTCTGTGACGCATTTTGCACAATACCAATTACGTGCCCGTATAGCCAACTAAGAAGTATTCGCTTCCAAGAGCCGAAGCGACAAACTTCTGACCACCTAGAGACGCCCACATTTCTTCTGATAAGTTCGCCCGTCAACACATTTTTGAGGAGAGAAAGGTGCAGGCAACCTTGCGTGCAATAACAATTTCTACTGCTGGCTCAGGTACGATGTCACTTCGTGTCAGGCAGAGACAAATATAGTTATGTCACCCATATGCGTCGTACAGAATCTGTGGAATCGTATGGAATCGTACAGCGAATCTGCTCCTTTTTCGTCTTTGTAGAATTTTTTCCTTTCACCATTCGTCACTGATAGAAATGCGACGTGCTAGAACATCAGCCCTTTCGTGAATAGTGTAATTGTGATGCGGTAAAGCAAAACAGACTTTCCCTTTGTCGAGAATTCAAAGTCTTGCACGTTATTATTTCCATGTTATTATGTTTATTCGCATTGCTTGTCTCATGCCATGTTTATTGTTCATTGTTCCCATTTCCCCGCTCACGTTTTCTTCTCGCCATATTGTCGGCCCGCCTGGAAGCAGGTCCTCCGGGGCCCGTAGAGAACTGCTCCATCACAAACCAGACCGAGGGATCGCTACACCTTGAGTGCCAGGCGGGCTCGGACGGACACCTGCCGGCCCACTTCGTGCTCTCCGTGCATGATGTGCTGACAGCCACTGTGTCTGCTAACTTCACTGCCGACAAACCAGACTTTTGGGTAAGCGCACACGCCTCTTTTCAGGCTCACACAGAGTATCGCGGTAGCATATCGACAAAGATCCGACACCACAGAAGCCAAGCGCATTATAAAAAAAAAAGATATATTTATCTGAAATTTCCAGCAATGTAATTTTCATACTTGGTTGTAATGCCGACGCGTGGCCATCTCCACCTTCCCTAACTATGATAGCCTGCCAGGGGCCACAACAGTGAATAATGCTGATTGTGATTTATGGGAAAATAATACTGTCATCCGCGGTTCTGCTTATTAGAGAAACTTAAGAATCAAGCGGGCATTGGTAAATCACATGGGTTAAATGCACTGATTGTTTTTTGTTCCTTTATATAACCCGCTACTAGACCAGCAGCGTTCAGTGAAGCACTTACCTATAAGCCGGCAGAACACTTCAAATGTTCTAGCATTGCAGTCTTTCGTTGTGGTGCATCTCAGTTAGCTTGCATCGGTGGGTCCAACCAGCGACTTCTGTTAAACGAAAGGAACAAACGATGCGCACGCTCCCACGTTCTACAAAAATTCGGTGAGTGTCGGGCTTGCTTCAAGAGAGAGGTGGGTTCATCCGTGAGGTCCTCCTGGTGAGAAAAGTGGAAATGAATGCACTCAGCACTTTATCCCTCCATAATCCACAGTCTTATTCAGATAGCGAATGTCAACGAAACTTCATATGTGCTGCGTCAAAAGACGCAATACATGGTTTATTTTTTTTTTTCAACTTAACAGGTTCACGACCTCCTTCCCGGCGTAGAGTATTTCCTGGTTGTATCAGCTGTGAATGAGCGCGGCCGCAGCCCCGAGCTCACCATTCTGCCACCTATCATGCCTCTAGTAGGGAAGCTCACCAAGTCGGGTAAGATACAAGTCAACTGGGCTGTATGATTTACGTGTTTGCGTGCATGCGTGTGTGTGTCTTCGTGTGTATGTGAGTGATTGTTAGCCATTTCGACTAAGAAAATTTCATGAAGCTCGGCCATTGTGTGTGTGTCAGTTAAGTGGTCTGAACCTGAACGGTAACTTCTACAGTGGTCACTGCAGTTAGCAATACACGATGCATATTCTGCGTAGCATAGCTATATAACATATCACCGGGTAGGTCCGTGCTACTCTAGGATTAATGACAAATTTCTATGCAGTATTCTGGTTTTGTTCCAATCCGAAAACAAGAATTACGCCTGCATGAGGAAGAGCGTAGCTATTAGTTTACGTAAACTGGCTCCACCAGAATAATATTTCGTGGTATAGATCTTCATATACAATATATCATTACAGGCTAATAAAAAAGACGGTTTAGACACGTTGTAACTCCCTTGAATAACTTGACAAGCAAGTCGTGACTGTACTACTGTTAAACAATTAATTGTTGTGTAACCGCCCATATACCGGTAACAACGCAACGTCATGTGATGTGATGACACTGCCGCAGCATTCAGTACGTGGCGGAATGTATGCCTTCCCCCCCCCCCTTTTTTTTGTTGCACACTATCTATCTTTTTTAGGAAAGGGGAACCACTCTGATATACATGATAAAATGTAGTCGCATTTATCCCCTGATTGCATGAACATTTATTTTCTAAGCCTTTGTTTACACAAGGTATGCGTAAATAAACCATACTTTTCCAAATAAATACACGGCTGCGAATTTAAAAACTAAAATTGTCGCGTATCCTATGTCGCGATTCAGGTAGTGGTGTAGATTATGACCCCGCAGAAAGACATTTCAATTGCAGCAAACTTGAAAAAGCTATCATAACAGCTCTAAAAGCTTGAAACACTGCTTTAGCAATGGAGAGCACTTATTTCAGCTCCAACTAGCAAAAGTTTCTTTAAAATTTCATGCCGTCATTCTTGATTGTGTAATCAAGTTTCGTAATCTGGGGCGGAGCATTTATAGACTTGCGCTTTATGACATTTTTTTTTTTTTTTGCTTTTCAGAGCTTTTAGGAACTTGACGCAAGCCGAAACAAAAAAAAAAAAAGATTTCTTTTCGTCCAAGAGTTATTTGTTTCTGCAGTTGTTAGTAGCTCCTGGAAAAGAGGCTGCCCCAAGCTATTATTATCGTAAATACTGGTGGCATTTACATTGTCCCCCTCTTTCTCTTTCCCTCAAGTGCAGGGTAGCAAACTCAACGTGCATCTGGTTCACCTCCATGAATTTCATTGCTTGGCTCGCCCTCTGTTTACTTGTGCCATATTCGTTGGCACTAGTGATGCTAAGAAAGAGTATAGCCGGTAGAAACACTGCACTTTGCTATCAAATGTGCTCTGCACGAAAGCAAACCTGTACTCTTCACAAAATAATCCTTAACTGCAGGCTGTATGATATGTATGCTTGTGGTTACGCTTGCATCACAGAACGAGCCAAACGTATTTCTCAACCAGACAATCAGTGTAAGCTAATAAACAAACAAAAAACACCTTAGTAAATTTGGTGCGCTTACTCAATGCTTGTGATGTGAAAGTAACATGTTTATGAACTTGTTACACCTTCCGTAACCAGCTCCCGCCGCACATTTTTTCTGAAAGACCAATTCGAAGATTGTTTCCAGAGCAACAATGGCTATGTATTTTTCTGTTAGATAGGACATAGATTTCCGATAAATGTGTTGATGCTCGTTCTTTCCGATTATATTTGGCTAGGGGTAGTTTCTTAATTCTGATGTACCGTATTTCTCCGCGTTTAACCTGCCACAGCGCATAACCGGCTCTCCAGTTGCAAAAACCCGGAAAGAAAAAGAAAACTCCGCGCGTATAACACGCGGAAATATCTGCATATAACAGCTTTAAAATTCTTCGAATAAGTTGGCGTTCGCAGATGCGCGACCCGTCCACGTCGTATCTTCACCCAGCGGCTCTTCTCCCCCTCCTCATCGGTGATGCTGATAAAGCTGAATTCGCAAAACGGACGTGGTCGCGGACGAATCAGTCTCGTGACATGTGACGTGAATCAGATCACTTCGCAGCTTTCAGGCTAGCATTCGCACGACGAGAAGAAAACAGTGCAGACGGAGCAGCCCGCGCATGAGCCAAGGAGGAAACGCGTCCAAGCCGTATGAGGAAGCGCTCTGCGCGGACCAAGGGAGCACCGCAGTCACGGGTGACGCACGTATGGAGGCGTGATACGCACTCAGAAAGCCAAATTGCGTCTTGCTCCGTCGTGTGAGCTTTATCATCAACAATAGAGTGTAAAATTGAGCGAGTTGGTTTACCTTCACGGTAAAAAGCAGCGCAAAAACAAGGGCAGCACAAGGCAGAGAAATACACAAGGCAGGCGCTGAACTAACAACTGTTAGCGCCTCTCTTGCGTGGCCGTTCTTTTTTTTTCTTGCGCTGCTTTTACCATGTTTATCATAGGCTTCCGCTATCACAGAATGACCGTTGAGAGCAGCTTATCGTGATCCGAGTACTAGACTGCCGACGCTGCGTGCACTATTCGCTAACTGCTAAACGCAAAGTGGCGTTTGATAAAGAAGAGGAGACTGGGCTATGATGGAGGGGAGAGGGAATCTTCAACATGCAAAGTTGGGAATAGGTTGCGGTACCCTAATGAATAACAAAACTAAATGGCGGGAAACCTGAACCTAAAGCAGCGCCCATTTGTTCTGCCGTGAATCCACATCTAAACGCGAAATTCGCATCCCACATTACCGTGAAGCCACACTTCATTGGGTAATTCGCGTATAACTCGCACCCCGATTTAGGTTTCTTTTTTTTTTGCATTCTTATTACGGGTTATACACGCAATAATAATGCAGTGCATATTATTCACCAGGTTTAATGCAGTAGAAGCAGTAATGGGTTATTGTTATCTTGGAACTCATAAATGGATCGGGCCTTTTGGATGCAGGCAGCGCGGCGAAAATCTACTCGAACGTCTTGCTCCTCGCGGTGGTCGTGGGTGTGGCCCTACTCTGCCTGTTGCCACTCATCGTGCTTGCGGTGGTGAAGCTGAGAAGAAGTGATTTCTTCAACAAGCGTGAGTACAGGTTTTTAGTCCTAAATAATAATAAAAATAGAAGAGTACGGGTTTTCTGTAGCGAAGGTATAGCTGTTCTCTACATGATATTCAAAGCACCTGCGGCTGACTCGACAGGTTTAACCCACTATCGAGCAAGCTGATTAGGCTCGTCATGTTAACCTAAGTTGTTAAACATGTTCATGCCGCTTTGATAACTTTGACTAGTGCTGATAATAGTTCCGTCTATATATATATATATATATATATATATATATATATATATATATATATATATATATATATATATATATATATACATCTTCTAATGCTTTTCCATCTGTCATCCCTTTCCCGATGCACGGTAGAATGTAGGCGACTGCAGAGACACCGGGTATTTATATATATATATATATCATCAGGGGAATATGCGTCGCAATTTCGAATTTATTATTTTTGAAGTTCAAACCGCATGAAAAAAAAGCATGCATTACTATACTATGACGCCTGGTTAGCGCATACATCATGAACACATCGGGAGTTGCTTGCGAGAACTGGAGCAAACTTCATCCTCGAAGCCGCTGGTAAACCAGTGCATCTCTTTCCATGCAGAATGATTGTATAGCTTATGCCAGCTTGTTGGGATACGCCAGGTCTGCACCTAACCTTGGTATCTAGGGTACGTCCTGACTGTATTAAATACAGTGGTATTTCAGTGAAGTGAGAAGTGAGAAGTGAAGTGACAATTGGTGAAGCAAACTAAAAGTGTAAAGCACTGTCGCCGTTTCACGACGAAGGCCTACCGGCACGTGGACCGCAGCACGTGCAAGAGAAGTTGGGGAGAAGGACGGCAAATTACAGGGAAGGAAATAGGAATTATTACGGAGATGGAAAAACGGAGACCTTGAGAACGGTTTGCCTCTCAAGAAATATGCGCCAGCTATAGCCCAGCGACATGTTCGCTGAATTTTGCTTGGCTATAGCTATTTTGTTCTAGCTGTGTCTTACCAGTACTCACGTACGGGGCAGAAACCTGCAGGCTTACGAAACGGGTTTTACTTAAATTGAGGAGGACGCAACGAGCTATGGAAAGAAGAATGATGGGTGCAACGTTAAGGGATAAGAAAAGAGCAGATTGGGTGAGGGAACAAACGCGAGTTAATGACGTCTTAGTTGAAATCAAGAAAAAGAAATGGGCATGGGCAGGGCATGTAATGAGGAGGGAATATAACCGATGGTCAATAAGGGTTACGGACTGGATTACAAGGAATGGGAAGCGTAGCAGGGTGTGGCAGCAAGTTAGGAGGGCGGATGAGATTAAGAAGTTTGCAGGGACAACATGGCCACGATTAGTACAGTACCGGGGCAGTTGGAGAAGTATGGGAGAGGCCTTTGCCCTACAGTGGGCGTAACCAGGCTGATGATGATGATGATGATGGTTTTGTTGTAGAATGATGTTTTGCACTTAGCGAAGATGATCATTGATTTGAGCAGTATGCCCTTGTGGAGCTCATCTTCTAAACAGACTTTGTTTGCTCATAAACAACGACCCGACCAATTACTTGAAGAAATACAAATTACAGAAATAAATCACTCAATTAAAGGAGAAAGAAAGTTGGCGCGATACCAGCTTTCGCACAATTCTTAATTTGAAATTCACCAGGTTTACAATGCTGTTGAATTCAAATGTAAATTATAGTTTCCTATGCGAGCCCAAGTACTCCTGCGTCGTTCTTCAGAGAATGGTTCGCTAGCACCCCTTACAACATTCAATCAAAGGCCAGCACAGAAAAGGGTGCAGTTTTCTTTGTGTTTCCTTTCTATTGTCATGTTAAAGCGCGTCTGCCGGCTTCTAACAAAGTCTACACAAAGAAATCGACGAGGCGCGACGCTCTATCGTCGGAAATACAAAGGAAGACATGGTACAGGTGGTCCATTCTGCTTCCTATATGATGCTTCGAAGAACAAAGCGCTCTCTCTGATTAACAATAACGGAGCAGATACAGACCCGCGAAAGAGGCTCACAATTTCAAAGCGTACTTCATTCGCCCTTCCCCATTCAATAAAGCCGCATGTATTCCTCATTTTTTTTTTTCCTTTCGTTCGCATCCTTCAGCATCACGGTGCGAGCAAAGCTCCTTGAGATACTCCATGGCTCGCCTCATGGGGGAAGCAGAGCCTGGCGTCCGCTTCGGTACAGACAGAAATGGTGGTCCGAAAACAAATGTGCCTGCCTCTTTGCTTTGTAGTGGATGTCTCAACGCTGCGTTTTATTGTAACTAAACACCTAGGCCGTGCGCACATTTCCAACCCCTCCAATAAATGGAGGTGTTTTTCATGTCGGAGCTGATTTCTTTGTCTTCGTTAGTAGAACGATCGTGTTGTTACCGTTGATTTCGCTGTTATAAAGGTACAATGTATATACCCTCGTATGTGAAGAATTACGTCATCGTATTGGTTCTACTTGGCGCAGTGCCAACGTGTGAAATTGTGCTTTGCTCACGTTCAGTATGCAATACGGGTGATCACCTTTCTAATATTTATGCATTTTTTATATCGCCTGTCCCAGATAACGTAATACTAGTCATTGGGCTAGATTGCTCACAGAGGCGAACATTATTTGCGCGAGAGACCAAACACATATTCAGCTAATGAACAAAAATTGGCTCAACATCCTAATTAATTAGTTTCGCGGCACATATTGAAATTTACGTATTGTGGCCGGTGAGATTGTCAGACAAGTTCATTTGGAATTATTTGCAGAATGACGCCAGTTTCGACATATGCGCCGTAAAACTGGCCGTAAGAATGCACTGCTGGTCCACTTCAACAGAACGCCCTTTTATGTATCTAAGCACAAAAATAACTGGAACACGCATGTATTTCGTCTCACACTTTGGGAAATGGTATCTCGAAACTCGTATACTTTTGGCGATTCATTTCAAGTGGATGCGTCTTGCAAACTCACAGGCTACAATTCGCAAATTGCGGCATGTGTCGCACAGTGCCATTAAGAAGCTCATTAATCAATTTTCGCTAATTTCTTGAACTTGTGTTTCGATTTCTCGTGCTAGTAAAGTCCACCTCTTCGTATAATCCAGCTCAATAAGAAGAATTATGTCATCTGCGACATGCAATTTTTAAATAATTTCGCAAAACTTGAAAGTAATCGTGCTGTATATTAGATGCTCATTTATTACCTACGAACGCCATCACCCATATTGCTAGAAAAAATTACTAACTTCGCATGCTTAATTTCTGAAGAAAGTAGAGAAAGTGGGCGAGGTCCAATCCATTGCTGGAACTTTCTTTCAGCATCTCGCTTTTCGGTTGCGCATTATATATCGAACAAAAAGAAAATGACACAAAACTGCACCACCGTGCAGAAACCTGCACCACCGTGCAGAAACCGTTTCTAAACAAACTCGACATGCTTCGTTGGCGCTTCTTAACGTTCCTTCAAATATTTTACTGTGGTAACAATGATACGGACGCTCGAAGCAGGCTTTCGCCATCGAAATCGTCGCGGTTTTTCGGTCACGGTATCGATGGTGAGTGTGCTGCTCGCGAGAGCAGCTCCCCCCAAAACAGAGGGACGTGCAGTGCGCTTGCTTGCAAAATACTGTGAAGCGAAGCCAGCACAGTCTCACGTTTTTTGCTGTGCAGCAAAATTGTGGTGCACCATACAATGAGCTAGAAAAAATATTTAGCTAAAAAACACCGGTCGTCTTCCTTCAGCATTATCTCCTATACCATCGACGCGGAACGCCTGTAACGCCGCCGTGGTGCTGTTGGCAGCTGTGGCAGCTATGATATTCGCACGACCCCAGTGTTCTAAGGCACCTCGTAGCACGGTCGGACTGAATTCATATCACGTGTTCCGAAGTCTAGTCTGGCCGTGCTGCGAGATGCCTCAGAACACTGATGCGGTGACAAGCTCGTAGCTGTCTGCACGCTGAATCTGCCGCGCGGCTGTAGTTGCATCACGTGCTATGTCGCCGAAACGTCTTGCCCCCGCGCGTTTATAAACCACCGGCTGAAGGGCTTCGGCACAAACCTAAACGTTGTTTTCGCTCGCAATGATTCGCCCCTTAGGGCAAAACTACTAAGCTCTCAATGCGGATAGGTTCTTTTTCTTTTTTTTGGCTTTCTCGACCGTTTTTATGGTTTCTAACTGGCGGTCGGTGGTGTTAGACTTTCACCACCACTACCAAGACGCCACTGCAAAGGGAGCGTACTCACGCACAACCGAGTAGGTGAGCGCGTTCTCTACCGAACGCCTGATTTGAGACGTACGGGCTGTGGCGCGAGAGTTTCAGGGCGTCTGAAGGTCTACACACTCTGGTGGAGTGCTCGGGAAGGACAAGCCTCCTCTTCTCCCGCCACCCTCTGCCGCTGTCGCGGTTGCAGGAGAGGGTTGTAGCACCGCTACAGTTGCGCTGGTTATAGGTTCCATTCTCTAACCAAGAAAGGATGTGCATACCTGAATGTCCTCACTGCAACAATTGTAGTCTTTAATGATGATCATCTGTTTACTGAAGCAAGTAGTCCTCGAAACTTTGTTGAGCCGTTCGCTTACATTACCAATCGTCGTGGATGGCTTGCACAACTTTTCATTTTTTTTTTTACCGCTTGCGCAGGTCGAGCGGCCAAGAAAGACGCTACGGAGACAGACGCTTGCCCATCTACAACGACCGCAAGTACGCAAGAGGCCATGCAGCTGCAAATTTCCTCCGTTTACCCGAAGGAAGACAACCAAGTTTGGATCGTCAAGAAGAGCACCGGCCTATGAGCAAGGGGCGCACTGCAGCCGCACTGTCCCCAGCCTGCAAATTGACGCAATAGAACGCCAGCAGGAGGCAGGCACACCGGAGTGCCATATCTCGCCTGATTGTTCGCTTTCATTGACACTCTTTCATCGCTGCATAAGAAGAAATCAGCACCTGTAAAGTCTGTGTCTCCAAAAATGAAATGAAGAAGCTCCAAGTTACCGGCTGCGCTCATCGAATCATTCGCCTGAGCAAGCTTCTTTTCTTGGTTATTTCATTTTTTAAATATTTTTTTATCGAGTTGTGAGACAAACATGAACATTAGACCGCGTTACGGACGTGCTGACCACGTGTTATGAACGGCCTGAACGGCGCGAGTGATGACTTACGATCAGTAAAAGTGGACATGTTGGAAAGCTGATGCTATTGTGTATGGTCACTCTACACGCCCTTCTTTATTTGAATCTTCCTTCCCGTGTGTCCTTTTCTGCAATCAACTGAATTAACAAGTGGAAACGGTGCCCTGCCAAAGAGGCGCGGCCCCTGCTCAAGTGTGTGTGTGTGTGTGTGTGCCGCGAGAAAACTGGAAAAAATTGGGCAGTGCTGCAAAGATTCGCCTACGAGTGCTGTTTCAGACACGGTAGCTTGTGCATTCCCATGTCGTCGGAAATAGATGTGCTCGTCCTTGAAAATTCAGAGACTCGGACACGCGGAAGCTTTCCTGCTGAACGACTGACAATTTGTTCGTACATACCTGTGTCATCAACCACAAGTGACACGGACACATCGATACTCATAGAGACTTGCGGCGTGTCGTACAAGCTCGCATTGCCATACCGTAAAGCAGAAGACAGAATAAATGCTTCATAATGTGCGCTGCTCACTGAAAAATGTAAGTTGACATCATAACGCGTCCTCGGAAACGCCCTTGCGCGTTCTTGTGCATCCTTTCTTTCTTCCTACATCATGGTGTAACTTTGGTGCAACTTGTCTCATGTCTTAGCCTTTGATTGAGTTCAATTGGATGGAAGTAGTTGATTTTTTCTAAGAAATTTTTGCCTCTACAGTAAATGGTCGCTAAGCAGTTCAGTAGTAGCTCTGTCATACGGTAAGGAAGTGCAATAAGTTTATTCATATTATGTTATCAACTTAAATACCCATAGTAAGTGGGGCGTTGTGTGAGGGGAGGGCAGATAAGTTATGCATATATAATACTAAAGTACTCGTACATACAGTCTGTGCAACATAACCGGGAACACCGAATTCATTTTTAAGCAACGACTAGTCGATCTGCGGATATTAATTTCACATGCCAAGATGTGACAAGGATCTTTTTCGAACATTTAATCTCATTAAACTCACCCATGCTAGATATACTTCTTTTGTTACCATGACTTCGTGAAAGCTATTTTGGGTATGCCCTCTTGCACTTCTCAAGGGATCTACATAGGGTAGAAGATGAAGCACTGAAGTCGCTTCGCCTTGCAGGCACGATACCACAACGGAAACTCCGACTGTCCTTAAGCCTGGTTACAGTCTTCGGGAACACTTCTATTTTAATGATGATTATACCACTTCTTACAGACAGTTTGTGTGCCTGTTAGAGGTATCCGAAAATATTCGAAACTTGGCTAATTCAGTTGTCCACTTGAATTCTAAAACGAACAACATCCGTTTGTATCTAATGTAATACTTTGCAAAATAATGTATACAAGGGTATGTGCGGTCCCGATGAGGTCATATAGCTATGCATTATTTATAGGCTATCAGTTGCCGCAAACTCTTTGTGCTTATTTGCTACCCACTTCGATAATCACTTGTCCTTTTCTTTTTTTCCTCTTCTACACAGGTGTCGTGTACACAAACTATGATGGAAGAGTCTGAAGCGAGCAAGCGAAGAAAAAAAGCGTAATCGTAAGATTTGGAGCATAAAGGCAGTATATTATTGAAGCCGTCAAAAGTGGTACAGTCAACTGAAAGGAAACGTCTGCCACGAACAACAAAGGTCGTCGCCTGTGCCGTATGGCTAATGATCGACGCTTAAAAAATGGTCCGAGAAATGTTATTTTTATATGCCTGCGGTCTGTACCCTCGCCAATCTCCTAGCGTCTGTGAAGCTCGCCAGACTATTTTGCCTGATCACAGCAGGCGACTAAATTTCCATGTGCCCCTTCTTTCCTCACCAGTGTGCGGACAAGTGTGTTGATATTTGCCGTTGAGACATGGACGTTGCCGTCACTCTCATCACCACGTTATAGTTATCGTTACATGAGCGCGCTTATCGTTAGATTTTGCCCGTGATGTGAAACCTTTAAAAACCAAGGAACGCGTCAGGAATGTAGGAAGTTGAACGCGAGAAGGAAAATAAAGAAAATCTGCACATGTGTCCAGCAACCCATGTGTGTCGTTTTGACGTGAGTTCGGTTGCTTATTGTGCTGGACAGACGCGTATTTAATCTATATTATATTTATACGCAGAATGTGCCACACATGTTCGTTCTCACCTCCCTACCTTTATGTTTGGTTTCATGTTGAAATCGTTGACAATAAAGTGCAAGTTGACTTTCAGATTGCCACCATACTTGTTGAAAGTCTTTCATTGCATTACTAATATTTATACGCACATACATACATAATGTACAAGACAGCTGTGTGCTCCAGCCCACCGTCAGTCGCACTTTGCTCCTCGAACAGGCAGCATATCGGTCAACTGAGCTCCCGCACAACATTTGGCAGTGCGGTGAACGGGATTTTTATCCGGGATCCGGGACCTCAAACAGGTGCCAGGCAATGATTACACATTTCTCTCATATTTACTGCTAAATAGACAGTGAATTCTTATCGCGTCAATGGAAAAAGTCCTTATAGTGTTAGCGAAACAATAAATAACTTTATCAAGCACATAGTGCGAAGGGTGCATTATTGTATCCAGGAAAGCAATGCTATACGGTACCAAGGTACCCAGAAAGATTACAATAAAGAGGAATAGGGAATGAGTCAACCCTGGAGAGACCTGGGACGACAGCGCCTTGGTATTCTCGAAAGACAAGCTTGAATGAACGCTTGCGATTCAGGTAGGTCAATACAACAAAGACATTATCAGGGTAAATATCACTGTGTCTGCAACACGGTGAGTACAGAAAAGAGAAATGCAACAATTCGTGGTCATAGTGTCATCTGCTGCCTCGTCTCATATGTAAATACTTAACTAAAAGGCAGTATGCTTTGTGGGTTGCAAACACAATTTCATAATTTTATTATGTGAACGATTCAAGCGAGGGTACCACAGGAGACACTCAGTGAAAGTTCTAAAATATTCAAGGAATGTCTGCAAGAACTTCGCTTCTCTATTAAGCTAAATTTAATAAATAAATTCTGGGGTATCACCCGCCAATACCACGATGTGACACGAGGCACGCCGTAGTGGGAGATTCCGGATTAATTTTCACTACATAGCTCTTTATTGCACACCTAATAGGGGCGGTTTTCCATTTTGCCCCAATTGAAAGCTGCCGCCGTGTTCCCGGTGAGATGGTTAAGGAGGTTCGAAAATAGTTCGCGTGTTCGGGGACGAGAAAGGACGCAAACGACACTCTAGGAGGCACGTCAAATTGAAATTTATATTTTCCACGAATGATGAGCAAAGAAGGGAAAAAATGTTCACCGACGATTGCGATACTCCCTAATGCGAAATTTGTGTGCAGCTCAACATGTGCTTCCATTTCGCGATATACTGGATGGCGCGGCCATTAGGTCTCGTGCGGCACGTCGAAAATGGAGTGAAGTGTGGCGTGACTGCCTCGCTAATATGGAGACCGGGAAAGGCAGCGCTTTGGTGAATAGTGGTGCGAATTACAGCAGCCGCCGCAGACAGACCTCCACTTATGCAGCACTTTGTTTCCATATGTGCTATTGGTGGTGTCATCGGTGAACAGACGGCGTATGCTACTCTGGCGCCATCTCGAAGCAATCGTCGTCGCCAAGCCCGTCTTGAGTAGCACTACGCTTTTATTCTCACACTTTCGCTATATCTTCCTCTTCCGCTATTCGCCACATGGTTCCGCTGCACCCTTCGCTTTTCTCCTCGCGCTATCCTCGCCGTCCCTGTTTTCCATCCGCGCTCCGTGTCCGCTCTTTCATCCTTTCCTCCACTTGTTCGCCCCACTACGAGGACGCCAAGGAACCATGCCAACGCTCGCTGTAGGAACAGGCGCACGAGGGACGCGCTCTAAGAAAACAGTGTCGAACATGAAGTTGCACTCGAGCGACAGACGCGACGCCAAAACCAGGAACGGACAGTGAGATAACAAAAGCAGTACCAGATCAACGTTCGGCACACCTAGAGTTAAAGAAGTCTCATACCCTTCCCCTAGCAGAAAATGAGGGTAAGCGAAGCTTGTTCTGCGTGCACCTGACCTTCGTCACGGTTACGTAACCCACAGGTCGCGGTGGCGGATTGGTTCGGCCGCCCGCTCCATCAGCTCAGGATTGTCTTCCCGTTGCTGTCAGAATGCCTGGGCTCGGGAGGTTTTAACGGCTGGATTGGCGCACCGACGGGGAGCCCCTTAACGGACGAGTTCTTTCTGCCGATCGTAGAATGCTGCCTGTTCCTCGGGGGAACGCACAACGCGTGGCCGTGCCATACGCTTTCTGAATTGAACTGAGCGGATACGAAGCCGGCGCAGCGCACGCGAAACCCTTTGCTGCACTTTCCCTCCCCTGCGGAATCGAAACGGCTCTGACTGGTTGTGCCCGCGGCGGGAGCGCGCGCCTATGCAGCTGGAATCCTTGCTAATGACTCACGCTTCAGCACCGACGTAGCTGCCAACTCATCAACCCACTCTTTCCCGCAACTGCTCCGCTCTGGGAGCAGGCGGGTTTTTTTTTGCGTGACCAGGAAAACGCCATTTGTCAGCCAATACAAGCTTCGCTTGGAAAACCGTAAACGTCGTCTTAGAGTTTCAATGGACGGGACAGCTTGCTTGTCGTTGCTTGCTACGGTCGACGACCCCAGCTGAGGCAGAGGTGGCACGATTGCTACAGCTCGGACCGTCGCTAGCAGACGGCTGCGCTACAATATGCGGTGCCTGCCTACGTTGAGGTCTCAACAGTGATGAGCAACAGCAGGTCACGAGGACCGCGACCCAGGGACGACCCACGGCGACAGGGCCTCGGTAGACCTCTTTCAAGACATGGCCCTATGTAGCTGTGGCCTGGCAGGAGGCGCTCAGTAGGTCTCCTAATTATTCCCGGGACCGGCCCCGCATGTGGCCCGCGTAGCCACGTTCTGGTCAAATGATTGCAGCAGGAACAACAGCACGAGTTCATCTTCCCTAGTGGCGACTTCGTCCGGCGGGCCGCGGTACTTCGCAGCTAGAGCTGCTAATTACCGAGGCCCCCCGCACGTTCTCCGCGCAGCACTTGTTTTCTTTCGGTCTTTTTCCTCCAGCTCCTGTATCACCTGCCCTAGGCTCGTCTTCTTCGCTTTGGTTTCTGTTTTGCCAAGACTCCTGAATCTACTCAGCGCACAAATCGCGGCGCACATGCAAAATAAGTTGCTATAAAAAGTACTACTGTCTCCTTCCCCCACAACAAGATTTACCCCATGACCCCATGCATAGCAGCGCAACGCCATAGCCACAAAGGCACCACGGTGGAACCAAAAGAAACGATTGGTCTTTCAGGCTGCATGTGATCTATAATGACAACTTGCTTTGAAATGCTATTTATAAAATTTCAGGTGGCGTCTGCCGGAAATACATTCTTCCCCAATTCTTTGCCTCTGGCAAAGCACTTCCTTTAGCAGCCTTTAGCGGGAGGGTTTGGCGTGGCTGCTGCTGCCTGCTCCTGAGTTGTCAGTACCTCAACAGGTATCTTTTACAGCGAAGCTGTTATACCCCTGTCAAGAGGGCAAGTTAAGTGCACTTACGGGCAATGCAAACGGGACCCTGAGTAAAACTTTAGGCTATGCAGTGTTAAACAGAGCGGACGCAGTAAAAGAAAAGTGGCGATACATATTAAGATTAATATTAAAAATAAGATGCAGATTAAAAATTTTAAAGAGAACTTTGAAAACGTGACTATTTTACGTTGCATCATATATAAAAACAAGCAATATGTCTTTCTCACCAAAAAGAAACGAAAATACTTTTTATTATAAGAGCTGCTCAACAACTAAGATTAACTTCTGTGTCATTTTTTTTACGAATTACACTTTGTACCGTCGAAACCGTTGGCATCGTGACTACGCACTTGGCCACGAAAGTGCGTTCCCGGAACGCTTTCCAACAGGAGTGCACTCTTCTGCAAGTGACACTCTATTTAAGATGGTTGGATTTGGCAAAGTACACTTCAACCGACTGACGCTCTCCGTAAATGCACTTACCGGCTTGACAGGTTATTAGCTTCTAGTTGGTCGGGATCTTTCGCAGCGTCATGCACACGAAAAAAGAAAACCTAGAGCAAAGTGAAGCGAAAAGTGCATACATTCTTTGGAATCACGCATACAGCATGTAGAACAGCATTCACTTTAACAAAAAGAAGTGCAATGCAAGCATCCGAACCGCATAATTGATGATAAGGCGCACCTGCTAACAATGCGAACCACGTAGAAATCCCTGCAGACGCTTCCCGGTGAAGATTAGCGTTGCACAAGCTGCCGCGGTGACGGCAGCTTGCGACGTGGGGAGTGACATCACTAGCTTTTCATACATAAAGGAACCAGCCTACCAAATATTTGATAGTTGTTGCAGCACGGCGATTGGTACGCAACGCGTAGTAGAGCTCCCGAGCGGTAGCGTAAATAGGAGGAGCGGCAAAGGGAAAACAAATGGCAATACGACCAGCAGCGCCGCAGCGCCGCTGCTGGTATTGCCGTGGTATTCAAGCACAGGGCAAGTCAGCACGTCCACGTGCTTCTGTGGATGAATAATGGGCCGGAGGAGGAATCGAACAATAAAGCCTTGCATACCCCGCATACGCAGCAGCTTTAGTGGTGGCTTTGAGCAACTCTGCTGGACATCCATTTTCACTGGGCTGGGATGGTGAGTGAATTCCTTTCGATATATAAGCAAATTTGTGTGCCGAATGCAGGCACGAGGGAACAGGCTTAAATAAAGCTTGTACGGCCACCGCTAAATAAGTGCGTGCAAGCGCACCTAGTGTTTTGCATAGGAAAAAAATGATATAGTCGGCTCATAGGTATCTCCCAAACACACTTATGTGCTAATGGAACAGTGCAGTCAGAGGATTTGTTGATTTGAATAATTTTCTATGATTTAGCCATTCGATATGTGCCTCTCAGTGTGTTTCGTTTACTCTTGGCCAGTCGTCCAAATTGGGTGTGTCATTGCAACAAAAGAGGCACATACTGTAATTCCTACATGTAGTGTACATGTTTTGTACGCCTATTTCCAAGCAGCCGTCACCGTCATTGTTCCCTCTACCGACTGCACAGCCCTCGCTGGGCTGCGAATTTGATGATGGGGTAGCTGGCGACGAAACTATGCCAAGCGAAGACGGGCATCAAGCGTGGGACGAGAGCCGGCAAAGAGAAATTACGGCTGTTCCTTCGTTATTTTTCGACCAGTTACCTGGAGTCCGCAGCTAAAGATACCTGCCTCTAGAGAAATGATACAAATTCTTGTGTACAGGATCGCGATCAACGGAATGGGGACAGTGGGCAACGTGATTCCAATTTCTCAGTAGGACGCCCAAGAAAGAGAAACAAGGCTTTTATTGCCTTTCAGAAAAATTGTTCCGGCTATAAACAGATTGGACTTGCCTTCCGGGAAGCCTCACACGATCATTTCATCTGAGGCTTCCACAATAGTAGAAAGAAAAATTGCGTAAAAGTGGAACCAAAGAATGTGAGATTGTAAGGTCGAGTAGAAATAAGATCGCTAAGCGGCGAAATCCACAATGAAAGCACGGAGTGTGACCACCTTTTTTTCCGCGGCTCGCACTAGCTTCTCAGGTAGTGGTTTGGTGCTCTCATGGCCGAGCCAAAGCCACCAAGCGCGCTGCTTGCATGACGGTATTTTAATGTACCTAGTATTCGCAGCGCCAAACGTGCATTTTCTGACTGCTGTAAAAATCCGGATATCCTCAACTGAGCTTTTTTTTTTAACTGGTTGCTGTAAATCATTAGTGCTTGGCTATAATACGCACCTCGCTTGATTGCGTGCCAAACTTCAGCTGTTTCGCTGAACCGAAATATCACTGACAACAGTACGAAAATATATATGCATTTTAATGCTATTCCTCCTTTGCGTTAATTTTCTAGCAATGGTAGACAGTATGTCTAGTAAAGGTCAGTTAGCGAAGTTAGGTAGTACAGTAAATTATTTAACTGGCACCAAAATACATTGTCACTTAATTTTCTGCATGTTTACCAGCAACATGTACCAACGTTGGTACACAGGGGCGCTATAACGTAAGACTATTCCAAACTTTTCTATTCCAATTCAGCCATGAGCCTTCCACGATTGGTCAAAAACTTTTTTCCACCACGCCCACTTCACCTGTCTGTCACGCGACGTCACGAAAACCGCGATACCTCCCCATCTGATATGATGTGTACACACTGATTATGCATGATTTGACAGAAAAAAGAAACACAGTTATTTCTGATTCGACCCCTTTTCGCCATTAGCCGTGGGCTATTGGTAAAAAGTCTTCGGGCTGCACCCACTTCACCTGCCTGTCACGCAACGTCACAAAACCGCACAAACTCACCGCGTCAAAGTGACGTGTACGCGATAAATATGCATTAATATGCCGAAAAAAAGTGAATTTTCTTCGGAGTAGCCGCAGGCTGCCTCGTTCCGAAAGGAATAAAAGATGGCCGCCGCCGATCTGGCTACTCACACCTGGCAGAGAGCATGGGTGTATTTGCGTATAATAAAACTTCTTGCGTGACCGTGTAACGTTTTCGAGCCCTTTCGGCACGCTTACCACCTTATTCTGTAACCTCTTCTGTGCTGAGGGTCAGTTTTAGCGTCATTCTTAAGCTTCCGTTGCATGCCGCCGTGATTTTCAACCAGCCACCACAAGCTAAGTAAAGGAAAGCCGACCAATCGCACACGCCAGCACCACCCTCTTCATCCGGTTATCGATTTTCAGCGCACTGGCTCTGCCCCGGTGAATCCCTCTACACTTGAGCGTTCTCCTCGCCTCTTGCCCGCCAATTAGATACGACAAGCCGCTCAGTTTAGGCAACGTTATTTGTTTTTCAAGCAAACAAAAGTTACCTCCTATCAGCGAGGAGAGCGTTTGATTGGTCTGTTCAGACAATCCTGCGGGTGACCACCCGGTGCTTGCGTCGGCGGTTACGCAAATTTCACGTCAGGAGATTGGAATAGAAACATATTGGAATAGTTTTACGTTATAGGGACCCAGATTGTAGGAAATAAAAAGGAAATGGTCCCAGCACTACGTGCGTTCAACGTACAGGCGACAAGTGAGGAAACTGGTCTGGAGATGCTTTTTTTTTAATTCTAGGCTATAAAAACGCGCCATATGTCTTGCTTCCAAGACGATGTATTACCTCTAAGAAAGTCTTATTATCAAAATCCACTTTCTCGGCAATAGTTTTCGTTTGTGGCGCCCTCGATCTCTCTACTGTGTTGAATTTCCTAAAATTTGACGCAGCTACCCCACAAGTCGTATCTCTCCTTATCTTTTTAAACGAAAACGCGTTTTCTGCGTGAGGTGATTTTAATCAAGATTTATGAAGGCAGCAGGGCCGCATGGTTGAAACATTGTGATCTTGCTGCCGTTATCATGAAGCTCTCATTGAAAACTGATTGCGAGCATTATTAATGTTCCCCGCACACAAATTGCTTTCTGTAATACCTGGTTTAGCTAGGTAGCAGTAGTGGTGTTGTCATTTTTCGCCTTTTTACGTCTCGACGTAGGTTGCGCCTAGCGATATAAGCCACAATATTGCGACTAAATGTTTGTCCAATCAAGGACCGTACGAAGCCCTCACAAAACTGTCTGCTATATTTCTTGCCAATTTCCAAACAAATGTTCGACAAGGCGCCAGGATGATTGTCAAGGAGAGTTGTTTTTTTTTTTTTGTCATCAAAAAACAAAAGAAAGAGACCATTAAAAAAAAAGAATACAAAAGCTAATTCCTGCTGTCACTACCATAAATATAGTGCTGCAATTTTCATCCAGGATGTTTTAATGGAAAGGTCTGCGCACCAATCATAAGTATAATATTTACGGTCAGTGTTTTTACTTTCTTGTTCGTCGCTCTTACTCGCATAAACAAATATTCAGTCTAGCAATAAACCTAAAGAAATGCCAAGGGACAACATTACCAGAGAGGTGCTTCTAATATATTATTTACATATTTATACAAATGGTGCACAACGTGGGGAATTTCCAGTGAAGTACAAGAAGCATGTTTTACTAAAATAACCTAAACAAGTGCGATTTATAACGCAAAGAAAAAGATCTCTGCTCTCCCAGTCATCAACTTTGGGTCGGAATCATTCATCGCACATGGCCTAAAAAATTATCTTTGAACGACTGGCCAGTTTGTTCACCCTTTCAAAATATTGTTTTCACATGTTTTCCTGTCGCTGTTACTTAGCATTCTAGCAGATCTATCACTGAGCCCTGTGTAGATAGAATGCTAAAAAAGAAGCGTTGAGTATTGCGGTTCATCGATGTTCTAAAGAAAAATGTTGGCCAACAGGTATGATGTCTTGTGAAAAACAACAGGCAACTTAACTTCTGTAAATGTAATAGAAGTAGGAATAATAACGGTGATAAAATATTGCAGTTCTCACGGCATTTTATCTCCCTAAGTGTACAGCAAATTTACACGCTTCAAATAATCTTCACTCATAATATGCAGTGCCATTGTTATCTTTACGCTTTTCTGATGTCAATGCATGCCGCATTTATTTGGCTCTTGAGCTTCAAGAAAAGCCAAGCCCTTCCTGCACGTCGAAAAAGGCGCCACACTTCTGAATATATCGGCAGATTTATATCTCGCGCAGCACAACACGCTCCGCAAGGTGGAAAAAGTACAAATGGTTTGATTAACTTCCGTAAAACATTGCTCTAGGTAAATACACGTCCTGCGAAGTACCTCATCGTTCATTTGTATCTTTGTTCCCGTCAAATGCGAAAAGACGATGTTTTACTGAAAGACAGGTACTCACTCTGGATCCAAGTTCACTGAATCCAGTAGGATTGGATGCACTAGATCGTAGGAGCCCATGTAAGTAAGTATAGTAAGTTCGTAGGAGCCCACGCGCAAAGCATGGCATGCAAAAATCAACTTCGAAGCTTAACATTTGTTCAAATACAGTAAATCTGCCAAACCAACTTCTAGCCGGCTAGCTTCAGTGCGCGAGAACGCCGGGTAGAAATATTACACAACTCAGCCAGTCTCACGTGCTTTTTCTTTGCTAGCTGAGAGCACAACGTTACATTCAAGACTAAGTAAAAGCATAAAAAGTTGTGGTTTAGAATCGTGCATCTTGCTTTGCGGACCTTAAAATAACATTCGACGAAGGTGTTTTTTTTATGCCGTTAAGGACTAAACCAACATTCTGTAAGCTTTGGCCCTGCCTCGATCCATAGCAATTGCCCTTCAATATCACATTCGCTTTTAATAAAGAGTCCTCTATTTCCTCATTGCCGCGTCATAAAATTTTACGGATACGAAGAGGTTGCTATTTTTTGGACGATTTTATGAGAAATATTGAAAGCAGGTATAAGAAGTACGAAAGAATTCAGTATATATAAGAGTTGTATTTGGAATGATGGGGGAAGAAAAAAACCCATGATAGTTACCCAACTCTGCGAGGTTGCCACACTTAATCACATGTTATGGGAATGTCAGCACTTAACAAATAAATCTGACAGTACCGACCCCTTCATCTCTTCCACCGCCAGCCTCCACTCGGGCTGGAACCTCAAACCTGACAGCACAACTCTGGGCCGTCCAGCGAGCCGAGGAAGCCGCTTCGAGACAAGGTATCGGAACGGCGTTCGCGGCGGGTGCCAAGACCCACTAAAAAGACGCCGGACTCAAATCTTATTGATTTGAAAATAAAGTTTACGCTCTCTCCCCAACTCTTCTACGACTTCGTAGCTGAAGGAAAGCTCGTGCAATAAAGTCGCGTAACTTGCAGATATAAGAAAATGAATGGCCGCTGGCAGCTGCCACACGATGTCTGCAACGCCACGTCTGTTCAAGAACTCGCGGTGATTTAAACAGCGGTAAGAATTAACATCACCACACACTGTAAAAATACAAGCCATTTAGGTATATGTCGCACAACCATCATAGCTCTCGCACGGCTAGTTCGGCTAGTTGGGGTTGCATAATTATAAATCTTTACGCAAAAGAAAGACACCGGACGAAGAAAAGCAACGCATAGCACACGCGGTCACTCACGACTAATCTTCACTGCAAATGTGAAAACGTATACATGTATAGAAGATAGATGCATCGCGCATGTAAAGACGACGTACAGCAAGTATACATCCAAGGCACGTGTTCAGCATCGTTTAATGAAATTGAAATATCTGTCATGCCGTAATAACGATGGCTGGCTTACGCACAGTGCGGCGTTTCTGAACATATGATAGGCTTCTCACGTTATGCATGGGATTTGGTCACGCTGACGGGACGAAATGAGCGCATTTTCGAAGAGGCCTTCACACTGGCACGATCGATAATGTAAGGAAAGATGAGAGGACGACGCGCCATTTAATGAATTTTTGTGTTCTTTAAGGCCGAGGTTAACAGATCGGCCTGTTTGGTAATGTACTTATGGCCACAGGAAAGGGGAATCTTGTACACCACTCTTGAAACACAATGGAGAAAGCGATTCACATGCTTCTGGCTGCCTTTTCTATTACCCAATGATATGGCCTGTGCCCTATTGTGCCTAATGATGCAAATGCGGCTGAGCCTATTTGGTGCAAGAAATACCACGGGCACGTAATAGCGCTTTACCCCGTTTTTCGGGCCAGCGGTATGTTGTGCACATAAGGAATAACTGTGAACTCCCAGTTTCCTTCTTTCCGGTTCCAGCATAGCTCTTGCAGGTTTGGTAAAGTGTCGTTGCTGCTCTTTTCTTGCGATCTATAAGATCCACTCATCTAAAATAACTTGTACTTTTTTATGTCAAAGCAAGAATATATCATTCGAACGACTGTTGTGTTGGTGTTCTTGTTGCTGGTCGTTCTTTTTTTCTTGTGTTATATTTACGGCCAACAACAGAACTAATTTCTGTTCAATTGGATCTTTTTTATCCGCTCGGCCTCTTCTTCATTATTATCTAAAAACAGCTTTCCGCACGATCCCATAAACGCAACTTTTGTTTCCTTTTCAGCAAAAATATTTTATCGCAGATGTACTGCGTTTTGCAAAAAAGAGGCATAGGATTTGTTTCACAATAAAAAAAACAGCCAGCATCTTTCTAACGAGTTGCCCAGTGTGCCCCGATGACAGACGTTAACAAGTGGATTGTAGGCTAAAGCGGGGCTTTTTCAGTGTTCTGTATTTTATCCATCTTTCATTATTGAGCATGAAAACGCCAAAAATAAGCTTCGATGCGACCTAAAACATTTACCCTTGAATGTCCTGGACGAGTCCTTGCAGAAACAAGAATTATTAAGCCAGATTATTGCGAAGGAAGTGCCCTTCATTAGACATAATTTGGGAGTAAAATAATTAAATATTATATTCTGACATTCGCCGTGATATACCCACGGAACAGTCGCAGCGTCCACGTTCATCAAGAACTGCAGGTTCCACAAGAGGGGCTGAAAATCTATGACTCAACCCGGATTCGACATAAGCTATAGCATTGCTGCAGAAGGAAAACAATATAGCAAATCCCGCTCACTCTACATTTGCGTATCACTAAGCATCATTCTGCGCGCACACTTTGCCACAGCATCACATAGCATTGTACGCAGCGCTGCAATAAATATGACGCACAATCGGGACAAAGGAAATGATCCCGGATGTCAGGGGCAACTTCACTCTCTTAAAGTCCACGAGTAGCACTTAAGAGTCACCCTGCTCTGTTACATGTTGTGAGTCACAAACGTAATTTTCAGCCCTTTGGTTTGGAAACCAAAGCAGCAGCTACAACAAGCTCCGCTATTGTAGCTGCTCTGCTACTGGTAAATTAGAGGCGAGTATGTTGTTGGAATCTCTCTTTCTGCGAGAAAGACAGCATAAAGTGTAGCTGCCTGCACGCAGGACATTAATCACCACCTTCAAATCTCATGATATGGGTACCCTTTCCCCCACCGGTTACGAATTTCTGGCTATAACAGGAGCCGCACCAGGCGCGTCATCGCGCGGTGCAGTAGAACGGTGGGCATTGCTGCCATGCAATATCATCAATTTATGTTGAGGTGGATTTCCTGATTTTTCTGCAAAACAGTGCTTACCGTTGAGAAATAATATGCACGATTGAAAACGACACTGCACGAAGTAACAGTAAAGCAGGCCAAGATAGGTCTTCTACACATACCATCCCGTTTTGTTTCGTTCGGTGATCGAATGTCAGAAATATGTGCAGAATAGTACGAATGTCGATAAATGCCAGACAAATCGACCGTTATGTCACATGTGTGATGAGGTAAATGAAAAATATCAAATAACAACACATATCAGCCGCCGCAACGAATTGGGCGGAGCGGGTGTGTTGATTTGACGGAACACCATCAGTTGACAGCAATTATTGCTTCCAAAGATCACGGAACCGGATTGCACTGAGCGGGGAGCCTGAGGTGAACAGCTTACTTGCCTACGGAGATTTCTGATAGCTGTGCTGCCCCGTGGCCGTAGATACGTAGTTGCATGGTGTCTTTTAACATTCCGCGGGCTTTTCCTTTCTACTAGAAAAGCTAAACCCTTGATGAGCGCATTGCTAGAAACGTCCAAGTCTGACATCTCCTGAGATTCTCAACAATACCTAATTTGCAATTTTGACGACTGGAACACTATCAAAATTAGCTGATTGCTTTTCCTTAGTTAGTTAGATATTAGGAGACAAAATTAATGGGACTTTCACGAGAATATTCCGTACTGCTCTTTGTATTTCTTGCGTAAAATCATTGCCTCTTCGAAAAAAAATAAAGGATACCAGTGCTTGTTAGCTAGCACCCTGTGCATAAGCACTTTGCTTCTTAATGAGCAAGCGTGGAAGCGACAGAACGCCATCCGCGTTTACACGAAACAGGTGTCCTTTAACTTTATATGTATCATGTTTCTATTAGAGGCGCAGTTTGCTTCTGTTGTTACCACCAAGATAAATAAATGTGTCCAGACCAGTAGGTGCACTTGCAACACACTTTGTTTGCTCCCTTACTGCATCACTGACTCTGGAAACCCATCACTGCTAAGCTCACGGGATGTCGGATGGGCAGAAGCAGCACTCCAAGCATGGCAATTAAAGATATAGAAAGTACAAGTCGAAAGCAAAAGTGTAGTAATTTGCTTTTTACAAGAGCGCTGTCAGCACGCCTGCTGTAAGCATTTCACAATGAGGTGAATGAAAGTGAGAGGCTGAATTTCCGCCCGAGGTTTTCCAAGGTGACCTTTCCCCTTCTACGTTTGTAGAACTTTTTTTTCCTGTTCTCGATGTCTCTACGTTCAGGGCCCTGTTCCTCGCAAAAGCTAGTTTGCACCAACTTGATATCTTCTGAGCTTCCACCTACTTTTTATTTCATACTCTTTGCTATGAGCTACAAGAACTTCTAACGTAAGCGGGAAAATCTGAAAGAAAAGTACACGTGGTGTTAGCCTGTCACTCCAGTGCCTTCTACATTCAATTAATTACCGGAAAGCTCTACTTGTGAAACAAGAGCTGGTCCACTAACAGAAACAAGCATGCCATTGTTGCAGCATGCAATCAACTTGGTTCACTGTGTGTTTTGTTTTGTGCGTAGAAACATGACGCTTCCAGTTACCGTTTTTGTTGATGCATGTTCTCGCGCTCGCGGGCCGTTGAAATTGCATGTTTGAAAAGGAGCGTAAAAATTAGACTTGCCCGTTGGAGCAAGCTTACACGCGAATACGTAATCCTATTGTGATTTGCATTGAGTTGCACAGTGACTAACATACTAAATATTGTGAGCAGATTGTTTTACGCAAACCAATCTCTCTCACCTGCTGTAACGGGCACGAGAAGGCGCAAGGCAAACTCCCGTTCCTTCACTTGCTTCAAATATGCAGCTCTATCTGTAGCAACAAAGAGACGTTCATTTCTTTGAAATGGCACCAACGAAAGACAGGAACACGGAATAACACTACGAACAAAGGCATCATCCTTAACTGAAGTTTATTCGCAAAAGGCAGGACCACATATACCCAAAGGTGGTTAAAGAAACAAGAAAAAGTGGAGATTGAAATAAAAAATTACTGTTTTTCAGCACATTAGTTTGAAATATATTTGTTAAAACCCGTTGGCGGGCTAGTTGGTTTCAATCCGTGATAGAGTGTATAAGGGCGATTGAACGAGCGCGTAGAAAGAAAGAGAAACACAGAGACAGCGCTACAGTTAGTGCAGTCTCTGTGCGTCTGTTTCTGTCTACGTCCTCGTTCAGTCGCAGGTTTACACTCTATCATGTAAATATATTACACAATAATTTTTGTTATGCATGCCTCATGCCTCGATGTTATCATGAGTTGTCTGGTTATGAAGCCTGGAGACAACACGGGCTCTGTTGAACTCGGTTGTGCAGCCGCACTCCTTGCAGAGCAAGGCAATACGTGACTGACCATCACCACGTGTGATGACTCATAGTCCTACTTAATCTTCTGTCATTCCATATTCGTTGTCATTTTGTGGCGCCGTTTGCAAGAAACGAACCTTTACCTTCTCGTTCAACTGTCATTGTTACTAACACAACGTTGCCGAATCTGCTGGAGAAACATTTATGAATAGTCTCTTCTTTTTTAAAATAGTGTGACTAAGAATTTAGGCCACCACTAGGTCGATGGTCTCACAAGCACAATAAGAAACGCGAGAAGCTGAAACATGTGAAGAAAATCAAAAGCACTAAGGCAAGAGAAAAGAAATATATTGGCTGAGGGAAAGATTCCATAAATTGGGCTCAACATGTCATGCTCTATGCACAGCCGGATTGTGCAACACATCGGCGACGCCCTCACGTCTAATAACAGAACATATTGTCAGAACATCTGTAATTCACTACGTCGAAAGCTAAACAGAAAAACAATCTTGCATACAGTGGGCAATGCAGCAGATCACTACCGTCAATATGTGTATCAGTCAATAACAGTACATTTGAGAGCAAGAAAATATTTTCATCAATTATATATTACATAAAATATTCCTTTACTGCACTTGAAAGCATCTGCGAAATGAGCGTAGAAGATTCGTTGTATATTCACAACTTTTTGTAACTTTCTTCATACTGTACTATGTAGGACAATAACCCTTAGGTTTTATTCGATTTAAAAAAAATGGCCGCTTGCAGATAACATACTTCTTGCTCTTGAGCAGGATTATTCAGAGAGGTGGACATAACTTACACAATTAATCAAAATACATAAGTAATTATTTACCAAATTACTAAGTAACTTCTTGATTAATTGCTTTACAGCGCATTGTGCGATTTAGGAATTCTAGCCGGTGAAACTCCTTGGCGGATTTATTTAGAATGAATTTTCAGAATGACGCTAGTTTCAAAATATACGTCATCAAATTCCCCTTAAAAATGCACTGTCCCACTTTATCTTTTAACAAAACGCAATTTTATGCGTTGTAACGCAAATGCACATGGAACGGCCGTGTGTTTCGTCCCACAGATTGGGATATATTATCTCAAGAGAGGTATCATCCAGGAAACCCATTTCAAGTTGATACGTCTTGCAAACTCGCCGGCTACAATTCCTAAATTGCAATAAGTGTCGTAAACTAATGAATTAAAAAGGTAATTATGGAATTTTTGTTAATTTGTTTAATATTTGCTCGGATTTCTCGTGCTAGCAATATTCGCCTCTTGGAATAATCCAGCTCAAGTACAATTAGGCAATATGGCACAGGCGATGTTTAAAAAATGACGTTAACCTTAAAAATTATCATCTGTATGATATGCTCATTTGAACTTGGTCAAAGGCAAGGGAGAGTTCTAATTTTATTTTGAATTTATCTCTTAGAAACTTCCATTAGTTGTGGTGCCGTTTCTACGTGTTGAGAAGTTCCATGTGCCAATTCGAACTGTCTGTTAACTTTTCATTCGTACATTCAGAATTTCTAGATCATTTATTATTGTCATGTTTGTTTCGTTGGTGCTCCTTTGCCTCGTTGGTGCGGTGCAATATTCTTCCCTAATCCTTGCCTGCACTAAGCGAAAAGGAGCACAATCCGTGATGCCAACCTCTTCCACATACACAAATAATACTTGAAAAACAAAAACAAAATGGTAGATGCTCACATCAAAAGTACAAAGCCAGATTCTCAACACATCGGTTCGCGATAGGCATTCAGGGAGACTGTAGAGCGCCACTATTTTAAAGAAGCCACAAAATACTGCGAATATCCACCTGTGTCCTAGCACAACCATGGACCGAGAGTACTGACTACAGAATAAGGCGTGGCTATCCAGCTGAGCCAATCAGATGCGCAGGATCTCTTGGTGCCACTGACGATGGTGGCACTGGATGAACGGAAGTCTCACTATGCATGCCAGATGTAACAGCTTGTGTGGAGTTCTGCGCACCACTTAAGAAATGTCAGAAGCATCCGCTTTTTCGGAGTAGTGACTTTGATTATTCAGGAAAATGTAATACATTTGATACGCAATCAGAAAGGCATATTACAATGAGGAAGTATGATACATTTGAGCTGGCTAGATGTGTATCACATTCACTCCAGATCCGTCGTTCATACCACGTAGGCGACCAAACCAAGACGCTTAACCGGGTCCAAAGAGACCGCCGGCAGGAAATGGGGATTAAGTGTGACGCTAAGTTCGTTAGTCCTAGGAAGCTCATTAGCGGCACGCGTATGATACTGATGCGGTGCGGGACTCTCCTAATTAAGTATATGGAGCGTTGGAATGGTAACGAGAGTTAGTGCACAGGTTAGAGTCGACGTAGCTCATAGGTGTTTTTGACCGCTACCACAAATGACACCCGCGATGGCCGTATCTACATTGCTCTTGGTTGCACTTGGCCGAATCATTTCGCCTGAGACCAGCTTCACAGCATCGTTAAACTGCACGAATGCTCATTGCCCAGGAAAGACGCCAACTATCCCAAATTATTCTGCCCCGGGGAAACGGAGAACTTATGTAAGCTGGCCATAAGACGTAATAGGATCAGCGGCGCCGACTCAGAGTTCGCTAGCTGGTGTCGCTTTTCCAGCGTAATGCACACTTCACTACGACAGTTAGTAATACAGCCAGCATGTTTTTTGCTGGTTTGTTCCCTTGCTGGTCGTATATAACTCGGTTAGTTCTGCGACGCACGTTTGAAGGGATGGTCTCAAGAGAGAGAGAGGTTCGTGCCCAGAAAGTAAAGAGACGCTATAGAGAGAGAGAGAGAGAATAAAAAGGAAAGGCAGGGAGGTTAACCAGATATGAGTCTCCGGTTTGCTACCCTACACTGGGGATGGGGGATAGGGGTTAGAAAGATGACAGAGAGGAAAACGCAAAAAAAAGGAAAAAAAAAAAACACGCACACATGGAGGCACACACACACAAAAGGCGTTCCAGTTAAAGTCGTTCACACAGGCCGGTAGATCGCAAAAAGCGCAATAGCGCTTGCACGGCCTTGTTCTGTGACGGTAGGTCTTTTCGATGTTGTAGAATTCGTTTTTCGGATAACGCTTGGTCGTCCAGTTGGTCAAGTTCGTGGCGAAGGCGTGCCCTCTGTGTACTGTACTGCGGGCAGGCACACAATATATGGCCAATTGATTCCTCATGGCCGCAGTGGTCACAGGTTGGGCTGCCGGTCATCCCTATGCGGAATGCATAGGCTTTAGTAAAGGCAACGCCCAACCAAAGTCGATATAGAAGCGTGGCGTCTCTACGGCGAAGCTGTGATGGCGCTCGAAGACTTAGTGTTGGATCAAGTGAGTACAGTCGCGTGTTTCTTAAATGTGGCTCATTCCATTGCGACGCGGTGCACTGCCGAGCAAGTAGGCGGAGCTTCCGTGCTGCGTCAGTTCTAGAATGAGGAATTGGGACGTGGCGCTCCTCAGTATGGGCTGAGCGGGCAGCGTGATCCGCCCGTTCATTGCCGATGATCCCGCAGTGACTTGGAAGCCACTGAAAGGTTATCTCATGGCCTGCTTCACTTATATGTTGCAACGTCTCTGTAATATGGAATATTAGTTGTTCGTGTGGTCCGCGTCGTAAAGGTGACAGTAGAGACTGCAGTGCCGCCTTCGAATCGCAGAATATTGTCCATTTATGTGGTGGTTCATCACCAATGTGATGAAGGGCAGTAAAGAGCGCTGCGAGCTCTGCTGCCGTCGATGTTGTAGCGTTGGTCGTCTTAAATTTGATTGTTGTAGCTTTCGCTGGTATGACGATTGCCGCCGCGGAGCTACTTGGAAGGACAGATCCATCAGTGTAAATATGCGTAGAATCACGGTAATTCTCGTACAAATGTAGTAGCGTGAGCTGTCTAAGGGCTGGCGATGATAGATCAGCTTTTTTCGAGATACCAGGTATCGTGAGGTTGATTTTTGGCTGAGCGAGGCACCATGGAGGAATCGAAGGTCTCGCAGCCGGGGTGAAACAAGCTGGCAAGGATTCATCATGTGCGGTTATCCTCCGGCTGAAAGATCTGTGTGGTCTGTCCGCTGTTAGGGAGGCCAAGTGGTGACGAGGAGTCCTGGTCAGATGCCTTATATGGGTCCTGAGTACTTCAATTTCAATGTGGGTCCTGACAAGGTGATCTCCAGCGATGGCTATCGTAGCCACTGTTGAAGCACTCTGAGGCAGGCCTAGACAAATCCGGAGCACTTGACCCTGAAGACTTTGTATTGTGCGTAGATTTGTTTTACCTGTGTTGTTTATTGCTGGCAAGCTGTATCGCAGAAATCCTAGGAAAAGCACCCTGTACAGTTGCAACATCGCACTTGGCGACATTCCCCAGGTCTTGCCAGCGAAAAACTTGAAGAGGTGACAGATGCCTGTCAACCGTTTTTTCACGTATGACACGTGTGGGCTCCATGACAAGTCCCTGTCGATTATGACACCTAGGAACTTGTACGATCGGACCCGTCGTATTATTTGGCCATTTATCGTTACATTGTAGTTGGCCATGGGTTTGCGCGTAAATGGCACTAGTGCGCATTTCTCTGAGGAAATTTCCAGGCCTCGATTACGAAGGTAGAGAACAGTTTGTGTAGCGGCTCTCTGAATTCTCGCTCGCAACTGTAGGCGTGTTACTGCAGACGTCCATATGCAGATGTCATCCGCGTACATTGATAGCCTGACTGCAGTTGGCACGTGCTCAAGGAGAGCAATTAGTGTTATATTAAATAACACAGGGCTAAGTACACCGCCCTGGGGGACGCCGCGGGAGCTATAATGTAGACAAGTATGGCCTTCTTCGGTGTTTACAAAAAAGGATCGCATGGATAAATAACTCCGTATCCATTTAAACATCCGACCACCCACTCCTACCTCTGCGAGAGCAGAGAGGATGGCTTCATGCGTAACGTTGTCATACGCCCCTTTAACGTCGAGGAATAAGGAAGCGCAGAGACGCTTACGGCATTTCTCATGTTGAATGTAGGTGACCAGGTCGACGACGTTATCGATCGATGATCGACCACGTCGGAAGCCCGCCATGGCATCTGGGTAGGTGTTGTGGTACTCCAAGTACCACTCCAGGCGTCCTAGGACCATCCTCTCCATCACTTTGCCCACACAGCTCGCCAAAGCGATCGGGCGATATGATGAGAGCTCCAACGGCGACTTGCCAGGCTTCAGCAGTGGAACAAGGCGACTTGTCTTCCAGGTTGTTGGTAGCGTGCCATTTCTCCAAGATTCATTGTACACCTCAAGAAGAACTCCTCTCGCTCGCTCCCCCAGGTGACACAGAGCTCGGTAGGAAATTCCATCAGGCCCTGGCGCTGATGTGCGGCTACACAAAGCTAATGCTGCCTTAAGTTCGTGGATCGAGAATGGTAGATCCAACCGGTGATCACGTGGTGGCGGACAGCTGCTCGAAGGCGATGGAATGTTGGTAGCTGTGAGTTGGCCGGATAATCTGGCGCAGAAATCCTCTGCCACGTCAATCTCCGATCTCTTTTGAGAGAGGGCAAGCGCCTTGAATGGGAATCGCTGTACGGGGAGTGTCCGGAGACCGCGCACCGTTCTCCATAGTTGCGATAAAGGCTTGCGCGGATCTAGCGACTCACAGAAGGCAGTCCAACGTTGCGATTCGAGCTTGTCTAACCGGCGCTGTATCTTCTTTTGTGTGCGCCTGGCGGTCCGTAAATCGTCCATTGTTTTCGTACGTCGGTATCTTCGTTCAGCACGTCGTCGGATTGCTCGAAGTCGTTCTAGTTCCACATCAAATTCGTTCAGTTTCGAAAAGCATGTGAGAGTGCGCATAGTGTCTTGCACCGCGCTCTTGATTGCCTCTTCCAAGTCGAAAGATGGATTGGCGTCGCAGTGGTCTTCCATAATAGACTGAAATTTATGCCAGTCCACTCTTTGGATCGTATCCCTGCGAGAATCAAAGGCACATACCTTGGTTTTCCTTTATCTCTTATTCTCTAATGTGACGTCACGCTGCACTCTTAGAGCTCGAAAGTTGCGAATATTAGGTTCGTTCTGCGAGACGTTGGTCCTTATTGCAGCTATTTCCTCCACCTTCTCAGTATCATGTGATGCTTCTGTGCCAGTTTTACTTCGTCGGTTACCTAGAGGCCGAAGGGAAGGGAAAAAAACTGGCGCTCACTGTTGCTGATAATATATAAGTGTTTGGGATAGCGTTGATATTTTGTGCCGGCTTTTATTTTCGCGGGATTCTTTTTGAATACTGAATGGGCTATTACTGACATCATCATCTGCCCTGTATTTCTTCTTCACTTCACGATGAAAACCTTTTCAGGCAAATTCCAGTAACTCAAGTCTGGCATCAGGAAGCACCATGATGCCTGCCAGATGTCATAATGTTATCATTCCACCTAATCTCTACCAGTTCTTTCTTTCTCTTGGAGCCCATTGTGTAACTATAACACGCGAAAGGTCATTTGCTCTAGTATTACATTACCTACTCCCCACTTTAGTTTTATTGCCCTTTATTTTATGTGTTATGACAAACTTGAAATTAAGAAAAAACATCGATTTTT
Source organism: Dermacentor andersoni (assembly GCF_023375885.2). Classification (NCBI taxonomy): domain Eukaryota; kingdom Metazoa; phylum Arthropoda; class Arachnida; order Ixodida; family Ixodidae; genus Dermacentor; species Dermacentor andersoni. The sequence continues at coordinate 166,020,726 of NC_092815.1, read as the reverse complement.
TTTGTTTTTGTACATCAACCTTTATGTTTACACTGAGAATTCAGTGATTTCGATTGCCGAACTAATATTTTTGAACAGTCATCTTTTTTTTTTACCTGAAGCAAACATAAGAGAAACAGCTCACCCAGAGATGTAGCCGAGTGCCCTTCCGTTTCTAGTTTAACAAACGCGCCTTATAATGTAAAATAAAAATATTTTTATCGCGTCATCTAAAACAAAAGACATTGTGGTTTTCTTTATGCTCTTTTCATAATGGTGCTTTCTCAGTGCTTTCTCGTCTACTTTCCTAGCTTGTATTTTTTTTTCTGAGTTCCTTTTTATGTTATCATGCGCCAGGCGTGACATGTGCATCGCATTCCAGTTTTTACTGCCTACAACTTCACTATATGTTTTTTATAGGCTGTACTCTTTCTTTTTTCATGTTGTATTCCTCTATCCCCTGTTTTGATTACCATTTCTGATCAAGACGTGCTGAAGTGTAGCAGTACAGAGTATATTTGAGTACATAATTTGCTATATAGGTACATAAGTAACTAAGTAAAGGTAATACATATGTGAGTGAGTATGTGAGTAGTCAGTAAAATATAAATGAATAAATAAATAAGTTATAATTGTAAATATGAATATAAATTTAATAATAACGGTATGAATAAATAAATAAATAAATAACCATCAACTAGAGTATCAGCAAACTACTTTTGCTCCATAATCAACCCAATCACGTGCGTGCCTCTAGCAGGCACGGATTTTATTTGCCATTTAATCCATCGTTGCGCAGTCGTTTGCATTCTCCCATGTTACTTTGTTACCCTACAAGCTCCAGCCCACTAATTTTCTTTTGGCAGAATGCACAGATGACAAATGTCCCCTGTAAATAAAATCAGTGAGGTGCAGATCACGACCTCGGGAGTTACTGTCACATGAGCTTCAAGCCTGTTCTACTCGCATCCGCCGCAGTGGCTTAATGGCTGCGGTGTTACGCTGCGAAGCAAGAGGTCCCAGGATCGTAATCCCGGGCGCGGCGGCCGCACTTCGATGGGGACGAAATGCGAAAACGCCCATGTCCGGTACACTGGTGACACGTTAAGAATTCCCCTGGCGGTCAAAATCAATCCGGAGTTCTCCACTGCGGTATGCCTCGTAACGAAATCGTGGTTTTGGCACGTAAAAGCCCAGAATTCATTTATGCTATATTCGCCCTGGCAATTTGTTTTTGCTGTTTGAACCCGCTGTGGTTACTTCTAGGCAAATCTATTCCTTGAGACATTCAGGACGCAGACTACGAATAAAGAACTCTCACTGTTCTTGAAGGGTAGGAAAACTTGAGTTTATTGCCTACTAAACTATACCGCTGACTTTGAATGTTCGAGCCATCAATATTGCCCGCAGTTTTTTACAGCTATAGCTCGCCATGCTGCACAAATAGACAAAGGACAACACTACCTTCAAACGTAGGTTATTGACGTACTCCATTATCCATACCAAAAAGCTCCATGAATAAACATTTCTTGTGTGCTTTTTCTAAACATCAATAATACTGACGCAGATTATTGAAACAACATTACACACACACCCACCCACACACACACACACACACACACACACACACACACACACACACACACACACATATATATATATATATATATGTATATATATATATATATATATGTATATATATATATATATATATATATATATATATATGCCGGTCTAGTTGATGTGGCGGATACTATTTGCACAAAAAATTGAAATGCCAAATCGACTAATTAAGAAGAATTTCCTAATTAACTTTATAGCTAATTATCGTATGGCCCATATTGCAAATTACAAATTCTAACAATGGATTTTGCAAGCGCATCCTCTTGGAACGAATTCTCCGGACGATACACATTTCGAGATATAAATTCGCAAACTTTGCGGAAAAATGCATGTGCGTTCCAGTTACTTGTGTGCTTCAGTGCATGAAACGACGTTTTGTTAAGAAATTAACTGGAAGGCCAATGCATTTGTCCGCAAACTTCGGGAATTTATATCTCGAAACTGGTGTCATCTTGAAAATTCGTTCCAAGTGGATCCGCCTTGCGAGCTCCACGGCTATAATTTGTAAATTGCAATATGGGCCATAGGTAAAAACTTAATTAGTTAATTTTTAATAATTACTTGATCTTGGATCTCAAATTTTTCTGCAAGTATTGTCCGCCGCCTCGAGTAGACCAGCTCATGAACTAGAATTGTGATATCTGCCACAGGCAACTTTTAAAGATTTTCGAAAGGGTCCGCTGAAACGTCGTGTATATTTTGGCTGGTGCACCAGCCTTCGTCAGAGTACAGTAATGCGTTGCATTATTCGGACGAAGGCTGGTCCAGTAGCTGAAAGCGTTAAGTAAACATCTCTGACTTCCAAAAGGTCCGTCGTCTCTTTCCTGCATATGTTACATCTGGTCCGGCGTCTTGAACTTTATGGAAGCCACATCTCTCTCCCTCTCTCTTTATGTATATATATATATATATATATATATATATATATATATATATATATATATATATATTTTTTTTTTTTCTGTGCAGTTGTAAAACTTATATTAATACGTCATCTATTACTCACGTACACTTTCTCCATATCATAGCAAAACATTGCCTCATGATTGCTGGTGAATGAAATGAACCGAACGGGCTATGAGAAACACTCTGCCATGTCCCCTCCATATCCTGCTCAGGTCCACCCTCTCACAATGCTCCCGCAATGCCCATATAGAAAAGACAAAATACCCATATAGAGAAGGTGCGACTTCTCATCCTGTCTATTCATATTTCTATTCGTTTTCACAACCTAATGATGGTGCAGTGGAAAGCTCTGGAAAGTGGACACCACATTATATTTCAGTGGATTCCTGCTCACTGTGGCATCGTCGGCAACAACCTAGCTGACAAGGCTGCCCGGTGTGCCCACGAAGATACCAAGAGGCGTCCAACACCTTTGGCGAGGTCGGACGCTGCCAGAGAACTTCGCCAACTTGCGCGTAAGAAATCCCAAGATCTCTGGATTTCAAGTGGCCTAAATTGCAGATTACGTAAACTGGACCCCACGCTACGGCTACAACTGCCATCTAGCTTCCCCGCGGCGAAGCAACCTTGTTGTGTCGCTTGTGGCTGGGAGTGGCGTTCACGAACGCATACTCCTACCGTATGGGAATGGCCAAGAGCCCGATGTGCGACTCCTGTGGGTGCGAGGAGACCATCGAGCACCTATTGTGTACCTGCCCTCGCTACGATGTCCAACGCCTCTCTCTGCGGGCAACTTTACGCAGACTGGACTCGAGATGTTTCACCGAGTCAAAGATACTCGGACCGTGGCCACACCCGTCACTGGCTCGAAAAGCGATTCGTGCACTAGTGCGGTACTTGAAGTGCACGGGCTTAACAGACCGTTTATAGTGTCCTTGTGTATGGTGTCGCTCCCACACGTACTCAGTGCTTCCTCTCTCCCTTTCTTCCTCTTTCTATTCCCCTTTCCCCCACCCCCAGTGTAGGGTAGCAAACCGGATGCTGTTCTGGTTGACCTCCCTGCCTTTCCTACCCTTGTTTTCTCTCTCTCTCTCTTCACAACCTAATGAACACTGCAGATTTTCTACGTACGAGAGGAACACATACATACTACAACTCACTACGAAGGCCGCATTAACCATGGTGCATTTCAAAAATCACTGAATAATGAATTAGGTATGTCATAGTTCCTATAACTTCGTATGCACGAGATCCTTAAATAAATTGCATTTTATTATTGTCACATCGTAGTGACAACGCACACAGCAGGAGGAAAAACTGTGACCCACGAAACTAAATATTGAATACGTAAACATGTGACAGAAAAAGCGAATTACCCTTAAAACGCAACAGTAGCAGAGAGCACAGTCGTTTATCGCCAAATTTTCATTTGTAGGTTAAGCGCGTCCATTACGTAGACACGGCCCGTCGAAGACTCCAGCGTTATCACATGATGCTAGCGTGCCTTGCAGAATATGTGAGAATAATCTCGTCGGCATGCAATATGATAACGCAATGTTCGGCTATAACATAGACAACAGATGGAATCAGCGATAACGACCGAAGGTTTTCTGATACATGCATGCGGGGTCTTGCGGTGAACGATAGCTACCGCTAGAATAGAACTGGCAGAACTTTCGAAGTTAATCAACAAGCGTAATATAGCTGACGTAAGGAAGTATGATATGGATAGAATTGAGCATGCTCTCAGGAACAGAGGAAGCCTAAAAGCAGTGAAGAAGAAACTAGAAATAGGCAAGAATCAGATGTATGCTTTTAGAGACAAAGCCGGCATTATCATTACTAATGTGTTTAAGATAGTTGAAGCGGCTGAGTAGTTCTATAGAGTTTTATACAATACGAGTGGCACTCAGGACGATAATGGAAGAAGGAATAGTCTAGGGGAAGTGGACATCCCACAAATAACGCCGGAAGAAGTATATAGAAAGCTTTGGGAGCTATGCAAAGGAGGAAGGCAGCTGGGGAGGATCAGGCAACAGCAGATTTGTTGAAAGATGGTGGGAACATTGTTCTAGAAAGACTGGCCACCCTATATACACAATGCCTCATGACCTCGAACGTACCGGAATCTTGGAAGAACGCTAACATAATCCTAATCCATAAGAAAGGGGACGCCAAAGACTTGAAAAATTATAGACCGATCAGCTTACTGTCCGTTGGCTACAAAGAGTTACTTTGGTTATCGCAAATAGAATCAGGAACACTTAGACTTCTGTCAACCAAAGAACGAGGCAGGTTTTCGTAAAGGCTACCCAACAATAGACCATATCCACACTATCACTCAGATGATAGAGAAATGTGCGAAATATAACCAACCCTTTTATATAGCTTTCATTAATTACGAGATAGCGTTTGATTCAGTGGAAACCTCAGCAGTCATGCAGGCATTGCGGAATCAGGCTGTAGACGAGCCGTATTTGAAAATACTGAAAGATATCTGCAGCGGCTCCACAGAGGCCGTAGTCCTTCATAAAGAAAGCAACGAAATCCCAATAATGAAGGGCGTCAGGCAGGGAGATTCGATCCCTCCAATGCGATTCACAGCATGTTTACAGGATGGATTCAGAGACCTGGATGGGGAAGAAGTGGGGACAACAGTTAATGGAGAATACCTTGGTAACGCGATTCGCTGATGATATTGCCTTGCTTAGTAAATCAGGGGGCCAATTGCATTGCATGCTCACTGACCTGGACAGGCAAAGCAGAAGGGTGGGTCTAAAAATTAATCTGCAGTAAACTAAAGTAATGTTTAACAGTCTCGGAAGAGAACAGCAGTTTACGATAGGTAGCGAGACAGTAGAAGTGATAAAGGAATAGATCGACTTAGCGAAGATAGTGACCGCGGATCCGGATCATGAGACTGAAATAATCGGAAGAATAAGAATGGGCTGGGCTCGGCAGGCATTCTCGGAACATGAACAGCAGGTTGCCATTATCCCTCAAGATAAAAGTGTATAAGAGCTGTGTGTTGCCAGTACTCACCTACGGGGCAGAAAACTGAGGCTTAGGAAAAGGTTAAATTGAGGACGACGCAACGAGGTATAGAAAGAAGAAGGATGGGAGTAACGTTAAGGGGGGGGGGGTGGATAAGAAGAGTGCAGATTGGGTGACGGAACAAACGCGAGTTAGTGACATCTTAGTTGACATCAAGAAAAACAAATGGGCATGGGCAGGGCATGTAATGACTAGGGAAGATAACCGACGGGCAATAAATGTTACGGACTGAATTCCAGGAGAAGGGAAGCGTAGCAGGGTGCGGCAGTAAGTTGGGTGGATGGATGAAATTAGGAAGTTTGCAGGGACAACATGAGCACAATTGGCACATGACCACTGTAGTTGTAGAAGTATGGGAGAGGCCTTTTCCCTGCAGTGGGCGTAGCCAGGATGATGATGATGATGATGATGATGATGATGAGCCGTTGAAACGCGGTCACCAGAAAAACAATAAACAAGTACATTAGTTAACAGTTAATAAAGGTGGTTTAATAAAATCAGGACATGTGCACAAAATCAAAACGTAGATAAGAGCACCATAAGGCATTCAATATAAACAACCTAATGATGGCCTTAAGGTTCGTTTGTTTGACAACGAAATTGGAGTTCATGTAAAAATACGCCTTGCATTGGAGGAAATAATAAGAAAGAAGCTGTTGAAGATCAATATCAAAATGAATGCGAAGCATTTCTCCCCTGTGCGTGGCACAATGCCCCAAGGAACTCAAAGAAAACCGGTCACTCGAGGACCGCCACACATACGCGGGCCGCGACACCATGACAACGTACGATAGGAACCAGAGGCGGTCGCGGACACGACACGCAGCGCTAAATTCGTCTCCGGCAGAGTGCTTGTGAAAGTACGCGTCTGCGTCCTCCAAGTGTCGGTCCTACCATAGATGCCACTTGGTCTCGGCGGTCTGTTAAGCGGGCGTCCGCGCGTCCCTTCTCTAGTTCAAACCGCACTATACGTCATCTTTGTGTGTGTGTGGCGCACACCATTACCGGGGAGTGGAGCAAGGAGAGGAGGTGCTAAGCCAGTAGCCGCGTGCCAGGGGGCGTGCGCGCGGAGCAAGGGGGGACCGCGACAACAGCGGCCTGCGAGAGGGCGCATGTGGGTGGGCGGGCATCGGCGACAAAAGGCGTGACCTTGGACGCGCCTCTACCTCGGCCTTGGCTCCGACTAGGCGTAGAAACCACATATATATATATATATATATATATATATATATATATATATATATATATATATATATATATACAGCTTATAAAATACAATATGGGGGCGTGTGTACCGCGAAGCCGTGTATCTCTAACCAGTACTGCATTTGTTGTGTCCGTGTACTCAAATGTGGGCCGTTCGCCTAGGTTGTGCAATACCTGGCCAATCCGTCCACAGGTCAAGCAGGCTTCATGCATTCCACGCCTAATAATAATAATAATAATAATAATAATAATAATAATAATAATAATAATAATAAATCAGCTAAGATGCATTGTTTCAAGTCGATGGGCAGTGAGCATTACATGGGCTCACGAGCAGGAGGCATTGCTTTATACGCAAAGGAAAAAAATTACGTACAACCATACGCCTTTCACTCGCAAGAGGACCAATGTCACCGTCTGTGGGGATGTCTGCGCGATACGAAGGGAAGACGGAATTGTGATAGCCACTGTTTAAATATCTCCAGGCACATCGAAGTGTGATATCGAGATCATGACCGCGCACATTGCGTGGTTTAGCCGTGTTATCATCCTTAGAGACTTCAATGTGTACATTTGAAAATCAAATCAGAAATGGTTTGATCAGTTTTCCAACTTTCCGTGTCTGTTTACCCGAAGCGCTTCATGTCACCTTGCGCGTAACCCGTACGTGAAAGCAGAAAACAAATCCGGCAACGCGCCCGGGCGCAGTCGCATTCACAATGCCCACAGACAAGGAAAGTGTGCTATAGCGCTTGTGAAAAGCGTTTTGCCATACCGCGATATATATATATATATATATATATATATATATATATATATATATATAGATATATAGACACACACACAAAGGTTCTCTGAAGAAAGAGTGAGCTAGCCGCAGGGCGTCGTATGGAGAAAACCTCCAGTTTCGATGTTTCCTTGTGTTTTGTTTTTCGCTGGACATATTTGCCAGAAAACATATATTTATATCTTATCGCACATACCACTAGTCGCGGGTTCCGGCGATAGCGGGTGCTAGGTTTTGCGCATGCCAGTGAAGGTGGGGTATGCGAGGTGCTGTTTGATGACGGCACAGCAACTGCTTCCCGTAAAGGAAAGACGGTAACAAAGGGATCTAGCATTTCTAACGTTTGAACCAATCTCAACTTGATATGTTGATTATCTCCTTAGTATATTGCTGCTGGTCGTAATATTGTGTGCGAAGCGAAATGACAGAGATTAATAAATTGGTAATTAGTCACAGTGCTTCGGCCAACGCGTCGGCGCCGACGGCCAACAGAAGCACCAGTTCCGGCTTGCGGCTCGGTCGGGGCCGCCACGCGTAGGGCAGCTTCCAGTAAGGTAGATTCAGATTCGCAAACTAATCAGATCAAAGGCATGCTGGCCACGCTAACTAAGAGCGTGCAGCAGTTACAGCAAGGCTTAGCACAGGTGCAAGTCGCCCTAGGAGACCCGAAGAGAGGCCTATGCGCGCTGGCCGATCGCATGGACGCCCTCGAGCGTCTGGCGATCCCAAATAATTCGTCCGTAACTCCGATGCAGGTCATTGTTCCGAACGCGTCGGGGACTCAAATCTGGGCTACGAGCACATCGGCGCGTCAGAATGGGGGTAAATTTTTACATGCACCTGTGCTTACAGCGGTACCCCAGACAATTTATCTAATCATGGATAGTTCAAAAGAGGAGTTCAAAATTTGGCAATGGAACTGCAGGGAGTACTCCCATAAGAGGGTTCCGATGCAGCGATATTTTAGATCGCTACCTAACAAATCACAAGTAATAGCATTACAGGAAACCGTCGTCTCAGCCCCATCCCTCTCTGGTTATTGTGCCGTCTCCGTGCAGCCCGAAGTTCGGGGAGTATGCACGTTAGTTGACAGGTGGCTTACACACTTGTCTCACGACCTGAAGCTGGCGAGTTTCAATGTCGAATACGTCATGGCGGAGGTTCTGTTCAATACGAGACAACGTTACTAGCTGAGAAACAGCGTTTTATACTCAACATCTACAGCAATCGTAGGGACTCGCGACAGCAGTTCAAAACGATACTCAAGAATTCCGTCGAACTGGCCGGCACCCATCCCGCGGTCGTCGTCGGGGATTTCAACGCACCGTACGGAGTGGGGGGTACGTATACGACACGAGCAAGGGCCGGGGTCTGCGACAGAACGCCAGCGAAATGGACCTCACGCTCATCACGGACAAGGCATTCCCCACCCGAATCGGCAACTCGGTGAGCCGGGACACCCCCCCCTATCTGGCGTTCGTGAAGAACGTCGAGGGAGCCGAGTAAAGTAACACCGCAATAAATTTTGGTAGCAACCATTACGTGCTCGAGACCCACTTCGAAGTCCCCCGAAGAAAATCTAGAGAATTCACTGTCACGGACTGGCACCTTTTTCGCAAGCTCCGCGGCAGCAACAACGCACCCGTCCCCAAAGACCTGGAAGATTGGTTCGAGCGAATCGAGAGTGATGCCGAGTCATCCACTAAGACGATTGTCAGTAACCTGGAGGTAGAGAAGCTACACAGCAGGCTAGCCCATATCATCGAGCCCAAGCAGGCGCTGCTTCTAAGATGGTAGGGCAAAGGTTTAACCGAAGATTGAGGAAAAGATCTCCGAGCTTAACAAGGCTATCGAAGATCACTGTCGGACCATCGGTAAGCAGCAATGGGACGAGGTGTGTGACTCGATTGACGGGCACATGCGTAACGGCAAGTCCTGGGGCATGCTAAGACATCTTCTCAACGAGGGCAGCACCGGATCCAGTCAGAGACACACGCTTGCCAGAGCCCTGAAGGAAGCTACCACATCCTGTTGCCGGGACGAGCTGGTTGCCAAGCTCATGCAGAAGTACCTCCCCGTAAAGCACGGAGACGAGGAAGACCGGTTTCCCGACTACCTCAGCCCAGCCCGTCCAGAATTGGACGAAGACTTCACCGTGGGGGAAATTAGACAAGCCATTTTTGCGTTCAAGGAGAAGTGTGCGCCAGGTGCCGGCAGAATCACCAACAAGATGCTGCGGAATCTTCACGATCGTTTGATCAGATACCTCACCGAGAAGATCAGCGAGACGTGGAAAAACGGCAGCGTCCCAGGGCAATGGAAGACGACCAACGTCGTCCTGATCTCCAAACCCGGCAAGGCTCCGAACGTGGACAACCGATCCATCTCTCTCACCTCCTGCGTCGGGAAAGTGGCGGATCACGTCGTCCTTAACAGACTAAACAGACATCTCGAAGAGAACAACATCTATACTCACAACATGATTGGCTTCCGTGCCGGCATCTCGTCGCAGGACGCCATGAAGATGATCAAACATCAAATCATCGACGGCAGTACCAGGGACACCAGGGCCCTGCTCGGACTCGATCTCGAGAAAGCGTTTGACAACGTTCTCCACGAATACATTCTGGCCTCCTTCGCAGACCTCGAGCTGGGCCCCATACTATATAACTACGTCCATTCGTTCCTAACGGGGAGGAAAGCGAAGCTGCGGATCGGCGACTTTGTCTCCGACGAGGTGCTCCTGGGCCCACGAGGCACGCCGCAAAACTCGGTCATTTCACCTGCTCTCTTCAACGTCTGCATGATCGGCCCCACGAGGAATCTGGCCCAAGTCGAAGGTATCAAACACACCATCTACGCCGACGACATCACGATCTGGTGCACCGGCGGTAGAGAAGGGCAAGTAGAAAGCGCCATGCAAGAGGCGGTAGACGTCACGGAGCAGTACCTGCTACCCATCGGACTCAGAGGCTCCCCGACCAAATCTTAGCTTCTGCTTTATAGAAAAGAAAAAGGCCGCATACCCAAGAGCTGGAAACCGGTCTCTCGGAAAGTGAGATTCACCTGTTCACTCGGAGCGGTAACCCGATACCGAGGGTTGACACCGTCAGAGTCCTGGGTATGTTCATAGAATCACGCGGCGGCAACGGCACTCTGTTACGCAATATAATTGCGAAACCGAGAATGCTTTTCGCTTCATCCGAAGGGTCACGAACAGACATCGTGGCCTCAAGGAGGACAACCGGCTTCGGCTCATCAACTCCTTTGTGCTGTGTCACTTCACCTACACGGTGTCAATGCATAACTGACTCAGAGCCGAGCGGGAAAAGCTCAATGCCCTCATTAGAAAATTCATCGAGAGAGCCCTCGGGCTATTCGTCAGAACGCATAGCCGAGGCTCAGGAACGGGCCCAGCTAACTCGGCTGTCCACCACGCCGGCCGGCAGTTATATCCTCGAGGAGATCGGACTCGCACCCACCAAGAACTTGGCTGAAAACACCCAAATCCCCCCCAAAATAGGGGAGAAGATTGTGGTCGCCCCTTTGCGCTGCTACGTTCATCTCTATCACAATGCAGGTCATCGCAAGGCAAGAGCATTGAATATACTGAAGCAAATAAACAAGGACAATATCGAAGCAAGCTTCGTGGACGCAGATGCATGCCGAAACGGCAAGGCTTTGGCGGTTTCCGTCGTGGACACGCTGGGCAAAGTGATCAACTGTGCTTCCGTCCGGATGACGAACCCCGAGGTGGCCGAGCAAGTGGCCATTGCACTCGCCATGCAAGACGGTCGGAGAGAAATGGTGTATAGCGATTCGAAAGTGGCCATCTGTGCATTCCAGAAAGGCCGGCTAGCCCGGCAGGCAATTCAAATTCTGAAAGGCGCCAAACACGGTAACACCTCTATTCTCTCCATCCTTTGGTTCCCTGCACACGTCGAGGCGATTGAGGGGGTTCCTCTGAACCTCAGCGAATCTGCTCACGAGGCTGCGCGTGGCTTTACCGACCGCGCTGGCCTCGGATCGGGCGACTCTCTCCCCGGACACAGAGACGCTCCTATAACGCACAACGAACTTACTAAATTCCTTTATTTAGCGAGAAGGGTTTTCCCGCTGCCTCACTCCAAGCTAAGCAGGCCGCAGGCGGTCACACTCGGACTCCTGCAAACGAACTCCTTCCCACATCCGGCGTCCTTTAGCAGCATATATCCCAAGATTTATCATAATTGTTCTTGCGTGGCCTGTGGTGAGGTTGCTACTTTGGGTCATATGCTCTGGGAGTGCCGGTCGCTGGGCCCAAAGTTCACCAAGGAAGAGTGGGATGCGCTCCTGAGAAGTCCCGTCTTTGAGGACCAAATCCTGGCCGACCAGCGCGCCCGTGATCGGGCAGGCAGACTAGATCTGTGAGTCCCGTCATGGGATTAGCCGGGTGCGCGTTTTAACGCATTTTGTTGGACCAAATAAAAGTTTATTCACTCACTCACTCAAGAATAATAAAGAAACTTGATACCTTGTAATTTCCTGTAGCTGTTACTTTCGCCGCAGAAAATAACCAAGTTTTGTTGTTGTGATGATCTTTTCTGAATACTTATAGATATACTTGCACTGTCCCAGCTAGAGCGTGCTGTTTGCAGCAGAAAACAGGGTGTTGAACGAGAGAGATACAGAAAGAAAATAAAGAGAGGAAAGGCAGGGAGGTCCACCAGACGAATGTGCCGTTCGCTACCCTAGATTGGGGGAACGGAAAAGGGGAACAGAAAGAAGAAAGCGGAAGAGAGCCAGGGAACACTGTGTGTGCACGTAGCAAAGCACCTGGAAATCATTAAAGTACAAGCAAGTGCCCCGCCGATACATTAGGTGTTGAACGACGCTCAAAACATACTTGGGTGGTCACGCTGTTAGGATGGGTGCGCCATCCTAACTTGCACTCGTGACACGAGGTTGTTCCACAATAAATACATAAATCGTTTCTCTGCACGTTCGCTTTGAAGGGCGACGACAGCGCGTGGCACATGTTTTTTCAGCGAAAGTGATTGGTTACAATCTCTTCTTTAGTCGTTGTTTAAGTCAGGAGACGACGTCATTCCGGAGCTTCTGTATAGCAGGTTGTAGCTGAGCGGAACTACTTTGGTTTACAAATAGCTTCCGTCGCTCGTATCTGACGCGTGTCATCAAATTCCATCATCGGGGGCGCGAAACCGTTCGCCGGAAGAAGCTCCATCAGAATTTCGAGGCAAATAAATAACTGAACGCATACACAGCAAATAGCTTTGGCGAAAGCTTATGGTGAGAGTTTCCCCGTCTCCGAGCTTCCTGAATTGTTTTTCGTCCACATGGGAAATGCTGTAGGGCTGTTTTTATATTGACAAAGTGACTTGCTTTACTGCAGCGAACAAAGGTTCAGGTGCGCCTGTTTGCAAGGTAGCAGAGGCGAGTCTCCTACAGAGCGAGAGAAAGTTGTTTATTGAAAAACAGAGAGGTTAGCTGGCATCTCCTACACGTTAGTTTTCTGGGCACTGGAAGGATCGAAGGCAAACCTAAGAAGGAGGCGCGCGGGCAGAAGTAGAAAAAAAATAAAAGAATAATATTCAAAAGAAAGAAAAGACATCAGGTTGCGTGATCTCATGAGCATCAAAGTAAGTGTCTTGGAAGAGAAACGTGGAATCGTGGAAGAAATCGTGGAAGAGAAACAAGTGCCAAAGGCTCACCGGTACTCCAGTCCTTTTGGTGTTATGAAGTTTGTTAGTTCCTTTTTGCCATTTTCGTCAAAGCACTTTTATCAAGGATGAGCAACAAGACGCTCCCACGACAACCTGAACAAGATCATGGGTCTACTTCATCTTTCATGCTTGGGTGAAGTGCCTTTGGAAACTCGGGCAAGCTCAATTTCTGCATGCGACACCTCAACGCCGGAAGTTAGCATCTCTTAAAGCGAATAGACTATAGCCATGGGCTGCGGTTGAAGAACAAGTTGCGCCGGATTTCGAGTGACCTTATTTTATCTAATACCAGGGAGCATCAATCTTTCGTGGTTTCTTACGTCCCGCTCAAAGCCTCACACAACCTGTACTTACTGGACAGGCAGTTTATAATAGAAAACTTTGGAAGTGGGGCCACTGAGAAAATCAATAAAATCGAGATCAACGTTCGAAAGAACATCCTGGCGCTAGAACAATACAAAAACAAATTCAGGGCCTATCCAATCCGTGAAGGTGGCTGACCAGTGAAACTATACATTGTGATAACTATGTTGATAATAAATACGTAGACTATTTGGTTTTATTAAATTGCGTGGTCAATGCTTTTTCGCTTATTTTTAATCTTCTTTTCTTTGCTTTCTTGGATTTACATTTGGTCACCAAGGTGATTACCGCTTTATGGTCACTATTACATGAGGCCAGTGGCACTGTAGCGACACTGGAAAGGTTCTTGGCCAATGTGAGGTCTGTAGAAGATCGATGACGCGTCGTGGCCACACTGATGTTTGTGTAACATTGAATGCCGAACTTTTCCAGAGAAACGCCACGAACCACTTTCCGTCTGGCCGAGACACGTCTATGTTGAAATAACCCACCACTACAATGGGAGTGGAGTCGGTAGAGGTGATGCAACCAAATGTGCAAACACTTGGCGTTTGCGGCACGATCTACGTCCGTATTACTTGCCGCCTGCCTTCGCCGCGCACATTCCCATTTCTGTTCACGACGGTGCTCTTCGTAGGCGCGCTGTTCTTCCGAAGTCCTCACAGCACGCGGCCTACCCATATCACGCGTGGAAGGGAACTGAGAAAAGGTTGCACAGTTTGCCCATAGAGCCCATGACGTCAAATTGCAGTTCGTACTAAACAGTGTCTACTCCGGTTTTACTTTTTTTAACACATCTTTTTTCTCGTAATGCGTTTTGACACGTGTCCCGATTAACCGCCGCTGGGGCATACTCGGCCATACGCCTTTGCCTAATGCGCCAGCTCTTTTAGCTCTGGGGTGGCCACCGTCTTTTTAGCCTGCGCATGCGAACCGCCAGAACCTAGGGTACAACAGCTCCGCTGTAAAATCTGCAATACTGAAGATGATACAGACCCTTCCGGGATTACGCGCTATCCTCGTCCTTACATTTCTAAGTTACGGTAAGGTGTCAACGAATGGTGTGATTTCAGATGGAGACATAGATGGGGAAATCAAGTATACGGGCCTCAAGAGTCTTTTCAGTTCGTAGATGAGCATTTAGGGATTCTCCACTTGGGGAATTCCCGGCACATCTAATTAATTTTTGTTTCTTCGACTTTACCATCGTCTGCACCGCGGGTTTCGAGGTACACCATGTCTCACCTATTGTTTTGAGGCCTCTGCAGTGCTCAAAATGTCTCAAGATAGACCACGTTAGCGAGCCGAGTAGAAGTGAAGTGACTTGCCACTGTTGCGGGGATAAACATGACACAGCCTATTGCAATGCGTGTTCTTTCAGATATCTCCATCGTCCTGTCTCTCACGAAGCGGCGGCCCTCAGATGCAAGAGAAAGTTTGCATTCTTCAAAAAAATACAAGAGAAATTCTCGCGAAGAGAGGATTCTCAATTCGTTCGCCAAGGTAAACAATGCTTGAGAAAGAAGCGCCCCCCAGCCGCTTAAGAACAGCATAGCGGGGTACAAGCACCCCGACTGCATTTCCCTGTGTCTGCGTTGAGGCAAGTAACCACTCCTATTGTGAACTCAAGGTAAGAGCAGGGGATATTTAATATTCGTTGTCCCCGGCAGATTCTGACACGAAGTGGCCTTTGCTGCTCTTTAGATTCATTAGAGTTGCAGTACGTCTGCCATGAGAACGGAAGCGCAGTAAGATAGCATTACAGCACAAGATAAGGTAGAGTGACGAAATGAAGAATAAAGTTTGAACCAGCTAGCATAAAGGATGGATAATTGTAGATCGCTGAGTGCGGCCTTAGTCAGCCAGTGCGTAAAAATTGGCTGCTGCTGCTGTTGCTGCTGCTGCCGAGGATGACGATATTGATGGGCATGCTATCGTGCCGTAGTGGTCATTTACGTGAAGCCAATGATAAGGCAATAAAGCTGGAGATACTACAAGCAAAACAAGGAAACATGAATTATGAAAAAGAATGCGTTGAAATATGTTGCAGCATCTGCTAGAATCAATGCGTGTTTTTCTCTCTAGTCTCCAGACTCTACCCGCTAAAAGCGCTGTCGATGTGCTCGCGTCACTGAAACCGCTTATTACAGATCTTTCCGTGCTGCAAAGCCTTTTTTTTACTTTCAACTTGTAGTGCTCATGCAGCAGAAGCCCGCATACCAGCCTTTTGGATGCGCGTTTTTTGTGAAAGTTTCTTTTGATTCAGGGACTCTAGCCGGGATCTTAACTGAATGGCTTTCTTCGATGACATCACCGAAAGACATTTATAGGCTGTCTTGATTACCAACAGAATGTTCGACTTGTCTTCCCCGTTGTGAATCCCTGTTTTATATGATCATCATCCTTCATCATACCTTTATGTCCCCATTCCCCTCCCACAGCGCAGAGCAGTAAGCTGGAGTGCGCCAGTGCAGTTCTACTTTTCTGCCTTCATTGAAATAGCTCCTCTATAGTAATTCATGACAGTCAATGCGAAACAAAAACATTGTTCATAAAAAGAAGTAGCTTGCGTATAAGACTTTTTTTCGGTTGTTTCTGTGTCATATGACGCAGGCAATAACGTTTGTGTTTCAGAAAACGTGGAGCAACATAGAAATTAATTATCGTGCAGCAGTATTGACATAGGTACTTCTCCGCTGACATATATATGACATAACAATAACTGATCTCAGATTTCACCCGCCGTGGTTGCTCAGTGGCTATGGTGTTAGGCTGCTGAGCACGAGGTCGCGGGATCGAATCCCGGCCACGGCGGCCGCATTACGATGGGGGGCGACATGCGAAAACACCCGTGTACTTAGATTTATGTGCACGTTAAAGAACCCCAGGTGGTCAAAATTTCCGGAGTCCCCCACTACGGCGTGCCTCATAATCAGAAAGTGGTTTTGGCACGTAAAACCCCATAAAAAAAATCTCAGATTTCCATGAAGCTGCCTGCACGTCAACGTTACTTACCGGATTCAACATTATTGGTGTTGAGTTCTTCTTAACACTGACGTGAGAGTTCTTTTTAGGCCGTCGCGTTTCCCTCATCTCACTACACCCAGTCGTTCTTGCCTCTCTTTATCTCTCGTATGCGCGAGCCTTGTGAAACTTCTTCCAGGCTTCAGGCACCGCAGTCAGAGCTCACACAATGTCTGCAGCAGCTATCTAATTAGCGCAAATCTATTCAGGCGTCGATCACTGCCATGCGTCCACGTGAAACCGCCATGCGTTCGTGCGAAACTACTGCGTCTGCGTAATTCGGAACAAGGACTCTTTCCACCGCCCACATTTATAATAATAATAATAATAATAATAATAATAAACTTTATGTAGCCTTGGCGTCGATGGGAAAAGTGGAGGGAAAAAGTTAGGGCATGCTGGACTAGCTCGTTCCTTCGTGAACGAAAGTACATTTTGTTTCTCTGACTTCCAGTATTAGCGTGAGCAAGGCAAACATACTCAAACGTGACAGATCAGAATAATAATAATTACGGAGCAATAACAGGTCACAGCATTCCACTACCTAATACTGCAGTTGGAACATACAATTAGAAAATGGCTCAGGCTCGGATACACAGCGTAACTGCAATATGGCATGAAAAAAAAAACCATATCCATCTGTAACACAAACACCAATACATGTAGAATGACTATGGAGAAATACAGTAAGAACAAGAAGCAACAAAACATTGCTTTGAAGACTTTAAGTAATGCGAAAAATCGCATGTCTTCTTTTTTTTTTTTGTTATCTGAACGCGGTTGAGGTTACTACCGAGGCATAAATTTAGTAGTTTAAATAGAGTGCGGTTTTTCATTTGTTTACCATGTATTCTTCTGCAAGAGTATATGTGCCACGCATTAGAGCTTCTTGTTGTGTGTATGACTTCTTTCTTTACAGAATAGCGCTATTCCCTGAAGATAACATATAACAATATTTTCTTCCATTCTGTACTTTCAGTCTACGCGTTATTTGTAAATATAACATACTTGCAAGAAGCGTCCTCTTTGGAACAGCAGGGATGCTCAAGTGGAGTCATATACCGCATTGCTTATATTTCGTAACTTCTTTTCTGAAGTATATGAAGTTCCTTTGAAGTTATCAGTGCCATATTCCTTCATATTGAGTGACAGCAACTTATATGCCAGAAAAAAATTTTTCTGCAAAAGAAGTTTCACCTCACAGTGAGCAACGTGTGCCTCTTTGAGGAAGTTGCTGCAATTAGACTTGACAATTTCCTTGTCATTTGCTCAGTGTTTCTTAGTGTTTGTTATGTGCTTAGACTATTTCCACCTATGATTAGGTTGAGGTGGGTCACATCTCATGCGATTGTGCTGCAGACTGGACAGTTTTTGTCAACTAGCGTTTTCCTAAGCTTGGTAAGAGTCAAGGAGAAATGGAAGGATTCCTCGCCCAGCAAGGCATGCCGTCTTCACGAAATCATTCGTGCTTACCATCTCCAAGGTGACGTGCATCCGCCCACCCACGTTTCACAATGATGAGAAAGACATACCTGCAAAGTCCGTGTCGGGAAAGTTGCGCCCTTGTTGGCACACGCGAAAGCTTTCCTGTTTATATCGTGTTTTGATATGATTCCTGAAGGACGCATTGTAGTAATGCAAGCGCAGGCTGATGGCCGCTGATCATGAGCTGTATTCTAAACTACCATTTTCATAAAACAATGACTGCAAAGCTCACAAATTACAAAATGGACAAAATTGAGTCACCAGGCTATCACTAAACTTCATATTCAACGTTTCAAAAGCATAATAAGAAATCATTAGCAGCAGGGGTAGTTCATGTCACGTAAGCTTAACGGGTTACATGTTGCACCATGTGGGGTTCATGAAGCTCCTGTCAGTGCTTGAGTACTGCATAACGTTCCAAGTAGTACATAGTAAAAACTGTATGCATGTTGTTCTGCCCAAGTGTCCGAGGTATACACAGAAGAGAAAGGGAATTTTACATATAGAACACTATACGACTGACCATGCAAGTTATGGAACTCTGCAACGCTCTCTGAAAGGTGCAGGTTATTAGGCTTTGCCATATTTACCAAGAAGTCATCAAATAGCGTTTTCAAGGTTCAGAGGCGTCATATACGTAGTTCATTTTTTTGTCTTGAGCAGGGTGCAGATAGCGTCACTCACGTGATCTGAACGCTACATTGACTATGCTACTGTCAGAAGTAGAAAATTAGTAGGAATTGTGAAAAAAGGAGACACGGGCCAAGAAATAATAAGTGAAAAAGTGAAAAAAAGTTTGGTCTCCAAGACGGCAGCCTTGTTCACAAGCGTGAACAGATTCTGAACGAGGCTCCAGTGTGGGGGCCGTTACGACTGGTAATTTTTCACTAAATATTTCTTGGATCATATCGCCTTTCTGATTATGTGTTTTGCCGACCATATGTGATTCCACCAAACCCTAAATTTTATATGTAGTGTGTAGACTCACAGAAATGGGCTATTTGCGAACTAACTCCGTTTTTAATTAACAGGAGTAAGATCTCACTGCAAAATTCAGCAACCTTAAACTGGTACAGAGCTAATTTTTTGCGATGCTTTCACAGCTGACTGAGGATGCTACTTGCGAACATTTCAAGTGCACACAATGTAATGAATCTGCTTCCTAAACATCACGATTTTCCAACTTTTTCTTTCAGCCAGTTCTATGTCCTTCCCTAGTTCTGGTGAAGTCGAGGAAAGAAAAAAACGAATCAAGACGAGTAGGTTTCCTTAATAATGAGAATTAGATAATTGGCCAAAAACAAACAAGACTGCTTTGTCAATTGCAGTAACTAGATGCACTTAGAATGGCAGTACCTTTATGCGATTGTAGTTATACCGTAAATTTCAGCCAAATGCACTCAATACAGCCAAATTTACTACATTTCTCGTCGAGAAGTCTGCGAATGATTATCGATATAAGTCATAAAGTTTACATTTCATTTCAACAGTTAGACACTGTTAGGTAAAAGAATCGACGACTTTGCGATACTTCCGCTTACATGTAAATTTCCTCAAATTTAGTTAGATGTCAGTTTCTGAATTTTAAGTTTCTAGATTGCGCTTTTACACATACGTTACGGTATACCTTGGACGAATGCAAACCACTTGACAGTTTCTTGTGGGCGGTCAACATTGCGTGCTTGTGGGACATTTAAAATTTTTCTTTGCGAAAATTGTACTTACTCGTATACGCATGTCTGCTAAATCAAGCGTCTTCCGGCTCGTGCATGTATGCACCGGACATAAGTGCATCACATATGCATGTATCACACATCACGCATGCATACATAAATTTTCTTGCAAGGCCTCTTAAATTCGGAGAAAAGGGGTGAGTGCGTGCTTTTAATTAGGACTGGTTTGGCAGCACGCTGGCTTGACGACTTCGGTGAACGCGATGGTAGATAGAATGATACCCTTAGGACATCCCGTAGATACATTACTAACACGAAAGATACAACTAAGTTAATAAAGGTATCTCGCTTGGACCAGTGTCGTACAGACATGTCAAAAGCTCCATCGTAGCGCGGTACGCACAGCAGGCACTAGTCCGCGATCGAGCAACATCACATCGGTACCTACCTGCAAGCGAAAAAAGCAAGATATTACGCAAAGCGCCCGTCTAAGTATGGCATTCACAATGACATGATAAAAAGAGTGAGAAACACTGAGGCGAAACAGCAACAATATAGCGAACTACAAGAAAAATAAAACGACAAAAAAAAAACAATCAAACAAACTCTTTTTCTCACTGCGGGCTTCATGGCCTCGCTCCTGGACAAAACGCGCAATAAGGCTCCAAGGCGGCACCCCCGTTTGCTCGGCATTATACATTAATGTGGACTCATTAGCGACGGCGCGGATGCACTGACAGGCATTCGCAGTTGACTGCTGTCCGCTTACGGGCCTCTAGTGGCTCGTTTTTGCTGTTGCTCATTCAGTGCGGTTGTTTCCTACGCAAAGAGCTGGGGTATCAGTCTGCGGTTCCTGGGGCCCGGGGCGTTGAACCCGGAAAAACTGGTGGAATAATAAACAAACCACCCTTCCACAGTCCGTTAGACATGCGTCCATAGAGCCAAATTGCGTTTGCGACAAGAAAAGCATATGTGGTCCCTTGGAGGAAAAAAATTACCTCCGAAGTGTTGTTTTCCTTAGTTTTCTTTCGCACGAAAAAAATATGAAGAACTTATTGAGGTTTGATAGTGACCCGGTCATGAATTACGCGCTTTATAGGCCGTTTTTATTCTGGGTTTTTGAATTCTAGAGAGCGTAGGAGATGGGAGGCGGACGAAGAGGGCGTCGCTGGGCGTTTACGAAACGTGCTGAATGAACACTCAGAAAGTATGATTTTTTTATCGTACTGGATAGTTGGATAGCACTACGCCACAAAGGGCTGCAGTGAAGATCAATGAGTTCCAAATTGCCGCTGAGAAACTTGCTCTCTTTTATTAGAGGAAGCATTCTGCCTCACACTTTTTCATTATATATATTTTTTTGCGCGACAAATCTATCAAGAAACTGCACTAGCAGAAGGACACACTGCCGCAAAATTTATACACGAACTATAGCAGTTTGGGTCTTGGTATACAACATTTTCTTGCGATTGAAGGATATAACATATCTACACATAAATTTACTGTTTATTTTTGTGAAAACAGGCGAAAGTGCTCTTGGTAATGCCAGCTGACTGTACATGCCACTTATTGTAGGATACATATGTTATCACAGTATAGAACGGTTTTGAATTATTTGTCATAAAGAAAGGAGCCAATAACGACGTTAGCGCTAATTAGGACGAGAATATTAATCAGTGCAGATTCATTGCATGAAAAGGAATACGTAAAACGCGAAAACACAGAAACAAGCAGGACAACGCCCCAATACACGGATTTGCAATGATTTACTCTGGCCTTTGGTCTTACTTAAATTACCTACTTAGACGAAGGCGGTAATGAAGAAACAAAAAAACAAAGTGCCTTAGTCACAGCTCAACTGGCATGCATGCGCAGTTGAGTTCTGTTTGGCACGATTTCTGCCGGATGTATTCCAATATATGTACGCTCTGTGTACCGGTCGAACTAGTGCTGTTAAAATGTTTCATAAATTTAGCTCAATAAAGCAACGATGTTAGTGATTTACCACCGCCGCCAGGCACACTTAGGTATGAAGCCTATTGAAGGCGGCACTGATTTATCAAGGTCTACGTAATTGTGTGCTTTTTATGCATAAGGCAAACAAAATCTCGTTCCGACTATAATGCACTCATGCATATATTCCAAGAAAAATAAAGCGAAAGCAAAGGCACCAAAATAAACGTTAGTGTGAGATGGCGTGCGTCACAGTGGCACGGTGTATGTATAGACCCTGCATTACGCAGAGAATCACGGTAAGTTGCGTGATCAAACGGTGTATGCTTAGCAGAAATCAATATTGATCGCAGAATTGACGTGCAGTGTTTTCCACCCGCGTGCAGAAAAGCTCATGCCCATACCTAAAAAAAATGGACAGAGAAAACGGGAAGTTGCATCAAGCAAGAAAGTTCCCAAGCTGGTGTTTTGGTATAACTTCGGGATAATGAAACGGCTAGGGCGACAATACCAAAAATAATGACCAACTTACAGCGCGGATACAGCGCATAAGAAAGATAACTGCACGTAATGGTGGCGCATATGCAGATTGCAGCCTGCGTATTACACCCTTCGGACGAACTCGATCCGTTAGAGACAAACTTCTCGTGTAAAATACAAATACATAGCCGGCAGATGTGCCTAATTCAATTTCTCGAGCTTCGCCTTATGGTTGATGCGGTCTGGTTTTCTTTTTTCTGGTTCTATACCACAGGCATGTCCTGCGCACGTTACCTTGTGCGCACGCAATTACACGCGTGACCCACTTTCAATGAAATTCACCCTCTTTCCATCTAAGCTCCTGTAATTAAATGTTCTTCGGGAGCCACACTGTTTTTTCTCTGATGCGTTTCGAGTTACACTGGCAAAGGGTTCGCGATGCTTCAGAGGTTTATTTTGTGGCTTGTTATTGGCAGTAGTTGGTTGGGAGTTGCTCAAGCATAAAGTAGAAAACGCGTGATACTGAAGAGGAGAAAGAGCAAGAGTTTTTACTGAGTTCTACCGTTCTTCCTATGCCATATCTTCGCTCGCGTAGCGTTGGTTTTCGATCGCGATAAGTGGTAGATATATAGGGTCCCTCCAGTGCACTGACGTGCAGGGGGGGTGGTAGTAGCGTCGAACCAAAGACTACAAGTTACGAAGATCCAATGCACGTCTTGGAATCTGTCAGAAGAAAAAGTCTCTCACCTCTGAAAATACATGCCACCACACTTTTAATCTTCTGCAACACGTTTCGCCACACGCTTGCTCAGTAAACCAGCAAGACGTGGAAACATACCCCACACCACCCTTCTCACCCACACGACTCAGTATTACACTGTCGTCGGGAGCGGCCACCGTTTCATCATGCCATCTTGCGGATAAGCACTTTGTACAGGACAAATTCAACATTTACAGAAATAGAGATTCATAGAAAGGTCAGCTTTATTGAAGGAATCATGTGCTTGAAGGTGTTTGTAGGAGTGAGAATATTTAGGTACCACTTGTCGTTTCATTGCGCAATTCCATACGCACAAGAGCCGCAATCAACACATCTGCTCAAGAAGTGCGGAATAGGCTGCATATAGACCAGTTCACTGTATACGACTTCTGCACAATGTGTGAGTTAGTCTTTCGGCCAGGCAGGATAAAACAAAGAACGACAGCAACAAACAGTAGCTGCCATTACAACCGCCACAGTGAACAATATTTGTGGAGGGTTGCCGAAGAGAGCTTTACTTTAATAACCCTCACTCGCCTCTACTATGCCACGGGAAAAATACCATAACTGCACAATTAAGCTGCAGCTTGCCTTAGAAACAGGTACATAAGATGCGCTCTGCAACATGCCTATACGAGTCAATAGCGACGTCGGGACATTCGTTCAATACAGCTACGCCCCCTCCCCCCTATAGCAATGGTGTTCATTCTAATCAAGTCGTAGCGTTTGTCGTAATTTGGAAAGCATCGTTCACCAGCTATTGAAGAACAATTCGTCGACGTATCATGTTAGCTAAAATACCACTGGCACAAATGGTTTTGAAAAATACACGATGAGTGCTGTATAATCAAGGAGTATTGAATAGCGCTCGTGAGTCGGGCTGTAAATTGGACACAGCTTAAATGGTACACAGGTCTCCCACAAAAACGGTGAAAGCTTTTGGACAGATTATGGGCTGTAGAGAATATTATATGGAATACCGCAGCAGCAGGCTTCAAGAACGTTCATCGCTAAGCTTTACTAAATGTAGCGGCAGACGCCATCGGAAAATAATTGTCCAAATTCTACGATAGCTTTGCATTCTTAGAATAATACTACGCAATTTACTGAGGTCTTGCCGCTCTTCCGCAATATTCTGTGCATAGCAGCCACGGGCCTGATCGCGGTCGCAACGCTTCCACCGTTCAACCTCATCAGCGGAATAAATCCCCGAGGCACCATTTCTAATCCTGTTTTACACAGCTAATTAAAAGTCACAACAGGGTGTGACTCAGCAGAAAGCGGAGGTTTCGTGACACGCGGGTGGCACACTCCTACTATATGTGGCGGTGGTTGAATTGCTACACGGTTCAGGACGAGCGGCTGAATGGGTCCCTCCTGTTGACGTCACTCCCCCCCTTTTGCAGCTTTAGACTCGTCCTCGTGAGGCGGCTGCATCGATAGTTCACACTGCACAGGACTATGGTTTGATGTCTGTTTTTTGGCATAGTTGCTGCCCCGGCTGGGAGTGGCGTTTACGAACACTTACTCCTGTCGTAATAGAATGGGCGATGGCAGGAATTGGTGCCCGCGCACGTGTGATGAAACCATTGAACACTTGTTGTGCATCTGTCGTCCCTACGACGTCCATCGGTTCTCTCTCCTGAAAACTTCAGACCGGAAAAACTTAAGACCGCTATCCGAGTCAATGGTACTTGGTCCGTGGCCACATGCATCCCGTGGCACAGAAAGCTTTCCTTTCCTACCGCAGTATCTCACGTTCACCTTTTTGATCGGTTGTTTGTAGTCCTATAAATATCTTGCCAGCACACAGTCCTGACATTCTTCCTCGTCCCTACAAATATTCTCCCTTTTCCATACCACGAGTGTCAGGTGGCAAAGCGGATTGACATCTGGTTGAATTTCCCTGCCTTTCCACTCCTTGCTTTCGTTCTCTCTTGGCATCGTTTATGAACGGTGTAGTGCTTTAGAATAAACATTGCATGAAATTACACATTGTATAAGATGAAAATAAGCACAATTGTACAAGTCTCATTAACTAGTACAGTAATTAATTAGGCGCTTCACAAAATCATGGCTTCGGATGCATTTCAAATTGCCAGTAGGATTCTCCGTACTTTTTGTTCTTTTAAATGAAGCGAAATATCTAAGAAAAACCTATTTTCTATTTATTAAAAGCAATCTTTTTTGCTTAGCTTTACTCCATCGTATCATATTGCAAATGGTTGTATAGTCTAATTCATCTGGCAAAATATATTTACTGCAACGATGAACCTAGTCTGCAGGGGTTTGATTCCATCGCGTCGTGACACCATACACAACAGCCGTGAACAAAAGTTTCTCCTCTCCTACCACAAACATTATTCTCCTCTGCTCAAAGAAGGCTTAATATGCGCGGTTGGAGAAGAAAATAGGTTAAGCAACGAAATCGTCTTTTTTCAAGCAGAGCGGACTTGCAGGCCTATGAAGGAGTGTGCGAAAGTATCACCCTTTTCGATCATATCAGGGAAGAGGAATTGACTATTAACAAGCAGAAAGGAGCGGTCAACAGGATAGTTTATTAAGCTAAATTAGTGGACAATATTAGTTCTAGGCGCTAATCGAGCTTGCACTACGTAGCAACACCGAGTAATAGTAGTTGCCGGGCAAGTCCGTAGCTAGCGTGGTTCGTCCAACGGCTCATTATCCTGATGACAATATGGATAATGTCCGGTAAGTTGGTTCATCTCCTCGAGTGTACTTCGATTTTTCCAGCAGTCATTACGCATAAAGGCAAGTGTGACATGAAAATGATGCCTGCCTAAGATCACCTTTCCTCGTCAAGTCATTCCATAAAGAAACATAGTACGGGGGAATTAAAGCGCGTGCCCATGCGCTAATATGGTTTTGGTGGGCTACAAAGCTTGGTTCGGGATCGTTATGGAGTGATAAAGGAAAAAAAAAATTACAGGGTCTCTTAAAATCTCCCTAAGAGGTGAACGGCGAAAGCCTACTTTTCTTCCTCTTATAATTCGTCTCTTTCTCTTTGCCTCTTCTCTTTCTTTTCTTTCTTTTAGTCAGTACTGCTCACCACTAAGCTTCTTTAGTCATTTGTAATCAATTGCGGCCATTACAAGCCGTCGTTAGGCATGTTGGTCATATCATAGTCATTAGTAGTCATTACAAGTCATTACAGTCATTATTAGTCATTACTGGTAATCACTAAGCATTTTATTCATTTCTAATGAATTGTAGTCGTTACAAGTTGTTGTAGACATATTGTCATTTCGTAGTCGTTACTAGTCATTACAAGTCATTTCAGTCATTATTAGTCATTTGTAATCAATTGTGGTCATTACAAGCCGTCGTTAGACACGTTGGTCATATCCTAGTCATCATTAGTTATTACAAGTAATTTGAAACATTATTAGTCGTTACTGGTCATTACTAATCATTTTTAGTCATTTCAAATCAATTGTAGACGTTACAATTCGTCGTTAGACTTATTGGTCATTACTGGTCATTAATGAGCATTTTTGTCATTTATAATCCATTGTAGTCATTACATGTTGCCGTTAGACATATCGGTAATTTCATAGTCATTACTAGTCATTACAAGTCATTTAAGTCATTATTAGTCATTACTACTCACTAGTAAGCATTTCAGTCATTCGTAATCAATTGTGGTCATTACAAGCCGTGGTTAGACTTAATGGTCATTTCGTAGTCATTAGTAATACTTAATAGCTATTATGAGTCATTATTAACTTCTACAATCTCTATTACAACTCTATCGTTCACTAACTGTCACTGTCAATCATTTTCATTCTTTAATCTCTCTTTAATATGTCTTGATATGGCGTGATGACGCTTCGGCGAACCCTCCGGCGGTCATGTCTGCTGACACAAAATTCACCATGAGCCTAGAAAGGCTTTCGTCTTAAGGCTTTCGCTTTTAAAGCGAAATGTGTCTTCTAGGTCTGGTGTTATTGGTAGCCTGCTTCGCCGATACGTTTGGGGTCTCATTCTCAAGTGTGGCCATGCTACCATTAACACAATAAACGACCACTCTTCTGGCATGCCTTGTTGAGACGGTGAACGTATTGCATTATTTGCAACCTCAAATTCATTCGTTTAAGCTCGGCGAGGGGTTGTGTAGAATTACTTCCGTAAGTGACTACCTCACTCTTTTATTCGTTCAATTTGGACCATTTTTTGGCGTATGACTCAATGAACGCACCAAAGAAGGTGGCTTGTCGTCTTCAGCCGTGTGATATTACTTTTTCGTCATGTGTCTGGGCGCTCTACGTGACAACGTAAGGCCCTCTTGCAAATAATTTCGCAATTTCCCGAGGTGTGGTTGTCATCACTTCCAACGCGTCTGCTGCCAACCTGACGCTGCTCGGTGTAGGGTTTCTTGCGGCGAGTGGTTTGTCAATGAAGACGCCAATTTCGGAAGGAATGAAGACGCCAATATCGCAAGGGTGGCTCCTGACAGTTCTGTTATATTGGCTCTGCAGCACACTGGACAAAGTGACACCGCTATAGCCCTGGGTCCGTATTCACGAGAACGTCTTCCACTATAACTGTTTGTAAGACCAAATTTAAGCCAATTCAGGTGCTTCACAACTTCCTTTCGCAAGAGTGTCGGTCAATGGTAAAAACTACTTACAAATGAGAGGCTTTGTGAATTCCGCCCCTGGTCTATTGTCTTGTCATTACGCTTTCTAAGCCACTTTCTTTTGATCAAGTAGTTGCGGTAAGGCATTCAGATAAACGATTTTCTTAGATTCGCAAATAGAAAGTTATCCTAGAGGAAAAATACTGTAATGAGATACGATAAGTTTTAGAGATTCGTGATTCCACAGGTCACACAAGTACAAACGCTCGCGCAGCACTGCCTTGCAGTGGTCCTAATGACCATTCATCTTTAAGACGTCTTTTGTCTGTTCGAGTTTCTCGAGCTGGATAGAAACTACGCTATGTATGCAAAAATTACTTTTCTCTTCGTACGCATGTGCAGCAAACAGTCGTGTTATATATGAAGGTATTGAACTGCGTGTCGGGTAAGTAAGCATCCCCCAGTGACGTACTTCCCTCTTCCAAGGATTCAGGCGTGTGGCCTTGCTACTGAATGGTACCAGGCTCAACGGTATTTGAACTTTAAGCTAAAAGGAAGTGCCCGAGAAAAATAGCGCCACTCAGGCTAAACTACCCCTCTTTCTTCTTTTTGCTAAGCAAGTGTCTGAGTCAATAAAGCTAGCCGAGAGAATAGAAGTGCGCCCTGAGCGTCCCTTATCATGAAGATCTTACGAGAATTGCCTTTAAGGTGAAAGGCAGTTTGGCAAGAGCTATCGTAGAAACCGTAAAAGCAGCTATACCATCAAATGGAGGACCTGCAGCCTAAAACAGTATTACACAAAAAAGCTGGAGATGAAAAAAGATAAAAACATTTGGAGAAGGGGATTACGAAAAGGCAGGAGCCACTCAGGACACGCTGTAATGTTAGCTTCTTTCTTGAGTCTAGTAACGAAATACATTGACTGGCCGAAGAATTCTTTCTTCTGCACTAATGACTTCAGGAGTTAAACATCGTTATGAAAGAAGATAAAATATGTACAATTGTACTGATTTTTATTCAACGCTTTTTACTGTTGTGCTCACTTTCAACTGACTCCGACACTTACCCTGAGTAGCAAACAGCAGTACTCTGTCAGAGGCTATGAAAAATCTGTACAGTAACTTGTTTTGTCGCAGCCTTAGCTTGGTGCTTACGGCAAGCCCGCTGATATTTAAGGCTCCGCTTACTCGCAAGATAACACGGAACAGCTAATCAAGCATACACGACGTTTATGCAAAATTCCCTTCTGTGTACCTCCATGTTTGGCAGCCAATTCTGAACGAATGAAGAAATGAAACGAAATGAAAAAAAAAATAGTATTGAAGCCTATTTTAAAGCGTTTTTTTTGCAATTTCCCAATGTTTTATCAGTGATAAGAATGGCTTGGCACTGTGCAATTATGCGCTAGAAGATTCACTACCTGCAGATGTCGACGGCTTACTTTGGCCGCCTTCATAAGCTACCTGCGCTCTATTATTTGCGTCATATGCCGAATGAATACCTGTCTTCATCACATCTATGCATTGCTGTCTCATCGTATTCCTTCGCATGAACTAGTGATTGCTTCTTGGTATAGCTTGTTAACGGTGCAGCGCGCTATTATAAGCGTTGCAAGACGTTAAAACTGTGACATGTGTGGTGCGTAAGCACAAATATTGCCTGAGGTTGTGCGTTATATAGAATGCCAGTAATGGTTATTTTACGAATCGCATTTAGCTTTTGGTACTTATTAACAATTTCACAGAAGCTTCAATTCACGTAGAATCTAACAGGTACGTTGAGTCTGCTTAATAGTCTGCTTAATCGCTTAATTTCCGGAAGAAAAAGCTTTAAGTCACTTGGAGCTACTTTTTCAAAACCGCAATATGGTAAAGTGGGTAAAAAAAAAGTGGGCATGTGGGTAAAAGAAATACAGGGAATATTGTTTTCAGGATGCTGCCGCGACAGCTTGCAAATGTGCATCAAATGTGCTGCTTTTCTTGCAGCTCTGTATCATAAATGTAAACGCTTGGCATCCCCTTCCTCCGCACGCTTCTGTTCGCATATGTATTTTACAAGATGTATCAGCGATAAATTATTATTCGAAATAATTGATAAATAATAAGGGCATCACATTGCAAAGCCCCAAATAATAGAAGGTGGTCGCTCTTCTACGAGACTCTATAGAGTATAGCTGGGTAGATTGGTTTATTTAACGTGAGTGTAATTTGGCTGCGACAGAATGATAGATTCAACGATTGCTCGAAAAAGGATTGTAAAACCGGTTGATTGCGCCCTCAATGTTTTTGAACATTGGTCCATGCCGTGGAGGGAAGGGGGGAGAAGAAAAGGACCGACACAGAGACTGCAAGAATAAAAGCGGAGTTGATAGCTCCTTCCCACTGAAGCTGCGTACAAAACTCTACACAGGATCACTAGGAACGCGAAACGCCGCGAACTCGTGCATCGCGGCCCTGTGACAAATCCACCTTGCGGACACTGCAGTCATGCGGCTAACTGGTACTGCATGGACCCGTAATGGGCTTCTAAATTGGCGAGGGATTAAACCGCTCGGGCCGCTCCACGCGCCCCAATACAGCACATCTAGTAGAATGCCGCAATCGGCAAGACACTGCTGGGGAATCAACCACGCCCCTACTCCGCCCAATACAAATTGGAATGTACCAATTAACATGCAATCACTTTCGCCATCGTACTTTTGTCGTTGCTGTCGTAGTCGCATTAGGCGTCTGTGCAAGTGCACGTTTGCACTTATATGCGAACTTTCTCGTGTGCATGGGCATGAATTTCGCGCTTCCGTTTTGGCTTTTCTGGTCGTTGTTTCTCTTTTATTGTTATTCAGTATTTCGTCAGACTCGTGCACTGCATTGACGTCCGTTTGGCTTACTTTTCTTTTCCCTCTGTTTTAAAGCCGCAACACTTGAGCGAATGAAGTAGCACCAGTTATTAGGAAAATAAAACTGTGAATATGAATATACCATTTGGAAAATAGCAGGACCTGATATGCCTAAATATTAGTTTTCTTACCAGAAAACTGCATGCATTTGGGGCTCTGAGATGATATTATTCAATAACGCATGAGCTCCTAGTCAGCAATATTTGCGTCACCTAATAAGGTAATGGACAAAGTTTTCAGCCAGGTTGAGTACTGGTACATCACAGCATGATCAGTTTAGCATTCTTGCGGGTACCAATTCTTAGATGTGGCAACGTTGCCGCTGCTTAATCGAAACTGAAGGCGTAATCATATGTGCACCTGATAATCAGCCACCGCACACTTTAAACATTGCGCTAGCCGATTTCGCAGCAACAAGAAATAGTGCTGGTTGAGCAGGTTCCTGATGTGCCGCAGGTAAGCGCTCTCTGACAGTCACCGCTAGAAGACTGATAGCGCGGGTTGGCAACCAACGCTCAACAAACCAAGAATTTAGCATAAATATGGAGGAAAGCTGAAGTCTTCTTTTACACGTTCGTCTGAAGCTCACAATTTTTACGAGCGCGTATTGTTTCAGTCGACCGTGTTCAAGTCGCGCGACTTTTTACGATGAGTGATCTAATGGACCACGTTGTAGGTTTTGCTTATCTCGGACTCATTAGTTTACATCAGTGCGCTGCTCATCCTTATCCCTCTCTATACGCAGCCCGATCGTGGAGCGCCCGCACTTTAATGCGTTTGAAACTGTAAGTACCATAGAGGTTGTACATAATGTATTTTTCTTGGTCTAACAACTGAACTTAAGGAACCGATGACGTTCCCATAGCAGTGGGGTATCCTATTACGAACGCCCTGCCGAAGACCCCCCTCCTTCTCCCCCCCCCTCATAGATCACAACAACTGACAGTCTTTGAAGTTTCGAAGCGAAGCGTTAATTTTGACTAGTCCACCCCAGTTCGGCTTTCGCCGGTCCGTATCTCACCGCACATCGCTGTAAATATGTGTGTTGGTACCAGCCTTTATAGACCCTCCATATATACCAACAAGGTAGTGCGAGTGAGCGCATCTCTACCCTTCATCATCAAATGTCATATTCAGATATGACACCTGTAAATATAGCCGAGAGTCATAGGAATCTATAAGCAAACAGAACTCAGTGTAATGTAGTCCATAATTATGATTGACCTAAATGATTTTCCCAGTTTTCGCTACCCTATTTCTGAAACTTTGTGTACCGTGGTATGGTCCGATGATATAGCAGGAGATCTTGAGCAATCAAGGACTGCGAGTGAGCGAGCCTGTATTCTGCATTTTATAGAACAATAAACTCCTGCAAAAAACGCTGCAGTGTAACACGAAGGCGAAGCAGTGAAAGCGATTTCAATGCGTTGCGTTATGTTGGAGGTTTCCACGAAAACAGGCATGATAAGAAGCACTGCCAACATTTTTAAGGCATGCATGGCATGTCAGTGGGGCACGAAATGAGAGCGAAGGAAAACCATCGGCATTATTCAGAGCCTAAAAAAAGGGTTAGGCAAGCGTAACGGCAGCAATTGCCGTTAGAACTGCTCAATCTCCAGTGACTACATATGAGACATGGTGAAAGATTTACGGCATTTTTCTCGAGAAATATGACAAAGCGAAATGGATCTAGTGCTCACAATTTTGTTGGGTGCAATGCGTCACAGGCAATTCGTCTTACTCGAAGTTAAATTGTTGTGAGACACTGAAAGTGATAGGGACACTTCCTGGTTCGCAATGTTCTTGCCACTCGTCGCCCTTTCCGCAACAAAGAACACTAGTTCGGCGATCCCGAATATTTGACATTTTCGAACAGAGCTAGCGAAACATGGCACATTTTCCACTGTAGCACTGCACTATGAACGAATGCGCTTGCGAACTGCACCTTTATCACCAACCATGTCTTCTGGAGATTCGGAATTTAGGGTATTTATGAGCAGCAATGTTCATGGGATATGCTTCTCTTTTAGGAACCTTTTTCTGGTATAGCTCGTTGCTGCTTTTTTCTAATTGATAAATGACGAACACAGGCTCACTGACATTAGGTCATATATTCTAGCACCTGTTGATGGAGGAAAGTAAATCTAAACTGGCTATTCGGCGTTCCCCTTCCTATTTAGTCTTATTGAATTTAACGTTAGTAACAACACCACTTGTCCTGAAGAGGCAGGCCCATCTCCCACTTAATTTTATCAAAAAAGAACAGCACACACTGGAGTACGAAAACTAGGATCCCAAGAAAAGGCAAAATCTAAATTCGTAGAGGCGGAGTTTGCTTTCCTGACTTGGCGCGTGGTTCATAAGAGCTTCCTTGCCGTCATTTTGTTGTCATACCTGCACGACAGCGCAAAATCCAAGTCTGCTGCCCCATACCTCAGAGTCCCACAATCTGGTACGTTAATTAAAACCCACCCACCTTAAAGAAGCCACGTGCATTTTCTTCCTTCCGTGCGCACGGGAAACAAATTACATCTGCCGAAATTACAGGGAACAACGCAGTACAGAGGCAAATAAACCCACCGAAGCACACACCCGCAAAGGCAAAGCGGACGAGTTGTTTGCGGTGGCGAGGCAGTTTTGATTACGCAGGCATGGCTGCGTCTGGAAGCTATCTTCCATCTTCATCACGTTTTTTCCACACGCTGAGCACCTCTGCTCCCCTCCCTCACCATTGTTTCAGGCGCCCCAAGCATAACCTTGCTCTTATTTTTTGCTGCCTCGTTTTACCCGTCCCTCTTTTGTTTTTGCCGTCATTCTGGAAGCTGGTTTATTCGCTTTCTCCTCGTTTCCGAACACCCCAAACTGAGTACGGCAGGTGCCTATGTTTTCCCAAAGCGCCCAATAAACTCGAGGAACAGCTGCGGTATGGCACCGCCTCTTCCCGACTGACAGCCATGTCTTTTGCGACGGCTGTGTGTGCGTCGATGCTCTCTCTCTCTCTCTCTGCTTTTTTTTGCTTAGTCTTTTGCAGTCCTTACTGCGAGTTTTCTGTTATCATTACACGAAGGAGGGCATGTTGTGTTCTTCATGCTGAAACAATGTACGATGCGGAAGATATTGTGAAGTAGAACTCAATGCGTAACTCTCGCATAATCTATCCCTATATACAGCGAAAGGCTTGTTCTTTATGGCCCGTAAGGTTATATCTACTCGAGTTTGCGAATACAATAACTGCGATAGAGCCAACTGTCATACGTATGACTCAATCAGGCAAATTCATGTCGTCGATGGAGGTCTAAAAGGCTAAGCGGGAGACTTCGTTGCTAATTTGACTTCATAACTTTTGCGCAGTGCTCATATGATGCCCTCAAACGTAGCTTCAATCGAACAAAAAAAGATGTAAGTGGTAACGGACGAAAACAATTAAGCATCTTGCGCTTGCTTGTCTTGTCCACTGTGTGCTTGTCTGTTGTTCTACGCTAAGACATTCTTCAAACAAACTACAAAGCAATGAAAAAGAAGTTTTCAGTTGACGCTTGTGTAACAAAATATTGACCTTTTAGTATTAATCTGCAGTTGGAGCTTGTACCACTACGAAGATGGAGGCACTGTCATAATTGCGGATAGTAATTGTGGCTCTTGGAATCAAACCAGAGTCCCTGTGTTAAATTCTACAAGTTAGCACATAAGACTGTAATTTGCAACCCCGGCTGGGTCAGTCCCTTACAAAAATTTTTATAGAAAGTCCATAGACAGTCTATAGACATTTGTCTATGAAGTCTATAGACTGTCTATAGACATTTCTTTAGACTAGTCTATAGACAGTCTATAGACTTATGGCCATACACTTTTTATAGACTAGTCTATAAAAAGTCTGAGTCTATAGAGAGTCTATACACTGTCTATAGACAGTCTATAGACTTATGGCCATACTTTCTATAGACTAGTCCATAAAAAGTCTGAGTCTATAGATTGTCTATAGACTGTCTATAGACTTATGGCCATACACTTTTTATAGACTAGTCTATAAAAAGTCTGAGTCTATAGATTGTCTATAGACTGTCTATAGACGTATGGCCATACACTTTTTATAGACTAGTCTATAAGAAGTCTGAGTCTATAGACTTATGGCCATACACTTTTTATAGACTAGTCTATAAAAGTCTGAGTCTATAGACTGCCAATAGACCGTCTGTAGACTTATGGCCATACATTTTTTATAAACTAGTCTATGAAAGGTCTGAGTGTATAGACTGTCTATACACTACATATAGACAGTCTATAGACTTATGGCCATACTTTTTACAGACTAGTCTATAAAAAGTCTGAGTCTATAGACTGTCAATAGACTTATGGCCATACATTTTTTATGGACTAGTCTATAAAAAGTCTGAGTCTATAGAGTGTCTATGGATTAATTAAAATTCATGTTTGTAGACAGTTGTCTGCAGAATGTCGATGGACAAGTGTATAGGCTTACAGTTCTACTTTTGTAAACTGAAGTCTATAGAATGTCTATAGATGTCATTTGTCTGTATACATTTTATACACTTCAGTCTACAAAAGTAGAACTATATATACAGTTCTACTTTTGTAGACTGAAGTCTATGGAATGTCTATAGACAAATGTATATAGATAGTCTATAGACATTCTATAGACTTCAGTCTACAAAAACAGAACTTTATAATCCGATACACTTTTTTCTATGACATTCTGTAGACATTTGTCAACAAACATGCATTTTCATTAATCTACAGACACTCTATAGACACAGACATTTTATAGACAAGTCTACAAAGACTGTATAAGGCCATAACTCCATAGCGGCTACCTACAAGTTAGTTTACATTTTTCTTTACATGCGGTAGCAAAACGTTTTGAATGTATTTATGCATGTGCACCTGTTCCTTTTCATCTGCACCTATGTATTACCGTTAGCAGATTAATAATGCTCCTGAACTAGCTGTACTTTCATATATGTTGCATAAACAGAAAGAATTTATATAGTGTTGAATCATGCAGTGCAAAAAAATAAAACAAATGCACCGGCAATGCATTAACCGTTTTTATTGCTCGATATAATATATGAATTCCTTAAATTCATATCTTATGCTAATTATGGAAACAGATTAAATATTTACACTACTCCTTGGCAAGCATGGTCGCCAGGCTGGCCTTGACCTTTGTGTCATTAGTCCCAAAGGTGCTGCAGGTGTATGCTGCAAATAAGTAGATGCAGCAATATGAGGCAAAAATAACAAGTGTGTATTCTTTGTATGTTCATTAAGCAGCTTAATATATTTGCTCAAACCATCTAAGTCAATACTTAATGCGGTTTAACTATAACTATGACTAAGGGCTGCTTGTCAATACAAATCAGTACCTTTATACAATGTTTTATTGCATGGTATGGTGAACAATTAAACAGTCACAACTGCTGCTCGTGGAAGCAACAGTATGTTCCCTTTTATGACAAGTTCATATTTGATGCATTAATATACTTATCCCAAATGGTCTCTATATTTATTGCTGAAACGTTACCCAGTTGGGCTGTCTGTACATTT
The DNA here is from genome assembly GCF_023375885.2 of Dermacentor andersoni. Lineage (NCBI taxonomy): Eukaryota > Metazoa > Arthropoda > Arachnida > Ixodida > Ixodidae > Dermacentor > Dermacentor andersoni. Next base: position 165,984,649 of record NC_092815.1, on the reverse strand, counting down.
TTTTGGCTGGTAGTTAAGTATGCCCGTGCAGAGGGATATTTTCAGAAGACGTGACTGGAATATTCACAGTATCACGCCTAAGATTGTAATTTATTTTGCTTAATACACATTTAAATGTCTTTCTCATACTTTTAAATGAATGGTAATTGGCCATAACTTCAACAGAAGGCAGATGGGTTGATTGTATTGATATGGTCACTTAATTTCTTACAGGTAATGAGGCCTCTTGGGCATGCTAACAGGTTTCCAAGTTAGGTATACCACATGAGCACCCGAAATACCACACGAGCACTTTGTGTCATGGCACGACAGATATGCACCTGCTAGGAAACAGAACTGATAGCATAGTTCGAATGAATTCTATCACAGTAAATTATTTAAGGTGCTTTGAAAGATGAAAATTTTTTCTAGGCTATCGAGGTTCAGGACGTTTAGTTAAAGCAAAAAAAAAAACATATTGAGTAAGAAATGCCTTGTCAGTATGCTTGACTTTCTTTTTTTTTCAATAAATAGAACCAATTTCCCTAAATTTTTATGAAGTGAAAGGTTTTAAATATATATTTAACACAGAGATTCTCTGGAAACTTTGTATGACATATAACAAGACAGCATACCTATGTGGCCATTTTAAAATTTCCCGATCTTTTACCAAGCATTCCCTGGCTGTTTTCATGAAAATTTTCTGGCAATCTATGACGCCTGCAGCTTAAGTGCAATAGAAAAATATAGTGGTTTAATGCTTGCCAAGTACTGCCAGTCCATAATATTTAGATAGAACGAATAACACGTCGGTCACTTGACATGTAGTATTAGATGCAACTGACTTGAATCCCTTGTTTAATAAAGCTGACAAGGGCTTCCGCAAGTTCCTAATTGATGGCCACACGAGTACAGCACGGAAGACACAGAGACACACGTAAAACAAATGCAACAATGTGAGGGGAAACTATACAATGAGTTATTTTTACGGTTCAATAGTAGTTTTTTTATATAATTTGCTCTCATCACTTATGCTAGTTAACTTTACCTCTGACTAAAGACTACATGGCAATATTAATCAGTACCATTATGATGTCTCGTTATATTACAGTGTGATAAGCAGTTAGACAACCGTAATGGTCGCCGGTGCCAGCAACGGTACGTTTCGTTTCAAGACAGGTTCATGTGACACACAGTGTACTTATAAAAATAAAAGAAATGCGAGAATCCCAAACGATTCCTATAATAATAATTGTTGAAACAAAGATACCCGGCTGGACTGTGCACATTTTTCAGGTGTTAATGCAATATGCCCGTGCCGAACGAACATGCTCAGCATACTGACTGCAGTTTTGAACAATCACGTTAACATTTGCAATTTATTTGCGCTTAGAACAGTCTGCAATGTCTCTTTTCTCATACTTCGAGATGAATACATTTGCCACACTTTCAGTAGAATGCACATGAATGGGGGCGTACTGATCAGGTTACTTACCAACTAAAACATGTTACAATCTCTTAGGTGTGTTGATAAGGGTAGAACAAATGCAATGTCCACTGAATTATTTGAATAATCTGTGCGTTATCTACTAAGAAAAGACCACCAAATTGATAATCTGGCTCTTTTTTCTTTTGTACAGCGCATATAGTATGCAGTCTGTCCAAGACGACGGCACTACATGCAACAGTAATCAAAACCGGAACACTTATTACGCACGACAAGGGCTTCATACCATGCACGACTGGCACAATGCGAATCTGCGCCAGCAGCTGCCTAGTGATTAAGAGCACGTAAACTGCATAACGCCGAAGCATCGAAAGGCGCTTAACGCTTTTCATATATATATAGCTCGAAAGATAACTTCTGCTGCTAAACTGTTTAAAAAAATAGACAAAAAACAAATCTTCCAACTACCGTCAAACGCAATGCCTTCAGTTTGAAACGTGTAAAGGTGCTTCCCGGAGCGACTAATTTATTGTTCTCCAATTTTTTCGGCTAAGTTGCGAAGCTGCAAGTGACTGAGCTTATCGCAGGTTTCATGCTCCAAAAGCGTTTGTGGTTGCATATAAATAGATTGGGTGAATCTAGAGATTTTTGCTTCATATTTCTTCAAGTCTCGTGTTTTGCTTGCGGTAACTTCCCAAAATTAACTTGCGGTAACTTCCCAAACAATGCGAAAACGGCAGCGCACACACTGCTGATGCATGCCCCGCAAACACGGCCTTTCATTCGAGTACGTTAGCAGTTATTCAACTATACGTGTCTGTCTGAACATTCTTGATGCTAACACAATTTCGAGATATATACGTAAAGCGTGTCACGAGAATTTCACTACAAATGCGGCGCAGCATTCATCGCGGCCGGATCAAGCGCCACGAAATGAGATCTACCACACTGGCTGCCCAGCATACACAATGCACAACATACACAACCAGGCACGTACGCAGGATTTTTTTTCGGGCGGGGCCCAACCCAAGGTAACTTTTCTGTGCAAATGAGGGGGGGGGCTACCTTTACTAGTTTTATATATGAATAGCGCCCAGCATTCGCCATAAAAACGCGTAAACCCACAAAAGAGAAATGAAATAAGGTGTATTTTACAGGTACGCGTGTGCGATACGCCTCTCCCTTACTTGGCAAACAAAGAACCAAGTCAAATGCACTCGCGCAGGAAAGAAGCGCAGGAATAAAACTGCCAAGAACAAGTACAGAAGCGAACGTGTAACATAAATGTTGCTTTAGTAGACTAGAACTTTAAGAAACAGCAGCTGACAACAAAGGCACACGGACTGCGCGGAGTTGTGTTACTCCGCCAGTCAATCACAGAAACAAACAAAATCGTTGTCATGCGGCCTTTTCAAAATGGCGTCGTACTTGATACCTCCGGAGCGTCTGCTATTCTTCAAGAGTCTTTTCATCGGCGGTAGCAAAGAGGTGTGTAACAGACATGGACAAAATGTATGGAATCTGAGCATTTCACTCTTCAAAATTGGCTGTGCAGTTCATTTCACTGCTGAACCCGTTTTACTCATGAAACTTCACTGCCAACTGAAGTGAAACTTCACAGCGAATAGTTGTAGCGAAGCGAGCATGTTATTGCATTTCAATAATGAATTAGGCATTCGCCATTCCACTATAATAGGCGAGGGTAAAGGTATAAAATTACGCGCTAATAATTTTATTTTTATAGTTACCGCCTTATTTGGTTAACAGAAAAGGTTTGAAGTACGAATTATTTGCAGCCTCGCGGAGGAGCAGTGGCTGGCGGTTATGAGGGCGTGGGCGGCGCTTCATTGCAGATTTAAGTGGAAGGTTTAGCTCGGGTGCTCCTATCTAAATATATGTAATGTAAAAGGAGAATTCGTTTTTCTCAGCAACCACTGCACCAAATTTGACAAGCTTTGTTGCATTTAAAAGAAAAACTTAAACTCCAGTGACCGTTGGCTTCGAATTTTTCCTTTAGGTTGTCAATGTTTTATTAAAGATTCGCAAAAATCGGAAATTGTCGGAAAACGAGACTATCAAGTTTGCAACTCTGTCTTTCGGCAACGAGAAATTCTGTAAATTGCCCCTAATAGTAGATCTAAAGCGTACAAAATTGATATGTTACACATGAATCTAAAAAAAAATTTAGTAATATGGAAATACAGCTTTTGCAGAACCCTTGTAAATACCGTAACAAATTCACATAATATATAAAATAAAATTTTTCCGCTTTGAATGGTCTAATGGATGCCGTTTACAGAACTGCCATATCTGTTCTTCATGCAGAGCTATGGATTTGTAAACTTCTTGCTTCTATTTTTTTCAAACTGTCGAATATTTGAAAATCTTTTTTAACAAAATTCAGGCCCTAAATCGAAATTCCGCTTCCAACAGTCACTATAGTTTAGCTGTCTCTCTCAAATGCAACAAACTTTATTAAAATCGGTCCAGGGGCTATCTCAGAAAAACGTTTTTTGCATTTTACACTGTATTTGAATAGGCCGCGTCGGAGTTGGGCCCGAGCTAAAGCTTCCTCTTAAGTTGTATCCGACTATAGTAGCGCTTTTTGAATTAGGTCTGGAAGAAATATACAGAAATATATATTTGCGGAACAATCTCAGTTGTTTTGGATCCCTTGTTTACGGCTCTAACAAGTGCCACAACCGACTCGTATTGTTATTTGGGAAGCTACGTAACGATGCGTGCCCGCGAGCCTCGTACAACCGCGTATGGCGCAGGAAGCTGCAATTCTACACGTACTGCGCCCACCGCGGAAGGTTAGAAAAGTATCTACATAAGCACAGCAGAGAAATGGCAACGTTAAGCGGCTCGAATGATAACTGTAGAAGCGTCATTCAGAACACATGGAATTGTCCTCCACTTCCGGCGGCGTTTTCTCTACTTCCTTTTTGAATAAAAAGATGTTGATCCATAAATATTTTCATAAACAGTGGTTACAATTGTTAATTTTCGCTTTTCCTTCCTGTTTGGTTGTTGCCTTGGCTCTCTCCCTTAGGAGATCGCTTAATTTCTCAAATCCTTGCGAGTATTGTTTCCAGTTGGCAATTTTGCATGAAAAGAGCTGTAGAATTAGGGAAAAACCCGACAAATTAACGGGTGACTGTCATATTGGCTATGAGTTTAATGGTTATTGCAGGGATTGATGATAAATGCTGTCTCGCATCATATTATTTTCCACCTTATCTAATCCATATCACGGGTATGTTGTTCCGAGGATCTGTCAGCGTCGCGGCGAGCCGTCACTCGAGGAAATAATGGAACAACAAGAAAAGTTAAAGGCAATTGATACTTTTTCTGGCCGCAACTCGCTCCACGTGCACGCAGACCAGCTGACCACGAACTGAATCCCTTTCCTGGCCTCTGGATCAGTCTAAACGAGGAAGGTTGAATATACGAAGCAACAACGATGGGCGTGACATTTGAATAGACGGGGACAACTAAATACATCTCGAGTTAATCGCGCGAGCACCGAATTGATGAGGAAACTGGCCATAACATCCCAGGAGACGCCGATAACTGCCGCCATCCAAAAGCAGTGAGAAAGGCAGCAAAATGTTGACCGACGAATAGCTGTCAAGCCTCAAGATTGATTAGGCGGCGCATTACGAATGTGTGTGAGAAATGGTGGCGTGGGCGGGGAGGGGGGGGGTATGCATCTTAATTTCGGGGGGGGGCCCGGGCCCCCCCGAGCCCCCCCTTGGGTACGTGCCTGTACACAACATACACAACATACAGTATCAAGTTAAAACGTGGTGTACTTCCTTCTTTACGCACCTAAACTATAATGCTAAAATCAACAAGCCCGATCGCTCACTCGCCGTAAAACATTCCGTATAGTAGAAGCGAGAACAAGAGCGCGTTATCAAACCATGTCAACGACAAACCGACACTATACCCGAGTCGCCTGCGCTACATGCAGCCGCTTCGCGCTACGAAATGCGCTCACATAATCATGAGCTATTGACGCAAGACATCTTTGCTAAAGCTTACCGTTCAGTGTAGTTGACGCGTGATGCCACAAAGATGACACGCATACACAGACACCAACGTTCAGGCAGACACCGCACACCGGTACAACCGTTTACGTGCCTGGCGCACTCGTTGAGACGGCGCACCGCCGCGCATGCGTAAGAGCTCCGAGCATGCGCAGGAGCCCCGCGCGCGAGGGCGTGCGCGCTCGGAGGAGTGTGAGCGCCTTTTCCTCCTTCATTTTTTTTTGTCTCTCTCTCTCTCTCCCTGCGCGCCATGCGCGCCGGAACGGGTGGCTTATTCATCTTTATCACCACTATTCATCTTTTTTTCATGGACGAAGGAAATGCGCTGGCAGGTTGTATGACAAACGCTGTGGGCATCGTATGGACTGGAACGCTAACATGAATGCGCTGTTTGTAAAAGCCGTTACAGGGCCCTTCAGACGTTTCAGACGCATTATTGCCAGCGTCGATTAGTAATACAGCGTACTTGTAGCATATCTTCCAGCGTACTGCCAAATGTGATGCCCGCACGTATGTTAGTGCTAATTTTCTGTTCCGATGATAGGTCAAAGCAATCAGTACAGCATTGAGGTACTCATATGCGTGGCTGCGCAGGCATACCGCCGGCGAAATACTGGGTGGGCTCAGGGAATTTGGCACCCGCCGTGGTTGCTCAGTGGCTACGATGTTGGGCTGCTGAGCACGAGGTCGCGGGATCCAAACCCGGCCACGGCGGCCGCATTTCGATGGGGGCGAAATGCGAAAACACCCGTGTACTTAGATTTAGGTGCACGTTAAAGAACCCCAGGTGGTCGAAATTTCCGGAGTCCTCCACTACGGCGTGCCTCATAATCAGAAAGTGGTTTTGGCACGTAAAACCCCATAATTTAATTAAATTTTTAGAGAATTTGGCACCTATTTTAAGTGAATGAGAAACTTTGATGGGTTTATAGTGCAGGATATCAGTCAACAAAAAACCGCCCGATGTTAGTGACGCAGCCGAGATATGAAGACAATGTGAAATGTATTCGAGAATCGGACGACGCACAACGCGAACACCACATGCGCGACATCGGTTCATCGCACATTCACAAAGTCCGCGTTGTCAGCTACAAACATTACGAGTGTATTTGCTGTTAGCTTGATGCCTGTTTGGAATCCACTTGTAGCTGAAGCTGGCGTTCATAACATCTATTATAACAATTGGATCGGCGTTTTGCTTTCTTTATTCTGCTGCCGCAAAAGTGATGCGACAACTGCGAAGACGGTCTTGGGATTGCCGAGAGCGGCTACGTAGATGATATCATGTGGCCAACAAATGCGGAGGTATACACTATGTGTATACTAATGTCTACAAATAGGCTCTACAGCAATCTCAGCAGTATACAACTTCAGTGGCTTATATCAAACGCAGCTACGTATTATCCACCGGTACCTGCGCTTGGTTACAGCGTACACGGGTTGGGCCCAGATTAACGATGTTTGTCTATTGTTAATCTATAGACATGCAAGACCACGACAACTCAGAGGCAGACCAGGTGGTGAATTCACCACCTGGTCTGCCGGCTTTCGCCACTTATTCACCACCTTTGCCACATCATCACCATCTGACCTTCACCACCTGGTCTTCGCGAAGTGTACGTCCGGGAAGCAGCCAGGTTTAGGGCCTTCGGGTGCGTGGAAGACCTTGGTGACTCGGACGGTGCCTGCTCTGCCGCGATCCTCGTTCGGGGCAGCTGCACCGAACGCAGACTAGCAGTCTGCACGGTTTGCCCGCCGCGCCGGAGTTGCGGTGCCGTCGTGCATGAACCAGTGCCATATCATCGCGTTCGCAGAGGGCGAGGGGTATGGGAACTCGGAATTACACATTATCGACTTTCTTCTATAGACATTCAATACACCGGGAGTAGAGAAAAAGAAATATAAACCTTGTCGACTATTGTCCATAATATAGAGAGTCTATAGACAAAGTATGGACAAAAATAAATAGAAACTGTATCGGCTTTCGTCTACAGGTAGTCCATATAGAGGGGCAATAGACAAAGAAGAAACAAACACCTTATCGATTTTTTTCTATAGACTGCGAGTAGATAAAAAGAAATTGAAATCTTATCGACTTTCGTCTATAGAAAGTCTATATACAAAGTATATGGACAAAAATAAATAGACACTGTATCGACTTTCGTCTAAAAGTAGTCCATAGAGGGGAAATAGACAAAAAGAAACAGACACCTTATCGATTTTTTTCTATAGACTGCGAGTAGACAAAAACAAATAGAAACCTTATCGACTTTCGTCTATAGAAAGTCTATAGACAAAGTATGGACAAAATGGATAGAAACTGTATCGACTTTCGTCTATAGGTAGTCCATAGAGGGGAAGTAGGCAAAAAAGAAACAAACACCTTATCGACTTTTTTCTATAGACCGTCTATAGACTGCGAGTAGACAAAAAGAAATAGAAACCTTATCGACTTTCGTCTATAGAAAGTCTATAGACAAAGTATGGGCAAAATGGATAGAAACAGTATCGACTTTCGTCTATAGGTAGTCCATAGAGGGGAAGTAGACAAAAAAGAAACAAACACCTTATCGACTTTTTTCTATAGACCGTCTATAGACTGCGAGTAGACAAAAAGAAATAGAAACCCTATCGACTTTCGTCTATAGAAAGTCTATAGACAAAGTATGGAAAAATATAGATAGAGACTGTGTCGACTTTCGTCTGTAGGTATTCTATAGAGGGGAAGTAGACAAAAAGGAAACAAACACCTTATCAACTTTTTTCTATAGACCGTCTATAGACTGCGAATAGACAAAAAGAAATAGAAACTTTATCGACTTTCGTCCATAGACAGTCTATAGACTTTGTATCAACAAAAGTCTAAATCTATAGAAAGGAAAGGTCGTCTATGAAAAGTCTATAGACTTTCTATAGACAGTCTAAAGTCATTTTTGTAAGGGGTTGACGCAGCAACAAGTCGTAATGTCTCCGTCTGAATGCCTGCATTCTGCACACAGGTTGTACAAGGCTTGTTACACCCGCCGTGGTTGCTCAGTGGCTATGGTGTTGAGCTGCTGAGCACGAGGTCGGGGGGTCGAATACCGGCCACGGCGGCCGCATTTCGATGGGGGCGAAATGCGAAAACACCCGTATACTTAGATTTAGGTGCACGTTAAAGAACCCCAGGTGGTCGAAATTTCCGGAGTCCTCCACTACGGCGTGCCTCATAATCAGAAAGTCGATTTGGCACGTAGAACCCGATAATTAAATTTTTTAGGGCTTGTTATCTATAACTTCTTACAGTCATTTAGCAAATTCCATCTAATCCCATCGCGTGTTTGCCGAAAATTTAGAGGACCGCTTGCTTCATTGTGCACGGCACACATCTGGCAGACTGCGAAAAAAATGTACGTATAGCGCTGTATAATGCAAACAAACACGCGGTGCTGAAAGCACTGCGCAATAGTTCCATTATGTGGCTTTTAAAACTTTGCTTTCATGTATGTGCCTATAAAAGCTTTTCTTCAAGGTCATGCACTATGGGCATCCTCCTGCAGCTTTGTTTGCCTTTTTTGTATTTATACATATAGGGTCTCCTAGATAACCTTCGCCAAGTTGTTCAACGAAAAAGGCACGGTGCAAGATAGGCTTAAGAGCTACGGTGTTCAATCGGCCGACCTATGATGACTGAACACCGTAGTCCTTAAACTTGCAACCAATCTAAATAATTTTGTGAAGCTACCGCAAGCAAAAAACGAGACGTTAAGAAATATATAGATTCACCCAATGTAAATATATGCAACCACAAAAGCTTTTGGAGCATGAAACCTGCGATAAGCTCAGTCACTCGCAGCTTCGCAACTTAGCCGAAAAAATTATAGAACAATAAATTAGTCGCTCGGGGAAGCACATTTAAACGTTTCAAACTGAAGGCATTGCGTTTGACGATAGTTGGAAGATTTGTTTTGCCCATTTTATAAACAGTTTAGCCGCCGAAGTTATCTTTCGGGCTATTTGAAAAGCGTTAAGCGCCTTTCGATGCTTCGGCGTTATGCAGTTTACGTGCTGTTAATCACTAGGCAGCTGCTGGCGCAGGCCTTGCCGTGCGTAATAAGGGTTCCGCTTTTATTACTATAGCATTTAGTGCCGTCATCTTGGAGAGACTGTATACTACATGTGCTGTACAAAAGAAAAAAGAGCCAGATTATGCATTTGGTGGTCTTTTCTTAGTAGGTAACGCAGAGATTATTCAAAGAATTTCGTGGACATTGCACTGTTTCTACCCTTATCAACACACCTAAGAGATCGTAACGTTTTAGTTGATAAGTAACCTTATCAGTACGCCCCAATTTATTTTTTGCAGACTGTTATAAGCGCAAATAAACTGCAATTCTTAACGTTATTGTTACCGTTTTCAGTTACTATGCTGACAATGTTCGTTCGGTACGGGCATATTGCATTAATACCTGAAAAATTCGCACAATCCAGCCAGGTGTTTTTATTTCAGCAATTATTATTATAGAAATTGTTCTGGATTCACGCATTTCTTTTATTTTTGTAAGTACACTGTGTGTCACATGAACCTGTCTTGGAACGAAACGTACCATTGCTGGCACCGGCGACGATTACGGTTCATCACTGCTCATCATACTGTAACACAACGAAACATCATAATGGTACTGATTCATATTGCCTTGGAGTGTTTAATCAGAGGTAAACAAAGTTAACTAGAGGCATAAGTGATGGGAGGAAATTATATTGAAAACTAATATTGAACCGTAAGAATAACTTCTTGAATAGTTTTCCCTCACATTGTTGCATTTGCTCTACGTGTGTGTCTCTGTGTCCTTGTTTGTCTTCAGTGCTGTGCTCGTGTGGCCATCAATTACGAACTTTCCCAAGCCCTTCTCAGTTTTATTAAACAAGGGACTCAACTCAGTTGAATCTAACACTGCATGTCAAGTGACTGACGTGCTATTCATTTTATTTAAATATTATGGACTGGCAGTACTTGGCAAGCATTAAACCAATAAATTTTGTTATTGCATTTAAGCTGCAGGCGTCATAGATTGCCAGCGAATTTTCATTAGAACAGCCAGTCAAGGCTTGGAAAAAGATTGGGGAATTTTAAAATGATCACATAGTTATGCTGTCTTGTTATGTCATACAAAGTTTCCAGAAATCTATTTTCAATATGTTCCACCTCACAAAAAGTTCAGGCAAATCGGTCCCATTTATCGAAAAAAAAACATGAAAGTCAAGCATACTGACATGGCATTTCTTACTTAATTTGTTTTTTTTTTCTTGCGTTAACTAAAAGTCCTGAACCTCGAAACTCTAGAAAAATTTTTCATCTTCGAGAGCGCCAAAAATAATTTCCTGTGATAGCATTCATTCGAACTACAGTTTCAGTTTTGTTTCCTAGGAGGTGCATATCTTTCGTGCCATGACACAAAGTGCTCGCGTGGTATTTCGGGTGCTCATGTCGTATACCTAATTTGCACACCTGTTAGCATGCCCAAGAGGCCTCATTACCTGTAAAAAACTAAGGCACCATATTGTTACTATTTACAGGTTATATTTACAACAGCGGTTGCAGCGGTGACCAGTTAGGATCCCACCACGAGCCCAGTTCGTTCTTCCTCCGCTTTTCTCGCGTGATGGCGTGCACGCGCCTCGTTCAAACAATAAAATACCACACACGTGTAGCAATGTCAATATAATTAATCCATCTGCCTTCTGTTTAAGTTATAGCCAATGACCCATTCATTTAAGAGTATGAGAAAGACATTTAAATGTGCATTAGGATAAATAAAAACAATCTTTGGCATGATACTGTCAATACTCCAGTCACACTGAGGAGCATATTCCTGTGCGTGGGCATATTTAATTACCAGCCAAAAAATGCACAGACACTTCAACTCGGTAACCTTGTTTCAGCAATTGATATAGAGATCATTTTGGATTATTACAATGATTTGTCATATATGAACTTGTCTTAAAAGCAGCATACTTTTGCTGTAGCACCAGCAGCAGTTCTGACTCTTTAATTGCTCATCATGCCATAAAATTAAACATTGCATAATAGTACTGATTTGTATTCACAAGCAGCCATTAGTCATACTTAAACCGCATTGAGCATTGACTTAAATGATTTGAGTAAATCTATGAAGCTGCTTAATGAACAAAGAATACGCAATTTTTATTTTTGCCTCATATTGTTGCATCTACTTATTTGCAGCATACACTTGCAGCATCTTTGTCAAGTCACAAACGTCAAGGCCAGCCAGACGACCATGCTTGCCAAGGGGAAGTAGTGTAAATATTTAGTCTCTTTCCATAATAGCATAAGTCATGAATTTTAAGAAATTCATCTATTGTATCGTGTAATAAAAGCAGTTGATTCATTGCCGGTGCGCTTCTCTCCATTTTTGCACTGCATTATTCGGCAGTTCAATTCTTTCTGTTGATGCAACATATATAACAGTACAGCTGGTTCTGGAGAATTATTAATCTACAAACTTTGATGCATAAGGGCACATGAAAAGCAACAGATGCACATGCATAAATACATTCAAAATTTTTTGCTACCATATGTAAAAAAAATGTAAACTACCTTGCAGATAACAGATAGCTCTGGACTTATGGCCTTATACACTCTTTGTAGACTTGTCTATATATAGTCTGTGTATATAGACCATCTATAGATTACTTAAAATTTATGTTTGTTGGCAAATGTCTGCAGAATGTCATAGAAAAATGTGTATAGAATTATATAGTTCTGTTTTTCTAGACTGAAGTCTATAGAATGTTTTATAGACAAATGTCTATACGTAGTCTGTAGATATTTGCTTATGGACATTTTATAGACTTCAGCCTACAATAGTAGAACTGTATGTAGCTCTATTTTTGTAGACTGAAGTCTATGAAATGTCTATAGATAGTCTGTAGACATTTTATAGACTTACTCTACAAAAGTAGCACTGTATGCAGTTCTACTTTTGTAGAATGAAGTCTATAAAATGTCTCTAAATAGTCTATAGACATTTGTCTATAGCCATCCTATAGACTTCAGTCTACAAAAGTAGAACTGTATGATCCTATACACTTCTTTATATAAACATTCTGCGGACATTTGTCTACAAACGTCAATTTTCATTAATCTACAGACAGTCTATAGAATCAGGCTTTTTATAGACTAGTCTATAAAAAGTGTATGACCATATGTATATAGACTGTCTATAGACATTTGTCTACAGACATCCTATATACTTCAGTCTACAAACGTAGAACTGTATAAGTCTATACACTTGTCTATAGACATTCTGCAGACAATTGTCTACAAACATGAATTTTCATAAATCTATAGACCGTCCTAGACAGTCTATAGTCAGCCTATCGACTCAAACTTTTTATAGGCTAGTCTATGAAAAGTGTACAGCCATAACTATACAAACTGTCTATAGACAGTCTAAAGAAATTTGTATAGACAGTCTATAAACTTCCTAGACAAATGCCTATAGACTGTCCATAGACTTTCTATAAAAATTTCTGTTAGATAGACTACGCTATATGGCCGTAGTGAAAAAAAATGAGAAAATAAGCATCTAAACCACCTCGTTATCCCTACCAAGATGCGCGGTGACATTATTTCTTGTTTGCATACTGTGCAGGTGCGAGCAGAAAAAAACGAAGACACGCGCACTTCTCGTTCTTTTCTGGACAGGCATGAATGGTAACATAGAAGAAACCGCACGACGCTTTGAATTATGGGAGCAGCATAAACTTAGAAATACCCAAATGCTGTTAGACCCGTGAAATGCCAAGTTTACCGTGGGAACTCATCGGCGCAGATCTTTGCTACCGCAACCGTAGTGAGTACAGGGTCGTCATTGATTTCTACTCATTTATCTTTGAAATCGAGAATCTACAGTCTTCATCGTTTTGAAAAGTGGTTTCTGCCTTCGCAGATATTTTTGCTCTGCATCGACAATCGCCCACCCTTCAGGAGCCAACAGTTTCATGGTGTCATTCGTAAGGTTGGCTGACATCATCTTCAGTCAAGTCCATACCATCTCAGCTCAAACGGCATGGCCGAGCGAGCAGTGTAGGAAGCTAAGAAACTATTAAAGAAGTGTACTTTTGGCTCGGCAAATATTTGTGCCACATTACTCAAGTGGCGGAACTCTCGGTATGACCAGTGCTTTGTCTCCTACGCACTGGCTCATAGGGCAGCTGACCAGGACGATTCCACCAGCACGCCCTCTGATTGGTCCGCTGTCATCCTGGTGGGGCCACGTTCCTAACCTTGGTGCGCCCTGTGGCGGTGAGCTCTGGAACCTGCCCCCTGCGTGGCACCAGACAGACATTGAAGGTTTTAATTAGAATAGCTCCACTATTAGAATGGCGTTGTGTAGAATCATTCAAACGCGCAAGCATATCATTCTTTTTTAGGTTTAGGCAATATTAGGTTTACTGGAATGAAGGGTCTTTTTCACACCTGCACCAATTGTGCGCGTTGCATATATATGACGCCAGCAGGAGGTGGCGGACATAGGACAACGTGGTCGCCCGAACATTGCTTATGTTCTTCGTCTTTCTCTTTTATCACTAGTGCACCTTACTGTCCTTTTACGGTTCGTCACATGCTTCCCCCTCTCCATGGGAGGGGGAAGCATGTGATGAACCCCCTTCTCTCCCCTGGGAGAGCCGTAGCAACAGGGGCCGATGATACCCTGGTACTTCCCACATGGACGACGGCAGCCTGGCAGTCTGATGACATCCAGCCGAGCTCTGGAGGCCGAGGCTGGCTGTTGCACTCCGGACGACATACGCATGCCCCGATTTAGGAAGGTTTGGACACATGGCAGCTGTGGGTAAGCGGATGTAGAAGGCGTCAGATTACTCGTCATGTATTGTGGACACGCGGAGTCTCTCGCCAAACATTCGGTGGTCTAAGTAGTGGGGCGAAATCTTAGTTTGTCCGGTATGCCAGAGAAATGCCCATGTTGTTTCCGTCGCCGTGCACAGCGTCATCGCAGGAATCCTTGTGGTGGAAGCAGTCCTGGTGTATGGTGCTGAAGGTGTACTCGGCGATGTTTATTTCTTGCAAAACGTCGTGTTTGTTGAGTCAGCCTTGGGTTTAGTTGACTTGCGCACTGACGTATTCCTCGTTGCAACTGTTCTTGGTGTTGTTGATGTTGATCTTTGTGATGTTGTTGCGACAGTTGCTGATGTAGCGTATCTATTGGAATATGCCTTTGATTGCTTTCGCAAGTTGACGTGGAGATGAAAGGGTGGCTTGTATGCTGCTCCTTTTTGTGAGACTTGTCTGGTGGCGAGCGCAGTTTGCCAGGCTTCTCAAGACTCTTCCGAGGCTCCTGCGATGTCATTCATAATGCACGCTTTTGCAATTTGACAGTATGCGATGCGGCGCGGTGCGTGCGAAGCTTCTGACGTGGCAGCGGGCTGTTGAGATGTAGTACGCAGAAGAAGCCTTTTGAGTTGCGGTGCACATTGATCTCTATATGTACGTTGCCCGAAATATCTTCACCTTGAAAGTTACATGCGGTGGTGCGGGTACTCGTATTCTGTGTCTGTCTTGGCAGTAAGCAATTTGGCTTTGTTTCACGGGAACAACTGACTGCGGCTGTATTTTCTCGATTCGTGTTGCTGCAACTGGTTTGTGTCCACGCTGATTAGAATTCCTGGTGATTGAGCGCTGGAAGATGTCGCAGCGGATGTGGCTCGATCATGTTCTCTCAAAAAGAAGCCATCTTGTCTGCGATGCCGTGGCGTCGTGCTCAATCGTGTAAAACATGCATTGCGGCCTAAGATTCATGCAAGAGTCGTGTGAGTTGAAAGTACGTAGTAGCCCGCGCATTCGAGATGAGCGGTGGAATCTGTCAAAAGCTTCAACGACGACATCTGCGCTGCAGCTTGCTAAAGACGTACTACACATTGTTGACTGATTTTCGGAGGTAAAGCCTGGTTCAATGTTGGGGTTCGAAGGAACGAATAGGTGTGCGGATCGTTTAGTGCGCAGTGGCTTTTCTTTTATCGGGGATGACAAGTTCATGTTAAACGTGCGACTGCGCGTCCTCTTCGTGGGGAAATTTTGGCACGGAAAATTCGCCGAGCATCTGTTAAAATAGGGGTTTGTTTAGGAATGATGATGATCGCTGCCTGGAAACTGTGTGATTGCGGCGACTCAGTTGAAGTGTCTGCAGCTCGTGGATAAGAGAGGGGTCGTAAACTTCAACTTGGCTGATCATTTTGTCTTTAATTTTAATCCATGATCCACCGTTTTCAAATATGTGCGTGAGGTAGAAGCGAAATGCCTCACCGAAGACGTAATCATTGCCTTTGCCTTGGAAAGGCATTGCCATATGCCTTTCCCCGAGGATGATGCGGCGGACGCGTGGAGCTCGAAGAGAAGGAACCAGTCTTGCATGGGCCCATCGTTCTCTGATCCGGTGTACTTGGGTATGTCTAAGGCTTGCGGTGATGCGGTCATGATGCTGCTGGTTGGCGGTGGTGGAGCTGTGCGCTCGGGGCTCGGGGCGTGGTGTTGAGTACTTGCATGATGATGTGAGGCCGATGAGGTGGCTCCCAGGTCTGCATCCTGTCGACTTGTGTGACGCGAGAAGGAGGTTGTGGACGTAGGACAACAGTCACCTGAACACTACCTTTATTCTTCGTCTTTCTCTTTCATGACTCGTGCACCTTGCTGTCCTTGGGTAGTTCGTTACACGCACGCACCCACGCACGCACGCACACACGCACACACACACACACACACACACACACACACACACACACACACACACACAGATCTGAGATGGCGTCTAGTACGAACCGGTGCGAGATGTTATCAAAAGCCTTGGACAAGTCTAGAGCAAGGATGCCCCGAGTGTCTCTAGTGTCGACATCAATGATTTGCCTCTTTATAAGTAACATGACGTCCTGCGTGGAGAGTGCCGGCCGAAAGCCGACCATGTTGTGAGGGAATAACTCATTATTTTCTATATGCCTAGATATGCGGTTGTGAATGACATGTTCGGCCACCTTACCCACGCAGGACGTGAGCGAGATGGGCCGCATGTTCTCCGGCGCAAGAGGTTTGCCTGGTTTCGGGATGAGCACCACTGAGGCTGTCTTCCAGGAGTCGGGGACTAGGCCCGTTTCCCAAATTTTATTGACCTCCCCAGTGAGCAGCGCAACTGATTGTTCGTCCAAGTTCCGGAGGAGCTTATTGGAGATGCCATCCGGGCCCGGTGCAGAGCGACCGTTGAGCGTTTGCAGCACCTCCTAGATTTCGAATTCCGTGAAGGGGGCGTCGAGCTCCCCCACCGCTCCCCCCTGATAACAAGGATAATCCCCGTCATCGGAGTGGCCCAGCGGAAGATACTTTTCGGCCAACTCTTGCAAAAGGACGTGTTCAAATACACCCGCCGCCTTTTGATTATTAACTATGCGATCGATGGCTAGTCTCTGATTGCTTTTGGTTTGCGAATCGTCGAGTAAGTGTTTGAGCAGGTTCCATTTGCCCCCCGTTCTCATCTGCCCATCAACCGAGGAGCACACTTCATTCCATTGTTGTTTGGACAGTTCGATGGAATGAGTTTCAATTGTACGATTGAGCTCCGCAATTTTCTTACGAAGCCGGCGGTGGAGTCTGTGCGTTCTCCAGCGGCGCAGGATGGAGTTTTTGGCTTCTAGGAGATGCGCAAGGCGCGCGTCCATACGATCTACCTTTAGGTCTGTCTTAACCACCTTGGTCGCAGCTTGTACGTCCTTCTGTAGTCTTGTGAACAGACTATCGAGATTATCGTAGTCGGTCTGGTCCGCCTTCCGTATTTTCCGGAAGGCATCCCAATCCGTCACTTTAAATTCCCTGGTAGGGGCTGTGCTAATCGTTAGGGTAATCTCCACAATGAAGTGGTCGCTGCCCAGGTTCTCTTGCAAATTTTGCCATCCTGCTCCGGGGGCGTTCTTGACGAACGCCAGGTCCGGAGTGGTGTCTCGGACTACCGACGTGCCGGTTCGCGTCGGGTATTGGGGATCCGTAATCAATTCCAGTGAGCAGTCAGCAACTGCCTGGACAAGGAGATTGCCCTTGGTGGATTGGCGGGGGTATCCCCAGGCATTGTGGGGGGCATTGAAGTCACCCGCTATCACTATGGGGGCTCCCTTGCTCAGGGCCACCGCCTTTGTCATGATCGTGGCGAATGCCTGCCGTTGATCCGACGGCGAGCTGTATATGTTTAAAAGGAAGACACTGCTCTTAAGCCAATTGTTAGGGATAATTTCGACCATAATGATTTCCGCCCTAGTTTTGCCAATTGGTAATTTGTGTACTGTCGAACATGAGGCTGCGCACCCATGTTGGTAGATATAGAAAACCTTTCTAAACATACTGTAGGTGTCAGAAAACTAGGGAAATAATCGAAGCTTTTTTATATTAAATGAATGAGGGACGTATGCATGAGTCAGGCTTTGATTTCACTATCGTACGTCTGCTTAGCACGTGTGCCGACCTACCTAATTTGTTACACTAAAACATTTCTGGTTTTTGCATTTGTGGTTCAGTTTCTTCCTGGCAATATATTTTTTATTGTTTTGCCTTCTTTTAGATTTTGAACCTTGTTAACCTGCGTATTTGTATCGCGCCACTTATTCTTTTGGTTTCTATGTATGTTGCGATCGCCTATATGCGATCTTTTTTAATACAATCTTTATTAGAGAAACAGCACTCCTCCTGTTTATCTTAACTAAATCTTCGTCCGTTGGCGCTGCGACAAAACGAAGGCCTCACTGTTGTTCCCGGGCACATAAGTTAGCATTGTTGTTATTATCATGATAACTATTAGACTACACCTATCAAGATGCCTAACGGTAAACTAACAAAAAACTAAGAAATGAAAAATTATTTCATCTATTCACTAATAAGATAATACTATTTTACTTCCCAAATCAAGCAGATGAATGCACCTTCGTTGGTGCCCCGTAAAAGAGTAAAACTGTACGCCGGATAATTAAACCTTGAATCAGAAGACGAAAATGAGTTGAGAGATCTGACAGCACAAGACCAGAAACAGCCATTATGGGGCCGTATTCTCAATCGATCCACTTCGGCGATACTATCGCCTGGGCGATAGTTCGCCGTCAGGGGCGCGCTGATTGTTTGTTCAAGCAAAATCGGATGAGCTACGTCATCCGATTTTGCTGAACCAGGCAATCAGCGCGCGCCTGACGGCGAACTATCACTGTAGCTATAGTATCGCCGAAGTGGATCATTTCAGAATAAGGCCGCTGGAATTGCTTCAGAGAATCAATAGGGTGTGCATTATTCACCACGGCACGGCCTAATTTCGTTCCCACAAATATTGTAATTGACTACTTGTTTTGCTGTACGGTTTTGTGCGGCGAATCAGTTGGTGGTTCAGCAATTCGGTCGCACGTAGTACCGGAATAATTTGGAATTACCAAAAAGCATGAGGCAAGTATCTCTGCTGAGAACCGTCGTGCAGAACTCTCACACCTCAGCGAGCGGTTGGCGGGTATATAGTCTGAACAATTAGTCTAAGCAGGGCGAGGGCGGGGGGGCAGGACAGCACTGAGTTATGTGCACATACGCCATAGAAAGTGCGTCTGATCTTAGTGAAAGCCGCAAGAAGAATAAAATGCATTATATTCAAAAGGATATTCTGTCATTGCGGCGTGGCAAACAACGCTCTGCTTTTTGCTAATCATGAACGCGAATTTAATTGAACGGCGTCGGACCCCCGGATCTCTGCTGAGGCAATAACGCAGTCCGGCGAACCGTCATCTCCGGACATTGCGGAGCGATTAGGGTGGCTGTTGAGCGTGCTGTGAGGCAGTCAGCTATCTCCTTGTTTAGTGCCGCCCGCATGTAGAAACTAGTTTGAATAATCATCCCCTGCAAACGCCGACGTGGCTGCTTAACCAAATGTCTCATCGGAGGCAAGGCTTTTATCTTCGTTAAATATTTCTTTAAGGACTTCGGAGAAGAGTTCAAGTAGCAACAGCAGTTTGTGAATAAATTAGTTTACTACGCAATTATTCGCTTAAGTCGTGGCCTCTTCTGTGCTTCACAAACGGACACTTCGAAAACTGCAATTGCAAGTGCCTTTAGCATTTCATCTATCTGAGTATATGTACAGACTTTACTACCATTCCTGCCCTAAAGGCTCGGAATGAAAGTAGTGTTGCGACAAGGTTTTATTCCTGGTCGTGTAATCTCCAGTAATAACATTGAATACAAACAATCTTAAACACATCATAAATATTTGTACATTAGGTTCCTTCGTCTCAAAACATGCAAGACCATTTATGAGCAGTCTTGCGCCTGCAACAAGGGAAGCTAGCATAATATTTTTTTTCCAGAAAAATTAAGTCTTTTAATATTCCACTTGCTTTGCATGTGCCACCATGAAACTTTCAAAAGCACATATTGGTTGAACATGACATGCCTGTATGAATATTCATTTTTTTCTTGAATGACTTAGATGAGCCTATTTCTTGGAACAATATATTGAAACGGAGTTCGCTTTAAAAAATTGCCTACCATTTTGATGTGCTTTGTTTTGTAGTTACGAGTCTGTTCTTTGAGAGGAAAGAATAACACAATATTTCAGTAGAAATGACAATTATTTATTTAATTATTTAAATGTATTTCTTTATTTATAGAAATACTTTCGTGGCCCGAGGATATTACACAAAACGATTACGGAATTTATCAAAGCATTTGGAAAAAGCCCTGAAAGTAAGCGAATAAAAATCGATTGTATTTTTCGCCTTCCGTCGGAATAATCTTCCCAGAATATTTTGACACTTTCATTCTGGATGAATAAATTCATTCTTCAATATCTCATGGCAACTTAGCTCTGATTATTTAGGATGTATGTTTGCTTTACGTATTTTCTTAAGCTGAAGCGAACACAAAGTGCGCCTGCCTTCTCTCGCTTATACGGAATTTTCTTCGTGGCTGATGTTATAATTAGCCTAATGACCATTGTAAGCTTTACGCTCTTTTTACTGTCAACATACCCTGCACATATGTCCTCTCACACGTGAGTCATAATACTGGCGATAGGAATAAATATTTTATTTAAAAATGACATTCGGTACAAAACCTGTAACTCTCGCAATGGCACTGGCTTGCCCTCTGCAACACACGCGCACAACGCACACAACACCTACGGACAAACACATCCACACAATTACATGGTGCACCATATAATATACTGCACCGAATGTTTACCTGCTACAAACCGCTCAATATCTATTACATTAATTCTATAGTTCCGGCCGCTGTGAAAACACTGTAAGATGTCAAACATCTTCATGCTCAATGTAAAATTTAGTTTTTGCGGTGTTTTTGTACTTCAAGAATTGAATATAAATAATTTTCTCTGAAGAAAAATGGTAGGCCAGAGAGCTAGTGCTAAGCAGAGCCCATTTTATCTCTTTGTAAAAAATTTCGTATTTTAGTATTCCGTAAGGCTGGTAGCACTAATTCGCCTACTGCAGGCTAAAGTTTTCTAACAGAGATGTAGGTAATAGAGTCCCAAGATTAATGTATTGAACTCACGGTTACATGGAAAGATAAGAACTGCGGTTCGACCATTGCAGGGGATTACATAAGCATAGTGACACGTGAACTCGTTTTTCTTTTACGGGTGAGCGCCTTTAGCATCTAAGAAATGTTATCACTCTGCGCAGGACGCGTCTACATGTATCGGAAGTTTCTAGAATGTTATCGATACTTCTATCCGCTGTCTGTTGTCGCCGAACCTTGTGTAATCTGATTGCATGTATGCGCAACGCGAATGGTGTAGAACTTTGTGGAGGGCATGCGGATCCCAGCGGTTAGTCTGGAACATTCGACGACCGATCCATAAAAGCCGACGCGCTTGACCCACTGATCAGATTTTGGCGATCGCCGACTGCGTTCGCCGTTTTCGCCGTTCTTTAAGTGCAGCCTGTTTTTGTGGGCACAGGTTCGCCCACTAAAGGTTAGTCTCGTCTTTCATAGTATTACTACTGCGTTCTTCATACGTGACTCCACGTGACAATAGTTTCGTATGAACTTTAGGAAAGCGCTTTCAGTGGAGATTATTAGACCATGCACACACTTTGCGTAACTATCGCGTATATTTTACCAACTCCATTTCGCCACCGACACAGCGAACTACGTATGCCCCTTGAAACTTTCTCGATTCCCGCATTGCTGGTGATCCACGGAGCCTTCAAGTGCACCAATACTCCATGTACTATACAACGCTGCTGCACGGTTAACGTGGACAGGAATCACATTGCGAGTTTACCTCGTTGTTTTACTTCTCTGTTTCGCGCCTCCCCATCCTACATATAGCTCGCTCGTTAAATTGATTACGCGGCTCAAGTAAGACCGTCGGACAGCTCTAGCACTTCGTCTCGCAGAGAACCGACAGAGGAAGCGGCACTCACTTCCGGCATCACGTCCCCTCATTTCTTTTGCACAACCCCATAGTGTGAGCATTGAATACGTGAACGATACGGAGTGGGGATGGAAGTGGCGCTTCCCTTATTGCGCCGCAGGTCTCGTTACCTTTGAGCCTTCCTCCAGCCATAGATTCCAGCGATGCCTGTTTTCTTTTCTGACATTCTTTCATTCGGCGCGGAAGTGATACAGCAAACATCCCCCAAATAACCGGAATCGTCTATATGCCGCTGCATTTCTCCGCCTGCTTACTCCTCCTTGAGATAGTACGGCACCTGAAAAGAGCACCCGTAGCCTTCACCACGTGTAGGGTAGCCAAGGAGCCAAACTTGATCTTCCTTCCCACCTTTTATTCTTGCCTGTATCCATCTGCACCTCTAGATATACCACCAGCATGTTCACATAAGCACAAACATACCTAATCCTTAACATTCCTAACAAAAATCCTTAACGTACCGGGTGCTTCATTTAGCAGCAGTGGTTACGAGAGTACGTCGACGTGCCTAAGCATTGCTCTAGACTTTGAAGGAAAGAGCAGTGGGCTACTGAAATCGGGATGCGGTGCGCCTCAGTTGCTCGCTGCATGACGTTCAGTTACGTCTGTTTTCGTTTATATGGCAACGTGTCAATGAGGCAGAACCCCCGAGCACCAAGTGAAGGACGAGGTTGTTTGTGGAGGCTGGCACGCACAATACATCTTAATATACGCGGGAAACAAAATATGATAGCAGGTACTTAAACTCATAGCTAATTGCACCAAACAATTTGTCTGAAAAACGGGTTACACCCTTGTTTGATCTTGTTCTTCTGTGTATATAACCTTTTGTGTTTTGCTCACCCTGCTTGGTCCTCTTGTCCGCAGTATTGAATAAATAAATAAATAAATAAATAAATAAATAAATAAATAAGTAACATGTTTTACCAGTCTTAACAGAAGACTGCAACACAATGCGGTACGAAGAACATTAGCTCAAAGCATGCGGTTCAGTTAAAGGTAGAACAGTTCCCGGCTGCATGACTGCTAGAGCTAGGCAATGTGGTAATCGCCGGAGGTCTCACCTAGGCGGATCACGTGGTGGAACGACGGGTCGTCGAGGCTGGCTCGCTGCACCGTCCAGTCTGCTGAGGAGGCGCAGGCGTTGCAGCGGAAACCTTGACAATCCTAGCGGCCGGAGCCCGTGACGTCGTGGCCAGACAGCCGTACGCATGCTTGGGGCCGTAGTCCGGCAGCTGACGTTTTGCCAACGGGTGGGGGCGTCCGCTGGTATCGGGTAGCATTCCTTGGCCAGGCGAAGTGACGAAGTACAGGAACACTGACAGGTTGCCCGGTCGTATGAAGCCCTGGTGGCTCTGGTCCGGAACCTTAAGGCCCGTCTTCCGGTCCGGTGGCCGACCTACTTCCCGCGTCCCTTTCTAAAACTTCGCCTTCGTTCTACGACGCGCTTCTTCTTTTTCTTCTCCCGGGACTTCGTGTGTCTCCATGATTGGCTCTTTCAAGCTTTGTGCGTTCCACAAGTTAGTTCTTCTTTTAGTTTTTCACGCATCACTATTCTAATATTCAAAACAGGAACCATTCTCAGAACAACTAGAAAAAGAAAACGTAATGCCGATAAATAAGAAGTGCAACCAAGCTAACGCTTCTATCAATCATCTTTATGCCATACGTAACAGTGCTGCTTGGCATTTGCTATAGACCCCCGCAAGCTAATCCAGCCTTCCCTCGTCATTTGAATAATATCATTGATAAACTTTTTTCACTTACCCAAATGCCCGCACTCTTATTTTTGGTGATTTTGTGTATCTGGACATTGATTGGAGAAACATAACCAATTCCATAACGTGTCATGCAGAAGCGAAAAACCTCATCGATGTCGTTTTAAATTTTAACTTTACACATTTAGTTTCTCAACCAACCCGTGTCTCGCCAGGATCAGTAAACATCCTCGATCTGATATTAACCAATAGCCCCGAGAGTCTCTCATCCATCAGTTACCTCCCTTAAATCAGTGTCCATAAATTCATACATGCTCCATTTTCATTTACCGCGACTCAAAAACAAACGCCCAATAAAATAATACGCCTCTACGATAAGGGCAACTCTAATGTAATAGCTTAACACTGAACACCTTTTCTGCCGAGTACAAATCTGCATTTCGTACTCGCTTAATTCGTGAAAACAGGTTGATTTTCAAGAACAAAGTAAATCATCTCACTAATATGTTGATCCTGAAGGTTACATTTCACACTAATCGCAACAAACAGTGGTTTACCCTGCTCTTAAAACAACTTGAAAATAACAAGAAACGATTTTTTTTCGTACCGCTAAAGGCAATGATACACCTGCTGCATGGGAAAAGTACTTCGAAGTCGAAAAATGCTAAAATACTACTTACTTCCTATTCGTAACGCCAAATACACATTTCAACACATCGGGTTACCAAACTTACTAATCAAGAATCTTAAGCCATTCTTGCAAGTCTGAAATCCTACGCATCCTCCCGATATTACATTGACGAGCGATTCACACGAGGCAGTTACTGACCATGATTGTGCAGAAATATTTAGCAACACATTCGCATCTGTCTTCACTACTGAACTTGACGCGACTTCGCAGTCACCATCCTTTAACTCAGAAACTTTCATGCTGGCTGTCACTTTGTTCGAAGAAGGCATTTCATCTATATTTTACAAATGAAGCTTCCATAGACAGCTGGTACGGACCGTATTAGTTCGAAACTTCTGAAAAATGTGAAATCAATTTGTGCAGCATATTTATGTCTCATTTTTTTCACAGCCACTCTCCTCAGGAATTATACCACTTGGCTGTAAAACGGGCAAGGATGTTCTAGTCTACGGATCAGGCAACAGAGACTCACCCTTGACTCACGGCCCTATTTCCTTAACTTATAAGCCGAGCTTCATTAATACTATAAGTTTCATTGGCCGGCCGGCCAATGGCCAAGAGTACTTAAGAAATCTTTCATAAGTGAACCTGTACCCAGGAATAGCGATAAGACTGAGTACACCCGTCGTTCGAAAAGCCTAATGAATTGGCTGAAGTGATTTCAGTATTTATACAAACGTCAACTTGCTATTCAGAAAAGTCGCAGACGATACCGTAGATACGAGAATGTTAGATAGCCCCGAGACATAGTTTCATATGCAAGCAAGTCTAACACGGTTACATACCCTTAACGGTATTTCACGATTAAACGGGCCTAACTCAGGCTTCAAAATTTACCACGCGTTTAAATTCAAGCGGGAACAATTCGAAAGCTTTTTCAACGTGTTCTTCTGTTTCCAGATTCTCTTTCCTTTGTAACAGTGGGTTAATTCAGATTTTAAAACATACAGTCAGAACAGCTTCCGCGCTTAGATGGCGGCAACAGACCAATTGCCAGTACATTTCTCTTATTTACGCACAACAGCTGTTGTGACCAGCTCTTCTTCTGCGCGTTTCAAATTATGCTTGTGGTACAACACTATTGGCCCGACACGTACATGAAAGTTTACTAAAGACGTGTTCAGGCCACCGAATTGGCTTTCATAAAATGGCGGATATATATATATATATATATATATATATATATATATATATATATATATATATATATATATATATATATATATATATATATAGGGCACGGTGCACGAGCCTGGTAACGGGATGGCAGCGTAACTTCTACAACGCGGACATCAGAAAAAAGTAATACAACAATGGCTGGCCATACCAGAATTGTACAACTTGTAGCTTCTTATTTGCATATGTATAAAAAAATAATAGTCGTCTTTGATAGATAACACTTTTCTGACTGTGCAGGCGTATCCAGCGGACCGACCGACTGACTGACCGAACGCACAACGAACTGGTTATAAAGTGGCGTTACGTAAGTTCTCTTAGGATACTGGTAAACACATTGAATAAAGACCGTATAATGCTTCTTAGGACTCGCTGAGGGTTCCGTTTGCAAAGGACGCAGTTAACTAAGCGAATGGAAACTTCATCCGCACATCATACCTAAGGCACCTCACTCATTTTGTCAACTTGTTTGCACGTTGAGTTCTTTGAGGACATTGGGAAAACTTCCCACCCAGTTCGTAATAAAGGCTCGTAAAGCTAGGAAACGACCACATAAGTACTTCTCAGCATAACTGTAATTATTCTATACAGACTAAACTTTGATTGGAAATCATACTGAAGATTTTACTGTTTTCGTGAAATAAATGGAACGTCGCTAATCCTGTTTACCGATAAAACAAGGGACAGTAATACAGCGGCTTGCATAAGTAGTAGCTATGATATTAAAAGCACGTAATTAAAGACCTACACACTTTCGGTGTGCCACACATAATATAGTCGTAGTGCCTGATATTAGAAAATTCGTAGAAATTATGACTTATTTTTCATTATTTAAGGTTTTCATATGGCCCTTTTAAGAAACGAAAAATGAGTGTTTAGAAATTTTTGTTTATTGCCTAATTAACAAAGGCATGTGACATTTTTTTTTCGCGTATCTTCCTACGAAATACCTATTTCCTTTCAATATAAAAGTAGTGCATTATCACAGCTTCGTTCCAGTGCCTCAGGACATCAATATGAATTTCACGAGCAAATGTCAGAATTTCCGTAGCTTAAATGACATGCCGGAGCTGGTTTCGGTTTGCTTTTCTACACGTCTTCCTGCTGAACGGTTATCTTACGCGTGAGCCGACATATTGGCAAGGTGTCGTTGCAAGTGCGAAAAAATTAGTGACCACGTATGCTTGGGAAGTCAACGGAACCTTTCAATATGTGTCATTTACCTCTTTGATATACTGTCGATATATGGCGATGTTGCACGAATAAAGTACTTTCATGTACGACCCTTCAACCATAACATTTCTGCTGTTTCGCTCTGGTTCAAAAAAGAACAGAAGTGACCCAAATGAGTGCTTGTGTGGCTAAGCTATTCATCCTTTCTTTATGTTGTCGTCATTTATTTGGCATCGAATTTGAAAGCCTGGTTACTATTGCGAACGATGCTGGTTGGTATCTGGAGAAGCCTGCTACCTTTTCTTTTCAATTCCGACAAAGAAAATAGTGACAAGAGAGATAAGAGTGCTTAGGAAAACGTCAACTTAAATTGTTTCAAACCGCATACGGAGAACAGGTTTTGCGTGGTATGTGGTGCCTCGCATATCTTTCCAAGGGGAGCGTGGTTAGTTATTCGGCAGTGCTTTGAGGTCTAAAGTAGAGCTCGTCCTCACCAGCCAATGTAAACGTAAACTGAGCACAATCTTTCTGCTTTTTAAAAAAGTGTTTCCTACGGTAGCTTTGCCACTATTTGCCCCACTACCAAATACACTTATAGATAAAGCTTCCAATGCATTGCTGGCTACGTGTCTATGATTTACGAAGAAATGTTTTTGGACGTTCGTTTGGGAAAGTAAAACTACAGAAACACAGAATTCGTTCGCATAGTAAGAGCGGTTACAAATCACATGCAGAGCGAACTGCCGCAAGCGAGGAGCTTTGAAGCCCAATTGCATTTTGAACCAGTGAGCGTATTGTTTAGCTTTCGTTTTCGAGCAGCTATACCGAGTTTGCACATAAAAAGACAACTTTAAAGAATGATTGCACTCGGAAGTTGTAAATCTCGACCAAGTTTCAAAGCAGGAACGATCTACTTTCGTTCTTTCTATTTGAAACCAAGTTTGGAAATAGCTTCTGCAGGCTGATTTCAGCGAAGCCGTTATTGAGTTAGCTGCTTTTTTGTTATGTCACATACCTGTTCCGTTTCTTTTCCATCTGCCTTCTTGTGGCTGACTTGGCGGTAGAGCGAATAGGTGGAACTCGAAATGGAAGCCTCGCTTTGACTTCTGCAGCAATTTCGGGTGAGGCATTGGTCCCGCCTCGGAAACTTCGGCGTTCTGCGTACGATTGATGCGGCTGGCATAAACGAGGCCGAAACAACGCACCTCCTCGAGATGATGATGTTCGCGTTCACAAAGCGTAGCGATCAGAACAGAATGGTAAAGAAAAACATAAAGAAATCGCAACACGGACGTACTGTTGGAAATTTATCGTTGCCGCTGAAACTCCATGCTTGTGGCTGGTGTACAACATAAACAAATATGCATGCATGCAGAGACGAACGTCCTTTGTTTCTTTTTTTTTTACATTTGTCTGTAATCTGCGCAAAATTTAGTATTTTCTTTGTCGTTATTTGTGTTTCCTGTTGCAGTATATTTGTCTTTCATCATATACACCATAAGCAGTAAACTTTGCCATCAATCACGCGTTAGGGAATAGGTATGGGCATGCTTTCGGTGGTTTTCGATGGCACTTAGATATACACCAGTCAATATTGTGACGTATTGTGCTGGCACACTCTTGATATGGAAATGTTAATAAAGGCACACATTTGCATTTAATGGGCGACTACTGCTCTTCGGACTAAATACTGGCATTATCGCCATCGTTTGCCCTATGTTAATGCCGATATGAGGTTTCAAGTTTACACCCTTCTCATAGCTATTTCTAAGAGGTAATATTATTTTACTACGTAAACATGTCTTTTAGCATAGTGTGCATAACGCAAGGGCCGGCCCGTATGTTTTTTTCTGCATGCTCTGCAAGGTGTTATAACAGCAATTGAAGTTAAAAATGTAACCAGACATCAAAATCCCCCGGCTCTTGCCGTTACTTATGGCAAAGAGTGCGATTATGTGGAAGAATGTGAAAGCGTATCTATTCATAATATTAAAGTTACCGTCCATCGAATGCATATTGCTTACCAACTTTTGTGAAGCCCCCTCCTCGTAAAAAGAGCCCATACGACGCCACTGACCAGCTAGAAAAATTTTATTTTATTTTCACCATGCCGCCTGCGACACGTCCCACAGATTTCTTCTCCATACTCCTGGTCTGCTTGCCTAATTTTACCTGGGCACTAGTAGACTGCGATCTACGTATTCGATATTCGGTATTTCTATCTGTTCTTACAACCCTCTTAAGAGGAAGCTTTAGCTCGGGTGCTCCTATCTAAATACATGTAAAAGGAGAATTCATTTTTCTCGGCAACCACTGCACCGAATTTGACGGGGTTTGCTGCATTTAAAAGAAAACCTTAAAATCTGGTGACTGCTGGTTTCGAATTTTCGATTTAGGTCGTCAAATTTTTATAAACATTTGGCAAAAATCGCAAATTTTCAGAAAACGAAACTATCAAGTTTACAACTCCGTATCTCAGCAAGAAATAATTAAATCGCAATTCTGTGAATTGTACCTGATAGCACATCTAAAGCGGACAAAATTGATATGTTAGACATGAACCTTGAAAAATGGAGTAATGTGTAATTACAACTTTTGCAGAACCTTCGTAAACAACGTAACAAATTCACGTAAGATGTAAACTGACATATCAAATTTGTCCGCTTTGAATGGTCTAATGGATGCTGTTTACAGAATCCCGATATCTGCTCTTGATGCAGAGCTATTAGCTTGTAAACTTCGTGCTTCTATTTTTTTCAAACGTCTGAATTTTTGAAAATCCGTTTAACAAAATTCAAGCCCTAAATCAAAATTCCGCTTCCAACAGTCACTAGAATTTAACTTCCTCTCTCAAATGCAACAAATTTCATTAAAATTGGTCCAGGGGTTATCTCAGAAAAACGTTTTTGCGTTTTTACATGTATTTGAATAGGCCGCGTCGGAGTTGGGCCCGAGCTAAAGCTTCCTCTTAAGTAAAAAGCTAACGTTGCTATTAAATATATTATGTTCTAGCTGACACGCATAATAACAGACATTTTCATTCACTTCAGCAGCTTTGCAGAAACTGGGATCAAGTTGAAATCGTTCAAGAGCAAATATTCATTAATTAATTAATTATGCAACTAGATATGCCCAAATGGCTCGCAGGAGGATTTTCGTTTACGTATTTAAAGAGCTCGTCGCCCAGTGCGTCGATCAGTTCAACTATGTCCACATCATGCATTTTCAGGAACAAACTCCAGGAAAATAGAAATGTTTAAAGCACAATCAAGAAAATATCGGCATAAAATGTTAACTAAATCTAGTGCAGTAAAAGATGTTCGCTACTTGAGCTGCCACTTCATGAGAATGGAAAGTAAAGAAATAGCACGCCATAAAGAGAGTTATGTTTGATTTCCGGGTGCCTTTCTTAACGTTTAAAAAATCGAACTCTTTTTTATGGCAAACAGCTATATCCGGCACGGGCAAGACACACTTGCGTATTACGATAATGCGTGCCGCTCTAATGATCTGATCTGCAGGAAGTGCGCTCTTAGGATTGTCTCAGTAGTGCATGCAAGTGAGTCTTGCATTTGCCGAAGTGCTGTCGCTTCTTCATCTCGGCAATATGGAACAAAGACATGCAAGGCGCGCAGTGAGTGCAGAAATATGAGCTGTGCATTGAAAATCTTGCCGCGTCGGATGCTCTTAAGCACGGCACATTGATGAGATTGTAAGCGTACTGATTTCGCTACCCTTCTTGCCAGACAAAAGAAAGTTATGGGCCTTGAGTATGGCGCACGGAGCGACCGCTATTATCACTAATTAGCGCACGAAATGCGAATCTACCGTGAGCGATGTCGGTGATTAATACGTTGAAGAGTGGGACGTGTGTCACGTTCCCACATACTCAGCGGCTCAATTCAGAGCGACGGTGGTTTCCAACCTTGTGCCCTTAGCGCGGCAGAGCGATACTCAAACCATTTGTCCATGGACTACACAGTTACTCAGGTTAGCGGGAAAACGGTTATACGCGTACAAACATATCCTGCCCCGTTAACACGGTAAACTTCCCTAAAAATGTTAACGCTATAGAATCGTCAATGTGCAGACCAGTGAGTATGGCAGTGATGCACAGCAATTGGGGAATGCACAACTCAACTCCAACTGAAAACGTCACTCGCAATGCGCAAGCTTTTACTGACTTTCGAAACGCAATCCGCTTTGTATTGGGCGCTCATTATTATGTTCATTTATGCTCTTCATGGTTGCGCTTGTTAGTCATTTACGTGGAACATTTCGGGCCATCATATGGGCATTTTCACTGATCACTCAGCGTAAATTGTACCAATTTTTGAAGTCGTGCGCAGCTGTTCATGAACACAACAAAACTTGTTCAAATGTGCAGATTGAAACGTGCGATCGAGTACTCGAATGCGCGACGCTTGCCGCCACACTAGTTGACCTTGTGCGAGTACAGAGCCTCACCTAAGCGTTTCCCGTCACTTTCAAATCAATGAGACAAGCGCAGCGACTCATGAGCTTTGCAGCCAGCTGTGGGCCACTAATTATTTCCGAAAAGTGCGCACGGGCTGATGGGAAACTTATTTTTCAATATTCTGGTAACCTGTATTATAGATGTAGCACACAGAGTGGGTTCGCCCGTAGATTCCACAATTTTTTTGAAAATGCTCATCAAGAGAAAGCTGCTGACGTGTCTTGAAAAACCTACAGCCTCTAACTTTTAGGTCACTTCCTTATGAAAGCTATAGTGGCAGTTCTAACGAGAGTGGACGACCTGCCCGGTGGCGCGCCACAAATCAGGTAGCACACCTCTGTGTCTCGGCAGCTACCAACAGCTGCGATTCAAAACTAGTAAAATCAGAAGAACCATGAACTCGGGGTGAACTGCATCTGTATTAAGTCAAATCAAAGAGGGCAGTGCAAGTAGCCCGAGAGCAATATCAAATGAGCGGCTAGTGTTTTCCACTCCATGAGCTAGTGCGCAAAGTGCCAATCGTCATCCTCTCGCTAAATGACTTATAGGAAGTGCGATGAATTTCTGCCACCCTAGATCATGAATACAGCGACCACACTAGTTGCGGCCAACACAGCGTAAAATTTTTAAAAGTCCGAGTTGTAAGCACAGCGCTGTAGCCACGCAGAAGCAGTCTTTTTATGCGTTTCTCCTTCGTGCGTGTGTTTTAGTTTGTTTATACCTAGCTGTTCATAAGTTTACACGTGACGTTCTGAATATTACTTTTGCCCAAGTGAGGGGGAAGAACGTCGTCATCAACTGCAACTTAAAAGAAACTCCTGCCTTGACCTCATACTGCCGCGCCCCGCTGCGTAAAATGAATGCTCCATTCGAGTTAGTAACTTATATTTCATGCAGCAGCCGCTTCTAAACGCAGCGCTTCTATCCTGTCGGAATTCGAGAAACGCAGTTCATTAACCGGATTCTCAGAGCTTTTCGTTTGTAAATTCTATTTAGTATTACCAAGCCAGCTTCCGTTTCCAGCATTGCTATTGATTGGCAAGTGCTCGTGCGAACAGGCGTAGCGTATGAACTTTCTTGGCTACAAGCGGCCTTGTATCCTCCACCTTCTTCTTGCGCTTTCAGTGTATTTACTGCGCATCGTCACGTTACTTTGGTTTCAGCTCGCGTTAACTTCGTTCTATTCTTGAGTGCTGAGTTCATCAGGAACCGAAAATGAAAGCTGGAAGGAATCCGCGAAAAAATGTTCGCCTCCGAGAACAACGAAGTGGTTTTTCTCTGGAGACCGTGAAGCATGTAGAGTGGGTTCTGGTGGCAAGTGAGCCCTGAAACACAATCTAGCGGTGCTTTCTTTTTCTCGAACTGCAGCGCTAACAGCGAGCCAGTGACGAGACTTTAGAAGCGGCGGTACACGGCGAAAACATGATCTCGCCCAGCATAATTGCGCGCCGAAAGTGTCTTACGTGCCTGATTGCCTCCGGCAACGCACGTACCCCTTATTTTTCCTCTGCTAGTCCTTTGTATCCAGGGATGTTCTTCATTGGGTCGTGAATGTAGTACTTGTTACGGTCATGGTGGGGAAAATAACCACAACCTGCTGGGCGCATCTTTGTCTTAGAAGTTCCTAGAAGTGGACTCAATGACATGAAAATTTGGAATCTTCAGAAGCGATGGTATCAGAATAACTCTGATGCCGTGTAGATAATTGCATGCATGTGTAGAGAAACTGAATGTAAGAACGGTCACTCGTTTTGTGACTGGAAGTAGCACTAGTGACCCATGGTTTATTATTTTTCAGCCCATGCGGAGTGGTGATATCGATGGTGAACAGTTTCCCTCTTTTTTCCTTCTATGTAGGGTGCTCTTTTTTAGCTGCACCAAATTTTGTATGTATCACCTATGGAACATAGCGCAATTCTAAACCTTGACTCAAATTATTGGATGAGGCGGCCATTTTTTCTTCAAGAAATTGAAATGTTCAATTGAATAATTACTGTAGTTATGCTAACTAGCTTCAAATTAATTACTTTACGTGACATATTTCGAACTACGAATTAGCCGGTGAGTTATCAAGGCGTATCAATATGGAACGAATTCTTTGGAAAGCATCAGTACCGAGATATTAATTTCCCAGCCTGACCAAATGAATGGGCGTTCCAATTACTTTTTAATGAAACCGCTGTTTTATGGATTGAAGCACGAAAGTAACTCGAACACCAATGCCTTTCGAGTGACATTTTGGAATTCAATATCTCGGAACTGGTGCTATCCAGAGAATTTGTTCCAATTGGATACGCCGTGAGAATCCAGCGGATATCATTCGTAAATTGAGATATGTGGCGTAATGTAATTAATGAAAATGTTATTTAGCGTAATTAGGTTACTCATTCAATAGACCATTTTGATTTCTCGTAGAATTAATGGCTGCCTCATTGAGCAATGTAGACAAGAGTTCGAATTCTGTTATCTGCCATAGGCAATGTTTAAAAATCTGGTCCAGCTCAAAAAATGAAATACTCTGCATTTAACTATTTCGAATATACACGACATCTGTCAGGCCAGTGCACTAAAGTACAAAAAGAAATGACTTCCAAATATAAGCCATGATGATGGTGTGTTTTGACTGGTATGAAATTGTGTGCCACGCTTAGTAGCTGAAGCTCAAGCTCGCAGTGTTGCTTTCTACGAGGACGTCTCGAAGCTTGTTAAAGATTGTGGGCGCTGCGAGCGGCCAGATTGGTCGAACGATTAACGCTACACCGTGATGTGATAATTACCCTGCGCACTCTGGATTATTAGGGCGCGAAGATTTTAGCATGCAGTTCATCAATGTGCAGGCACACCCTCATTACTCGCCAGATATAACCAATTGCGACTTTTAATTTTTGTTCGTCAAATGCCGACTGATGTTCCTGTGGCGCCATTTCTGGGATAGCATGACAATTTAAAAAAAAAAAAAGAGCGATATCGCTGCTCAAGCCATTATGAAAGGAAAACTTCCAAGGATACTTCCTATGACGAAACAAGAATCTGAACCTGTGCTTTGTGTCGAATGGGGACGATTGGGAAATGCACTACAATAATATAACTGAAATCTTGTAAAATGTGTGTTTTTTTCATCTTATTGCGCAATGTGTTGGTACCCAGCTACTAAATTTGCATTTTGCCAAAGCTGCAGTTGAGAAGATTTATGTGCACGAAGAGCCTTGTCGTGCCGCCAGGTGCTATGCTTGGATGACAAGGGTTAAAGACAGGCTGCGGTTATTATATATAAAAGAGCATCGTGACGAACGAAATTAAGAAAAGCCAGCGACAATAAGCAAATGAGAGGACCGAAAAGAGAAAGTGGAGGAAGCCGTGCTCCCCACGCGTCTACCATTGAAAACGAAAGCTCTAGAAAAGAGAAGCAAAGAGTTGAGTTGTCATTGAAATATAGGTTATGCCTTTTCTCCCCCAAAGCAGGTTTCTCGAGATTTACTGCATATGATATTAGTCCAGTAAACGCGTCGATGCATCTTATTACCGTTGAATTAGGCATACCGTGGGCGGGAAATTTGGTGACAAATATAACTAGTTGTTAGAGACACAAAATAAATGAATTTACAAAATGTTGTTTTGGGGCTAACGGAAATAACGTGCAATTACGGTGAATGCAAGCACAACAATTCATTAGGAAACAGCTAATTCTACCAAATCGTGCCCAAAACACACGTAATCATTTTATACTACGGAATGCCGAATTTCCAACTAGTACGCCTAATATGCCCCAGCTAGCGGCTCTATGAAATGCTCCTTCTTCTTTTTTTTTACCTGAGTAATTTCGCAACATCAGCGCTATATCCTGCATTGTATTGCCGTGTTTACTAAACGTCTATTGGATTCAGCCTCCGCGAACGGTTCCGCATACGAAGTATTATATTGACACATGTGACAATATGACACCACGTGACAATATTCTGTCGTACATTCGAACAGGAAAATTGTAATAATAGGAAGGTCAAGGTTTGTCCAGTGGTATTATGCACTGCTGTACTCTTTGACAACTCATTTAACGGCCGCGTAGGGTGGATGACAAAATATGTGCCTGTGCAGCCTTTTATATCGCGGTTTCTTGGCAAACATTTCACGCACTGAGAGAGTGCTTCATTTATTCCCTTGAGATGTCTGCGAGAACAGAACGCGGTATTTGCCTTAGGCTGCAGAAGCAATAAGAAAGAAACCCACATTATTCTCCAAGAATTGCGTCCCTGCATGGCTTCATTTCTATTCCTATTATGCCTCAAGAAGCATATTCGCCGGCTCTTTTACAGCCCACATGGCGAAACCTAGAAGATTATTATGAACAGAGCTATGTGCGCCTAAAGGCATGGATGGAGAAAGTAAACTGCGCGATGTGCCGCTTGCAACGGCAGGCGGCTTTCGGAGAAAATTGAACCTTGCAACGGGAAGCATAGGCTGTATGCCAGAACTTTGAAATTGCGGCGGACTAACGATTCATGCGTTTAATACATTTGATAAGAGACACATCTTGCTTCAACTTGTGTATTGCTATTCTCCGTCCACATCAGGATAAATTAAGTAGACGCCGCACATGACGTTGCTTCTGCACTATTTGTTACTTCTTGTGCAAGGTAATACGCGATCAGGCCCGTTCCGGCAGTCGAAAAACACCGTCGGACGGTATCTTATACGTAAACATATTACGACCCCCAGCCTAAATAACTAACCACCCTAAGATAGGAACCAACCTGGAAAAGCATCGTTTGGTTGCGTGTTTGTTTATTTGCGTGCGTGCCAAACCATTCTGGTCTATGGCTCGAGCTTCGCCCTAGGAACCGGGGTGCGGGTATTTGGGTTCAAATTAATAACTAATATACTAAATAGTAAATAAATTGCTGTTAAGTTTCACTGGAAAAGCTCATAAGTAAGCAGACTTTGAGTACACAACGAAAACATTTCGCTACATTCTGATGTCGGCCTAATAACATAGCCTATCTGCAAAAGGGGCTGGGGCCTAGTTATAACATTGTCGTTTAAAAGAAAATATTTCCGATTAACTAAAAACCGTGATCATTTCATAAATAAAGCTCCCAGGGTAACAGCTGAGCCAACGTGAGAAATACTCAAATGGCAACATTCTTTCCTGACGTATTCAAAAAGCGAAGAGCGTAACTTTTTGTAGTGATAGCTGTTAGCTGTTATGAGCTCACTTTTCTGTTCATCAAGACGTCCAGCATTGTCCGACAGTGTCCGGCGGTGTCATCGCTAGAATCCTTGGATCCTGGGCGAGAAAATAAAAAAAAGAAATAATCCTATTCACCTGCATGGACTCGAGCTTACTACCAGCAGCAACCATGATTCGCAAACGCCTGCTTAACCCTCTCTGTGTTGAACGTCGCTGGCGTCCAAGACTTCATGCTCTGGCACAGCGCATTCCGAGTTGCGGGGTGGTGATAAACCTGCTCCGCCTACATGGAATGAAAGTCACTGGGCACATCTCGTTCCTCTTTATTATTGTTCTCTTATGCGCGTTTTTTTAGATGTTTACTTGATGCCGCTGATGAGTTTTATTTAAGATTTGCGGGACGCCTACTAACGGGGTAGCCCAACAGGAAATTTCAAAAACGAAGCGAAGGAATCCCGCAATAAAAATCTAAAGTGCGGTTTTAGTAGAGACCAGAGGCTAAACCTGGATATATAAGCGGTGGAATGAAAACTGGACCTTTCCACTTCCCCACGGGAGGTCCAGTTTCCAGAATAGAATACAATTCGCAGTTATTATAGTTCTGGAACAAAGATTGCTCGCTCTCACCTTCAGATGTTCACTCCAACAAAAAGCTCACAAAACACGTTAATGCTTACAAACAAAAAAAGCTTGCCAATTGCACACCAGCAGAAAATGTAATAAGCGATAAAAAATCCGCAGAAGGATATGCACAAAGACACGTGAAATCTATGTATTTTGGTCCCGAATAATCCTCGTCAGTGACCGAGGCGTCAGAGCAAGCACGAGCACTTCAGCAGGAGGCTGATATTAGTAATTTAAGTGCAATCGATGGGGCTCTAGCGCATACCATTTCAGCGACGCCTTCCTGAGAAACCCCTCCGTTCTCGCAATCATAGAGAATGCATTTTAAAGACTGCATGCAGCTTGTTGGCGGCATCGGAAACTCTGCCCCACGAAATCCACTTAGTCATATGTGGCACGTTTTGCACTATCATCTGCTACCAGTGACATTGCTGCAAAGTTCATGAGGCTCAGCCTGTTTGGAAAACTGAAGACCGCAGATATAAATTCTCTCTTTTGCAAAGACGAACATCGAGACCTTCAATACGACCAATTGACTGGAGCTATTACTATCCGGTGCGAGAAAATGTTTGGCACATTCCAGGTTTCTTGTATTGTCACAGAAGATAACATCTTTCAACTGCATTTACTGTAATTACGACCGAGGCTGATGCGATAGGTTGGAGAATAAGCCACCTGCAACGCCGAAAGATTCGAGAAAACACGACAAGAGTTGTTGCGGGACGGATAGTAGAGGGGGAGAACAAAAAATAAGGGATGTAGTGGGACGAGATAAAAAGGAAGCCCACTACTCCGCGTTCGAAGCGGAGCTGCCTGGCCCATCTCAGAAACGAACAAAACCATTGCTAGCTTCCATTGCAACAGAACTACGTCGCTGCAAAGTGACGAGCTCAGACAGTTTTGGAGAGAAAATGAGTAGAAGAGAAAGCATCCAGAAGGTGTAGCAGCGAAGATTCCCTCCTTGGATTTAGTTTCTGACGTACCTGCAAAATCAAATTGGGTGGCTCTGAGATAAAGGGCTCCAAGAAAAGACCGTGCGATGTGACATGGCCATTTAGGTTGAGATTGGTAGCAAAGGTGACGTGAGAAGACAGGAGCAGTGGAGATGCGCGACTTTGGAGCGCGTGCGTTAATTTGAACTCTCGTACATATGACGACATCACACCATGAAAGGGTCAAACCGGCTTTCTTTAATGTCTGCAACGTTGGGACTATGTAAAAACGCTTTTAGTTAAAAATGTATCTCAGTTTCCTACTCATACGATACACTTGGAGGTGGAACCTTTTTGTACCTATACCTTTCGCCTCATACCACTCAAAGTAATCATTCATGTAAACACTACTCTGACAGTAATAGATGTTACTGCAAAGTTCATGTCATCAGAAATAAATATCACAATCGTATAAGGACTTCTCTACAACGCGGAATAAGCTTGAGCTTCTCTTGACAGTATCTAAGATGAAGCAACAGCATGGGGAAATGCATCAGAATAATGTAGCGCGACTTATCGTTCTCACCGTAATAAAAGGTAGAAATAGTCGCCCTGGACTGTGTCCTACTTGTGCAATGCGATGAACAATTTTTGCTGTACTTTCAATGTCGCGGACCGGTAATGTATAATCAGAAAGAGTGAAACTACATTCAGGTCAATGTAGGATGTTCTCTTTAATACACTACCACTTCTAATCTTCTTAAACTTTCCTTTTCTTTTTCCTTTTTTTTTCTTTTTTGCTTTTTGTTGTCTGTTGTTTTGTACATTCATGTTGGACGTAACCCACACCTGCTTGGGCCACCACATTGGCCTGCAGTATATTGAAGAAAATAAATAAATAAAGATGCAACAACACCAGATACCGTGACTTTGCAAGGCGAGGCAAAGACGCCACTCCTAGAAGTCGCCCCACAGATTACTGGCAAACATATAAGGGGAAGAGAATGCGATTATCCATGTTTAAAAAAATGTGTTGCAGATGTGCGGTAATGTCTTTATTCTTAGTGAGAGGGGCATAAGCCGCCCTTCTGAATATAGTACCCTTAACCCTATTGACAGCTTTAATGACCAGCAATTTCTTCCTACTTTCTTTCGTACCTGCTTCAATGCAAGCGATAAAATATATAGATGTTTCGAGAAAATTTCAGGACTGAGTTCATGGAAACTGATTGATTCAACTTACAACCTAGTGAGTTCCACTGATTAATTGATGGGCTCTATCATCCCAGTGTAACTGTGCCGCTATGAACGATGCCGTAGTTGAAGGAGCTGGAATAATGTTGACCCCCTCGGGTTGTTTAACGTGCCCGTAAATCTAACTACTTGAGCGCTTATGCATTCCGCCCTCATCGAAAGGCGGCCGCCGCAGCCGGGATTCGAACGCGCGAAGTCGTGCTCAACCGCACAATAATACAGCGACCTAGCTATCATGGCCCGTTCGGTTTGTGTTTCTCTAAATATTTCCTTAGGATCTGGTGACAGTCATGCCTGATAAATAAATATCTTTTTATATCATATGCACCATAATACGTCAATTATTATTATCTAACTGCTTCACACGCTCCATATTTACAACAGTTTGTGACACTTATGGGCGGCGGCCTCTTTGATCGTCTTGCCCAGAATCTCTGCTTCCCGAAGCCTTTGGTGTCATTCAAAGACGTTTACTCACAATAACACCTCGGCATCATATGCTTGCTCAATAATGCTCCATCTGTAACCAATGGTTTTCCTAACTAGGTTTTCCGTAGCCTAACGCGAAACTCATTATTAACTATCTGCCCCAATTTTACTTTACGTAAGTTACATTTAGGCTCAACAGCAACCCGACACACAAGCCTAACACTTTGTAGCTAAACAAAACTACACCGCTTATCCTTTGTTGATCTGGTGACACAGATGCCAGAATTTGGCTGTTCCTAAGTAATCTGAAATTTTATGTTAATTTATCTTTGTTTATTGCAAACAAACTTGTCTCTATTTAAAGCACGGGTTAATGCCTCAGGGCAACAGGGGTATGGGATGTGGGCGAATAAGGACGATTAAAGGAATGAAGAAAGCATTTGCGGCAGTAATGAAGTCCAGGAGCGATCGATAATGTGGTGCCTGCGTCCAAGCAGTGTAATCTAGGATTATGCGGCGAAAGTCCCACTGCTGCTGCGAGGTGCCCGAGCCTCGTCGGTTTCCATGCAGGGCAAACCCACAGCAGGTGGTGGATTTCAGCTTCAGCATTGCGTGGCTTGCAGACTGAACACTCAGGGCGAGGATGTAACTGGCGAAAGTGCGGCAACTTCCCAGTCACGGCAGGAGTGACGGCAGCCCCGGCACGGATCCTCCGAAGCGCAACCTCCTTTGAACGGGTTAGACCGCGGGGGAGGGATACCACGCACGGAGGTATGAGAGCGCCGTGGGCGGCGCCGGAGGTGCTTCTTTATTCTTAAGAGAAAGGTGACATCATCTAGGTGTAGTAGCTGAGGCAGTGGCGATATAGAGATCGCTAGACGGGTCGGAGAATCCGCACGGCTTTGGAAGCTCAGACGGTCGCGCGGGATCCACTCGATAGGTATTTGCTGCGGGATGCGTGACGCCAGAAGATGGACCTGCTCACAAATTTCAGGGCTGCGATTGACGTGTCGCACGAGCCGCGTCACCTGGAGGGCATCAGTGCGGACAACGATGCGGGCTGTGGGCACCATGGGAAAGGCGGCCACAGAGCACAGCGCTTCTCGAACAGCAAGGAGCTCACCACAAAAGGAGCAAGGATGCTCTTGAAGTTTAAACCGGGGCGTCCTATTCAGGGCAGTTGTGCAAGCGAAATAAAAGGCAGTGGTCGTTTCAGAGTCCTGTATGCTAACTTCAACGTAAATCACGAGTGGCAGGTGGGCGTCTTGAGCAACAATTGACTACGAAGCGACGCCGCCGCGTGAGTTGATGTCGGGCTACGTATATCTGCTGGCTTGGTACCGCTCAGGTGTAGAAAACTGCAGGGAGGAAGAACTGGCGATGGCAGTGGTAGAAGGGAGTGCGTGCGAAAGGCTGGCCTTAAGCCTACGAAAATGCCTTTGAACGTGCCTTAAGCCTACCAGATGAGCTGCACCAGCTCATCTGGTATGTTCTTTCTTAGAGAGCCAATAGTGAAAACTGTCGAATCCAAGACAAGTTAGTTGCTTGCCTTACCCGCAAGTAGAACTTTCGCAGAAGCCGTCGAAGAAAACGTTTATCTTCGGTAAGGGTAAAACAATATCGAAGTTAGCACTAACATGTTGTAATGCCCATGTTCACTCTCCACAGCAGCTGGAAATCTACAGAACTGTTGTATTATGTTATGACAATAAATGAACGGTCTCGTTGATTTTAATTAAACACATTGCTCATGGTATACTTGTCCCGACGTACAATGGAGGCGTCCGAAAACCAAGAGATGTTCCTTCGCAAGATTGTGTATCGTGTTTCATGTGTTATTGCAGCTAGACTGGAACTTTGTGTTTCGGAGAACTTTGAAGACTTGATTAAAACAGCAAATATTTTTGTACTTGTTCGGCATCACAAACCAGGTACGCACACAATAGTATGACTACGCGACTTTTGAACGAATGAAAAACATGCAGTGGGAGGGCGA
Organism: Dermacentor andersoni; assembly: GCF_023375885.2. Taxonomy (NCBI): domain Eukaryota; kingdom Metazoa; phylum Arthropoda; class Arachnida; order Ixodida; family Ixodidae; genus Dermacentor; species Dermacentor andersoni. The sequence goes on along the minus strand of NC_092815.1, from coordinate 165,943,029 downwards.
CACCAATTTTCAGCGGCGATCTGAATTAATGCGTGCAGGACACCATGAATATCGGACAGTGATGCTCCCTGCGCATGGTTTATTATAAAAAATTGTAAACGTATTACATTTGTTGAGTCAGCTCAAATTGATGCAGATGCAAAAACGCTACCGTATAGCTCGTAATATCGTAGTTGACTTACTGTTGTAACTAAGCCTAAATTCACTGCAATTGAACTTGCTCAAGATTACAGTGGTCATTATGCACTCGTTTTTACATTCGTGTTTACTAATATTTTCTGCATAGTTCAGCATGTTCGTAGTAAATTCGAATATACTTGTACGTTGTTCCAGCGCATGTAGTGGGAACTACCCCGAACAATGGCAACCGCTCCTCTGCAGAGCCACTTGGAGAAATGGCAGCGCAGCGTTTCAACGTGACCCTTGCTTCATCGAAATTGGGCATGTAAGATGATGGGAACGCCAAACCTACCATAACAAACTTATCTAAACAAAACAACTTTGGAACACGGAAACTATAAAGTGTTTTCGTTGGATGCTTCGGCAGAGATACTTCCCGTCACTCAAGGTAAAATTGTAAACGATAAGGAAGCCTAAAATCACAAGGGAAGCTCGCAAGGATTTCTCGGAAAGAAAGCTCGCAGTACACCAAACATTTCTCGTTGTTAGGGGATCTAAAATGCGACTTATGTCTTTCATGAAAGTCGTTTCACGGAAGCTATAGCAAGCAGGCAAGCAGATCAGAGAGAAAGGCTGTATTACTCAGCAGCTCGAAGTGCAGGGACACTGAATGCCGGCAGATTTACCCTTCGGCATTCCGTCACTTTATTTTGTGTTACTTTTTGTGCTGGATTGAAATACTAATTTCTCATTGAATCTTCACTGTTACTTTATATTCAGAGGAAAGAAAACGAAACACGAAAGCTATATATTTATTTTTATCCGCCAGGCTATACAGGTAACTATAGACGTTTGAAGTAGTTCACCTGATGTGGAGACGGTGGCAGAATGCACTAGTACATTTAGACAAACACTGTGGGGAGAGCTGCAGAACGAGCGCATCGAAATTAGCCAAAATTCGGGGGAGCCAGGGGAACTATTACGTAAAGCTGTTCCAATATGTTTCTATGCCTTTTTCTTCTGCAGCCCTCCGAAATTGGTCAAACATTTTTGGGATGACGCCCACTTCACCTTTTTGTCACTAGACGTCACGAAAGCCGCAGAGAACTCCCTTTGTGAAGACGACATGCATGCACAGACTGATTATCCATGATTAGGCCGAAAAAAAAACGAAATGTCACTTCACTCCGATTCAACGCTATGTCACCATTAGCCTTTCGTGTACGATGAAATTCTATTCGCGCCCTGCCTAATTTGCCTGATGGTCACGCGACGTCCCAATACCGCAGAAACTTACTCGTTAGGGTGACACGTACAGAATGAAAACACATTAATACGCCGAACAATGTCGAAATATTGTTGGAATAGCTGGAAACCGTGGGGGGGGGGGAGGGTAATGTGACAGAGGAGGGCGATGAGAAAGGAATATAATATTGAATCACAATGGCAGAGTTCGAGTGGGTGACGAACTCTGCTCCGGAGGACTCTGCTATGGTGGGGGGTAACAGAACGAAATCTGCGATTGAAACAGAGGCACTACCGCAAGGGTAATTGGCAGGGAAGGCGAGGGGGGCTAGCGCCTATCCGGTACCGATACAGCGCCCAGCATTCTTCGCGTTTTTTGTCGTTCTCGGCCTTTTCGGCCTGAACTCGCGCGCGCGTTCTGTGGTGTGCAGTAGCTTGTTTGTGTTTTACCTCGTGCGCTCTAATGGAAGTCCCACTGCATCTAAGTCTGCTTCTCTCGTCCACCATAATTGTGTGTCGCAAACATGGGAGATGTCAGTTCGGTGGCAACACATCGGGACAGTCTGAAGTGCCTTCCGAACTGCATTTTATCAACAGCTGTAAAGGCTGTTAAAATACGAACTTCGAAAAACAACCGTTGTTACCTATTCATCCGTATACTGGTAGAAGGACATCGTCGACGAAACGCATAACTTTCGGTCTCGTGACCGGCGGCCGAAACAAGATGTCAAACGCTTGCTCGAATACACTAACCGGCGAAGCTTCGTCTGTGCTTTAGTCCCCGCTGGTAGATTCGAAACTTGCGCTTTTAATCCTTGCGGAGAGTGATGGTTGATGTAGCTGAAGCTGACGATGCGAAGTGCTACTAATTTCTTCCGAGAGACCGTGATTCATGTTCACGGCTGGGCGTGGCATAGTGATACGTTAGCTGTGGGTGGCGTGACATGAAGGGAATTGCGGTGGTGTGGATGTAGAGGTGGATCTCTTCCACTCAGACGACTATCAGATACGGGAGGCAGTGTCACTCTGCCAAGATAATAAGCTTGCTCCGCAAGGAGCAGATAAACTACTACCGGAAGTACTTCGAATGTGCCATTGCAATGAACTACTAGATGGCTAACAATGATCGCTGGGGCATTGTGTACTAGAAGTTGTCGGATGAATGTGAGAAATTATTTCTTTTCGTTTAATAAAAGCTGCACTCGCCATCCTGGCACAGCGAACGTAAATGTCCAGCGAAGCTGTTGAAAACCACCACTACAACTGCTGAGGGGGATGTACAATGCTTCATTGTTTTAGAATAATGGTAGTAGCGGAGTAATGCTAAGTTAGGTGGGTAGCATGCCACCACTGATCATATTACTATCAATTTTTTAATTTTAATTTTTTTATTTTATTCTACCCTCAAGACCAAAATATTACAGAGGTGAATGGGTAAAAACATACACAAGTAAATAACGAAGGAGCAACAAATGGCTAGTTATTAACCAAAAATTGATTAGTTAACCGTATCCTGGAGCGATCATGTCTGATAAGGCTGAACTAAACTTTGAGTTGTCCTTGATTGCGGCAACTGCGCCGGGAAGGTGGTTCCATTCCTGAGAGGTCCTAGGAATAATTGATTCGTTACAGGTTCTGGTGCGGCATTGAATGATTTCAACCTTATGGCTGTGATGAATGCGAGAGTAAATGTAGGTAGGAGGTGATATAAGATTATCGCGCAGGTAAAAATTCTGGAAATATAGTTTATGAAATAAAGCAAGGCGGAAACACTTACGCCGGGCTGAGAGAGGAGCAAGCAACAAATGTTGAATTCCAATGGCGGAGTCGGAGCAAATTTTTCTGCTCGTTTCGGAGCAAGTTTGTTCCAATGACAGAGTGAGGGCGGGAGTAAGGTGTTTCAATAAGAGAGTCAGAGGGGATTCAGAGCGGGAGTCACTCCGTGGAGCAGGAATAGATGCTCCGCCAAAATCGGCGGAGTGGACCGGAACTCTGCGTGACGTATTTCCTTTACCACGTTTGTCTGCTGGGAGGCGCCACCGGTCACGACTCGCGAGGAAGCAAAAGCTGCTGCACGCTTGGCGAGATATCCATTCCGCACTTTTAAAGAAACAACAGGTGAACGGCGCTGAAGAGACAAGTGACCGGTGCGGCGGTGCTGGGAGCAAACAGCGGAAGGAAATGACAACACGCAAGGCATCCTGGGTAACTCGGAGATAGAAGTACCGCTTCCGCCTTGCTCCGGCGGCGCAGGTTGTGTTCCACTCGCGGATTTGGAGGCGTTGCTCTACGCCAGAGTCGAGTGCGCGCTCGCGGAGTCCGTCGGCTGCTCCGACTCCGCTATTGGAATTCAACAAAAGAGTTTTTCATGGCAGTGACGCTTGATGCGCGGCTGCAATTGCTGTGAATGAAACGTGCGGCATTGTTTTGGATTAGTTCAAGTGATTGAATATGGGTTTCGAGGTGTGGGTCCCAGATGGATGAGGCGTATTCCATTTTACTCCTAATAAGCGTTTTGTAAGGATCAATTTTAATGATGTAGGAGCAGAAGAAAAATTTTAGGCGAAGATAACCTAGATCCGATTAGTGTTCTTAATTACGTTGTCGATGTGCAACGACCAGGAAAATGACGAGGTTCTGTGGACGCCTAGGCATTTATAGGAGGTTACGACCTCTAGTGGAGTATCATCAAGGTAATAGTTCGGCGGAGGAACATTGCTGCAAGTTACACGCATATATTTACATTTATTTGCGTTAAGCTGCATTAACCATACGTTACAGCAGTTCGAGATAGCGTTCATATCGTTATGTAAGAATTTATTATCAGATTTGTCCGAGATTTCACGGAGTATAACACTGTCATCTGCGATAAGGTAAATATTAGAACAAACCTCATTGGGTAAATCGTTAATGTAAATTAAGAAAAGGAGAGGGCCTATAACTGATCCTTGGGGCACACCACAGTCTACAGGATTAGACGGGTACATATGATTGTTTGACCCAATATACTGTGACCGATTAAGGAGAAAATGCTCAAGCCATGCAAAGAGGTTCGGATTAAGATTAAGTTTACTAAGTTCAAATAGAAGCAATTGATGACGAACCTTGTCGAAGGCCTTGGCGAAATCAAAGAAAGCACAGTCTGCGAATGAACTTTTGTCGAGAATAAGATGAAGGCTGTGAGTAAAAGAATAAAGTTGAGTTTCACAAGACAAGTTTTTTTGGGAAAACATGTTGCGCTTTTGTGAAAAATGAATTATTGCCTAAGTGTTTTCCTAAATGTGAGTACAAAATATGTTCAAGAACCTTGCAAGGAATGCTGGTGAGGGAAATGGGGCGGTAGTTTAGGGGCGAATGTTTGCTACCGTACTTATGAAGTGGGACCACCTTCCCGACCTTCCGATCTGCAGGTTGCGGATGGGTGTCTAAGTATTGCTGAAAAATTTTCGAAAGCAGAGCAGAAAAATAAACAACACTGTTTTTCAGAAATTTCGAGTTAACCAAATCAGCACCAGGATTTGATGATAACTTCAGACCTTTAATTACATTTTCGACCCCAAGAGGTTGAAGTTGAATGAAGTTCATAGGTGGGTAATGGCAACACTTGAGAGTTGGAAGCACAGGCTTACTACATACGACAAAGTTGTTGCAGAACACAGAATTAAGGATATGGGGACATACATCTTCGGGTACCGGTGAATCACTGGAATCATCAACGTGACTGAATTATCTTTGGCAGGGTTTATGTTCCCTTTGCGGCTGCGCGCTTTGACTCTGCTTTCGCAAGTCATAACTATACTTTACCTTCCCATAGCGCTGCTCCAACAACCATAAAATCAGTTGCTAGGCTGGTTCTTTCATATATGCAAGGCTAGTGACGTCACGCGCTATGTCGTAAGCTGTTTTCGCCGCGCCAAATTGCGAAACAATAATATTTACCCGGAAACTTAGGCGGGGAGCCCTACCTACTTCCCATTGTTATCAGGAGTGTCGCATCATCAATGATGTGGTTTGGATGCTTGTGTTGCGCTTGTTGTGTATGGAAACGAATGCTGTGATATATGTTGTATCCGTGATATCAAAGAATGTATGCACTTTTCGCTTCAATCGCTGAAGGTTTCTTTTAAATCGCTGAAGGTATGTTTTCATTTTCCGCGAGGATTTCCCGAAAATATCCCGACCAACTCGAGACTAACAGCTTCGGTGTAAAATTTCGCATGGCATTATAACGTAGCCGAGCCCTTTCGGCATGTATGATGATGATGATGACTCACTGTGTTTGGTCAGTGGCTATGGTGTTGGGCTGCTGAGCACGAGGACGCGGGATCGAATCCCGACCACGGCGGCCGCATTTCGATGGGGGCGAAATGCGAAAACACCCGTGCACTTAGATTTAGGTGCATGTTAAAGAACTCCAGGTGGTCAAAATTTCCGAAGTCCTCCACTACAGCGTGCCGCATAATCAGAAAGTGGTTTTGGCACATAAAACTCCATAATTTTTTTTGTATGAGGATGATGATGATGGTGGCAATACGTCATCGCTCACACCCACTAAGGAAGATAGGCCAAGAATTGGGCGGCAGGACGCAGCTAAAGGTAATTCTTTAAATGAAAACGAGAAACGCAAAGTAAAAGAAAAACAAAAACAAAAGGAGACGTTGCAATAACTTGACTAGGACGCAAGCACGTATACGACATCAGTCTGCGAACACGTTTTCGCGGGGAACTCGTTTAAGTGACAATTTTAAGCGAATCGGACCAGTCGAAGGCGCCGGCACCCCTCTCCTTGCCCAATTATCTACTTTCACCGATGTAGCTCGGCCGCACTTTAACTCTTTCCTATGCTATGCGCAACTCGCTTCTCCACAGTCAGTTAGATAAGTAAAACCTGTCGCAGTAGGCAATGCTATTCGATTTGAAAGCAAACAAAAGTCACATCCTATAAACGAAGACAGCGTTTATTTGGGCTGTTCAACCAGCATTGCGTGAATCTGATGTCAGGAGAGTGGAATAAAGGCAGAATAGGATGGCTTCAAGTTGTTGCGCCACAATTCTCGGCAGTGAAGGTATCCCCCAAGCATCCAACGATTCACTTGCCCTGAATCACGCACGCGTACAGAAAGCATGTCTTTAAGAGGAAAGGAGAAACACTTAAGAAATCAGAAAAATATTGGCCGCCAACAAACCATGAGTTTCCCACAATCAACACTGTAACGTTTACAATTTATTCATCGGCGCTCGAATTGGCAGGCCGTGGGCTTCTGCCTACGTTTTCGTAGCGCTTTTGATGCGGCGCATTAGTGTACTTTGCCACGGTTCATCAGCGACGAAGGTAGTTCCCTTAATGAACGATCATATGAAATTAAAAATCGCCGAGGTAGAACTATTCTCCCCTTTGCAAAAATGCACGACTAATTATTTGGCCCCTCTGATATAAATCTCTGATGCGTCTTACGATTCGCGTATTCAGCGTGCACAAGGAAAGCGTTTCATTTGGCATGCTCTTCCTAATTATTTATGCATGTAGAGCGGGTCCTTTTTCCTGTTTACTTCTCAACTGTAAAGCTGCCCTCTATTGATCCGTGTGGTTTCGCAGTTTCATCCAAAGTTTAACACGCTTTCACGATGCAATCTGCATGCGTGTTCTTCCAGCAGCTCATTTCACTCTCGTTTAGAGCTAGCGGAACAAATTCTTCTTGCTCTCTAGTCGGGTCCCAAGTCATTTGGGAGCAGTTTGCAAAGTGTCTTATCGTGTTCTGAGAATTATTTAGTGACACCAGCGATTGAAAGAGGACTATTTTCAGAAATAAAGAAAGCCGGGTTCGCGGTGTTGTTCCGTGAGGTAATTGCAGTCGGTTGAAAGTAGCGGAAGAGCCTTGCCGCCGCTTTTCGCCAACTAATGAAGCACACAGCTAGCGATTCTTCCCTTTCAGAATGCGACTCACAAATGGAGCAGAAGACTAGTACACATAACATTACTGATCTTTTTAAACAGTGAAGGAGGACGCGGCAAATAATTCTGTTATAAAGGAAGAATTCTCATACGCAGCAGTCCTCCCCTCCCCTTTGCTTGATACCAAGTTTTACTTCACTGTTACATTACCTCACTGCAAAGTGATAATTTTGTGGTATCTTACTGTCTGGTCTGCATCAAATCTCTCTTTCAAAAAAGAACTAGATTATGTGCACGTGCAAGAACGGATCAAGGTCACCTGGTGTGAGAGCTCAGTGTGACTTCCAGGTGTCCTACCCATAGGACGGCTTTTATGGCGCAGCTGTTATTACCCTGTTCCTACAGCGAGCGTCGGTAGCGTTGTCGTAAACGAGCGAACGAGCGCCGCGAAGAATGAAAGCGAATGCGGAGCGCAGCGGTAGATGAAAGAAAGGTCATAGCAAAGAGAGGAGGAGCAAAGCGCAAGAGGAGGGTGCAGCGGAACCATGAGGTGGAAAGTGGAGGAGGAGCGGAGGGGAATCATCCTCGATGTCATCTGCGCTTCCGACGGGGGGGGGGGGGGGGGTCCGAGGGTGCCGTGAAGTGAGGAGAGCTCTGCTCTTCCTCGGAGTCTCCTGCTGAGGTCAGTCCGCCATACCAGTCTATGTGGCGGGAATCGCTGCTCCTGCAAGGGGCGATGGCGAGTACCTGCGATTGAAGTTCGATGTGACGCTCCCTTGGTTGTTTGTTGTAGCCGCTGACACAGGCGGCACGACTTCGGCAAGATGAGGTGCCGCTCTCGTTATTGGTGGAATGAAAGTGTGAGAAGAAAAGCGTAGTGCCGTGCAAGACTGGCTGTGTGGCGACGATGGCTGTGGTATGGGACCAGAGTAGCGCGCGTCGTCTGTATGAAAACAAAGCACTGCATGAGCGGATGTCTGTATGCCGTGGTTGCACCCAGGCGTCATCCACGCACTCCGTTTAGAACGTGCCCTTTGGAACGCGATTGTCCACGCCATATAACATGTCGTGAAATGAAAACACGCGGCCATAGCCTTCAGGGCCCATAGAGAGAGAGAGAGAGAGAGAAAGATGCAAATGAGAAAAAGGCAGGGAGGTTAACCAGAGTTAGAACATCCGGTTTGCTACCCTGCACTGAAAAATGAAAAGGGACGGAAAGAGATAATTATAGTCTTTCTAGTAAGCCACTGCCACGTAAAAAAGTCAACCAAGCCTTGACCGACTTTTGGTGTGACGAGATTTCATGTCGGGATTCCAAGACTGACTGTTCTGAAAGTGGCCTGTCCTCAAGGCGTGCCAGCGCCTTGAGGACAGTGCCAAAGTAGATGTTCTATGGTCTCCTCGCCGCCGCAGTGACTGCAAGCCACGCTCTCGTCCATACCGACTTGGAAGGCGAAAGATCTTGTGTAAGCGACACAAAGCTACAGTCGGCGAACTACTGCTGTCTCGAGTCGAGAGAGTCCAGATAGGGGTTGAAGTCAAAGAGACGGGTCCAGTCGGTGTAGACGTGTGTGCTTCAAGCTTGGTGTGTTATATAAAGTTCTGATGGCTTCATTTGCAAGCACACAAATTTTCATTGCAGCGTCTGCTCTTGAGACTGAGATGGAGTCTTGCAAGCCCTCCTCATCTGCTGATTGTGCTGTTGCGTCGGCATGTTCATTGCCCATTATGCCACAGTGGCTTGGGATCAACTGTAACGTGATGCCGTGTCTTTGCTCGACGAGGTGGTGAAGTAGCAGTCGGATTTCTAGAACTAGTTATTCGTGGGGTCGGCGGCGTAAGGCAGAAACCAAACAATGAAGAGCAGCCTTGGAGTCACTGAACACGCTCCATTTCTTGCGTAGTTTATCAGAAATTACATGAAATGCACAACGAATAGCAGTGAGCTCTTCGGCAGTCGATGTAGTCTGGTGAGATAGTCGAATTTTTATAATGCATGTTCTTGCAGGAAAATCATCGATCCCGCAGACCCATTCACCGCTGTTGAAGCGTCAGTATATAGATGATGCTCGTTGTTTGCGTCGTAGAGCAAGATCAGTGAAAGCTGCTTGAATGCTGGAGAGGAGAGTTGGGCTTTTGTTCGTATTCCTGGTACCATTAGTCGAATTTTTGCTTGAGACAAGCACCATGGGGGCAACGGAACTCTCGCTGGAGATGTACAGCCTGATGAAAGGTAGGCATGATAGGGCAGGGCTGTTTCACAAAAGGAGGCACGTGGTCGATCCTCTGGCAGTGAGGCTAGATGATGGGCAGGGGCTCGAGCAAGGTGTCTTACGTGTGCTCTGAAGGCTTCCATGACTATATCGGTCTTGGCTGGGAAATCATGAGCAATCGCAATTGTTTCAGCTGCTGGCGAGCACCGCGGCAATCCAAGATACACTCTAAGTGCCTGAGCCTGGACGTCTTCGAGTGTACTGATATTACTTCTGCAGGTGTTGGTCAGCACAGGCAAGCTGTATCGCAAATACCCAAGAAAGCTCGTCCTGTATAGTTGCATCATTGCATGTACTGACGTACCCCAGGCTTTTCTTCCAAGAAACTTGAACACATTAGAAACAGCCGTCAGGCGCTACTTAGGTAGGCCACATGGGGACTCCAGCAGAGGTCACGATGAATGATTACGCCAAGAATCGGTGCGTCCTGACATAAGGTATGCTTTTACCGTCAATAGAGACATCGCATGATCTCATTGGCTTTCGGCTAAACGCGACTAATGCGCATTTTTCTGGCGAGATCTTGAGGTCTTGTTCATTTAGGCACGCCGATGTTGACGTCGCAGCTTTTTGAAGCCTTGCGCGTACTTGTGGCCCTGTCACACCAGATGCCCAAAGGAAGATGTCGGCATACATTGATATTTTAACTATGTTTGGAAGTCATTCCACGACACCAATGAGTACAAGGTTGAAAAGCGTGGGACTAAAGACACCGCCTTGTGGAACTCCATGGTGTGTATAATATTGCGAGGTTGGGCCAGCTTCGGTGCTAACAAATAGAGTCCGCCTATGTAAATAACTGCCTGTTGAACGATATAATTGACCGCCTAGGCCCACTGATACCAATGCTTCCAGCATGGCGTCATGAAGAGCGTTGTCATAGGCTCCCTTTATATCTAAGAACATTGCGAGAGATAACTTCTTACACGTCTTTTGGTGTTCAACATAGGTGACCAGATCGATAACGTTGCCGATAGAACATCGGTGATGTCGAAAGCCAGCCATGGCATCTGGGTAGATTTCGTAATGTTCAAGGCACCACTCAAATCTGGCGAGGCTCCTTCGCTCCATTACCTTCCCAACGCAACTTGTCAGCGCAAATGGTCGGTATGAGGTAATCTCTAAGGGAGACTTGCCAGGCTTAAGAAGCGGTACCAGGCGGCTGATCGTCTAATTTTGAGGAACTTTGCCGTCCTGCAAGGACTCGTTATAGCTATTAAGGAGCACACTACGTGCGCGTTCAGCAACGAGACATATCATACGGTAAGATATGTCATCCAGATCAGGTGACGACAACCGAATACAAAGGACGAGCGCCGCGTCAAGCTCTTGCGTCGTGACAGGCAGATCCATGCATGTTTCTCGGCAATCTGGAATACGGTTCAATGCAAGCGAACATGTGCAAGTTAGCTGGCCCGCAATCATAGCACAGAAATCTTCTGCCACATCAATGTCTTGTAGGCGCTGGAATAGTGCTAAGGCCTTAAACGGAAAACACTGTTCCGGAACAGAATGTAGACCTCGCACGATTCTCCCTATTGCAGATAGCCCTTTTCTGGGATCTAGCGACGCACAAAATTTCGACCATCATTGTGTCTCTAGTTTATCCATGCGGCGTTGTATCTTCTTTTGCCACCGGGCCGTCCTTAGATCCTGAATTGACTTAGTGCGTTGATATCTTCTTTCAGCACGACGGCAAATCGCAGGAAGCCGCTCCAATTCCAGGTCGAATTCAGAATACCTTGGAGAATACGTGAGTGTGCGCGTGACTGTGTGCCGTTTTCTTGATAGCTTGTTGAAGTCCACAAAAGAGGCCTTTGTGACAAGTGTCCTCAATCTGGGATTTAAAGGTATTCCAATCTAAGTATCGTGGTGGAGGTATACGTGTTAGACATCCCCTTGATCTTGAGGTAAATGGGGATGTGGTCGCTTCCGTGCGTTTCAATGTCCAAAAACCATTTAACACGTGCGGCGAGGCCGTGCGAGACGAAAGTAAAATTGAGGCAGCTGCTGTACGTTATTCCCCGCAGAAACGTTGTACTCGCGTCATTCAGCAGGTAAAGACAATTGCTGGAAACTAATGAAGCTAGTCGTCATCCCGTCGCGTTAACCTTTGAGCTTCTCCAAATGGTATGGCGTGCGTTGCAGTCTCCGATAATAATCCATGGACCAGTATGTGTTTTTAAGATGTATTCTAGTCTTTTGGTGTCAAATCGGCCTGATGGAGACAGATACACCCCAAGAGTGCAAAGGTGACTTTTCTATTTTTAGCAGTCATGCACACATGCTGATTATCGTCATGAGGTTGCACCGGATGGACGACGTAGTGAGCTCACGGCGAATAAACACGACGGCCGTACCACTTTTGCTGTCGCTTTTGCTACCCACCGATGAGAATATTGTGTTGTAGCCGGATAGTCTTATTCAATGTGATAATCTTGAATCACAGATGACAATGATTGGAAATCGGTTGGTGAGAGCAAATTGACGAAAATCGGCGATGCGAGACCTTGGACCTCTCGCGTTCCACTGAAGGATCGACTTCCCTCTGACCTCCTTACAAAATGACTGGTGATTGTCAGTCATGGTTTCACTCAAGGCTTGCTAGGACGGGGCTAAGCACGTCGAGAACTTGTAGCCCACTTCGAGTAGATGTTTGTAGCCCACTTCGAGTAGGTGTCAATGTTTGTCAGCATAGCGCTGATGACATTCGCAATGGATCGCAGCACCGGAATCATTTGGCAGTCCACTGTTGACACCTCACCAACAGAAGCGGGCTTCGATGAGAACATCAAGCGTGGAGGCTCCTTAGAAGACTAAGACCTTGTGAGCTCCGGCCACTCTTCCACGGTGGCAGCCTTTTTAGTCTGAGGCCTACTTGTGCTCTGGCGCGTTCTATTTGAAGATGATGGCGTTGGCGCATGCCGTGCATGAACTCCACCCTGTCTTGACCGTTTCCGTCGATGACGACGTCGATGCCGGATTTTTTTCGGAGATTTCTCTATGGGTTGAGTTATCCCTGACCAGTTGCTTCAGAACTTCGAGCCCTTTTTTAATCCTTGGGCATTCTTTAGATGTCGCTTCATGGATGCCTCCATTGTTGCCACACCTAAAGTTTGTTGCACGGCAAACATCAACCGTGTGTGACTCCGCGAACCGGCGGCACATTGTCGGGTTCGCGCAGACGCCCTTAACATGCCCGATACTGAAGCACTTCTGGCATTGAAGCGGCTTTGGGACAAATCGCCATACAGGTCGGAAATAACTGATCATAAAGTGCTAAGGGATGGAATCCCCCTTAAACACTATCTTCACGCAACGGCTGTTTCCGAGTTGGAATACGTGTGTGAGGGCCGCTCCTTGTAGGCCGGTTTTATCAGAATTAGCCGGTCCGAGTTTCAAATTGCCGAGTCACTACCGTAGGCCACACCTGCAGGACACCACTGTGCTGGCCCCATCCATGGGTATGACCCGTCGTACTTTTATGTTGCCCAAATCGGTTGTCTGTCTCAGCGTCTCCAGTGTGGTTCCACGGGTTGTGTCGACAGCTAGAACATTCTTTCGTGCGTTCATCCGCACAACCTTGATTTCGTTTGGCGCCTATCCCTCAAGAAAAGCAGAGAACGCTTGCCTTTTCAATACTCGAAGGCTGACGCAAAAATCAACTGACATGAAGAGGACGGTGTGCGGCCAGCGTTCACTTCCTGCCTGCATGGTTCATATACTCGCTGGTGACGACGCCTTGATAAGCCTCCTTTTGGACCTGCGGCTCCATCTGTCAGCTGTCATCGGATGAGTCGTCACCTGTGATTGAGTAGACCTCTGTGTCTTCGCTGGTGCTGGACCAGGTGCCTCGTTTCCTTGAGGAACTTGTCAATGTAGAGCTCTGGCCAGACGGGCCACCAATTGGCTCTGCATCCATGGACACGAGAGTAGGCGCCTCTCTTGAGCCTTCACTGTTGTTTCACCAGGTGCCTTGAGTCACGGAAGAGCTTGCGGTCGCATACTTCTTGCCGCACGAGCCTGCGGGGCGTTCCGGGTCCATCGCCTCAAGCCAGGACGCGGAAACCGCCCCAGAGACTGATGAAAATTTGACGCAAACTGGCTAGCCGGGACAGATGCGTTCTAGCATTCAGTAAATTCGTCATCGTCCAGGGCCCATAGCGTGAACAAAAGGCACTAGGAAAATTAAATACAAACAAAAGCACAAGTATCAGGTAACATGTTTTTCCCTCGCACAAGTAAAATCACTGGGATTCGTCTAAGATACACTGGACGTGGGCAAGCGGTTCCAATAATTACAAGTGTGAGAAATGAAAGAATGTGTTTAGCATGACAACAAGGAAGAAACATTTTATAACTATGAAAGAAACGAAACGATATGAATGAATAATGGGAAAGTAACTCTTGCTAATCTAATCTTACAATCTAATCTACTAATCTAATCTTACAGAATAAGCTGAGGCGTGCAATTTAACGACGAGAAGAAAGCGATGGAAGCCGTAGCGCTGTTTTCACAGATGAAACGTGTGAAAGAAGGGACTAGTTATAGAAAATGAAATGTGCTCTATGATTCTGTTCAGCTTCAAGGGGACTAGTGAGACTTTCAATATATGAGTTCCACACAGCTTATCTGTATTCTAGCTCGGAAATAACGAAATTTGCATAAAGGCTCACTTTAAGAGAAGAAGGGGCATTTGGAAAGTAGCGGCACAGGTACCGAAACATGGATAAACATTATAACCATATAATTATTCTGGCGTTGCCAAGACAGGTTACAGTTAAGGGGAACATCTAAGTACCTGTAAGCAGTCACTTCCTCGAGAAAGTAACCTTTAATGTCATACGTGATATACAACGAAGTCGTCTGCAAAGAGCCTAGGCGAAGAGTTAATACAATCAGGTGAATATTTTCCTTAAATGAGAAAAAGGGGCCCAAACTCAGAAGCCCGACCCACTCTTGAACGGACGAGACAGATAGTAGAATTGTAGCCTTAGCAGTTACAAATCGCTGTCGGTGAAACAAAAGTTAGGTTAAAGTGTGTTAGGTTAAAAATATAGTTTACTAAATTTAAGATAGTTCATGGCAGACAGGACCAAAAGCCTTACAAAAGCTGAGAATGCACAATCAACATATTATCCCAAGTCTATGGCTACTAAGAATTCATTGCTAAAGGAAATTATTTGCGTTTAAGGGGAAGCTTTAGCTCGGGTGCTCCTATCTAAATACATGCGAAAGGAGAATTCGTTTTTCTCGGCAACCATTGCACTAAATTTGACGAAGGTTATTGCATTTGAAAAAAAATTTAAATCTAGTGACTGTAGGTTTCCAATATTTTGTTTATATTGTAAATTTTATATAGTATAGCATATAGTATATGAAAATTGAAATTTTCCGAAAACGAAACTGTGAATCTTACAACTCTGTAACTCAGCAAGGAAAAATGATATCACGATTCTGTGAATTACATCATATAGTACATCTAAAGCGGACAAAATTGATATGTTACACATGAATAAAAAAATTGAGTAATATGAAAATACAGCTTTCACAGAACCTTTCTATAGAACGTAACAAATTCACGTAAATTGACGTAACAAATTGACCTTTACAGAACTGCGATATCTGTTTTTGACGCAGAGCTATTGATTTACAAACTACATGCGTCTATATTTTCCGAACTTCCGAACTTCTGAATATCCTTTTAATAAAAATCAGGCCCTAAATCCGAATTCCGCTTCCAACAGTCACTAGAATTTAACTTTTCTCTGAAATGCAACAAATTTCATTAAAATGAGAAACGCGTTTTTCGTTTTACATGTACTTGAATAGGCGGCGTCGGAGTTGCGCCCGAGCTAAAGCTTTCTCTTAATAGGGGAATGTCTTGAGGAAACCATGCTGACGAGATATGTTAAAAAGTATTAGATAAGAATATATTACATGTTCAAAGACCTAACAAGGGATACTGGTGAATAATGTTGGCTTACATTTCAAGCGCAGATTGAGTATCAAGGGATTTAAGCAACAGCCCTATTTTACCCACCTTCCAATCACAAGGTAATGCATCAGAATTCAAAGTTTCGGTGAAAAGTTCATAGATGAAAATTAACGCGTATATATTAAATGAACTTGCAGCAACTTTATAGATGTTTGGGCGCACCTTATGAGTAAAATTTCGCAAGCTATCAAGAACGATTCCAGAAACTAGTGCTGGAGAACTGTATATGGTAGTTACCGGCCATGGTTGACAGCGTCTTGAAGAACTGTAAACGACACGTAGTTCACATTGTATAGAAATGGGACCATGTTAGGGGTGATATGTTCAGAAAACTTCCCGTTCCTGGCCTAATTATTAATGTTACAAATAACTGCTAAACCCTCATTTGATTAGTACTTTCATGTGTCAGACTAGGTTTGTAGTACGTTTCCCGGTTGACAAACGAAGTATCCTGCTATTATTCGTAATATGAGGGGCAAGTAAAAGGTAATGAGTAGTCGAAGTTCAAAACGCGGATATTCATCATGGCTTTTTCGGTAAACAACGTGCTGAAGCACATTTGGCCGTTATAAATGTGCTTTACGGATGGCGCAGAGCATAGGGCTTGCGATTTTTCGGGAACTATGACTGTCTCTTGGAAGAAAATTCATGGTAATAGTACTAACGTTCTGGCTAACCTGCCTGCGAAGTTAAGTGCGCATAGAATAATCATAATTTTTGAGGAAATACTTCAGTAAGTTTTGGGAAGTGTTATACACCTACATTCACAGTATTTCCTAGTATCCTGAGAGCACTGAACGTCCCAGCGGGTAAAATTTTACGAAATTGGGGGGGCCTGTTAAGCATAATGTGTGAGTCAGAGTTATAAATATTGGCTTAATCAGTACTCAGTTATCTCATTATATTTGTGCGTCAGATAAGGTTCACCTGGCCCTTGCGCCATTAAACATGAAACATTCATTTATTCATTCATTCATTCATTCAGATAAGGTTCACTGTAAGTAGGTATCTCCAGTGTACTTTGAAAGCAAAACAAGCTACTTTGGTTATATTTGATTAAAAAAAAAGTGTACAGTCATGGGTGACTTATCCGCGAAGTTCAGAGTACGGAGATTTAACACAGATCTCGCGGTAAATTTTGTATCCTTGTGCGCCAGAATGTTATAAGTATGTTTTACGAACGGCGTAGAACTTATTACACACTCCTAGGAAAAGTAGATCTTTGACTGAGATCGATTTAATGAAAATGGGGAAACCCAATTACCCACGTCCATATGTACGCAGTTATGCGAGGATAAATTACGTTAAATATGAACTTGCACCGCAAGATGCACAAGAAAAAAAAGTGGACCGGACAAAGCGAAGTACACTCCGCTTCATACATCAGGTGCAACGCTTTGGTAGCTAGGAAAGTCGTGCGGTCTACAAATTCTATGATTCCGCGCATTCAGTGTATGATTCGGTAGGCGCCAGCGGCGTTTGCTCGCGCGAGCATGAACGAGAGGTCACCGTGATGGGATGCAAATAAGAAACAACAAAAGGCAAATTAATATAAAACAACGTGTTAGCAGCCAAATGAGCGAATGGTTTGTCTGCTTCTAAGGGTAAAGTCTTATTTTCATTCGGAACTGACCGTAGATTAAGAACATTTTCACAAAAATTGGTCAAAAGACACCGAACTGTTTCTAAGTGCGAGAGCAGCCACTGCAGAAAGTATTTCTAGCCTGCACAGCGTTGCACCTGATGTGTGAAACGTAGTGTAGTTCCTGCGTTTTGTGCTGTCCTTTTTCTTTGTTTTCTTTTGCATCTTGCGCATCACATTTAAAATTCAAGTATGAGCCAACCAGTTTGCAGTAGTGTATTACTGATAAATTACAGTGTTTGCCTCAAACTTCTTAAACGAGGGCTTCAAGACGTTATAGGGTGGTAATGCCCAGTTTTTATCTTTCCGAAGATAAAGGTATGCGCGCCTCGTTCTGCGAGTTTCTATTACCGCATTGGCACGATTCTACCGCGCCCTCTGTTGTAACGCGTAATTATATTACTGCCCAAAGATTAAAAAACAAGTTAACATGGTGCTGATTTTACTGCGCACAATCAAGTACGGAAAGCTGAGTGGACGCGTAGCTTTGAAAAAAAAAACGTTATTGAACACACAGACACAAAGAAGCCCACACAGCTGAATCTTAGCGGATAGTCGATATCGGAATGTGACGTGCGCTACCAACGGCAGCAAGTCAGCTTCAGTTCCATTTATTGTATTATAAATGCCGCACGCATAGCAAACTGGAATAAGGTGACTGCAGACCAAGGCATAAAGAAACAACGTCCATTCTTTCGCAGTCCTGCTAGCTAACTTGCATTGAGCTTTCTTTTTTTTTCAGTAAGAACCGGTTTCATTGGTTATATAGAGTAAAGTTAGTTAGAATTGTCACGCGCATGCAGATTATTTCAACGCACTTTTTATTCACAAGGAGGTCCGCGTTATAACCGTGCAAATACGATAAGTAGAAATGGGAGACCATGCTTTGGGTGATGTGTGGGAAAGTTTAACGCTTCTTGCACAGGTATTATCCTCACGAATAATTACTGACTACCCGATTTCTGCCTAATTCCATGCGTTTCGTGTGTTACGTACTCTAAGTTACCCCAGTGCACTGAGAGAACTAAGCAAAGCACATTCTTCCCGTGTGAGTTTAGCGCTGCCCCTGCAACCATGAAGAGGTACTGAATCGCCCAGTTTACTATTCTTCTCAATACACCGGGTTTTTAATTGGGGATAATATGGGACAGGTTACAGGTGCCGTTTATGAAAAGCCAAGCATCCCACGGTAAATCATGGCATTTTCAGTAAATCACGGGGGCAAGTACTCCGAAGCATCGTAGGTGTGTTCTAAGAGTGACGTAAATTCAGGTAGCTGTACTGGAAGAGCTGAGATAACTGACCACTGACACCAAATTTTGTGCAAATAAGGGCAACATTGTGGCTAATGTACATGGGGAGTCGCAGATCTGGTATGCGATTAGGCCTTTGCAGAAAATTGCTCAATCGTTTCGAAAAAAGTTATATGCGGGCGACGTTTTAAGATGTCTGGTTTGTTTACAAGCAGGTGAAATTCTCAAAGCAACGGTTCGAAAAAAGCAGCTTTATTGGAAATTCGGACGTCTTTTTGCGATCTCTCACGAGTGAGCATTTAAAATTTGCAGAGCATCGTGCTAAGCGCCGTGTGTGTAAAAATGAGCAATTAAACGTGACACCATATCATTACACCTTGTATTTCTTTTATTTCTTGTTCTCAGAACATGTTTCGTAAATAACGAGAAAGAAGAATAAGCGCAAGGTCCATGACATAATTTTCCCAGGGATACTAATGAATACAAAACAGCGCAGTACAGCTTTGAGTTTGCCATTTCAAGAATCGTACACATTTTTTTTTTAAATTATGAGGAATGCAGTGCCGCCATATTTTCACAGATTTCATTGTAAGTTAGAAAAACTTATATACCTGTCGTATCTTTTTATGCAGTATTAGTTATTAACGTAGTAAGAAGACGTAGCCGTTGCAATCATGCGGCGACAGACATGAGTCTGTCTCATGCGCTCTCAGCACAACTGAAATGAAACGACACAGGACCTACAAATCACCGTGGGGATTGAGTAAATGAATACCATGAGTTAAATAACAAGCAAAGCAAAATATCGCGCTTAAACATACGATTAAAGGCAGAATACGTGCTGCGTGCTATACCCCTGAGAAAGGGAAATAAATAAAAGCGCAACGTACTGTGTGCGAGCAGCACTTAACGCACAGAGCCGAGAAAGGATTTTTTGTTGCAGGCTGACTCGCTATCAAAATGTTGCAGAAATTGCAGCTTGAAAGACAAAAGAAAACCTAGTGGACTTACGCATTCGCTTCTCCAGAACGTTCGATAGAATAATCTGTACTAGGAAGCATAAGACAATCTGAATAATTAAATATTATATTTCAATTTTTTTTATCTTTGAGGGCTGTTTAAGTATTCCAAGCGTGACTCCCCTAACGTTATTACTGAGATCGGTTGAGTCTTAATCGTGATGATAAGCAAGGAATATTATGAAGAAAAAAATTATTGTAACGGCGAAGTTAGCTGCCGAACCGTTTGTTTTTGTCACAACAATTCGAGCAAAGCTCCCTAGACTCTGTGCTGGTGGGTTATTTGCTATTTCTGCCTCCAATACAGCATTTCTCGATTCCGCTTTATAACCATGGCCCTCGCATAAACTTAAGTGAATCTTAACTATGATTTACGCTTACATTTGATACTTTTCATAAGATGGCGTTCCACCGAATAGTATATTCATTATCTTGATGAAGTTGTCATATTGGAATGTTCATCGCAGTTTCAAGACGGAAGTAATGTTTTGGACATGAACGAATGAGCACATGCTAGGAGCAAGAGCTGGCATTACCAACTTCATTTCACACGATAAGCAGAATGACATCCATAGTAGCACATAATTCCACAGGTGAAGAAGGCACACTGTAGAATAGCATAACTCCTCAAAGTACGTAAGTCAATCACATATAAATACAGCCTAATATGTCAGAAACACTGTATAAGCAAGACAGAAAATCTCACAAGACGGAAACAGGCGCACAATGATATGCACATATGCGGTGCACATCGATAAAACATCATATTTAGTGGGCAGTGATGCCCGCACATTTCATATTCAAGTGTGTATGAACAATACGTGTGATCTCTCAAAAACATTTTTGTTGCAGCAAGCGCTCAGGTTGTTTGATATCCTTGTTGAACATGCGCGCTTGCGAGGGGATATATGCTTCGAGACAGGCCAAGGCTAATTGCAGACTGAACATTGCAGACAGCAGACGGCCAAAGGGACTAGTTCGTTCGAGACAGTCTCTGAATATCCGGCGCGGTTCAGAACCCCATGTTGGTATACCGTGTGTGCCATCTATAGTTATCCGAACCCCGTTCAACTGAAAAAGAAATAAATAAAACGACAATAGGGAATCACAGTGCAAGATACGATTTCAAGACTTATGGTGTTCAGTCATAATACGTCTGACGACCTAACACCGTAGGTCTTCAGATTGTATCGGTTACCGTCTTTTACAAATATATTTTTCTTTGACAGCTTGGCTAACGTTTGCTGAGACGCTCTACGTTGGACGCGAGATGGAGCAGAGTCGCTGCCTGGCGGGCAATGCCTGAACTACGATGGTAGGGATAGTGCGTCGCGTCATCTGCTAGCCGCAACTTGTTTACATGTGCGTTACTTGTTTACAGCGAACTTAGCCTTTATGGTATGTTTGTGCCACGGCTGTAGCGCAATTACGAATGGCGGTATGCATTTTCTTGGCGCTATAGAGACTCGCTTCGCTTTGCGTTGCCATAAAGCGACAGACACCAACGCGTCAAACGCACGATGCGTGATCGCGGCGCCTTCCGTTCCTGACAATAACTCAAATTTTGTGGTCGAATTATGCTACAAGTACTTTACAAAAAACATTTGGCGTCGTTTTAAACAAATGAAGCGGTCGCTGTTAAATCCGAATGCAGCACTTTAGCGAATGCTTGTAGCGATCCGCTGATCGTTCCTCTATCTTTGCGACACCGAGGAGCATGAACGAGGTGGTGTGCGATCACTCAATAGCAGGAAATAAAATCTTAAGCGCCGATAAGATGTGGCACGACAAAGCTCAACTTAGGCTTATAATTACATGAACGTGGTTGGGACTGTAGTTAGCACTTACGCGACCATCCTTAGCTGTTTCTGAGGTGTCCTTCTGTTACGTGGAGATCGCACTACATACGCTAAAATATATTTCCGTGAAGGTAAAAAACGCATGCATTTTATAACCAGTACAAGAATAGGAGAAAGCTGAGTTGCACAAGAACAGCTCCAACAAGTGAACGCAAACCGAACACCAACAAAAAGCACCATGAAGAGCAGAAACTAGCTTTTGGACGCCTTTCATCTATAGCAGGAATGTTCCATGCAGTTCCGTGAAAAAAAATGTTACATTGCAAGGCAATATGTCATCAGCTCAAAGCAGTCACGAAGTTTCATTTTGAAACAGTCAGCCCAAATCGCTCACCGAAAAGCGCCCCCGATCGCTCATCCACACTGAAGCTTTGTTAGTGCTGCCAGCTATAGCCAAATTTTGCGACCAAAAGCTTTAGCGAACAGAACTGGGCTAGTACTGCGCCTGCATACATCCTTTCAGCTGCAGTAGTGGGCAGGACATCCAATCGCCATTCCCACCACTACCAACGCGACTTTCTTCCGCGTCATACAACCTCCCGCATAAACACTTAATAAATTGTGTTTTAATACATCAATTTCCGTGCAGGACGCTTTTCCCGATGCCATATGTACTTAATATTTCGTGTTTTATGTCGACTGCTGCCACATTAGGTTTTTCGTGTTTAGCATGCCTTATCTTGTGCCAACATCAGATGGTAACACAACGAGTTATTAAGAACCGTTCGTGATAATTTCCCTTTAATGGCTGGCAAACACTTCATTTAAGTCGCCACTTGCGCTTCACTTAATGCCATCAAATAAAGGTCATCTACCATCCTATCAATGCCCTTTCTAATCTTTTAAGATTTCGCCTATAATGGTGGGGTGGAATTCACTGGAGAAATAGTCTCCAGTTTTGTTAGGAAGGGACGTCTATACTGTACATGCCACTCGGAAAGTGTCATAACGACATGAAATATTTTCATTCGGAATGCGATTCACTGTACCCGAATATCCCCACTTTGCGACGAAGCAGTTTTTCGGAAATCCGGAAGCTGGAGGTAGATTCTTGAAAGGAAAAATTGTCGACCGTCTGACAGCATCTGGTACAAGCAGCTGCTCATCAAACAGTAATAAAAGGCTACAAAGCAAGCCCGTACGCGTTTTGGTTTCTCAGAAATAACGCCTCACAGTAGAAGAAAAAAAATCGTCTCGGTCCAGGTGGTTTACCAAGAGACATGCCTTACCCGGGCCCCGGCTGTACCTTTGTATAAGGCGGAAAATGCGTTGTTCCCTTGTCCAATGACAGGGCAAGATGAATGTTTCTTCATTCATGAAGCGTTCTTTCAGCTTTGTGTTACTCACTTGAGGACGATGATATCCACCATCATGAACCTCAATGTATCTATGGCGAAAATGCTGATTTACCAGACCAAAGGACAGTTGCCACAATTAGTTCCGTAATTCTGACGTGTATATTTACTCATTATTTGCAATACAAATACTAAATGTGTGTTACGGCACTGTGGTATCACAGCGACGCGAAATAAGCATCCCAAGATTGTCATTGACTGTTCATGTGAAGTTTCACAATGGGTATAAAAATGAACAATCGCGGCAGCGCTAATTCTTTCAAACAGTGATGTACATCTGTTGCTTCTTTTTTTTTCTCGTACTCTTAACTTCTGTTTTAATTCAACAATGACATTAATATAGCAGGCAAATCGCCGACTGTCTGCCGAGAAAGAAAGTCCGAGAGTTACACGGGGGAGAAGCAGCTGCTACATCGGACCGACTGTTCCCAAGTGCGCTGAGCCTTTAATCTGATTGAGAGCGGAATGCTTAAAGCATAGAAACAGGAGACAAAGTGGAATTTAAAAAAAAGGCAACTATATGGAGGCGGTAAAATGCACGCCATTGTTTTCAAAATTCATATGAAAAATGGCAAGATGAATGCTAAAACGATTTCATTCTGTCATCCAAATCCCCTTTTGCTTTCTCGGGCATTGTGAAAAGCAGCAGATTTTTGGGGCCGAAATTTAAATCCCTCGATTTGGCACAGAACCCAAAGCAAACTAAATGGGAAGGCGCAAGTGTTGGGAAAGGGAGAAAACACTTTTGAAGAAAGCGCAGCGGGCCTTGAGTGCCGCTACTCATCTATAGCTGGTTGTCTCAGCGTATTCGTAAGCAAATAACATTACTTTCCGCTTGGGACACTGGCCGATATTGCTGTGCCGGGACGGCAGATTTGAAACAGCCGGAGATTTGCTTCCAAAAGCCAGGAATATTTGCTCTCTAAGCGAAAGCAGAGTTCCGGTTTTCTCATTACAGTTTATACGTGCACTAGGTTTACCAAAAATTTTACATCCATAAGTAGTTTTCTGAGGCAAAATAAAGCGTTTGATAAGCGCAAGAGCCCCATTTCTGCTTTCTTCGAATAGATATATTTTGAAGCGAAAACGATGATGGCAGTGGCCTGCTATGAAACACTCATCGACGAGAAGCAGCAGTCGAGCTTGCGCACATCAAGAAGCTTTTTCCAGCAAAGTTAAAGCATTCATAATGAGGCTTGCAAGTGTTGGTGCTAGGAAACAGGATGAGGCTTTATCTATGATGTGTTCGAAACGCTATGTTCCCGTTCCAGCTGTTTAGCATCGTCTATATAGAAACCGGGCGTTGTTTATTTGGAACTAGTCAGGCAAACATCTATATTAGGATGAAACACCATTGAGGAAGCATTTTACGAAGTTCTTTGCATTGTTACTATATTGCCGGAATGAAGCTTTCCTCTCCATATATAAGCGAAATGCTGACACCATTAAGAAAAAACAACCTCCCACAAAAGGAATTCGTTCCCTCACAAACCTGAGTCCAGGAAATCGGCTTCTGTGGAGATTGGGAGGAAATGCAAGCTGTCTGGCGTGATGAAGTCTACGCTGCGTTGTGTATTTTCCTGTTATTTCAAGTAACTTACAAGAAAATGTGGCTAAACGTGCCTTGATAAAACATGTCGAAAAGCGTTTTATGTAAGCATGCCCAGAAGCATAATATAACTAGTGCTTACGCTAGCTTACTGCAGAATATTGAAGCAGCCCCGAGATTTTTATATTTTTTCGGTTTTCAAGGGCTAACTCTGAGAGTTGCTATAGTAGCCTAGGTCCGCAGGCACCTGGGTTATTGGTGCGCTTTGACTGCTACTGGCAAAACGTGTCTAGCTTTTCTCTCTTGCCAGCATGAATATTATTACTGGTACGTATATTTTGGTATCGTGGTCTAGAAAATTGTTACCATGGAAACTAACGTTCTTTTATTTATAATATTGTCACAAGCTGTCATGAACCACGCCTGCCGCGCAGACAACCAGATGAAAGAAAGAAGAGAACGACGTTAGGCAAGCTGCCGCGAGACCGCTCTTCAACAACCGCGCCTATCAACCAGATTCAGCTGGTTCTGCATTAAACACCACGTGTGTAACAATATTACGATGGTTTGTAGAGCACATGAGAGAGAGTCACTTTTTTGCCAGAAGAAGGATGATATATAAAGACATTGCCCATGCTTGGGCATGCTGGTGTAAAATTATTTTTGAACAGCGCAAAGGACTGCTGTACACGTGTTTCCTATTTATCTTCAAGAAAACGCTTTCTTGAAGTTAAATAGGAAACACGAGCACAGCTGTGCATGAGTCACTGTAGCCCTGCAGGTGGTGTCATCTTCATTTGAGATTGGTTGCCACCGTATTTAAACAGTGGAAATGCAAAAAAAAATTTTAACACTCTTATCTTGCTAATTACACGACTTCACTTAAAACAATTTGTGTGATTTATTCTCTGGTATTATATTATGGTTTCTTCCTTTCCCTAGTGAATTGTGAAGTAAATAATTTTTTTTTTATCTCGGTTGCACTTGCGGTAGTAGGTTGTAAACAGATACGGTTTATAGATGTATTCTACGTATTTTCTATGTACTGCCCCCCCCCCCCTTACTCTATGCCTCACTTCGAGGCACGTGAGGTATTTTTAAATAAATAAATAAATAAATAAATAAATAAATACTACCAATTGTAAGTTCAACGCTGTGTACGTGCACCCGTCGCTGTCGCTGTCTTTTGCGCTCTTCAATAAGAATGGTGTATAAGGGGAGATGGACGATGTCTGCTCAGTCCTTTGTGTTCCAGTTTCGTTTTATATCTTGCGAACTGTCTTGCGAACTCACCCGACTCTTGGCCAGTCCTGCGTAGTCTATAATCGCCAATTGTGTGCGCGTGTTTTTGTGTGTGCGCGTGTGTGTTTGTCGTGCATCGGTACCACAGCAGTGTGCAGTGCCGCGGTGCGTCACCCCACCGGCACGCCAGAGCCTCGTTCTTATTGAGCCCATCAGGAGTGCGTGAGTTCTCCTTCACTTGCGCGGTATGAGCAGTTCCGTATGTCAACAGTTGACAAGTGCTGATTCCTTAGGTCAATGTACCGTTTTCATCTATTCTTGTCTTATTTTCTCGATTTGTGCTTCAGTGTGCGGTATTTGATTTATGATATTGCCTTCTGCGCAAAAAACTCAACAATTAGTAGCCAGTAATGCAGCTTTTCTTCTTTTTGTCCTGCAATCGCGCAGTTTGTTGTTTTCGTGATTACTGCTATGCAGCAATCTCATTTTAACTGCATACTACATAAACCCAAATCTCGGTCTAGAGAGGCCCACAACTCGCGTTAATTGGCAACTCGATGAAGTTGATCTTCTGCCATCATGCTAGCAATGTAACATACCTACATAGGCGTGTTGTGACGTTTGCTGATCAGTAAGAAAAAGGAAACTTAGACCCACTGTGACGTTCAGTAATATCTGCCTTCGCATCGTTGTTTGCTCGCCGCGATATATCTTGCCAAGGGAAACCCTGCGCGCGTGTCTGTCATAATGTTTCCCACAGCGAGAACACGCGCCCGCTGGTTGTTTATGACTCCGGTCACGCTACCGGATTCCATGTCATCCGGTGAAATGCGGGGAAGACACGCCTTATAATTTTTTTTCATGTGCCTGCATTATGGGAGATTTCCGCATTAATATACACGGGGGGAGGGGGGGCGCATACGCTAGTCTGGTCTTACTACCCACGTATTTTTGTTGTTAGATGAGACTTCAGTTGTTGACAACTACAGTAGTAGGGATTTCTCTAGCACTATACTGTACATTATTATACACTATAATATACCAAAGGAATGAAGGGCACTACATATATTTAGCACAGGAATTTGCTAAAAACTCAGATATTTTGATAATGGCGTGGCTGGGCTCATGCGTTCGGATAAATATTGATGTACAGGTCTTACAGGTTCGAAATCCAATCCTAATTTCATTAATTTTTCAGAGAAAAAGTGATAATATCGTGACTCCATCTTCTTTAACAAGGTTTGCCGCTCTCCTTTGTCATGCTTCATGTCACAACGTATGACCCATGCCAACCATGCTAAAAACTTATCCCTTTTCGTCCCACGCTGCAACGTAGGTGAACTTGTTCTTTGTGCCAAAGCGAACGAGTGGAACAATATACACGTTAATTCTCTGAACCACTATGGTCCTGATGAGTCCAATAAATATATAGAACAAATCATCAATGGTTCGTCAAAGGCTGCCCCTTAGAATATCCGATACTAAAAGGTATTGGTAGTATAATAAATAACAAAAGGGATTGCAATAATTTCTTTTACTTTCGGATTCAAATCCCCCTTAGGACGCTTAGGTTTATCTTTATGAAGCTTATTTGCAATCGCGTACACTTCGTAGTCTCAAGTAAAATTTTCTCTAGCCTGCTAGAGATACCCAAATTACAAACGAATGTACTTTACTGGATCTAAAATATAATCTCTCACTCTGTGCCTTACTTACTGAGCGTAATATATACGAATTTAGGGTTACGAGTGCTTCAAACTGCATGATTTAAATGCACGTTGTTTTAGCGAACACTTTCAAAAATATATTTAAGTTTCCAGCGGCAGATAGCGCAATTCTAGTAAATGATCTGATCTACTCAAAGAGGCGGACATCAGATGGAGAAAATTTGAAATGTCTTTTCCACAAATGAACAAAAATTGCATAATTAAGTTATCAGCTAATAACCATACGCATATATTGCAATTTGCAAACTATAGCGGGTGAGACTGCAAGGCAAATCCACTTAAACAGAATGGCGCTGCTGACACCATTTACGAGAAATTGGCCATCAAAGTTGCGGTAAAACTCATTTGTCGTTCCACTTACCTTTTTACCAAAAGGTCGCTTTATGTATTGAAGCGCGAAAGCGTCTGAGAACGCCAGTGCACTTCTGTGCAAAGTTCGAAAATTCGTTCCAAGTGAATCTGCCTTGCGAATTCCCCGGCTATAATTTTGAACCTGCAATATGTGTCATAGGGCAATTAGTTCAAAACCTAATAGTCAAATTTTGGTAATTTGTCCATTATGCATTTCAATTTGTTGTGCAGGCTATGTCCGCCTGCTCGAGTAGACCAGCTCATGGAATAGAATTGTGCCATCTGATACAGGCAATTGTAAAATTTTCTTTAACGTATTCACTGGAACACCCCGTATACACCATTAATATTGCTTATCTCATTGTATTAGTTGAGAACCCGCCGTGGTTGCTCAGTGGCCATGGTGTCGGACTACTGAGCACGAGGTCAAGGGATCGAATCCCGGCCACGGCGGCCGCATTTCGGTGGGGGTGAAATGCGAAAATATCCGTGCACTTAGATTTAGGTGCACGTTAAAGGAACCCCAGGTGGTCAAAATACAGAGTATACAGACGCAGCGTTGCGTCTGTGTACTTTCTTTGCCCCCTTTGGCTGCGTCGGTTCCCGCGCTGTAGCCTTCTTTCACGTTCAACCAAGAAGCCAAACTAGTTACTCTGCCGTAGTTCTCGCTCTAGCAAACAAAGTAAGCAACTTAACCTGCCTGACTCCCTGCATATTTCGCTCCCGTTCCACTAATAATTCACAAAGTACGTGTGATCAATTGACTTCGCATCACATTAGTAAGCGAAGATTCCTTTGCGGTCATTACAAACTACTCTTAAAGACATTCTCTGTCGCGTGGTACACGATAGGAGATTGCTGAACGCTATAGCTCCCCGCGGGTAAGTTTATTAATCTGCTTCATCAGTCACCACTGTTCGTTCTACCGCATAATTCATGCACGTCATCAAAGGCGGCTCAGTCATATAGTTACCTGTTTTCTTGTATCACGATGAGATGGTTTGGCCGGAGGATGGAGCCCTAGGATAACATATCTGATTTATAATGCGCTAGGTGAGGCCTTCGCTGCTTGACCGACCAGTGACCTACACTGCAATGTGCTTTTAGGCAATACATATATTGAGACGGAAGTTTTCTTGGAGCTTTCGAAGCTCTCGTTGAACCTACCTAAGCAATCTATGAGTTTCCGTAAATTTTTTAGTTAAGTACTCGTGGCGGTGAATTTTCGTAAACGAATTAGATGGGTAACACGTGATAACAAGCAGCACCATGTGACTTTCTCTTCGAAGAGTTTAGTGGGTAACTTGACGCCCACTTGTACTCTTTTGGACATTATCTACAGTAGCAAACCCCAGTGTTTGCACAGATCCAGTTTCCACAAACCTACGATTCCTGTAATGCGAAGAACTTGACTTCCTTGCTTTTGAAATGAACCTTCAACCAGACTCAGCTGCAAATCATAAATAGGGAAAACCGAATTATCTTTTTTTGTCAACGAGCAAAAATGATTCGAAAGGCGCAATATATATTTTTAGCCACAACCATGCGAACAAACAGACAATGCAGCCAGAGGAAGCATAGGTGAAGGTAATAGTTATGTTCAACCTAACCGCACGCGTGATGAGGAAGATTTGGGCTGTGCCCTCACTTGGTGGCCAGTTATATTTTTCTCCGCCTTCGTTGCCTTTACCGTAATATTTCTGCATGTTTCAATTACACACAGAAAATAACTTTCCATCTGCTTGAGGTGGCTTAATTGTCGATGTATTCGTATGGTTGTGCGATGACAACAGCAACAGTTGATCAATGTATTTGTTCCTGAGGAAGTTGATTGATCTTTATTGCGCAGTTTCTTAGCATAAATATGGACCTTACAAAACACGGACATCAAAGGTACGGAATTATAGATGCATGAGTTCATGCGAGACGGCAAGTTCATACATTTTTTATGTAAAAAAGATTCTAGCGCTGCAGAAAAAAAAAAAACGATACGCAATAGACGACGGCACTCTATACTTAAGCCCATAAGAGAAAATTTACTTTGCTTACAAACATCAAATGACTGCTGTTTCTGCTGCAGCATCTCATAATTATTAAGCTGGAAGCCTTACATGGCTCATGGGCCGAAAAAAACCAACGTCCAGAGTTATGGCACCAAAACTGTGTGCCTTCAAAAAGTGGCACCAAAGCCATGACCATTGGTGGGAGGCGAACCAACGACATTTGCTGTTCATTAAGATGAAGTTAACTGATAGTAATTAAGACACTCTAAACCAGGACTTACGGAGTTAATCAGCGTTGAATAAGGTAGGTAATTAAGGTGCTCCAACGTAGGACTTTTGGTTGTAATAAGGGCGATGGTAATTGAGGTACTCGTGCACCAAAATTAACTGGTACCAAAATTGATGTGAACAGAACCTGCGACCATTAGTGGAGCTGAACCCGCGACCTATGTCTTTCAGTTAATTAAAGCCGAGTTAATTGAGGTAGAGTTCATTAAGGCACTCGAACCCACTACCCTTGGTGGGAGAACACAAGTAATAGGAAGTAACAATACATTCGAATGGGAACATCCAGTAACTTAATGAATTTCTTGTGAGCGCGCAGGCTTTTGCCTTCATCCTCCTTAGCGTATGATCAAGTGACTGTGTGCTTTTTAGAATCATAAATAGGTTAATTGTTTGTGCAAACATGTTCAGCGGTTCAAGGAAGCTTTCGGAAAGCAAAGTCATGAAACCCTCAATGCTGCTCAGAGCACTAGGGCAAAAATCAAATTTGGCCATGTGCTGTAGACAGCGATCAAAAATCCGTAATCGACTGCGGTGAAGAATAAATGGTTCCGGATCCGTCATTAGATCAAATACCCAGCTCCTCCACAAAAACTGCTAAGCCACGAAAGAAACGAGCTTTATTTAAAAGGAATGAAGGCGAGCCTGAGACGGGGCAAAACATCCTTCTCCTCTTCCTCGTGTTCTCCACCCACACTTCCTCCACTCATGCACTACATTTACTGTAATAATATATAAGATGTAATGAATTGAACAGAAAAACATCACGACTGAATATGTGCAACTGAAACGAATATTTTTGGTATCTCATGGGCTGCCACATCTCCACCCCGTATGTGACTTTTTCCAGCACAAGAAATAGCTTTTTCGAATGCCTTAAATGTTCCACCATTGGCTAGGCATGTAATGGAAATCACATCAGCTATAGGGTATATCTCCTTATATATAGAATGCAGAAAACGGGATAGGTCTCTGCCTCTACGATATACAACCATATAATATGGAAATTCTTCGTTTTCTTTGTTAGTTTTGCGAGTGCAGATACCACGTGATATATAAAAACGCAAGTAAATAGCCAAGCACGCTCGATGCTTAGGAAACAAATGTCTTCATGTGCTTGTGACTCGAGAAACAAGATGCTTTGGAACCCATTACGGCGATAATTACAAACGCCCCTGGCTAAGTTCACTTCCACATATCTGAGATTTGGTTTACAGATCCGTTATTTGAGTTTCATAATAATACGCTTACATTTTGAATAAGATATTCTTAGTTGATGGATTTTGGTTGCTGGTCATTGCATATGCGCACCTCAAATAAGGCAATGTACGTCCCTTGGAGAAAGGACGGACGTTGTTATGGTCGTTTCATGCTGCTATTCGCCCAAAAAGGTTAAATACGGCAGATTTTGAGGACTACAGTCGGAACCCTGCCGCAACAAGGAATGATACCTGCCAGAGACATCAATTTTGAGACTGAACGAGATGTCACAACTGTCTGGAAAAATTCTCGTTTCCTCTAATAAATATGTTTATACATGAACCTCAAAGTCGATTGTGTAAGTCAGAATATGTTAAAGTGATATTACGAACTCTAAATAAAGTGCTCGTGACTAATCTTCCTTCTCACAAGATTTTCAGGTATATTGTTTTTCTCGCCACGTTTCTGGCAGAGCATGAACGCTTGGTCTTTTAGTGCCGCTTGCAGCGTTCTGCTGCTCTCAACGCCAGACTCTACGCCCTACTTGAGTAGTTACTTGCAGAGTTGAGGTAGGCGCAGGACTTGATAGCCAATAGGCGGGACCACCTAAGTGCTCGTCCTCTGTTCATCCGCACTGGGTCTTTTACCCTGTTGATCGCGCTGGTCTCTTCATAGCTCATGCCGCCACATCATCACCGAATTGTTCCCACGTTTATTACAGAATCCGCCTATTAATTGGAGCACACTCAGTTCTATTGCTTCCGTTGCCGCGGCTGTAATTCTCCGTCCCAAGCACGCACGAAGTGGCGCATATAATTGCCTTGCCTAAGGAAGAGTCGAGCAGCATAACGTGGTTCTTTCCTTTTGTCACATTAATCTGTGGCTGCCTTGGTCTCAATCCCATGTTCTGATCACGTCAGCCTTTTGTGTTAAAGCGCGGTTGGAAAAGACAGGTCCTTTTAGACCCCTGTAAACAAACTGCCGCTTCTTTCTTTTTATGCTTGTAGTTTCGCTTCTCCTCCGAAGGGAAGTAGCCGGCGCCAATAAAGGCGACAACTTTAACCGACATAATGAGAAAAAGGAAGTTTGATGGCGATTGCAATTATATGGACACTCGAAGTGCATTTCTGCCGTCGGCGTCGCCCTGAAGTTCCGTATCAAATCCAAGGGTGATAAAATAGTCGCCACGCGCCGTACTCTATGGATGAGTGAAAGCGTGCGGTGGTGAGTGAGCCGGTGATGGCGGTTTCATCTCGGTCATGCAAAGGTTGAAAACGGAGAGTAAGGGCGCCGTCTTCCGTCGCGCGCACCCCTTGGGATGCAGGGAAGGGAGGGGGGCGCGTTCTGCTCCGGCGGCGGCTGCGTAGCTGTGCGCCCCGGTGCGGGCCACTGTATTTTGAAAGCCATCTGCTTTGGGCCCAGAGTTCGCCCCGCGCTGTCTTTTTGCGGCTTAGTTTGCGTTGATGTGAGAGGCAGCACGATGGTTATGACACTCGCGGCTGCTGCGGCGCTTCCTCTTTTCAGCGTTCTGACAGCGAGTTTTCGCGGTCATCGAGTGAGGTGTGTTCATGTTTGTTTAAGTTAGTACGCTTATCTTTAGAGGATTATGCGGCCGATAAATCTACTACCTTTACATCGTATACCAGTGTGCTAATTTTATATTGAAATCGATGCTTCTTCGCCCTTTGGGCGGATCTGCGACTTTTTTTTATTATTAGATGACTCAAACAATGATGAAGGCTTGTGTCGATATGAGTGGTGATTGAGTTAGTGCCAGACAGTGCAGCGCAGTTGAAGCTTAATGGCATCACAAGGAAAAATAAAAAAAATACGGACACATACGTATCGACCAAATTTCGCTCATGTGTGAACCATTCATTTCAATCTAGGATACCCTTTATTTGAGTTTTTGAACGTAGTAGCGCGCGTGTTCAATCCAGTATTTACAGAACACTTGTTGAATTTAGTCATCACTGGTTACGCACTGGTTGTATAGTCACTATAGTGACAGAGTTACGCCTAACTTTACTGCAATAGGCCAACCTCAGCACACACTCTTCAAACGCTTTGTGCACATAGTTGTATGCGTTTATTGTGGCGAATTGGGCGTGTTGGTACATATTTACAAAGGTGGCATGCATATATTCGTGAATAATTCGCAAAGTTGTTGGAAGTTAAGCGGTCATCCTTGTTTCGTCTCCGTCCGTGTCTTTTTGTGCTGCCGCCTTTTCAAATTGTATCCGTTCTACAGCCGCGTGTATAGCGTACTTCTGCATATTACTTGTTTTCATAACAACTTAAAAAATGCTACCATCTGTTGTAAATAATATACCATTATTCACTAATCACCTCCCAAATCAACACGCTGTAAAGAGATGTTTTAGTGAACTTGACGAGCATATTTCGACCACATCAGGCCGCAACTGAATTCTGGGATTTCACGCCCCAGGCATGCGATTTTGGAGGAACTGGGGCTAACATAGACAGACTGAGGTTGTCTTACGTGCATCCAATACGCGTTACATAGCTAGTCTGCCAATCATCTTTATCGGAATGCTGTTACCACTGAAAATTGGACATCCAACATTCTTCCCTACAGTAGAACAGTATCGACTCTAATCCGCCGTGGAGCCTAACTTTATAATAATGTCTCTTATAAATAAATTGTGCGAAGCATGATATAAAAGAAAGGTACAGAAAACAAGTCGCCACAGTCCGTATCAGACCTCTGACATTCAGGATGGTAACTTGACGCTCCGATAAATGTGCAAAGGCTATCGCAAAGTTATGCCCTTATATCTATACTGCCTGGTGCGGCTTGCATGTTGCTGTGCCTCACGGCGAGAGGTATTCGGGACACCGCCATTTTAAATGAGAGCTACAAAGGGGAAATCTTATAGTTAGCGTCCGTCAAAACGTATAGATAGTATGTGCCCTTCTGTCATATAAGCTTGTATTCTTTTACCGAGAACAAGTTGTTATTTTTTGCTTTTCTGTATTTTGTTGCCCTCGTGGAGTCAATTTAAACACCCTATATTATGTTGCAAATCCGGAAAGCAAACAGGACCGAAATCATCAGCTTTCAGTGAACGTTATTTCACTATATTATATGCGTCATTATTATGCATGGCAGCGGCACTGACCTACATTACATGCTAAGCTGGATCAAGCAATAAAATTTTCCAATGACCGGAGCATTGTTACTGTGAGCTTAGTTTTCGCATACACAAAAACACCATCACTAAAAAAAGCTTAGTGTAGTTTTTACTCCTTATGTTCTTCTGCCTTCATAGGATTCGGACGTCTGCTCAGGAATATTTATTCAGTGCGTAAATCAATATTGTTATGCATTATAAGGTACGAAATATTTAGCATAGTAAGTTTTGAAAGCCGTTCAGTGCCAAGACATTTATGACAAGAACAAAAAGAAGTAGAAACGTGCGAGGAATGAAGCTCTTGGCGGATTTGCTATGAGCAGTGCTGCTCGCAATCATTTTGGCGCAATACATGCCGAGTATACTCGGCATGTTTTGTCGACGCAGCCCAATATAGACAGTCGTCTAACTTCACCATTGCCCTAGTCACTCACAAGGGACAGATACTGAACGCAGTTTCCCTGAAGGACTCAACACCATCCAGAGTGGATCAGGTCGCAGTTGGTATAGCCACCTCCCAGATAACAGCAGAACACAAAACTTCACGGATTCGAGATCGGCGGTCAGGGCTTTCGCTTCAGGTTCCATCGCCGAGGAGGCTCACAAAATTCTCAAGAACAAGATAATCTTTCCGCAAACCATCACGTGCTTTCCGGCACACGTCCCCGATTCACTTCTCGACTCCTTGCCCATTCTTAATGCCATCGCTCACTCGCAAGCAAGTGCACAACCCAGCGCGCGGTAGCGGGGGCAGGCTCAGAGTCCGGGGTTTCTCGAGTTTTAAGACACTCTCACTACTTTGAACGAAATCACTAAGCACTATGGTATTGTCTTTGGTACCCTTGAGGAGGGCGAGGGCTCTTGCCCTGCATCTGCTTACGTTGTGTTGAGGATGAAGATTACGGGGAAACGGTGCGACTCGCATATTGTTCCTTTGATCTTCTCTGATTTGATACTTCTTTTTTTTTGATGAGACTAGGGTTGATGGCAATAACCCCCAGAATCTTTACAGCCAATATACAGGATAGGTGAGCCAGTTGGGCAGATTCCTGGGCTTCGAATCTGTTCCAATATGCTGTGCACTCCTATTTGCATAATGAGGTCCATGCTTGCCCGTAACGGACTGCCTAGTGTTCTTTTGAAACTCTTTCTGATGAGCGTATCAATTTTGTTCTTCTGGGAGATATACTAATTGTGCATGGCTAACACAAACTATATGACTCATGAGGAAGGCGTGGAATAACTTGAGGAGTTTGTCTTCCTGAAGGCCTCCACACCTTTTCGAGACTCTGTTGATGATCCTGATCATGTTCTCACTCTCGGCTGTTAGATTGTTGAATGTCGTATTGTTACTGCATTTGCATTTGATGAACGTACCCAGGACCCGAATGGTGCTCACTCTGGGAATGGTAAAGCCGCTTTTAGTGCAGAGTTTGGTGTCTATTTCAGGCAGCGGTTTCCAGCCTCTAGGTTTGGGACCTCACCTGACTGGCCTGTGGAGGCGCTCGGATTTGCTCCGGGAGTGTCTAAGCCTTGCATTTTAGTGGTAGATCTCTCTTTGATCTACAGCCTCCTGTAAGCTTAATTCGACATCTCCTTCGCTTCCTCCGGTGCACAAGGTTGTGATTTCGTCAGCGTAGAGCGTATGATCGATCCCTTTTATGTTGCAGAGCCTTTGCGGTAGTTTTTTCATGGCAATTTTAAAAAGCAGTAGTGAAACTACCGCTCCTTGTGGCATGCCTCTGAGGCCCAAACGGAAATTGTCGGCGTTGAGGTCGCCGACTTTCAGCATGGTCTTGTGATCCCCGAAGAAAAATGTTATGTATCTGTGGAAGGCCTCTCCCAAATTGAGCTCCGAGATGGAGTTCAGAATGTAATGGAAGACATTGTCAAAGGACTTCTCCAGGTCTACGTCTCTTATATATATTGTGGTGTTGTCAATGATTTGACACTTGATCAGTTTCATCACGTCCTGCGCTGTCAGGGCCGGACAAACGCCATTGGTTTTGTATGGAAACAATCATTGTTTCTCGATGTGCTTGTAGATGCGATTGAGTATGACATGTTCTGCCACCTTCCCCACGAAGGACGTGTGTGAAATGGATGTGAGGTTTGCGAGACTCGGGGGTCTTCGAGTCTTTGAAAGGAGGATGACCGAGGCCATTTTTCAGGACTCCGGGACTATCCCTCGTTCCCACATTCTATTGATCTTCTCTGTTAACCGCTCTATGGAGCCGTCGTCCAGGTTTGTGAGGGCTTGGTTGGGGATGCCATCAGGACCAGGGGTCTACCTGCCATTTATATTCTAGAGGGCTTCTCTTACTTCGCATGACTTGAAGGTGTTATCTAGCTCGGGGCAAGATGAGCCTTTGTAGGCGGATAGTCTTCGTCACTAGAGTTGCCCAGCGGCAGACACTTGCGAGCGTGTCTTTCAAGTACAGTATTTACTGTCTCGGATTCTGGTGTCTCCTGTTGAACCTTCACTATCACTTGTCTATGCTTTGACTTGGTATTGGTGTCATCGAGCGGATGTTTGAGTAGGTTCCATTTAGCTCCAACTCTCATCTGGCCATCCACTGAATCGCAGCCCTCATTCCACTGTTGTCTGCTCAGGGTTTGGCAGTGCTCTCCCATAGTTTTGTTGAGCTGCGCGTTTTTCGTAGCCTTCGGTTAAGTTCCTGCCTTTTGCATATGTTTACCTGTGATGTTTTAGCTTCTAGAAGATAAGTGATGCGACTATCCATCCTGCCCACCTCCAGTTCAGTCTGCACTTTCTTTGTAGCCCCCTGACATCTTACTTTAACCGTTCAGCCCACTGCTCTAGGCCAAGTGCTGAGTCCTGTGTTTGTGCTCGCCCTTCCCTAATCTTTCGAAAGTAATCCTTATCTCTAATAGTGAACTCTTTGAGGTCACCACTTCTTACGTTGGCGGAGGTGGCCAGGATATTGTGAGGGCTTCCTAGGTCCACGCGAAGGTTGAACCAAGAGGTGGCCTCTACATTCCGTATAAAGAAGAGAACAGGTGTAGTATCCGTAGTGCAGGAGCTGCCAAACTTGGTCGGAAAAGTCGGCTCTGTTTAAAGTGTGAGGTTATTATTGACTGTGGCTCGCCATGGGTCAACGCCCCTGTGGTTAGCTTGTGGGCAACGCCATGCTTGATGCGGAGCGTTGAAGTCTCCGGCTACCAGGAGTAGGAATGTCTTGG
This sequence comes from Dermacentor andersoni, assembly GCF_023375885.2. NCBI lineage: Eukaryota > Metazoa > Arthropoda > Arachnida > Ixodida > Ixodidae > Dermacentor > Dermacentor andersoni. The sequence goes on along the minus strand of NC_092815.1, from coordinate 165,905,655 downwards.
CCTTGTTAGTGACCATGTTGATGACTGCCACGAATCTTTGCCTGAGGTCTTTGGGGGTACTGTATATGTTAAGTATAAATACAGTGGTCTTGCACTGTCCGCTGGTGATGCATTCAATGAGCGAGTGTTCAGCCTTATTGGATTCACGATTGAGATAGTGGTCTATGAACGCACATATGTTAGTGACTAACGTGATCATGCCTCTATTCTCATCACCATACTGGGTATGGGATTTATAGCCTGGTGGGGTGACCGTATGTGTGAGCGTTTCTTGTAACATCATGCCATGTGGTTTTTCTCGGTGGGTGCGAATGAACTAGTAGATGACATTCCTTTCACGATGGAGCCCCTTACAGTTCTACTGCCAGACATTAATGCCCTATGATTTGCCGCTATGGTCGGACGTAGTAGTAAGCTTTCAACATAATATGCTACGGTGTGCAGCCGCTGCCGACCTTTCAGTGTCGGTATTAATCAGTTTGTCCAAAGACGTAATTGGAGCCGTTGCAGAAATATGGTGCTCCAGATTATTTCATCTGGCTCCTAGTGCTCCTAGTGTTCTTGGTTCTTCACTATGACAAATAACAATGCGAATATGCATTGTTGCACCAAGAGCTTGTAGAAAGAACCTGCACTAATGCACCTGCACCTGCACCAAGAGCTTGTAAAATGCAATGACAGATTCCTGTCATCTCCCCTGCGGGCCGTGTTATGCTTTCCTTGTGGGTGCTAGAGGAGCATAACTCGGTGATACGGCCGTCTCACCACAGGGCTGAGCGAAGAGCATATGCCCGTGTGACCTATCAAAATCCTGCCGCCATGACACCAGGATCCAGCAAACTAGGCATTGTACGCCCATAACGTGTGCGCCCATAACGCCCATAACGAGCTATAACGCTCATTTCGGACTGCCAGTCTGCAAAGCTGCGCAACTTTAACGGAGGCATATACGACGACTGTACCGGTCGCTCGTTGGCTGATTTTGTTAATATAAGAGTCATTCCATGATTATAAAGAGCTGTAGCGGCAACTTTCATGCGTTTTTTTTTCTGCATCCATTATTTTCCTTGCACTGCTCAGATGTGTTGAGAAGGCATTTTTAAGAGGCAATCCTGATCTGCCCGCATCTCTTAACACATTGAATATGCAGTACGAAGCTAGTGTACATAGTGTGCTTACACAATGTGTTTATTTGATTTAAAATGATGTCAATACTTAGTGGTGTTAAAGAGAGGAGTGGTTTATGAGTATTTTATACAATTTTAGAGAAAACAGCTTGAAAAGATGAATGATCTGTAGTACTGGCATCGGAGGTGCGGAAGCGGTTTCATTCAGTTGCTAAATGAATGCTAGGAAAGGTTTGTACGGCAAATTGAGACTTCAACCTTGGCGTTGTGCTCGACTCGCGGTGATACGTAAAGAAGTGGTACAACAAAGTCGTGTTTCACTTCAGGATGAGTCAAATACATTCTGTGAAAGAGAGATAACCAGGCGACTTTCCCTCTTGATGACAGGTCTGGCAGAATTAGGGAAGTTTTTGATGCCTGATATTCTTGCACTTCTGGAATAATCACACGCAGTAAAACACGTGGACCGGTTTTGAATAACTTTTTTGAGTAAATTTGTTAGCCGTGCTGTAGATGAAGCATACTGTAGTTTTGATCTTACAAGTGTTTTCTACAATTTGAGCTTTAGGCCAGAGGGGCGCTACAAAAATTGCGACGGAGAAATCCAACGGTTCGGTTTGCAGAATTACTCGCGTATTCGATGTGAGTTTGGCGTGAAAGATTATTAGTAATGTAAACATCCAAATATTTGTAAGACATGACAGAGAAAAGAGTAGAGGTGTTAATTTTATGGGAAAACGTAGAAACAGCACCATGGCGAGAGTATGTCGTTTTATATTTATTGATATTTAGTTTCATTAACTATTCATCAGTAAACTTAACTAGTTGCAAAACGTAATTAACTTTTCAGTATAATAGGCAAATATTGACAACGCTCTTTTTGGCTAATCTTGAATGCGCAGAGCAATACGGCAACAGTAGTTTGCTAGTTCTGGGTTCGAACAACAAGCAAATATTGCTCCACATAAAAGGTTATTCTGATATTGAGGCGCTGACCTCTATTATCTTATGCGCCGCTATCACTTATGTTATGCAAGTGCTCAAGACATATAGGAAGGCTCAGAGAAGAGAGTCGTATCGGAAGTGCGATTCTTGGTGTGGAAAGTAACTTTTTTTTGAGACCTGTTGCAATTGGAACTTTTAAGTTCGCACTAAGAGAGGGTTCGTTTCTTAGTGCGGAAGTAAAATGTCACCGAATCAAAGCTATAAGTAATTATGCACATGCTGCTTGTCTCTAAGCAGCTATAAATTTTATTTCTCGCGTGTCACCGCAGTGGAGTTCTAGCAAAGCAACTAGAAATCAAGAAATCCACCTATTTAAAAAAAATCCTGCAAGCCAAAATTAGTCAGGAGTCCTCTAATACGGCAGCTCTCATAGCCGCAGCGTTGTGTGTAGGCATTAACTGAATGAATGAATGAATGAATGAATGAATGAAACAATTGTTGAATCACGGCATATACAGTTGCACTTTTTTGGGTCTAGAACTTAAGTGCGCCATGTGTGCTTCTTTCATGTCTACAGCATGCATTTTAATGTTTAAGTACCGGAGCTGTTAGCACGTCTAAATCCGCGGATTTTACACCAGTTTACACGTTTTGCTGCGGCTGTGTGCGCAATTGGTCAATGGCTTTCATAGTGGCCGTTGGCATTAAAAGCACACCCAAAACCAAACAAACATCGGTAGAGCACTAAATCTACTTGGCTTGTCGGTATCTATTTAGCACCAGTAGACTTACTTCCGACATTCACACTGCTCCTGGTGCACCACACCCGCGCTATTTGGGGAATGAAGACGTCCTATGCCACTTCCACTAAGCAGACCAAGTAAACATTCTTAGCAGCACCGCATTCGCCGAATGAAGACAGCTTGAACAAGATTTTTCAGTGTACAAAGTTGCCTTCGTTGTTGCCGTCTTAATTATCGCTACAAACTTAATACTTTAGAGACTCATAATTGGTCTGCAGGCCCCTATGAAACGCTAGCTACAATCCCATCACGTGGGAGCCAGTGTACATTATTTGCACTGAGGCATCTCACCACTCTGCCCGGTGTCACCGAGTGCCATGTCGAGCGTGCAAGCAGCGCTTGTCATATTTGAAGTAGTAACTTAGCGCGAATAAAAACACGGGGACAAGAAAGACGGACAAGAACAAGCGCTACTCACAGCTGTTTAATGGAAGGAAGGATAGTACATATATATATTCTCTTATCTGAAGTACTAACTCAATGCGTCTGTCTTGTCCTGTGTTTCTTGTCAGTCTTTCTTGTTCCCGTGTTTTTATTCGCACTAAGTTACTACTTCAAATATGGACGACCAGCTAGCCCAACAATGAACTCTTCTAGCGCTTGTCATTGAGCGACAGCTCTCGTCTGTGGTTCGTCTATGGAAGGACATCAAACATGCACATATGTTAACGCTGCAATAGGATACAGTTTGACAGGCGAAAAAACTTTTCTGCCGACTATTTCTTGACCTTTATGCTTGTATTTCTGGCATTTACGACCGTTATTTTTAGTCCCCTCTGGAAATATAAACGACCCCCACTGAATTTTTTTCATAGGAAGCGGCATGAAGTCAAGAAAATGCAACATAAAGACGTTCTTGCAACATCAGTTGGGAACGTTTGTCACCTTTCAAATAAAGAAGTTTGGGCCGTCATGGTAACCAGAGAGTGCGAGATGGAGAAAAGCGATAATGGCTGAAATGAAAGAGAAAAGGTGACGCTAGAAAGAATTGCATTCGAAAAGCCGTGCCGAGAATGCAAAGCCAGACGAATCTAGGTAAAATTAATGACGTGGATTTCCTGTGGTCGCTAGGCTTCCGCTCGCTGAGTTTTCCTATCCGTTGACCTCTTCCGTATAAACTACTCCTTTTAGGTTTGCGGCGTGTTTTTTGTAACCCGAGGTTTTTACGCAATATTTTACTACGCTCGCCTCCTATGACTATATTTTACCACTTCTTTGCGCCGCTGTCGTCGCGATGGTGCCCAAGTTACAACTACTATGTCCTCGCAGAAGGACATGGAGATGCGCGTGCACTACGGCATGGTGTTGCTGTGGCGTTTTCTGCATAGAAAAGAGTTTATGCGAATTTTTTGTCGCACAAATCCCTATTGAAGAGCCAAGAAGTGTAATTACATTTACTCGTAGAATCATTCAGCTTATTTCCCTTTATTGTTTTACATGGTCGAGCTTATTAAGTGTTTATTGAAAAAGAAAACATTTATGGCGCTACTTATGATAAGAATCATGCCCAATGTTCAGATGACATATCTGTTAAAAGGCAGCTGCAGCATCCCCTGTGCAAGATCTTATGCTTTAAGTACAGGTCAATGCATCAAAGACCTTGCAAAAACTGATGTTCTTTATATTGAAACTGAAAAAATCGCCGCCATTATAGCCCGGCGGAAGTGACGTACAGTGAATAATGTGGAGAACCAGCGCCCGTGCCGTCTGCTTTGCTTGCTCATATTCCGCTCCTGTGTATCAGCGAACAGGTCCCGCACGTCTACTAGACACAGCGCTAGTACACTTTGTTAGCTGCTTCGTGCGCTGTGACAAAGCCTTTGCGCGCCCACGTTGTTCCTTTAATGCGATGTATTCTCAGAGTACAGCCACTTTTCTATGTATATATAGTTATCTACGATCAACACCAGGGCCTCGATGTGTTCTGCCTCCGCTCGAGGAGCGCATCAGGATGGCTGGCCATGCTAAAGATGCGGCATCATTACCACCATCATCATCATCATCATCATCATCATGTTTACGTCCACTGCAGGGCAAAGGCATCTCCCATACTTCTGCAACCACCCCGGTCATGTACTAATTGTGGTCATGCTGTCCCTGAAAACTTCTTAATCTCATCAGCCCACCTAACTTTCTGCCACCCCCTGCTACGCTTCCCTTCCCTTGGAATCCAGTCCGTAAAGATGCGGTATAGTCAGGCGTAATGCTGATGCGATCAACGCTTGGCGCAGTTAAGCTACATCGGCGAAAATTGGACGCTCCACAGTCTAGTCTGGCTGGCATAGAGCAATATAGTAAACGACAAGAGTGCACACTCGGGCCGTTTCGCGGCCGAGCTAAGGAGCTGCGCGGATTCAGCTAGGTGGCAGAGCATATCAAGAAAAGTGTGGCTGCGGCTGCGGCTACCAGTTTGATAGGCGGCACGACCCAGCACGTGCGAAGCCTAGTCGGCCTAGTCAGGCCCCGTCGCCGGGCCCTTTCTGTAAAATGCACCAGAGCATCGTTGTTGGGTTCTTCTACCAGCGTCTGGCGTTACTGCTTCGTTACCGTTTCATGGTAAGGCCACAGGAAGTTCTTTCGCACGTAGTCAACGACTTATTATCTTTGTATTTCGTTATGTCACTGTTAGCCGCATTAACGAGTGACGGCTGCCTTGAAGCCATAACCAGCTGCTGCCCGATTTCTGGCTGACTTTCATTTCCCATTTTTTTTTTATCTGCGCAGCAATGAGTGACGATGCTAGCGATAACAGCGACGCGGCAGCATCCGAGCTGCGAGGCACGTTCGATGCAATGACGAAGTTAGAAAAGAAAACAGTTCGTTAAGAATGCGGCCTATGAGCACATGCCGTTCTGTGCAGAGAGGTCTAGGTTACGCGCAGCGACTCCTGAAAAGGTATAGAGCTCAATTATTGCAAAAAAACTTAGCTATTTCTAAAGTGGTACACGTGCAATATTTGCAGTAAGGCAATAATGCAGGCTCTCTCAACCTATGTAGTAGTATATGTGCGTTCGAGCGCTGTTAGCTGTTTTGTATGGGGCTAATGATACGTGTTTTCGTGTTTTGATTGTGCATGGAGTCCTTACCATTGAAAGTTTGTTATTTCATAGAATTTATAACAGTGCTTCCTTGACCTTAGATAAAAAAAAAAAGTCATTACACGAAGGAACGCAGCATCTCAATTCTAGAGCTTTGAAGGATGATGAAGGATGATGAAAAGGAAGGAAGCAAAGTTAGGGAGGTCAACCAGACGCACGTCCGGTTTTCGCTACCCTGCACAGGGGAAGGGGTTTAGCGGGAAAAATAAAGGAGGGGGAGGGAAGAAGGCACGATCGGTGTGAGTACAAGCGGATGTCCATAACTTCACGCCTATGATTGGTCACTCAGGCCAGTCACTTTCATAAAACATAGCGGTGCCCGCGTCACTTTGTAAGCCTGAGACGCATTGGGCCATAGTCTGAGGACCTTAGTCTCCGAACATGGTCTGTTATCTAATCGGTTTAACACCCTCTGATAAACGTCACATTAGCTGTCATAGAGATCAGAAAAAACACAACACGTGCTCAATCCTCTCTTCACAGTTGCACGAGTCTCGGATCGGTGTGGCGGACATTCCGATAGGAAATGAGTAAGCTTTCGTAAAAGACCCACCCCCGCCTAACCAGAGGCGGCATAGTTCGATGAAATCTGCAGCTTCAATGTAGGATCTAACCAGTGGTAAAGCTTTGAAGGCTCCCGTATTGCTTACCTTCTGCCTGTCATTCTACGTGTTGCAGGAATCTCCACTCTTTCCTCATAAAACACTCTACAGCCACAGGAGATCATGCATATTCAAAGACAAATTTCCACGTACCAGAAGACGATTGCAAGGCTTCGAAGACAGCAGGTGAAGACCCCCAACACAAAGTGCTTAATTTCAGCTGCTTAATGACGGACACACTGGCCTACACATTCAAGATGAGGATGTTGCTGCGTGCGCAAATCATTTTGCCGCCATTTTATTTTGGCACGCAACCATTCACATAATTTTGCTACCTTAATTAACCCACCTTCGCAGAAGAAGTAGGAAAAAGCCTCATATTTTTTCCTTCCTAAAGGATCCCATTTTAAGCAAACAAATTGCTGGCGTGTCAGTGCAGTGTGTTTTTTCATTATCTGGCTAGTTGCAACACGTCGTGTATGTGTTTTGCTTGTGTAAAGTTATTGTCATCACGCGAATAATTTGCGAATATTCTACATTATGTGGGTGTCACCCGACCACTTTCGATCGCGATCAAGCCCAATCCGGATTGAAATTCTCGACTGCGATTGGCTCCATGGCGCAGCTTGCGCAAGAGAACCAATAGAGACCGAGAAATTCAAATCGGATCGGCCTTGAGCGCAAATAACAGTGCGTCGTGCGAAACCCGTATTACTTGCATTTCGCATTTTCTTCCCGTTTTCACTGCATCTGCCTCATACAATCGGGCCGCAATAAATTGCTGTCAGCTATTTTCGTGTTCTTCGTGGTGCAGCAAGTTGATTTACATTTAAGGAACATGGAAAATTAATTTACGATACTCTATTTAGCGTTACTTACTAGACGTACAATATCACAAGAGCATAAAGCAGCTTTCCTCTTCCTTGCTCTGCTGTGCAAGCGCAATGTTTGATTCAGAGATCTATCCTAGATAATGAAAGCTTAAAAAAGAATCCTGCGGGTAACTGCAAAGCTCGCTTATTGCAAGCGCACGTCCAATTTGTTCCAAGAGATACAACGTGTTAAAGTTTAGTGGTGTGTATCAGTAGAGGGTAACGCGTGCGTATTCCTTAAGTCTTAGGGAAAGGAACTTCTTTCTAAATTCACTATTTCAGTAAACAAGAAGTGCTTCCGCCTATGAGACACGGAGGACCGAATCTTGAAAAGCTCCGGTTTGCCTTTCCACGCATGGAAGGGCAAATGGTTACCTGCCATTGTGAACCATAATTTGCCTTGCTTAATTATTGAATTTTGTATCTGGGGCATAGGCAAATTACTATTTAAGCAATCTGATTAGGCTGCAATATTATTAAGTAATTTATTTACTTATATCTTTACTATTTGTTCTGAGTGCAATGTCGAAGCACTTTTACAGGATATCTTGTATTTCTTTCTTTGCCTTAAAGTGTTACAGCATTTCTAAACTTGTAATCTTATGTTGTTATTGCCATTGCTTAGTTCTTGTTGACAAATTTCAGTGGAAGCTTTATAGATTTGTGTATTTATAAATGTACAGATGTGAGAGCGGTGTTTATCGTATGTGTTGACATGCTGCACCATATGTATGCGTTATTGTCTATTCTCTTTATTTAATATTAGTTTTTTGTTGTGTATTTTGCTGTGCTGTCTCACTGTGATATGTTGTCAGGGAGTTGAGGGTTCTCAAGCCCTCTCGAAGCGGCTTTTCCTCAACCTTCTTCATTGTTCAACGGAAAATAAAGCTTCATTCATTTGTTACAATCATAATGAAATAAAGTATTACAACTGGACGTGTTGAACAACTAAAAAAAAACGCCAAGTGCAAACTTAGCCTTCACGAAAAAGAACAGAAATGCTGCGTCTATATTAGTGCGAGCAGAGCCTTTCAATTTGCCAATTAACGCACATTGCCATCTCATTCATTGAAAATCTATGAATCCAATCGAATATTTTCATGCCTTTCTAAGTGATCACTTCATTGAGAGTACTTCTTACACATTAGTTATAACTGAACATGTAGAGAAGCGGCACATTTTACCCATTCGTTTCCTTGTTTTTATCAGTTTCCTTCTTTAATTAAGATCTCTGACAATTTGGTACTAAACTTTTGAATTTCAAATTGTCCTTGCTTGCACTGTGCAACTGATGACTGGTGTCTTATCAACACAGAGAGCTGCGACGAATTGGTCCTTAAACACACTGCAATATAATTTGGAATGCTGCAAGCTTATGGAATTCAGTTTTTCATCATACGCATAAAACATTTGAAGCATGACAGAGCACTATTTTCAGCTTTCATCCCGTCATGCTTCTCAATGTTTTTATTAAGAGCACAAGCAGGAAACTCTATGGCGATCGTGTGCAAAGTTATTATAGGGGGACAAGTGACCTGTAGCATTATTATACAGTTACTGATGTACTGCTGGTAGAAGAAACTGAATTCGGCATACTGCATCGGTGAAGCATTCTTAAGCAGGACTTCCTTGAATACACTTTGTCAAAAGACAAGACAGTAAACAGTTGTCGAAACAATTCTTCTATGTTTTTTCATATAGGGATATAAATGCCCGGCATATAAAAGCTGTTTTCGCTGTCAGTGATGAGGATATATACTGACCAATTCAGGTCGATCTTTCAAAAACGATAACACATTTGAATGTAGATACCTCTCATCCTATTTCATCTCAGCCTATAATATAGATGCCTGTCATCGGAGCCTGTGCCTCTTATTCGGCATCAGCGTTATTAAATCATCAGAAGTACGCACAGAACATATAATAAGATATCTACAAGACAGCAACCATTAAAACAGCTATCTTTCTTGTCAATATAACTTTGAGCGGATACTTGGCGGCACTTGGCAACTAGGTCTACCATCTCATTCTACCACTGCAGCGTAGTCGATAAAAGTGTGGGCATAACTCAAGTCGGCACGGGATCAACGCTGGCACCGTTGTGCTTAACCAGCACGTTTTCAGAATGCATTGCGTTTATGCCATCCACTTGCGTTTGCTTGGCGCTCCTCTGCTCCTTAAAGCCCGACTTGCCGTGCTTCACCATTGTCGGACTTCAACTTCAGCCATGGTTCCCACACCAATGCGCTTTTCGTGGATGCAACTTCCGTCACACAGGTCCCGCCTGTACAATCAGGGCCATCGTGAACATCATGGCTAGCGGGCTTTTCGAAGTGTAATTCATTTTTACGCTGTAAAGAGTTTTGCAAATCATTCTCACATGATTCGCTATATCAATAACGTTTACTCCCAAACTGCACAATCTGTTTGACCGTCATTCTTATGACCATTGCATCTACTAAGGGTTTCCTTAAGATTTTGACAATTTGGGCCATAATGTTATATTTTGGAATATTTTGACAGTTGGAATATGAAACTGGCAACGTTTAACGCTAGAACGTTATCTAGTGAGGCGAGTCTAGCAGTGCTATAGGAAGAATTAGAGGGCAGTAAATGGGATACAATAGGGCTCAGTGAAGTTAGGAGTCCAAAAGAAGCATATACAGTGCTCAGAAGCGGGCACGTCCTGTGCTACCGGGGCTTAGCGGAGAGACGAGAACTAGGAGTCGGATTCCTGATTAATAAGAATATGGCTGGTAACATACAGGAATTCTATAGCATTAACGCGAGGGTGGCATGTCTTGTTCTGAAACTTAATAAGAGGTACAAAATGAAGGTTGTACAGGTCTACGCCCCTACATCCAGTCATGATGACCAGAAAGTCGAAAGCTTCTATGAAGACGTGGAATCGGCGATGGGTACAGTGAAAACAAAATACACTATACTGATGGGCGATTTCAATGCCAAGGTAGGCAAGAAGCAGGCTGGAGAGAAGGCAGTGGGGGAATATGGCACAGGCACTAGGACTAGGAATAGCAGGGGAGAGTTATTAGTAGAGTTTGCGGAACAGAATAATATGCGGATAATGAATACATTCTTCCGCAAGCGGGATAGTCGAAAGTGGACGAGGAGGAGCCCGAACGGCGAGACTAGAAATGAAATCGACTTCATACTCTGCGCTAACAGTGGCATCATACAAGATGTGGACGTGCTCGGTAAGGTGCGCTGCAGTGACCACAGGATGGTAAGAGCTCGAATTAGCCTAGACTTGAGGAGGGAATGGAAGAAACTGGTACATAAGAAGCCGATCAATGAGTTAGCGGTAAGAGGGAAAATAGAGGAATTCCAGATCAAGCTACAGAACAGGTATTCGGCTTTAACTCAGGAAGAGGACCTTAGTGTTGAAGCAATGAACGGCAATCTTGTGGGCATCATTAAGGAGGGTGCAATAGAAGTCGGCGGTAACTCTGTTAGACAGGATACCAGTAAGCTATCGCAGGAGACGAAAGATCTGATCAAGAAACGCCAATGTATGAAAGCCTCTAACCCTACAGCTAGAATAGAGCTGGCAGAACTTTCGAAGTTAATCAACAAGCGTAAGACAGCTGACATAAGGAAGTATAATATGGATAGAATTGAACAAGCCCTCAGGAACGGAGGGAGCCTAAAAGCAGAGAAGAAGAAACTAGGAATTGGCAAGAATCAGATGTATGCGTTAAGAGGCAAAGCCAGCAATATCATTACTAATATGGATGAGATAGTTCAAGTGGCTGAGGAGTTCTATAGAGATTTATACAGTACGAATGGAACCCACGATGATAATGGAAGAGAGAATAGTCTAGAGGAATTCGAAATCCCACAAGTAACGCCTGAAGAACTAAGGAAAGCCTTGGGAGCTATGCAAAGGGGGAAGGCAGCTGGGGAGGATCAGGTAACAGCAGATTTGTTGAAGGACGGTGGGCAGATTGTTCTAGAAAAACTGGCCACCCTGTATACACAATGCCTCATGACCTCGAGCACACCGGAATCTTGGAAGAACGCTAACATAATCCTAATCCATAAGAAAGGGGACGCCAATGACTTGAAAAATTATAGACCGATCAGCTTACTGTCCTTTGCCTACAAAGTATTTACAAAGGTAATTGCAAATAGAATCGGGAACACCTTAGACTTCCGTCAACCAAAGGACCAGGCAGGATTCGGTAAAGGCTACTCAAGAATAGATCATATTCACACTATCAATCAGGTGATACAGGAATGTGCGGAATATAACCAACCATTATATATAGCTTTCATTGATTATGAGAAAGCGTTTGATTCAGTCGAAACCTCGGCAGTCATGGAGGCATTGCGGAATCAGGGTGTAGACGAGCCGTACGTAAAAATACTGAAAGATATCTATAGCGGCTCCACAGCCACTGTAGTCCTCCATAAAGAAAGCAACAAAATCCCTATAAAGAAAGGCGTCAGGCAGGGAGATACGATCTCTCCAATGCTATTCACAGCATGCTTACAGGAGGTATTCAGAAACCTGGATTGGGAACAATTGGGGATAAGAGTAAATGGAGAATACCTTAGTAACTTGCGCTTCGCTGATGATATTGCCTTGCTTAATAACTCAGGGGACCAACTGCAATGCGTGCTCACTGACCTGGAGAGGCAGAGCAGAAGGGTGGGACTAAAAATTAATCCGCAGAAAACTAAAGTAATGTTTAACAGTCTTGGAAGGGAACAGCAGTTTACGATAGGTAGCGAGGCACTGGAAGTGGTAAGGGAATACATCTACTTAGGACAGGTAGTGACTGCTGATCCGGATCATGAGAGTGAAATAATCCGAAGAATAAGAATCGGCTGGGGTGCGTTTGGCAGGCATTCGCAGATCATGAACAGCAGGTTGCCATTATCCCTCAAGAGAAAATATATAACAGCTTTGTGTTACCAGTACTCACGTACGGGGCAGAAACCTGGAGGCTTACGAAAAGGGTTCTACTTAAATTGAGGACGACGCAACGAGCTATGGAAAGAAGAAGGATAGGTGTAACATTAAGGGATAAGAAAAGAGCAGATTGGATTAGGGAACAAACGCGCGTTAATGACATCTTAGTTGAAATCAAGAAAAAGAAATGGGCATGGGCAGGACAGGTAATGAGGAGGGAAGATAACCGATGGTCATTAAGGGTTACTCACTGGATTCCGAGGGAAGGGAAGCGTAGCAGGGGGCGACAGAAAGTTAGGTGGACAGATGAGATTAGGAAGTTTGGAGGGTCAACATGGCCACAATTAGTACATGACCGGGGCAGTTGGAAAATTATGGGAGAGGCCTTTGCCCTGCAGTGGGCGTAACCAGGCTGATGATGATGATGATGATGTTGTATTTTATGAACTAAGCAAATTAAATCTTAATGTTAACCTTCTAATGTGCATTGAGCCATTTCTCGGGAATCGTTCGCAGGTCGTAACCGCTAATAGTCCTAACTCACCTCATAGGGACGTGCACACCGGAGTGCCACAAAGCTTCGTCCTGCTATCTCTATTATTCCTTAGATATTATAATGACTTACCTTCAGCAATAATGTCTGACACGTGTTATTTGCACATGTTCGCTTGTTATTTCTCTGCAGAATAAACGATCGTGTCATGGCCCCGCTTCAGGTAGACATTAATTGCGTCCAATCGACATATACAAGTCTTGTGAACCTGTGCGAACCTATCTTCGCCTGCTAACCAGACACCCACACCATCCACTGTCAACACTCCCAAGCACTAACCTTGACTGCGGTTTTTCTAAAGCTATTGCATGTCACGCGAGTATTATACCTGCAAGATTCCAGGCCACCGATTTCCCCGCAACACCTCCATGGACATTGCCAAGACCACTAGTGAGGCTTCAGATACCCGGAATCATGAAGAAATTTTACGTTTCCTCTATTGGCTTGAAACAGCTCACCCTGTCCCATATATTTACATTATATAGTGGGTCTGTACAAGTATATACCGATGGTTCGGTCACGCCATCTGCCACAACGGCCGTATTTGTCATCCCACAGCTTGGAATTACTCAACGATCTAGATTAGATCACAAATCGACATCTACGGCAGCGGAACTTGTGAGAATACGGGAGGGTGTCCGTTTTATGAGAACGCAGACACCTCATAAATGGACGATATTGTGCGATGCCAAATCAGCGCTACAGGCGCTAAAATGTTTTTTAAAGTACGGACCATACTACCTGCTCGTGCTGGAAATCGTCGAACTTCATCACAGTGCCGTGTTAAGTGGCCACGTGATCACCTTTCAATGGGTGCCAAGTCATTGTGGTGTTTTTGCCAATGAACTCGCTGACAGTGAGGAAAGATCGGCGTCCTCTTCCTCTGATGAAGTACGGATTGCCTACTCGCGACCTGACACCAACTCTATGATTAAGGCACTCATGCAGGACCTTACAAAAGCTTACAGAGCCCACTATGACAACATTCACAGACGTCTGCACATGATTGACCCCGACGGTAAATTCTGTTTGCCCCCGAAGCTTACAGGGAGCAAAACATCACTGCTACACAGGATTCGCCTCGGCGTTGCTTTCACCCGTCGCTACGCGCACCTCATCGGCCAATCGAACAGCCCTGATTGTGATCACTGCCAGACGCCTGAAACACTGCAACACCTACTGTGCGACTGCCCAGCATATATGCTGGAGCGAAGGACGTTAGAAAGTGTCTTAGCCAGCGTTGGCAGGCAACCACTGTCGGAGGAAGCTATCCTCGGCCCATGGCCTGACACTGCAATTTCAATACGTGCAACAAAAGTATTGTTGAAGTTTCTGCAGGACACCAAGCTCGACGAGCGGCTCTAGCAAGACAACTGTCTCATGTACATAAGCACTCACCACTTCTCTTATTATCATCATCCATCCCAGTACTTTCACTCCCCTTCCCTCTTCCCCAGTGCAGAGTAGCAGACTAGAGCGCACTAGCTGAGGTCGACCTCTCTGTCTTTCCTATCAATAACCCCAATTCAATTCAATAATAGCGTCCCCAATCGGTGCCGATTTCGGCGAATCTAACTTAACATAAGGAAGTCTACAGTTATGACAGTATTCCTATCATACTATACCCTGCGTGTGTACTATATGAATAACGTCGATTTAGAAAGGAGACGTTCATATAAGTACTTGGGTTTCCATATAACGTCGAAATTAACCTGTAATCATCTGTGCAATAAATTATAAACAAATTCAGCCACTTGCTGTAATACTTCCGCAGTAACATTTCTTGCTCTCCAAATCCATTAAACTTACTTGTTTACAACCGTTTTACAACCGAAATTAAAATATCCCCATGCCTTATGGGACTACTTTCAAGAAATCCTAATACATTACAGGGACTAACCTAAATTAACTCAAATCGTCTTATTCTATGAAACTACAATCGTGCTGCAAGAATGTCTTCAATTAAATAAAATTTCGATCTTGAGTCACAGGCAACTCCTCCAAGTATTTCTCGCCCAGAATTTTTTTTCAGAAGCCATATCACCTTCATGCTCTAGTTCGAATTTTATGTCGCGACCATATTACTTATCTCACCCCACCGGTCATGAGCATGACGTCACAACTTTTGTTAACACGAACTTGTGCCGCTGTCCGCACTGGTTCTTGTCGTGGCAGCGCTGTAGTTTAGACTGGCCGGATCAAATTTTGTAACATTGGTAGTGACACTGGGCTGCGTGGAGATGAGAAAGTGGCACAATGCTTAAGCATACTTAGACAACTCCCAGAGGAGTTTCTGTGAAACGTTTCCGTTTACGGCACATTGCACATAGAACTAATACGTCTTTTAACGGTAAGGGATGCTTAACACGGGAAGAGACGTAATTCTTATTGAAGATGATAACCACCCTATAACTTTTGGAACCTAAGCAGCAATGTTGTTGTTGGTCTTGTCGTCATCTTTGTAGTTCTTGTTGTTTGTGGTGGTCTATATTAAAGGACATTGCAGGAATATATATGCTTCGGAACAGCGAAGAAGTTCAAGATGTTGCTGTTTAAATGATAAAACACCCGATGGCAGGCAATGACAGGTTACCTTAATTGAATTGGCTGTCCTAAATCATATATCCAGTTTAAAAACTATATGTGTTACACAACAGCAAGACAAGACATTGTACAGGCGACTTGCTGGTGGGTGTTTGACCCCTTCGGAAACTGAGGAGACCGCCGCTCAAAGCAATGCGGTGCTTTTCTATGGAAACTGGGCTCTCGATAGTATTTCTTCCTTGGCTCGCAATTTTGTCATTCGAAGTTATTGAAACAACATTCAACAAGTATCCTTGCCCATTACGCTCATTATCCCTCATCGAAAATACAGTACCCGTGCATCTCGACCATCGCCTTCATCAAATGAAAATAGAAGCGCCTGAGAGAGTTATTTCGCCAGGACAGGACGAGAGAACGAAACAGTAGGCGAAGCACAACAACCACTAGTGAGAAATTCTTCGGAAAAAAAAGAAAGGCGCCGTTGCGGACAATATGATAAAAACCAAAATTATCCGTATCCAACAAGCGCTGGAATCTGTTAAGCGAAGCATTTCGTGAAGCGCCTATTTTAATGATATAATACAATTCTTCAACACGACGTTTTGCAACGTAGCCAGGAAGACTGGAAAACGCCGAAACTAGATGCTCGAGTGGCCTTTCAATATTGCTGTAGCAGCAGTGTGTGACGTTGTGCTAATTGGTTTTGCATTCTCGGCCGCGAGCAGTCTAATGCACTTTTAAAGACAAGTAGACTTGGAACGAGCCAGAAGGGACGTTTGGGTCATTAAGCACACAGCGCCTCATATTAAGTGTACCAGCGGTCTTATTTATGCGCTTCCATTATACTGCATGAAGACTGATATTAGAGAAAGCTCAACGTTCACGTAGCCAACACTCAATTTCCGCTAGAGATCAATGAAGAAGCATGTTTATGTTACTGTGGCGATTGGGGGTGCAAAACAGCTTTCGTGAATGCGAGATAACAGCGTATGTTTTATACGTGAATCACAAGCGCGGTGCCTCATGTGTTAGCAATAAACCTTCAAAATACGAGGGCGCATCAGAAAGTCTTGGCCAGTATTTTATTCGCCAAAATAGCATACATAATGGTAATTACATATATAAGTACTATTCTACGTGCCTTACACTACTTTCTACATCAACCCCACACCTGTTCAGATATTTCTCCCGTCGCAGCACTAAATTCGTCCGGCTGACTGTGGAACCACCGTCGGATTCGTGTCGTGGCTTCCTTGTTACATGTGAATCAGAACACCGCCACCTCACAATGCTCAAAGCGAGATACTTTTCCCCCATACGTGCGCTACATTTCCCTGCGGATTTCGACGGACGTTCGTCTCTATGGCTCCATAGAAAACAAATCACATTTGGTTACTCGTACGCCATGGACGTGTAAAGCACATGCGCCATGTTCAATAACGGACAACAACGCCGTGCCGCTGAGCTACCGGCAGAAAAGGCCGGGCTGTTCCGCGAAAGGTCTACCGCTGGGAATGAATATGTTGACTTCGCATTTGCAGCCGTAATTTGGCTCAAAAAGACAGGGGCAAAGACATTCTTGGCAGGCGTTGACTTGGCAGCGGAGGCAGCAAACCGTGCACACTCTGAACCGTACTGCTTATTTCTACAGGCGTTTTCGGAGCTATCGCTGGGCATCACCTCCGGATTTTCGTCACGGGCATCTTTGGCGCCTGCGTCCTGAGCGCAGCAGCACTGACAGTGCAGAAGCGGATCAGCGTACAACCACGTGACCCTGTCGTCGCCGCCTGGATCTCGAATCAACGTTCAACCCACGACCTTGTCGTCACCGTCTAGATCCCGTTAAAAGGACACCCAGACGACCACGGCAGTCACTTGGCAGCGGAGACAGCAAACAATGCACACTCTGAACCGTACTGCTTATTTCTACAGGCCTTCTCGGAGCTATCGCTGGGCATCACCTCGGGATTTTCGTCACGGGCATCTTTGGCGCCTGCGTCCTGAGCGCAGCAGCACTGACAGTGCAGAAGCGGATCAACGTACAACCACGTGACCCTGTCGTCGCCGCCTGGATCCCGAATCAACGTACAGCCCGTGACCTTGTCGTCACTGCCTAGATCTCATTAAAAGGACCCCCAGACGACCACAGCAGTCACTTGGCAGCGGAGGCAGCAAACAGTGCACACTCTGAACCGTACTGCTTATTTCTACAGGTTTGAAATTTTCGGATTCTTCTCAAAGTGCATTGTTACGTACATTGCTGCCTGTGCTGCCTCGTTGTGTTGACTGTTTTTTGTCCCGATTTTGACGTTTGCATTATGACCACTGAAATTGCTGACCTGAAGCGCGAATTTCGCAAAGAATTAAGAGAGCTCCAGAACAGCATGGACTTTATAAACAAAGAATTAGGGCTCTAAAGAAAGAATGCAGTAAAGTAAAAAATGAGAATGTGGCACTGAAAGAAACACAACAAGTGCTAGCGCAAGAAATTGAGGCGTCGAAAAAGAATGTGCAGGAAAGCGCTGTGAAAATCGTTGCACAAGAGCAGTATTCTAGAAATAAATATATTGAAGTGAAAGGAATTCTGCAGGAGAGGTCCGAGAGCCTCGTAAGCATACTTGGAAATGTTGACGACGTTCTCGGGGAGACCATAAAACAAGAGGACATTGAAGTCTGCCACCAAATTCCGGCGCGAAACTCTGACTCTGATCCCATCATAGTGGTGGTTTTCCAGAGCAGGGCTAAACGCGATGTAGTCCTTAATAAGGCCAGGAAGCACAGGCTCACTACGAATGAGATCGAATTTCCTGACAACCAGTCTGTTTACATAAATGAGCACCTCTGCCCGCAGCTCGAGAAGCTGCTAGGCATGGCCATTGCTAAGAAAAAAGAAGTAAACTGGCGTTTCGCATGGGCTAAGAACGGAAAGATTTTCGCACTTCAGAAAGACACATCTCCTGTCCTGCGTATTTCGTCTGAATCAGACTTGGACAAAATGCAACGTGCCACCATTGTTAGCTAAACTCGTTGTTGTTATTTGTTCGCGTTAATCTTATCTGTTGTTAGTAAATGGATACACCTGCTGACATTGTAGTGCCGCACGAGTGCAACTACTTGACGTTCTTGCACTTGAATGTGCAATCTGCAATGAACAAGTGCGATAAGTATTCCAAGTTTTTAAGCAAATTTTCTTTTCAATTTAATGTGATAATGGTTACTGAGACTTGGTACCAGCAACAGAGTGACGTTCTTCACCTACCTGGATATCAATCTTTTTTCTTAAACAGGCCTTCCCGTCGCGGAGGCGGCGTGCTGCAGTGAGTATCGAATAAGTTTTCTTGCACCTTGATCCCTGAGTTTTCTACTATAACGCGAGATTATGAAGTTTTAAGCTTACAGTACAAAAAATACGTTTTTCTGGTTGTGTATCGCCCACCTGATGGAAAGATCGATAACATTATTACCTTCTTTGAAAGGATTCTCAGCTTCGTGTGTCTAAACGACATGAATCTTTCGTGGACGGGGATTTCAATGTTAAATCTTTTGCAAAGTACTTCGCAATTCCAAGAACTACAACTACTCCTCCACTCTTCTTATTGGTGGAATGTTATTACAGAACCTACGTGTGTAAGTCATACATCTGAAGCACTACTCGATCTATTCATCACTAACTGTTCTGAAGATACCACCAAATCGGGAGTGATTGCAGCTGATATGAGCGATCATTTGCCGATATAAGTGTTCTGTAGGCTTCATCAGGCTTCAAAACCAGTTCGTCAGTCTCAGTCATTTGTTTTCCAGAAAATTAATTACAACATACTAAACACTTTCCGGCAAAAAAATTAATAATATTGATTGGACTTCGGTGCTTCTATGTCAGGACGCTGACGATGCATGTGATAAACTCATGTGCTCCCTTAAGGAAGCGTATGACAACTCCTTTAAATATAAGAGTAAAGAAGTCAACTAAAAAACAGGAACCGTGGATTAATGACGAATGCCTTAGAACGATCCTTGAGAAGGATTCACTGTATCATAAGTTTGTCAGAACATGAAACCCTGATGATCTTGCAGGCTTTAGGAAATACCGGAACTATGTTACGAAATTTATACGAAATGCAAAATAGCTGCATTACGAGAACCTATTTCAAGAGGTGAGTAATGGGAGCAGTCTATTATGACGCGAAATTAAAAAGCTTTTTGCATTCCGATGTCCACAATAGTGTTGACTTTGAACTTGTAGTTGAAGATGGAACGCTAAGAGGCAAAGAATTAGCAAATGCGTTTAATGATTACTACACAAGTCTGGAAAAAAGTACTCACGACACAGCACGGAACGAACATACAGCTTTTCTTAAACCTTCAGATACGTATGAAGTTTATGCAATTTTCATGTCACTAAAAAGTAGTAAATACCGCGATGTGAACAGACTTCAAAGAAGACCTATTAGGTTTGTGCTTGATCTCTTGCTCCCAGTACTTACTCATATTTTTAACCTATCACTGTCAACTGGAATTTTTCTAGAAAAATGCAACAAGCGAAAGTTACAGTCCTATTTAAATCCGGTGACAAAAGCTGTCAAATTACAGGCCAGTATCAGTACTGCGTGTCCTATCCAAGGGACTAGAAAAAGTTATTTGTAAAAGACTAAAGTCCTTTTGTGATAAACATTCCGTCATATCAAATAAAAAATTTGGGTCCTTGCGGGAATGTCAACTGAATTGGCTCTGCTAACCCAAAAAGAGTTCATTTTAAATGGTTTTGAACATAAGGAACTAAAACTAGGAATTTTCGTGGACTGCTCTAAAGCATTTGATAGGCTAAATCACCAGACTTTGCTTACTAAACTAGAACATTATGGGTTTAGGGGCACTTCTCTTAAACTCTTACAATCGTATCTCAATCACAGAAAACAACTCGTTTCGGTTTCATCAGAAGACTCGCGTCTCCGGGAAATTTCACAGGGCGTTCGCCAAGAAAGTATACTAGGGCCAGTATTGTTTAATATCATCATCATCATCATCATCATCAGCCTGGTTACGCCCACTGCAGGGCAAAGGCCTCTCCCATACTTCTCCAACAACCCCGGTCATGTACTAATTGCGGCCATGCCGTCCCTGCAAACTTCTTAATCTCATCCGCCCACCTAACTTTCTGCCGCCCCCTGCTACGCTTCCCTTCCCTTCGGATCCAGTCCGTAACCCTTAATGACCATCGGTTATCTTCCCTCCTCATTACATGTCCTGCCCATGCCCATTTCTTTTTCTTGATTTCAACTAAGATGTCATTAACTCGCGTTTGTTCCCTCACCCAATCTACTCTTTTCTTATCCCTTAACGTTACACCTATCATTCTTCTTTCCATAGCTCGTTGCGTCGTCCTCAATTTGAGTAGAACCCTTTTCGTAAGCCTCCAGGTTTCTGCCCCGTAGGTGAGTACTGGTAAGACACAGCTATTATACACTTTTCTCTTGAGGGATAATGGCAACCTGCTGTTCATGATCTGAGAATGCCTGCCAAACGCACCCCAGCCCATTCTTATTCTTCTGATTATTTCCGTCTCATGATCCGGATCCGCCGTCACTACCTGGCCTAAGTAGATGTATTCCCTTACGACTTCCAGTGCCTCGCTGCCTATTGTAAATTGCTGTTCTCTTCCGAGACTGTTAAACATTACTTTAGTTTTCTGCAGATTAATTTTTAGACCCACTCTTCTGCTTTGCCTCTCCAGGTCAGTGAGCATGCATTGCAATTGGTCCCCTGAGTTACTAAGCAAGGCAATATCATCAGCGAATCGCAAGTTACTAAGGTATTCTCCATTAATTTTTATCCCCAATTCTTCCCAATCCAGGTCTCTGAATACCTCCTGTAAACACGCTGTGAATAGCATTGGAGAGATCGTATCTCCCTGCCTGACGCCTTTCTTTATTGGGATTTTGTTGCTTTCTTTATGGAGGACTACGGTGGCTGTGGAGCCGCTATAGATATTTTTCAGTATTTTTACATACGGCTCGTCTACACCCTGATTCCTTAATGCCTCCATGACTGCTGAGGTTTCGACAGAATCAAACGCTTTCTCATAATCAATGAAAGCTATATATAAGGGTTGGTTATATTCCGCACATTTCTCTATCACCTGATTGATAGTGTGAATATGATCTATTGTTGAGTAGCCTTTACGGAATCCTGCCTGGTCCTTTGCTTGACAGAAATCTAAGGTGTTCCTGATTCTATTTGCGATTACCTTAGTAAATATTTTGTAGGCAACGGACAGTAAGCTGATCGGTCTATAATTTTTCAAGTCTTTGGCGTCCCCTTTCTTATGGATTAGGATAATGTTAGCGTTCTTCCAAGATTCCGGTACGCTCGACGTCATGAGGCATTGCGTATACAGGGTGGCCAGTTTCTCTAGAACAATCTGCCCACCATCCTTCAACAAATCTGCTGTTACCTGATCCTCCCCAGCTGCCTTCCCCCTTTGCATTTCTCCCAAGGCTTTCTTTACTTCTTCCGGCGTTACCTTTGGGACTTCGAATTCCTCCAGACTATTTTCTCTTCCATTATCGTCGTGGGTGCCACTGGTACTGTATAAATCTCTATAGAACTCCTCAGCCACTTGAACTATCTCATCCATATTAGTAATGATATTGCCGGCTTTGTCTCTTAACGCATATATAATATATATATATATATATATATATATATATATATATATATATATATATATATATATATATTAACGACATTGTCAACATTTCTAATGACGCTAACTTCATCATTTATGCGGACGACACCAGCCTCTTCTTTCATTCTCGCAATATCGGCGATCTCTCGTTGTTGGCAAATATCACACTGGAACAATTGACCGAATGGAGCAAGGTTAACGCTCTCAAATTAAATACAACAAAACGAAAAGGTGTTATTTTTGCACCTCCACAAAAACATCTGAGTGAAGACGTACTGTTGCAGGTTGGTTCTGAAGTAATTGAAGTTGTTCCTAACGTTAAAACTTTGGGTGTTATATTTAATAAAAAACTAACGTGGAATGAACATGTGGAACTTATTGCATCCCGTTTAGCCAAAGCTTGCGGCGTGCTTTGTAGACTCCGTGAGACGATACCATCTAAAGTTAAGCTGATCCTTTATAACGCACTATTCTCATCACATTTAATGTATTGCCACCTTGTGTGGGGTACCACGTCAAAGCAAAATATCAGTAAATTATTACTACTCCAAAAAAAGACTGTTTGTTCGTCATATTGCAAACGCGCCATTCGACGCACCTACATCTGAATTATTTTCAAAGTATAATATCATTTGTCTAGCAATTTTCTATGACGTTAACCTTGTCCTAAAATACCAGAGCTACTTTAAGTATAATAATGAAGCATTCTTGCGATTGTGCAACCTAACAGAACCAACAGATATATCCTATAACATTAGGGAAAGAAAGAGATGGCAGCTACCACTCTCCCGTAGAAATTATGGATTAAATCGTCTATCCAGTCGCGTGCCATCCTTACTAAATAAACTTCATGAAAACGGTATAGAGATAACTGACATTACTAGGAAAACAATACGAGACTTCCTTATTCAAACTGAGTTATTATTTTTTTTAACGTTACTTTGGCTAAGGGAAGTCACTACTTACCTCCTTTAAATTAAGTAGTTTTTCGTTTTGACGCTATTTCCGCATATAGGATGTCACCTGCAAGAAATGTATGCAGATCTTCACTCGCTATCTGTTTCTGCATGTCAAGAAAACGTTATATGATAAATATCTCAGCAGTTGAAAATATATTATGTATTTCTGTTATATACTGTATAATCATATATGTCATTTGTATTGACTAGCACACTGCTTTGTATCACTGATTGTACATTTCGCTTATGCTTATACATTTGTACATTGCACACACTAAAGTGTACAAACATTCTTCTGTCCCCGTTGTCATGGATATGGGCAAGAACTTTGTCAAGCTGCAAAAAAGCAGCTTTTAGTTCTTGTACTAATGTTCATTTTTTGTAAATGAATGAATGATAAATAAAGATGATTGATTGATTCGCCCTAGAAGCTTTAACGAGAAATCAGTTTCCTGAAAAGTGCATACCAGATTTGAAGTGTAGAAATTTTTTTCGAGCTAAAGTGGGAACGCCATTTTAATGTTTGATGGAGTACGGTTTCTTCGTTCGATTCATAGCAGTCTACTATTGATGAAGTTATAAAAAGAAAGGTTTCTTGTTTATCAGTCTCTTTAAAATGAGAATAGCACGCTTGCGTGAGGTTGTACACGATTTATATTGCCTTGCTTCAATGAAGCCACTGCTAGGCATTGCTTGTGTTGTCTCCCTTCCTATCTGTCCTCGTATTGCTGCGGCGTCTTGCACATCGGAAGTGAGTACCGTAGCGTGTGCGGCAAGCTCAGCTCGCCAAGTGGTGTGTAAACATCTCGTTTGCATGCGAAAGCGGTAAAGAAACCTATTGGTTCGAGCCCGGCCAATCTGCAGGGCTAGATTCCTTCACCATTTGTTCTTAGATTTCTGAACTTTTATTGTTACGGTCATACCAGCAGGCAGTGCATACACATTGAAACCTATTTGCGCGTGCAACACTTTGCATTTTGTAATTGCACCAACCGCTGCTGCGATGCCACGGGAATACTGAACTCTTATGTGTTAATATTTTTCGAATAAGTTTTTTTTTACAACAGCAGCATAGAGTTATAAGACATCGCTTCGTTGCTCGAAAAAGAAAGAAAATGTCAAATAACAATAAAATATATATTTTCAAAGCTCTTACAGAATACAGCAAACAGATATTGGTTCAGTTTGCAACTGCTTTATTTTTATAGGTATTATCTGAATGTTGTCCCCCAATACCTATATCTTTGCCATTTTTTTAAGGATGAGTACGTTTAATATAGAATACAACGATTTGGCTTGTGAAAAAAGTTTATTTTTTAAACATTTTGTTGCTCATTATGTACATTTTTATGTTATGATGTGTTGCCATATCTTTTATTGCATTAAAATTGTACAAATTGTGTAACTGTCCTTTGTTCCTACCCGCCATTGACGCCTTTTTAGTTGTATATTATTATGTAACCAATAACAAAAGGTAACGCTGCAGTTTCTCGCTGTAGAAACTCATTCTGCATGACATCTACTGTATGCCACAAATGAAACAATAAACTTCAATCTGATGAACTGCGTTCACGAGTACAGGAAATGTTTTTAGGATGCACATACTCGACTGGTGCGGACGCATAATGCCTCGACTGGCGATCTGATAGGGTAGTCCATGATAGTACTCTATCATTTACTGCCAATTTTGTGGGGTTCACTGAACAATAAAGTCGCTCCTGGAACGTAATTCTTTATTTATTACGCACGACAATGTGAGCACGCCGATGAAGCTTGGAAAATGTTATCGTAAGCTTCACTCACAGCTTTATATTACAAAGAAGTTTATCTTCATTCGCCTGTACATTTATCGCAAATTTGATGTACAGGATGTTCTTGTTGTGACCATATGCGTCAGCTCAAGGGTAATTCAAAGCTTCCGTGTCCATTTGCTCGCGTTGGTTTCTCAGGTTTGCCCTGTTCGTTTCTTTTCTGGCTTTAGAGGAAGCTTTAGCTCAGGCGCTCCTATCTAAAAACATGTAAAATGAGAATTCGTTTTTCTCGGCAACCACTGCACGAAATTTGACAAGGTTTGTTGCATTGAAAAGAAGAACTTAAAATATGGTGACTGTTTGCTTCAAATTTTTGATTTAAGTTGTCAATATTTTATTAAAAATTACACGTAGCAACCAAGGATGCGACCAAGGCGCAAGGCAGACAGCTCGTCTTCATTTGCATCTGCGAACTTCTGTCTGATCGAAAATGCCAGCTGTTTTCAATATATTAAAAAGTAATAGATTGCCAAAAAGTCTATGTCCGCCGTTGGTTAAATCTACGATCATCCTTAGTGTAACACAAACAGTTTTTCGCAGCTGAAGCCAGACATTGCCTCATACTCATTTATGTTTCTTTCAATATGTGTGCAAGATTTTTTGGCCTAAGTAAAGGATATCGCAAATTCATAACATATTACGAAGTTCATGGAAATTTCACCGTTCGCGCAAAATATTGGTGGTATTCGATTACAAGGACTAAAACAATTTAACATTTCGTACAATTCCTTTTCTGCCGGGAACTTAATAATTTCAGGGTTAAAGAGTATAGAGAACTTCATCTGAAAGCAGCTGTCACTGAAGAGCTTGATGAACGCGTTTAACGCATCTTTTGCAGTCATTTTATAGATAGCGGAATCCCAGTTGGTTTCTTGAATTTTGGATCGAAATAGATGAAGTGCCCTCAGGGATAGAGTTTGCTAAATGAAATTTAGCATTCAAGCAGCTTTGCTTACTGGCGCTGAATATATGTACCATATGAGTACCTGGCCGTGATCACTATTATCTTAGCAAATTGTACCTGCCTTGGTGACATGCGTGTTTCCTTTAGTGATGAAAATGTCTTAAATAGTTGACCTGGTGAACCATACTCGGGTGGCTGTTTTAATGCCATTATAAAAACGCAAGTTTGTTGAATAAATTGTTTTAAAATTCTTTTTGTCAGATATTTTTTCTTTGTAATAAAGATCCCTCCAAGGTCAACGTACCTGTTGAACGAGGCGTATTCCTAAAAGGCATGAATAAAATTTAAACCTTTGCGACATTTGCCGGCGGAAGACGAAATCCTGTTATAATATAGTATCATCGTCTTCTAAGTCCAGTGCCTCATCTACTGGTGCAAGTACGGTAACTTCATTCACGATTCTGCAACTTTCTGCATTGCGAACCTGGCTGCTCCTCCAATGCATCACCTGCTCTGTTGAATAAATATATGCAGCCATTCAGTTTGGATGCCCTGTTAAGCGCATTGAACCACGACTTAGTCACTGTAACAAGATTTAACCAACAACGGAAGTTGTCAGTCAGCCAGGTATAATCTTATTTCTTGGGTAGCGAATATGTGCTTTGTGCAAGTTGTAACATAGTCCTATAGGTAGGAGAGATAGCTATTTGTCTCTTCATTACCATGTTCATCTAATGTCCCTGCTGAAACATGCACAGAACGCATTGCATCTGGCTGTCAATGAAAGAAGTGACCACAACAAATTTATTTTACTACGCTTTCGGCTACGTAAATGGCCCACGCAAACTTATAACGAATGCACGCCACAAGTGCGTTGCACGCTGCCATATTTGACACGTGAAGCATCACCCCGAAGGAACACGTGTGGACAAGCAGCCACTCCTGGCTTGAAAATCTACGTACCAGGTGACCTATAATGGTGTGGAAAAAAAAGCCGTCTTACCAGTTATGGCTTCGTCCTCCGTTTACCAAGTCATGCTCGTTTATGATTGGATGGATCGACATATCTGCCAGCGACAATCGCGGCTATGAAGAAACATTCGCAAGCCTTCTGCGCTTCTATAGGTGTTATATTATGTAGAGGAAGGTATTGTGTATTGCGTGAGAAACACTGCAAAGCCGAAACCACTGTCAGAGCAAAAAATAACTGGACAGTATTCCCAAGGAACGCGTGTGCTAAAGGTAGCCAGAGTACTAGTTCACTTGCTGTAGTCTACAGCCCTGCGATATAGGTCCCGGCCGCTAGATCAGCGATACTTGCGCGTTACAAACGTATAAATGCGGTGGCGGCGATGGCAAATCGAAAGGGCGATAAACTAGTTGAAGATATGGGTTACGTGCGCCTCATTATTTCCATTGCCATTATTCTTAAGGGGGACTCACACATCCATACGACCAGATAGGATTTGGTACTGACGTGAGCTGCCCCAGAATTTCGTTCGCAGATGCTCGTATCGCTCGCCATTATTCTCCCTTCATACCTCTTGAAATTCGTTTGTACAATTAAGCGTAGCACACCCGACTTTGTTCTAGTTAACCTTCCTGCCCTTCCTTTGTTTCTCAACCGCTGCTGAGCATTCAGGTGAACCGCTTATTCGCTGTTGCCAAAACCGTGGTTCAGCCTTCTAGTTGCGCGAATTTTTCTTGCTGTAGGTTTACTTGGGCATAATCCTAGTGACCTCTGCCGTGCTCTAGCCTTGGGAATTTCTAAGGTGGCAGAAGTCGGGGGAAGGAGGAAACTGACTCGAGAGATTAGTGAGCCATCATATAAAGGGTGCCCTCAATATATAGCTCGAGTACTTCGTGCCCTGACTATTTTTTTCTTCGCTCATTGCCAAAGAAAAAAAATCTCTGGAAACGCAAAATAATTTGAAGAATCTTGCTTCTCGGACTTAGTTAGAAAGCTGGCTTAACGCAGATTGCTCATTGCGCAGGCATTTCTAGTGACAGTGTAAATATTGACACTCCAGTTACACCCCAATTAACCCTATCCTAACGACTGCCGTAGTGACCAAGATAATTGTAATTATTCGCCACTCATATCAACTTTAACCATCAGCTTGTCCTTGATCACATGTGGTACGAAAACTGAGAATACACATGTTAAGAAGAAACAGAGTTCAGAACACACAGAGTTCACAAAATAGACGGAGCACGTAAATCTGGTGAATGATTACTAGCGACTGTTGCGTAGGTGCTTTATTTTCTCCCTATTCTTCGCACAAACAAGCATGCTTAAATGGACCGGTTGCTGTCTCTATTTCTCATTTGATTGTTTAATAAATTTTCAGCAGGTCACATTAGGTGCTGCGAATACCGTATCTCACAATGTACATCATTACGATTTTGCCTTTTGCGATTCCATACAGATATACTAAAATGTTTGATGGAATGACGATGGGTAGCTCGTAAATGACCGCGAACTTCTCTTGTTGCTCATTTCTAAATTCTCGCAGTTCCCACTGTAACCTGAGTAGTAGAGTATGGCTTCGCATAAAGACACTCATTATCTCACTACCACCAAACCGTGCACATACCAGCGCTTATCCCATTATCTACCTACATGTATACATTTTAATTGTTGAGCGCTTCGCATATCTTTTGCTTTGTTCCTCCTTTCGTCCCTTCTTTACTCTTTATCAGCTGAGCGTTCCCAATCTTCGCAATGGCAGAGACACCGAAGTATCAGCAATTAGGGCAGCAGGCCGAAACCCTCGGGTCACTGCTGTATCAACGCCACTAATTGGCGCAAACAATTTCCGAGAACGATCATTAGCAGTGAGAGATCAAGAGAACGAGAGCCCTTAGGGAGGTCTTGGCTGATAATGTTCCCAGGTCTGTTTTCCTATTGTGTCGTCATTGTTTTCTCTTGTTCTCTGTTTCCATCTTTTTCCCCGCTGCTCCGCCTCGGTTTCTGAGCACCATAATAGTCTCTATTTGCTCTCTTGTCGCACTTTGTTCGTTCCTTCGCTGTTGGCTTTGCAGCTATTATGCGACCGCAGCAGGCCGGTGAGTTGTCCACATCATATTGTTTGGCAGTCTGAAGACAAGATTGGGACTGGCAGGCACTAACCAATAAAATAAGCCACACGAAATGCAAACCATTCTAATGGAAGAAAATATATTGCGGCGGTGTAAAAAATTTGCTGCGGCCAGTGAAAACGGAAGCATGTAAGCAGCACGACTAATTATGGAATATGTGTTTTGCTTTACAAAAAAATCGGCTATGGTGTGTAGCCCTGCAGCTGAACATTTACGCATCATACATAAAAACTCATAGATTCGCGTGTTTATGCAACGTATGATCATGAACTGCAGAAGGACAATATTTCATCTTATTTGCGGTTACTGATGACCATATTGGCCGCAACAGGGCAAGATTGTAAAATTTTCGTAAAGCATTGAAATGTAAAGTGAAAGCAAACAGGGCACGTACGAAGGAAATATCACGACAAAGTGTTGGGGAAAATGTATTTGCCTTATTTCAACAGTAATATAGAACCCAATATCGTATGCATAAACACAACAGTGTACATTCTAGAACAATTAAGAATGCATGCAAGATATTTTTGAAACACGCATCATATTAAAATCTTTTCAAATGGTCTTCAGAACTCTCTGGGCTATTAGCCTTTCAAAGCAACAATGGTACACATTTCTACTTTACCTCGCGTGATAAGCACAAGTAAGCATACACATTATGAAATGTGCATCGAATCACGAACATGCATTTCCTTGTTTTCCTGAAAACAAGATGTGGTGTGGCAGTGATACTGAAGTAGTTTTTTCTTAGGAAAATATTTAAAATATTCATATAATATTAAGATTTTTATTATTATTATTATG
The DNA here is from genome assembly GCF_023375885.2 of Dermacentor andersoni. Taxonomy (NCBI): domain Eukaryota; kingdom Metazoa; phylum Arthropoda; class Arachnida; order Ixodida; family Ixodidae; genus Dermacentor; species Dermacentor andersoni. Next base: position 165,875,910 of record NC_092815.1, on the reverse strand, counting down.
GTTACTATTGGTGGAACATCGTCTGCTGCTCTGTCTGTGCACCTCCCAAACATTGGAGCACCACCCATTGCCTGGAACGAAGCATAATTAGGTTGCCTCGTTCCACGTTGGCGACGATAAGGCCGTCGACGATGTAGCCCTTAAGCGTCTGAACGACCCGCCAATGTTACTAATGGTAGGCGTGTTCAAGCCATTCCGTGTGGTGCAACACAACGGCATGCTTCATGCTTCCGAGAAACCCCCAAGGATCAAAGTGGTGTGCAATTCACACGTCTTTCGCCAACACGCTCGTGGGCTTAGCACGAAAGCACGTAACTTTTTCTGCACTTTCAGTTCGTCTATTTTCCAATTTTTTTTTATCGATGCGAAAGTGTTAGGTTATCTACAGAGCTAAAAAAGCTCGCGTCCGTCGTCTGTAGCAGCAAAACGCCACTTAAACTCGAATTGCAATTGGCTGCAACGCCACGTCAACAGCTCGCATCGACGCAGTTCCCATTGTCTGCGGCGCCACGTCATGAGCTGCACCACGACGAAGCAGAGAGGGCGAAATGAGGAATCTGCAGCCCTGAAGTGTGCGAATTGTTGTGCGAAAGAAGAGGGTGTCACCGTGACTCCACGCCACCCTCACTCTCAGCACGAGCGCTCGTCGATGGAGCAGAGCCAGCGCCTCCTAGGTAGCAAGCCTGTGTACTCTTCTTTGTGACGTCATGCTACTTGAAGTGAAATTTACGCTGTCAAGCCTGGTGTGGCGAAATTGGGGACGTGAAAATCACCGCTACTTACCAGCGAGCATCCCCATTCGATTCTATGTCAGTCGGACTTCGATTCATGATGTCATGGATCGAAGTGCTCAGGACCTCTGCTATCTGGGAGGCGTTGGCAGAACGGGCAAAAGGTGCCACAGGTTGGTAAAAAAATATGCAACGAAAAAAAGTGGTTATCGTTCCGTAATTGCGAGGTTTCTGGATTATTGCGGAAAAAATGTCGATACTGAAGGCATGTCCCCCCTCAGCTCAAGGGCTCTAAAATATCACTTTCCGAGGTATTCTGTCTTGGCGTTCATCAAACAAGGAAGGAACTATAGGAAAGTTCTGCAGAAGAAAGGGTGAAAGGTGCGAAGATAAAGTGAACATTTGATAAATTGGGTGTAGGCGGGTCATTATTCGCCTGGGACAAGGGGAAAAAAGCGGTATAGAATTTTTAAAGCTAAATGACATAACAAATCGAAAGCAGGATATTTGTCAGTTTCAAATTTTAACTGTTGTAGTGTTGTGAACAAAGTGGTTGAATTGGAGGGTCTCTTACTTGACCATGACCATGACGTTGTGGTGCTGACTAAGACGTAGTTAAGCGAAGATGTATATGACAGGGAATTTGTCCCAAATAATTAAAATGTTTTTAGGAAAGATCGCGACAGGAGAGGTGGAGGAGTGGCTGTAATATTTAAACCACTGTTTCAACTAATGAGGTTACCTGACATCACAGGAGTCGAGGGCATACTTTGCAAAATTTATTCAAATAATATTAGGTATATTCTTGGAGCTGTGTATAGACCTCCGAGCTCTTCTGTCGCTATCTTTTACCACTTAAAAATATTTTCAATATTATGTAAAAGCAGAAGACAGAATAATTATGGCCGGTGATTTCAATTTCCCCAACTTTGATTGGCCCAATTTTTCAACCCAATCATTCATGTTGATGGAGAGGGAACTGCTAGACCTGGTATTTATTTTGGATCCTTTGCAGGTTGTAAATGAGCGTATAAGAATCCAGCAGAATTCAGCATATATATTCGATTTCTTTTTTCTAAATGGTAACATTGCAGAAAATGCGTTCCTGCGGTGTTGCTACTGGTATATCAGACCACCACAAGGCAGTTTTATTGACACTAAACAATATCTTCGCCTACCGGGTAATAAAACCTTTCTAAATTTCCAACCGGCAGATAATGAATCTATTATTGACATGCCTTCCATTACGACGATTATAAATACATACCCTGCAGTATCCCTAATTTGTGGCTTGTCTTTAAAAACATTATTCATGAATGTGTTCAGCGTTTCATTAAAAAAACAACCAAGAAATCCTGTAATCGCAATCGTTGCATTAGCAGAGAATTGTTGCATTTGCAACGTTGGTTAAAACGCCCGAAGAAACGGGCAAAGTCAGCTGTCGCTTGCACAGTCCTAAACTTTAATTGATTGGTCCAATTTTGGCGAAATGGGGAACGTCAAAATCACCGCTACTTACCAGCGAGCATCCTTGAACACCTCTTGAAGAGGTGTCTTGAAAATTGAAAAATCAGATGGCACTTGATAAACAAAGCCATTTTAGTACAAAACTCCCATCATTTATGAAAACTTAGTCTGAGAAATTTCGTAGGGTGATTACTCCAAATTCTAGCTCAACTGGCATGTTTCCAATAAATGGCATTTGTTTACGGAATGATATTGCAGAGTACGTTGCCTTTACCAGCCTGTCCAAAACTGCTTTCACTGCTGACAATGGTCATCTTCCACCATTTAGTTTCTCTTTACCTACTATCCTTGATGTTATAATATCTGGAAATGGAGTGTAACCGGTTGCTAAAACTTCATGGGACGAAATCACCCGGGCCAGTTGACATTCCCAATGCCTTTCAGAAGCAGTATTCTAAATGGTGATCTAAATATTATTGTGTGATAATCAGAAGGTCGCTACAGGAAGGTACTTAACCAGGTAACCGGAGAGATGCAAGAATTAAACATCTACATAAAAGTGGTGACAAAATATGTATACAAAATTATCGGTCAATCTGACTTACTTCTACTGCATGCAAGCTACTTGAGCATATTATTCATAAACATTTAGCTGACTTTTTAGGAGAACATAACGCACTATCAAAAGTTCCACATGACATCAGAAGGGGATACTCGACATGTACACAGCTGGTAGAGATTATTCATGCTTTTTCAGAAGCAACTAACAAACACAAACAAACTGATGCAACATTTTCGCAAAGCTTTCGACACGGTTTCGCACAGAAAGCTCATTCATAAATTACGTTTCATAATAAAAAATGACAAGCTAATAGCCTCGATCGAGGCTTACTTGTAAAACTGGCGTCAGTTTGTTTCTTTTTAACATGCCCACTCCCAGAACATGCCGGTCGAGTGCGGAGTCCCCCAGGGATCTGTTCTTGGACCGCTTTTGTTTCTTATTTCAATAAATGATATTGTCCGTGATCTTTTTATCCGTGTTAAGTTAAATGTTGATCACTGTGTCGTTTATGAAAGAATAAGTTCTACTGAGAATCAAACTAGGCTTAACAACGATCTTGAAAAAGTAAAAAAAAAAATTGTGTGACACGTGAAAAACGGTAATAAATCTTGATAAAACAGTATATATGAGAATAACACTTAAAAAGAAGCCTCTCCGTTACCAGTATATTATTACTGGCCACGCACTTTCCGAAGTCACATGCTACAAGCATCTGGACCTCTGGATTTTTAATAACCTTTCTTAGAGTAAACATATTGATACCGCCTCCGCTAATGCTCTTCGTAAACTGTTCTTTCTAAGGCGGGAATTACGGTATGCTACCCCTGAAACTCGCTTACTTGCTTAAGAAGCTATTGTACGACCAGTCTTAGAATATGCTGTTGTAATCTGAGACCCCTTACCTAAAGTTAACATTTACAAATTGGACAAGGTTAAAAAAAGCAGTGAGGTTTATTTATAAAGCCTACGGACGTGCATCCATTACGGATCTTCTTAGAAGAAGCGGTTTACCATTAGTTACTCATAGGAATCGTATTTGTCGCTTGAAATTATTCCTCCAGTTGGGGAATGGGCCCTACAGTATTGGCACTTCACAAATAATTTGTTATTTCAGAAGTTACACTGCAGGCATGCGCCATTCTCTTTCAGTAAAACCATTATCAGCAAGAACTAACTATTACAAATATTCCTATTCTCCTAGAACCGACTGGAACAATCTAGCCGACAGTGTAGTGATTCAGAATTCTTTATTATTTTATGAGGCGCATATTCAGTAATTAGGGATTTGATTTTTTGTGTGCGCGTTAAGCCACATTCGGTGCTTGTAAATCCTGTATTTAAGTTATTGTTCTATTAGATTCTTGCAAAAGATTGCATTGATGAACAAGTTTCTGCTATGTATGTGTGTTGTTGAAGCCCCCCCCTCCCTTTACCTGAATGTATTTCATTTCTGGTTAAAAGGTAAAAAACCCGGGGCACTTCGCCGACCAAATAAAGACTTAAAAGAAAACAAGACGTTTCGGCTCCCACACGGGAGCCTTGTTCACAGGTAAAATAAACGAAAGTGTTTGAGCAGCTCGCTTAAATAGTCTAGAACATGTGACGCAGGCAGCGCGCATACACTGACGGCAGATTGCCATCGCTCCTGTTCAGAGTGTGTGGCGTAGTCTGGATCATGAGGGACTCAAGATAAAGGCGTCGAGATAGCCCTTTTTCCCTGGCAAGGACACGTGCCTTCCCCCAGTCGATTGCGTGGCCGCTTGAAGTGGCATGCTCAGCCAAGGCACTGGATTTCACATTTTCTTTTTTTTTTTGACGGCATAATTGTGCTGTTTAAGACGCCTTTCAAAGTCACCAGTTTCGCCAATGTACACGTAGTCGCAATCCGCGCATGGGACAACGTACACAACACCTGGGAATTTCTCTTTTGGTAATTTGTCCTTAACATTGACGAGTGATTGCCGTAGTTTCTGGTTAGGAATGTGTGCCACTTGAACATTGTATGAACGCAGAATACGGCTTAGAGCTTCACTCGTGGACGGGATATAGGGTATTCCGGCGCGCTTTTGACTAGAGGCAGCATGGGGTAACTGCGGGCGTGCCATTTGTCGTTCGACAGCATTCAAGAAAGAGCACGGGTAACCACAGGCTGATAGTTCCCGCCGTAACACGCTTACGTCGGCTGCGTAGTCTTCTTGCCTCGTGCAGATTTTCTCCGCGCGTCGTAGGAGCGTCGAAACCACTGCCCTTTTGTGAGAAGCAGGTTGCAAGGAGGCGAAGTGCAAGTAGCGTCCTGTGTGAGTTGGCTTTCTGTAAACTGCGAACGACAAAGTAGGCCCCTTTCTTTCAATCAGCATATCAAGGAACGGAAGCTTGCCGTCGACTTCCTCTTCTACCGTGAACTGGATCGCTGCTTCCATGCTGTTCAGGTGTGAAGTGAACGACTGAACTGCTTCTTTATGAATGATGCAGAAACAGTCGTCCACATAGCGAAAGAATGCCTTCGGAGCAGGGCTGAACGAAGCGAGTGCTCGACTTTCAAGTGCTTCCATTGTCAAGTTAGCGGCGATTACCGATATGGAAGCTCCCATAGCCGTTCCGTGGACCTGTTTGTAGAAACACTCTTGGAACGTAAAGTACGTATTTGACAAACAGAACTGTAACAGCCGAGCCAGGTCCGGTGCATCAATGGGCGATCTCTCGGGTAGAGTGGCAGCAGACTCCAGAGCGGTACTGCATACATCCACGGCCAGTTCCGTTGGCACACTAGTAAAAAGCGATTTCACGTCAAAGGAGACCAGGATGTCGTTTTTGTCCAGTACGACGTCACGGACTTTGTCCATCAAGTCGTAGGAATTGCGTATGTGAGTGGCACGTTGTCCGACGAGGGGCGAAATGACACGATGTAAAAATCCTGATAGCTTGTGCAGGGGTGAACGCGTGAAATCTACAATTGGACGCATGGGAACGCCTGGCTTGTGAACCTTGGGGAGGCCATAAAGAGCAGGGGCCGAACCATTATGACAAAGTAATCTAAAATACAGTGACTTGCGTTCAGGGGGGACCACACGAAAGACATCGGCCAAAAGCTTCTGGTAGTCTCTTTGCACCTTGGGTGTTGGATCCCGGTCAAGTTGAACATACGTATTCGTGTCTTCTAACAGCGTCAACATCTTCTGGGAGTAGTCGACTTTGTCCAACAGAACAGTCGCGTTCCCTTTGTCTGCGGGAAGGATCACGACCTTGCAGTTGCCGCGAAGCCTCTTCACCGCTTAACGCTCTTCTGAAGACAGGGGCGAAGAAGGGGGGCCCCGCAGTCTGGAGTTCTGTTGGACAAAGTCGACTACTCCCAGAAGATTTTGACGCTGTTAGAAGACACGAATACGTATGTTCAACTTGACCGGGATCCAACACCCAAGGTGCATACAATGTTCAAGTGGCACACATTCCTAACCAGAAACTACGGCAATCACTCGTCAATGTTAAGGACAAATTACCAAAAGAGAAATTCCCAGGTGTTGTGTACGTTGTCCCATGCGCGGATTGCGACTACGTGTACATTGGCGAAACTGGTGACTTTGAAAGGCGTCTTAAACAGCACAATTATGCCGTCAAAAAAAAAAAGAAAATGTGAAATCCAGTGCCTTGGCTGAGCATGCCACTTCAAGCGGCCACGCAATCGACTGGGGGAAGGCACGTGTCCTTGCCAGGGAAAAAGGGCTATCTCGACGCCTTTATCTTGAGTCCCTCATGATCCAGACTACGCCACACACTCTGAACAGGAGCGATGGCAATCTGCCGTCAGTGTATGCGCGCTGCCTGCGTCACATGTTCTAGACTATTTAAGCGAGCTGCTCAAACACTTTCGTTTATTTTACCTGTGAACAAGGCTCCCGTGTGGGAGCCGAAACGTCTTGTTTTCTTTTAAGTCTTTGTTTGGTCGGCGAAGTGCCCCGGGGTTTTTACCTTTTAACCATGTTTCATCCCGACCAGACGGGCTTCCGTCAAACACTGAACTTTATTTCATTTCTGTTTCAACATGTTAATGTACAAATATGTATACCCACCTGCAATGGCCTTGTGTTCAAGGCCGCAGTATTCATAAATAAAAACAAATAAAAAGGAATCTAGGGCCTCATAACGTAAAACTATTCCAACATGTTTTTATTCGAATCTCCTGACGTCAAATTTGAGTTATTAGTGACCGCCGACGCAAGCATCGGGCGGTCACCCGCAGGGTTGTCTGAACAGACCAATAAAACGCTCTCCTCATTCATAGGAGGTCACTTTTGTTTGCTTGAAAAACGAATAACATTGCCTACGCTGGGCGCTTTGTCTTATCTAATTGGCTGAGAAGAGGCGAGGAGCCCGCTCAAGTCGAGAGGGATTTGGTGGGGCCGAGCCACTGCAGTGAAAATTCATAAGCGGACAATTTTTTTCATCCTTCCCAGCACTGATTCCGTAAATCTTTATCTTGTGAAACCCAACTTGCCATATTTCTTCATGATCTACACTCTAATCTCGGCCTCAACCTTCAGACCGATGCAATCTTTCTCGACTTCGCAAAAGCATTCGATACAGTACCACACAAACGCCTTATACTAAAGCTCTCTCAGCTGAATTTGCACCCTAACGTTTTCACATGGATCGTAGCATTTCTTAACAAACGCTCCCAGTTTGTTTCAATTAAATGTAGCCGTTCCAGCTCCCTCCCTGTAACATCGAGCGTCCCCCAAGGATCTGTACTCGCACCCTTCTTATTCCTCATATATATTAGCGACCTGCCTGTACATGTATCCTCCCATATCCGTTTATTTGCCGACGACTGTGTCATCTATCGCACAATTACAAAGAGTTCTGATCAAACTGCACTCCAACATGAGCTTAACCTTGTGCAACAGTGGTGTGATCTTTGGTTAATGAAGCTTAATCCTACTAAATGCAAGCTCGTTTCCTTTCATCGCAAACTTAATCCCTTATCATTCTCATACCTAATCTCCCACTCTACTGTCGAACAAGTTCAATCATACAAATATCTAGGCGTCACCTTATCCTCTGACCTTTCATGGAACGCACACATCAGCAACATCATATCATCCGCGAACAGATTCCTCGGTTTTTTAAAGCGTCATTTGCGTCACGCACCATCAGACATAAAACTTATCGCGTACAAATCACTCATCAGATCGAAACTAAAATATGCAGCGCCCATCTGGAGCCCGCACCAGGCATACTTAAGAAACGAACTAGAATCTGTACAAAATCGTGCCACTAGGTTCATCCATTCTTCATATTCATACGACATAAGCATATCATCCCTAAAACCTAAAACTGATCTTGCTAATATTTCTGGGCGTCGCCGCATCGCCTATCTTTGTTTGTTTCACAAATTATTTCACAGTCCGCTCAATCAAACACCGTATATCATCCCACCGGCGCGCACATCCCCCCGTACGTCCCATCCTTACTCAATCGCACGCGCACGTGCTCGCACCACTACGTTTGCAGCCTCATTTTTTCTTCGCACAGCAGTGCACTGGAATGGCCTTCCCCGTGACATTGCAGCCATCACGTGTTCATCAACTTTTGCGGACAACTTAACTACATTTTTTCCTCATGAAGATCACTCTCTGTAACCTTGATTTGTAAACCCACCCCTTATGTAATACCCCCTAACCGGGGTTGTTAAGGTAATAAAGTGATGATGTGATGTGAAGAGGGTGGTACCGGCGTCTGCGATTGGTTGGCTTTCCCTTAATAAATTGCGCTGGCTGGTCGAAAATCGCAGCGGCATGCAACGGAAGCTTAAGAATGCCGCTGAAACGGATCCTCAGCAAAGAAGAGTTGGCAAAACGAGGTCGTAAACGTGCCGAAAGTGCTCGAAAACGTTACGCGGCCATTCAAAAAGATTTATTATACGTAAATAAACCCATGCTTTCCGGTAGGTGCGAGTAGCCAGTGCCTGGGCGATAGGCGGCAGCCATCTTTTATGCCTTTCGGAACGGGGCAGCCTGTGGCTATTCAGAAGGAAACTGAGTTTTGTTCGGCATATGAATGCATCTTCAACGCGTACACATCACTTTGACGCTGTGACTTTTTGCGGTTTTGTGACGTCGCGTGACAGGCAGGTGAAGTGGGTGCAGCCCGAAAGCCTTTGACCAATAGCTGAGGGCTAAGGGCGAAAAGGCGTCGAATAAGAAATAACTATTTTGCTTTCGTTCGGTGAAATCATGCATAATCAGTGTGCACACGTCATATCAGAGGGGTAGGAATCGAGGTTTTCGTGAAGTCCCGTGACAGCCAGGCGATGTGGGGGTGGTCCAATAAAGGTATTAACCAATCACGTAGGGCTGACTGCAGAATTGGAATAGAAAAGTTTGCAATAGTTTTACGTTATAGCGCCCTAGCTGCAGGGCTAGCGCGCCAAATTTTACGCGAAGGGTGAGGGCAACGCCGCGACGCCTCGCCCAATGCGCAACGGTGCTTCGGTGGTATGCCGCGATGGCACCGCAGGCTGCTGCTGCTGCTGCTTCCTGGCTGGGGCAGCACGTACTGCTATGGTACATTAGTCGCCGCGCAAAACTCGAAGGACCGCGCCCCGTTGCTCAATTGCGCATTATTGCTTTCGCATTCACAACCCATAAGAAGTACTTTGGTGTCCTTAGTTTTTTTCCCGGGACTGGACTCTGGTGGAAAAAGTCTGAACACGAAATTTCACTTCACACTACCATGTCTTCCGCCGTGGCAGGGACTTCAGTGCATCTGCGCAAATAACCAGGCACCGTACATTCAAGTGTTTGCAATAATCGCTTTAGCCTATTTTTTTTTATAAGAATGCCTCAGACTTGTTCATATAATTTCTTTTTGTTCTAGACCTTCCTCCTCTGCCACATGCGCGGATTGCATTGTATATACAAGAACATGTACCGACGATTTCGATACTCCCTAATGCAAAAGTTGAGAGCGGCTGTATACGTGTTTATACTTCGCGACCTATTGGCAGGCCCGGAAAATCTGTATCATGCAGCAGAATGCAAATGGAGTGAAGCGCGGCGCGACTGCCTCGCTAATGAAGAGATCGCGAGAAGCAGCACGTGGATGACGCATGGGCGCGAGTAACAGCAGCCGCCCGCCGACACACCTCCGCTCATGCAGCGCTTTTTTTCCATATATGGTATCGCTGGGGTCATCGGTGAACTGGCTATTCTGTGAACGAGACGGGCTACTCTGACACCATCTCGTAGCCATCGTCGTCACCAAGCCCGTCTTGCGCGGCACTAGGCTTTTCTTCTCACGCTTTCGCCATACCCTCCTACTGCGATTTCCTCCTTGCACTCTCTTCGCTATCGCCGTATTCCATCCGCGCCCCGCGTTCGCGCTTTTATCCCTCACTGTGCTCGTTCGCTAGGTTACGAAGACGACGAGCGATGATGCCGACACTCGCGGCAGGGTCGGGTGCTTAAGAGCTGCGCTCTAAAAATGTGGCAGCGAATTGAATGCTGTTGACAGTTCACTGAGGTGTGTTCAGCGTAACGACATAGAAAGTTTACATATGTAAATTTGGCTAGATTATTTTTCCTGTCTTTTTTGACGAGGTAATCTCTGCTATTGAAAGTGACGTATCTTCCCACAGCAATCACAGAATAATTCTTAGGGGCAATTTGATTACACGTGAATTGATCGACACCCGCTCATATAATTTCACAGTAGTGATTACATAAAGAACAAATTCAGCCTGGTATTGGACTTTCTGTGATGTTCCTTTCAGCAGCATAACTTGCTCGACAATTTCCGTGGCAAGTTACATGTCCAAGTTATAAACGTCTCAAGTTCTGACATTTCTCTCGTAAGTCCCGATACGTTTGACCCGTCACTAAAGGTTACTGCATCCGTGTTAACATTCAGGCAGAGCTCCTCCATTGGCCTAAATGAATTATGTTGTTTTGGTTTGGAAGCGTGTTGATTATGCTAGTTCATATGATTTCTGGTCCGCCACCGATTAGTCAGTGGTTGCAGAAAAAAACCGATGATCATAACCAATTCAACTTAAATAGCTTGTTTTAAGTATTATGCGCAAATACGTTCCCCACTAAAGAGCGAAACGCTCTAAGTATCCTCACTGGTTGTCACCTGAACTAATAACTGCTTTAAAGTGTAACGATCATGCGCACCGAATATCCATAAGTCCTGTGCCCTATGAGTGAACAGCAGAATACCTCTTTCGTTTCCGACCTTCTGCAAACGCCTCTACAAGCGGGACCAGTATTCATATATCACATTCTTGGAAAATGGCGCCTGCAAGGGGCTGGCGGAATTTTGGAAGTAAATCGGCGAGCTCTCCAGTAAATGTGGAGAGTGCTTTCGCATGCTGAACTCTAGCGGAGTGGAAGTCGAAGCAATTGCGGGTTGTTTTGGTACCCATTCCTCATCCTTATGTAAAGCTTCAGGTCGCAACGTTGGTGTGCACGACGGTACCTACATCTATTGCTGTGTTGGTTGAAGAAAAGCTCGTCGGCGAGTGTCTTAAGCGCTTCAAGTTGTCACTATCCTGCTGCCCTGATGGCATCCCCTCCGTAATTCGAAAGCCTTACGGCAGCTCTTTTGTCCCAGTAGTGACTTATATATTTAACAACTTTATGAAAACTTCCCCTTTTCCTCGCACGTGGAAAATTGCTTGTATTTTTCTGTATTTAAGTCTGGCTGTAAAACCGATGCCTCAAGTTATCGCCCGATTTCTCTTCTTTTTGGCACGTCGAAGATTTTCGAACTTGCTCTGCACAGTATTTTGCATGGAATCGGCATGGAAGTCTCACTCGCCGCTCCATTATCCGAAATTTGGAACTTTCATGATACATAAATCCGCGTCGGTCATCTAAAAGCGACAAGTAGACGCTATTTACCGTGACTTCAGCAAAACTTTTGATGTAGTCAGCCATTTACGTCTTCTGATCGAGCTTGCGCACTTTATTGTTGACTCCTTAATTGTCAATTTCGGGCGATTATATTCTTGACAGATTATGTTTTAACACCAATGGCCAAGCGTCTGCTACTTATATTGCAACACGCAGCTTTCCTCAAGGATGAGTATTTTAACCACTCTTTTTTAGTTTTATTCCCATATATATCTTATGTACACTCGAAACACATTTTCGTCATCGTCGTCGTGGCAGTCGCCGCCGTGAGGTTCCGTATAATGTCCTAGGACGATAGCACGATCCCCGCGCGCCCTACGTTGTATGTGCGAGTGAAGGCGTGTGAGGGGAGCCGACGTAGGCGGCACAACCTCGGCCGCGCGAAATAGAGGAAAGCGGGCAGGAAGCACGCCGTCAACCCTCGTGCGCGAGGGACCCAACGTTGCGACGCAGCGGAGAGGGGGAACAGAGGGAGGAGGGGTTCGGTGTATTCTTATGGGCGAACCTACATTAGGACATACAAAAAGCTATGTTTGATATGTTTGCTAAATAATGCCTCACAAAATCATAAAGAAAGAAGCTTTCAAAAGTCCGAAATACAGAATCCCCTTCCTTTCCATTGTTTAACGAATGCTGTCACTAGAATTGGCGAAGTGCATATGTACGTGTAAAAAACAGATGCTCCCTTTATAGTATTTAGAAAATTAAGATGTAAGTATGGCGGATGGCATGCAGGTGAAGCGTGAAATACCTGATATATACCGTCATCTCAAAAACACAGTTAAGCATATCCATGGGCGCGTATACGTACTAAAGGTATTAACAAAGCATTATCAGAACGTGTTTGCCTTAGAAAAACCAGGATGGATTTTGTAGCGTGGTAAACGCACTTAATACTGCCGATGGTTTGAGAACTTTACGCTTTTCCAAGTTAGACTGCGGCGTTCACAAATGGCATCTCGGAGAAGCAGTAGCAGATTTAACATAAAATATCCTTCGAGGCCACAGGAACCCCATAAATAGAGCCCACTGACGAGTCTGTATACTGAATTGTGAGCTTAACAAAATTAGCATAAGCTACATTTAGCGTGCAGCGGTGAAAGCACCCTTGTTCTTGGGCACTGAAGCCTCGAGGCATGTGGAATTTGTCAAAAGGAAAGCATATTTAGCGCCAGCAAACAAGGACGGAAGGGAGACGACAACACAATGCGCTAACTTCAACAACTTGATTTTCAGGAAGTACACCTATATAAACCATGCACAGTGGCGCCACCTCATCCAAATCTTATCCATCCAAAAAAGCCGTCTCCTTATCTAACAGGTCGATTGAAGGGGCACTAACACACGTGTCTCTATTCCGCCAGATAGCCTGCGCTTCAATGATCTCTCGCACGTCTTTATCTTTGTGCTTTGCAAGAACCCGACAGGATTCATAGACCGGCGCACAGCCGCATTCTTGACAGTGGGTTGACAGATGACCGATTTGCTTATTTTTCACAGTTTGGCAATGTTCCCGTAATCGGTCATTAAGACATCTCCCTGTCTGTCCGATGTATTTCTTCCCACAGGACAGCGGAAGCTCATATACAACACTTTCTGCGCATCCCACTGGCGCTTTCCGATGATTCGTAGAGCACCCGGCAGCTGGCTTACGGTACGGGTCTGTTAATCGACATATTTTTGCCAGCTTTTCTGGTGCGGAAAAGACCACTTTTGTGTCCACCCGGCTAGCCATTTTCTTAAGTTTATGTGCCGTTCTATGCAGGTAGGGCACTTCATGGTGGTAGGGCACCTTCAACGTAGTCTTCCAGACTACGTTGAAGGTGTTCTTGAACTTGGCCCCAAGTTCGCCGTAGAACCAAGGTTGAGCGCACCGGAACTTCTGAGCATTGTGCGAAGGATTTCAAAGTGCGCCCCACAAGGTGAAGTGAATCGATGTATCTCTGAAGGGGTCGATGTGGTTTCGCGCAACAAACCGATGGTCTCACGTGTACCGGTTAAGCGCGCAACTTCGTTTTTGAGGCAAAATGGTCTGTGTGTTTTGCCAGCGGACAAGGAAGGTGGCTTTGTTGTCCTCAAGGAAGGTGATTTTAATACGAAAGCCTGCTCTGCGATTGCCTCTGTGTTCGACCAGTGTAGTAATGTGTCTCTCCGAAAAATCAAGCTAGAAGCGAAGCGTCTTTGTAAGAAGGCAGACCTTAGTCACTTGGTTCGTGAAATTGACAACGCAAAGTCTGGTTGCCTTCAAATTATGTTTAGTGCGAAGACGCACAAACCCGATTACCCATTAAGGGTAATAGTTTCAGAAACAGGTTCTTGGCAGAAAAAGTTCGCTCTTTTCTTGCAAGATAAGCTGCGAATTCTTAATATTGACGACCCATTTTTGGTTAGGGGCTCTGCAGAAATCGTAGATTTCCTGAAAGGAAATTCTGACAAAAGCTTATCAGCTTGCTCCTTTGACATAAAGGACTTGTACTACTCCTTGCCTCAAAAGAAACTAATTACTTGTGTAGAAGAGTGCATAGACGAGTATGGCGTGGTACCGTTCCAAAATTCAGCCGGTTTGTCCGTTCAAGATTTTTTAGACATGCTTAGTTGCTACCTTCACTCTACATATGCAGCATGGAACGACGACATATTCATTCAAAAGCAAGGGGTTTGCATCGGTTCATGTTTGGCGCCCATACTAAGTGACATCTTTCTAGCTCACCATAACAGAATCCTGTCCCGTACCTTGTCGGAGCACAGGGTGGTTAAAGTTGTCAGATACGTTGACGACTATCTCGTTCTTTTTGAACCTGACGCACATTTTACGGTAGGCAAGCTTTACGAAGTATTTTCTGCAGGCCTTAGCCCACTTACTCTCACGATTGAAGAGCCCTCCAATAACGTGCTGCGCTTCCTAGACATTCAGCTCGAGTTCATGGAACGGCACACGTCTTGGGAGTATAAACCTAGAGCTAATAAGCCCCTGTTATCATATAGGTCAGCCCACTCGAAGCTCGTCAAGAGGAGCATTGCCAACTTATGTTTGGAAATGCTCTGAAGAAGTCTTGCCACCACAAGATCTATACGAGCCTTATGGATCAATCGGGAAGGCTATCAGCAGCAGGGTTTCCGGAATCAGTGCAAGTTTCGGTCGTCGAGGGGCTGCTAAAAAGGTGCAGGTCGGATAGCACAATTCAGGACACGGCAAATCAAGGGACGGAGCGTAGAAGGAAGGTAGCGGTAGTGCCCTACCTGCATAGAACGGCACATAAACTTAAGAAAATGGCTAGCCGGGTGGACACAAAAGTGGTCTTTTCCGCACCAGAAAAGCTGGCAAAAATATGTCGATTAACAGACCCGTACCGTAAGCCAGCTGCCGGGTGCTCTACGAATCATCGGAAAGCGCCAGTGGGATGCGCAGAAAGTGTTGTATATGAGCTTCCGCTGTCCTGTGGGAAGAAATACATCGGACAGACAGGGAGATGTCTTAATGACCGATTACGGGAACATTGCCAAACTGTGAAAAATAAGCAAATCGGTCATCTGTCAACCCACTGTCAAGAATGCGGCTGTGCGCCGGTCTATGAATCCTGTCGGGTTCTTGCAAAGCATAAAGATAAAGACGTGCGAGAGATCATTGAAGCGCAGGCTATCTGGCGGAATAGAGACACGTGTGTTAGTGCCCCTTCAATCGACCTGTTAGATAAGGAGACGGCTTTTTTGGATGGATAAGATTTGGATGAGGTGGCGCCACTGTGCATGGTTTATATAGGTGTACTTCCTGAAAATCAAGTTGTTGAAGTTAGCGCATTGTGTTGTCGTCTCCCTTCCGTCCTTGTTTGCTGGCGCTAAATATGCTTTCAATTTACCAACACGCCCAACAAATGGCAATTGTCAAAAGGGTTCATTTGATAAAAGGGCTTGGAACTCAGTGCACGTACAGCAACGGTAAGACCTCCTTGTACGCCAAGCAACAACGGATACCAGAACTTTCGGGTCTGTTCGTGAACGAGTATAAGGACAAATTCTGTCAAACTAGTGTGTGCGGAGCTCAATGCAGCGCGTGCAAAGTTTAATAGATGATCTGAATGAAGCAGCCTGTAAAATACGAATTCTTGAGCGGTTTCGTACTTTGAATTCTTTAATATAAATGTCGGGAGCAACAGAGCCACCTGCGCAGACCACGCAACTACAAATATGAAGAACTGCAAAACTAGAATTTGTAAACTTGGGCGAGGTACCTGGCAAATAGGTTAATATTTATCAACGCACGTGTAGACATCTATCAAAAACCCCGCAGGGCCGTCTGCGTAAGCAGGCGTTTGGTGTGTTGCCACACCACGTAGCCGAGCACATGAGGGTTGGACCCTCCCGCGTCTAACCATGCGCGGCTTAGCCGTGTCCGGGGAAAAGGGGATCCTGGGGGTTGAGCCGATGCCGGGTGTTTGTACTTTAACGGCCCCTCGACGGAGGCAACACACCTCTTTGGCCTCTGCTTCACATAGACGGCACCCCCGGACTGACCCACCCGGGGCAAATCGGTAGTTGCCTTTTCCTGTCTCTCTCTCCCTCCAGCCTTCGTCTTTCTCTTACTTTTCATCTTTCCTAGCTTCTCCTAGCTTCCGATTACTTCTACTTATTCCAGGCAGCAAGAGTTAACCTTGTGTGAATAGCCAACCTAGCTTATTTCATATTTGCTTATAGTGATGACGTACAGCTGGCGTTTACAGGACCTGTTCATACAGTCCCTGTAGCGTCCCCTTGTAGGGCTCCACGGTGGGTGGCTGGCATTATTGCCGAAATATAAATTTGTCTATGGCTAGCTCCTTTCCTCGCGATCCCGATCGCCCTCAGAAAAGAGGGCGCACCGAAGATGTTTTCCAGTTCTTTGGACGCCAAAGCCCGAACTTCCCACGGTACCATGTGATCCATTCAGAAAAATCTGATAAACAAGTGCGAAACTTTCCCCTTTTATAGTTTCCAAGTCCTTAAGTGATGTCCTTGGCCCAGGCTACAAGGTATCAAGGCTGGCAAGTGGTGATCTCCTGTTAGAGCTGCATGATCCGAAACAATAGGAAAAGTTGCCCAGTCTAGTATCATTTGGGGATGTTCCATTGACATTAACTCCACACCGCACTCTGAACAACACCCGCGGCGTTGTCTCGGATGATGATTTACTCTAGCTGACAGAGGCTGAGCTTTTGGAGGGCTTCAGAGAGCAGAATGTTGTCAATGTCAGACGAATTAAGATGAGAAGGGATGGTAAAGAAATTCAAACGAAGCACCTAATACTCACATTTGATTCATGTATTCTGCCCGAGTCTGTAGAGGCCGGGTACATCAAGCTCCGTGTCAGACCATATGTGACAAATACCCTAAGATGTTTCAAATGCCAGCGTTTCGGCCACAGTTCGCAGAGCTGCCTGGGCCGCCAAACATGTGCGAAATGCAGTGCCCATGAACACGCCACTGAAGCTTGTAAGAACTCTCTCCACTGTGCTAACTGTGACGGGGATCACGCCGCGTACTCGCGGTCGTGCCCCTCCTGGAAGAAGGAAAAAGAAATTGTAACGATAAAAGTAAAAGAGAATATATCGTTCAAAGACGCACGCAGGTGGGTTGCATACCTGCCAAAGAAAAGTTTTGCCGAAGTGGCGCGTCAGGGGGCAGCGTCACAACGGCCTCCGGCGGCTGTCCGACCCACAAGCAGTGAGTCGGCAGTTACGCCATCTGCCCCCACGGTGGTCGCAGCTAGCGCTGCTCCACCAACCGAGCAGAAGGGACCATCAACCCCGAAGGTGGGCGCAGCCGAGACAGCCCCAACCTCCCCGGCCTCGTCCAGCGCTGTCAACATCTGGCGTAGCCAAATCTCTCAGGAAGCCCCATGGACCTCCGGGCTGTTGGGCGCAGGGGTCTTGCCCTGCAAGGCGGGACTCTCTCGGAAAACTTCTCGCTCGCAAGAGCACGTGTCAGACGCCTCACAAGAGGCAATGGACACTACACCTATGCTCAAGGCGCACCAAGCGCCTAAGGAGCAGCGACGCTCCCTCGAACGCTTCAGAAAGGGCAAAACCCCGGTTACAGGGCCTCGAAAGAGCTGTGTAATCTAATGTCTGAAATCTCCGTAATTAATATTTCTCTTTCCGTATACACAGCACCTATTTATTTCCAAAATGGATACACAAATATTTCAATGGAACGTCAGAGGTCTTCTTAGGAACCTTGATGATGTGCAAGAGCTTATCCAAAAACACAATCCAAAAGTGCTGTGTCTACAGGAAACACCCCTAAAACCGCAACACACGAACTTTCTCCGACCGTATGTCACGTTTCGCAAAGATCGCGATGATGCTGTCGTATCATCAGGCGGCGTTGCCATTTTTATACATAAAAGTATTTCGTGTCAGCATTTACAGCTACAAACGCCCCTCGAAGCAGTGGTGGTTCGAGGTGTTCTTCTAAAGAAGCTCGTCACCATTTGCTCGCTTTACCTACCCCCACACTACAATTTAAACAAACATACATTTCAGTCATTTATAGACGAATTGCCAGAACCTTATGTTGTTCTTGGCGATTTCAATGCGCAGAGCTGCCAGTGTGGCGACTGTCGCATAGACGCGCGAGATCGTCTTGTTGAACAGTTACTTTTTTCTTCAGGTGCGTGCTTGCTGAATAAGAAGGAACTCACATATTACTCTCTAGCGAACAGAACCTTTTCTTCAATACATCTTAGTATAGTTTCCCCGTCTATACTGCCCGAACTCGAATGGGAAGTTACGAACAATCCTTACGTGAGCGACCACTTCCCCACACTGCTAAGAACATCTAAAGAAAACGAATATCATCCACAAGCTCCTGGGTGGAAGATAGATACAGCTGACTGGGAGAAATTTCGAATTCTCACTCGCATCTCAGGGGCTGACATGTCTTCTTTAGAAGTTGATGCTGCTGTGGAGTATCTTACAGCATTCATAATCGATGCCGCATCAAAATGCGTATCCGAAGTGGGTGGTTTGGCATTCAAACGACGTGTACCGTGGTGGAAGTGCGAATGCAGAATCGCCCGTAAGAAACAGAACAAGGCGTGGGGGTTGCTACGCGCTTCTCCCACTGCAGAGAATCTTATCAACTTTAAAAAAGTAAAGTCCCAAGGCAGGCGAACCCACCGACAGGCCAGAAGAGAAAGTAGGCACAAGTTTTTATCGAGTATTAACTCGATTAGAGATGAGGCGAAAGCCTGGAACGGGGTTGATAGGATTAGAGGGCGGCAAACATATTCACTCCCTCTTGTAAACACACAGGGCGATACACTGCAAGACCAGGCAGACTCACTTGGGGGGCATTTTGAGAGCGTGTCAAGTTCAACAAATTATTCACAATCCTTTCTCAAATACAAACAAAAAGAAGAATGTAAGCCTTTCATCAGAAAATGTCGTCAGAATGGACCTTTACAACCGTCCTTTTAGTATTGCAGAGTTTAGAGCTGCCTTGAGCGCATGCAAGAGCTCTGCACCTGGATCTGACAGAATAATGCATGAAATGATCAAAAACCTACACAATGACACGCAAGTTACACTACTCGCACTTTTTAACACTATTTTGGCTGTGGGATACCTTCCAACCGCATGGAAAGAAGCCATTGCGGTCCCTGTTTTGAAACAAGGCAAAGACCCTTCCTCAGTGGCAAGTTACCGTCCGATAGCCCTCACAAGTTGCCTTTGTAAGGTATTTGAAAAAATGAATAATCGGCGACTCATTCATTTACTTGAGCAGAGCAAAATGCTTAATCCCTATCAGTGTGGCTTCAAAGAGGGCCGCTCCACAACTGATCATCTCGTACGTATTGAAGGAAACATCCGTGACGCATTTGTACACAAACAGTTTTTCCTATCTATATTCCCCGGTATGGAGAAGGCATACGACACAACGTGGCGCTACGGAATCTTGAGAGACGTGTCAGAAATGGGCATTCATGGTAATATGCTAAACATAATAGAAAGCTATTTGTCCAATCGAACATTCCGGGTAAAAGTCGGCAATGTACAGTCACGTACTTTACACAAGAAAGCGGTGTACCCCAGGGAGGCGTGCTTAGCTGCACGCTCTTTATCGTGAAGAAGAACACGCTTCGTGCTTCATTACCACCGGCCATTTTTTACTCTATCTATGTGGACGACATTCAAATAGCTTTTAAATCCTGTAACCTCGCAGTGTGCGACAGACAGGTACAGCATGGTTTGAACAAAGTATCAAAATGGGTAGAGAAAAACGGATTTAAAATCAATCTTAACAAAAGTTCTTGTGTTCTTTTTACACGAAAGAGAGGCTTGGTCCCGAATCCTTGCTTAGAACTGTGTGGACAAGAAATACCTTGAACAAAGAGCACAAATTCCTAGGTATTATACTTGACGATAGACTCACTTTCATTCCACACATCAAATATCTGAAGGAAAAATGTCTAAAAACAATGAACTTAATAAAACTTCTATCTAAGACTGCGTGGGGTAGTGACAGAAAGTGTCTAATGAATAGCTACAAGAGCCTAATACGGTCACGATTGGATTATGGGGCCGTAGTGTATATCTCTGCCGCCCAGAGCGCGCTAAGGATGCTGGGTCCTGTCCATCATCTAGGTATCCGCCTAGCCACTGGCGCTTTCAGAACAAGCCCGATTGAAAGCTTATATGCCGAATCGAGTGAGTGGCCGCTCCACTTGCAGAGATCATACATCAGCTTTACATATTTCCTTAAAGTGCACTCAAATCCTGAACACCCATATTTTAATACCGTTACCGATATGACGTGTGCTACACTTTTCCGCAGCCGTCTGTCTATAAGACAACCTTTCTCGCTGCGTGTGAAGGAGCTTAGCGATGAAATGCATGTCCCACTCCTCGAGCTTCGCTTAATGCACCTAACCAAGCTCTTACCTCCTTGGGAGTGGCAGGTGATAGAATGTGGCGTATCCTTTCTAAAAGTCACAAAACACGCTACAGAGGTCGAAATAAGAATGCATTTCCTACGACTTCAGTACAAACACTCGTGCACAGAGTTCTACACAGACGCTTCCAAGTCACATGCCGGAGTGTCCTATGCAGCCGTCGGTCCATCCTTCTCGGAATCTGATGTACTACACCCAGAAACAAGTATCTTTACGTCAGAGGCCTACGCATTATGGTCGGCTGTAAAGCATATAAGGAAATCAAAACTCCAAAAATCCGTTATATATACAGACTCCCTAAGTGTGGTGAAGGCCTTAAAGTCACCCTACAAACAGAAAAATCCTGTACTTACTGAGGTTTATTCCGACCTGTGCAAAGCTTATCTATCTAACCAGCATATCATTATATGCTGGGTACCTGGCCACAAGGGAATCGAAGGTAACGTTCCGGCAGACCAGATGGCCATGTCAATTGTACCCCCTGCTGTTAATAATACTGCTTTGGTGCCTCTCACAGACATGAATCGTTACATACGAAAAAAACTGCTAAACCACTGGCAATGTATGTGGGACGCAGAAATAAATAATAAACTGCACGTTATAAAGCTACAGTCAGGTTTTGGGCCCTCCCCAACAAAATCCCAGCGAAACAGATGTCCTATTCTGTCGCCTCTGAATAGGACACGCATTTGGGACCCATCATTTTCTACTCACTGGAAGTGAACCTCCATCCTGTGGTAGATGCGGTGAGAGGCTGACCGTCCTCCATGTCCCCTTGGAGTGTCGGAAAGCCGAACCTGAAAGAAACATTTTCCGCTTGCATACCGTTATTACATCCCTCTACTTCCGGCTATGTTTCTTGGTAAGGAACCGCTTTTTAACGCCAAGGCAGTCCTCGACTTCTTAAAGGATGTAGTTCTACACGTTATAAGCCCATTCAATTCGTAGAGCATCCTCGCTCCAGAGGATGCCGCTGCGATAATTGTTTTGAATAGCACATGCCTCCAGGCCCTTGTGTTTCAAGGGCTCTAAGGAGGCAGTAGTGCTCTAGCATATCTCATATCACCTGATATATTTTTACACATCGTATCATTCTTTTTAAATGCATCTTAATGTTCATAGTACACTTATAAGTCATCGCCATAATCTTATTATACCGATTTTACGCACTTTATCGCTAACATTTTTAAGGCCCTTCTATAGCCACGTCACACCAACTTCATAGAAGTCATGATCACACTGCGAACTCATTACCACGGACATGGCGCTCTTTGGCCATACTTGGCCCTTGCGCCATAGAACATCAAACCTTCATTCATTCATTCTTCCAAAATTTTGTTTCAAGATTTACAGATCTTCGCTGACGCTAGAACGTGATTCTGATATTCTGTTCTTCATTTGCCGGCTCGTTACTCATCACTTTTTTTGTGCCTATTACTCCAGACACCATGGTCGGGGCTAAGTAGAAACGCGCTGAGTGACACAAGGGCAAAGGATTGCAGCCACAACAAGGAGAAAGTGAAACTCCAGAAAGCTGGAAGCGTAAAGTAGAAGTTCAAGGAAAAACAAATAAAAACCCTATAGCAACTTTCGGGCATTGCAAAAGCTTTTCTTCATAGCAAAGTTGCTGCGGTTAGCTGTACACTCACATTAAAGATGGTATGCTGGGTGATTTAGTGTTCTTGTTGAAGCAAATGCTGCTAAATATAATACCACAGTCGGGAAAGGTGGTCAAACCTGTCATGTGGCATGGGTGTGAAGTGAGCTACCTGGATGAAAATTATTAGATGGAGTTCTGATGTCTTCCATGCTTTTGCCCCGTATATATTCAGGCACATACCATGGCTTAAAAAAGGCCTTTCAGTTCATAGTCACCGCTATATCCGACTTTCTGGCGTGTTTTTTTACCCACTGTTTGCCTCAAAACTAATCTGAACTGCCCGAAGGAGACACGAAAAATAGAACATATCACACAAACGCACATGCGCGCGTGCCTGTTTGTGCGTCTTTTCCTGCGTGATCTTGTCCCACGTGTACCCCTACTTCGTGCCGTTTTCAACGCTACAACAAAAATCCTAGACACGTCGTGCCTATTCCTACTGCGGACGTGCCCTAGCAGACAAGAAGAGAACCAATGGACTTGAAAATGCTTTCACAGCACACGATTGTGGCTCTCTGATGTTACTTGCGGCGAAAGCTATGAAGTTGAACGAGAGGAGACGGACGTGGGCATTTCGATAAAGCACAGCCACACAAGCAACGACGTTGGCGTAGTTTGTTCTCTGCTGGCGTTGCTTTGAAAAATGTGTCTGCTCTTGCTCCAGTTAGAGGGTAATTTCGGAAAGTGCACGCTGCCACTGGCGCGATTCCTATACGTGGTCGCACCTAGTGCTTCTGTTGCCATGAGCTCGCAAACTGGATTGGCAGAACCTAGCCACAGACCACAGACGAATGTTACATGCAGTTCTGTGTAGGCTTTCTCTGTTGCAGCTTAGCGCGAGCAGCAGCCTTTTGGTGGACAACGTATAGAGGAAGCGAGGTGAAGCTGTGGACAAGCATTGTTAATGTCACTGAACGTTGTCCAATCAGAGCGGAAATTGTGTAGAGCCAAATTTATTTAGCAAGGACTTCTCGGCCTCTAGTTTGCATACACTCGACTTTGCTTCGGCTATTGGCTGCATGAACTGTCAGTCCACTCTACCGGCAAGCACAAATCCATGCTGCAAAGTGCCTGCGAAGCATCCACGTGTCAGTCTCGCATTTTTCGGCAAAATAGGAAGCTATATTGCACCCATCAACAAGTATACGGAATAAAATGCGTCGTGTAACTTATGTGTGTTCCCAAAACTTTAGTCGGAAGTAAATACAACGCTTGTATACATGACTTTTAATCATTCGTTCTTGCCGTCTGTCAGTGAACAATGCAATTAGTAGCCTGGTTATAGTGTAAGTGAACGTGATCCTAAAAAGAACAGACTGTCAGCGAATCATGTATTGTAGAAACACCTGATATATTTATCTTAATTCAGTATATTGATTTATGGAACTTATTTCTATTGTAACTCTCTTGTTTTCTCACTTTCTTTTGTTTATATTTACTATAGGCACACCTTTTGTATCCAATCAATTTTTCGGTATAATAACTATCTTGACCGAGGAATGTCAACATTTTCAAAGATTTTGAATCAGAATTAGGAATGCTAGTGTCCGTATGCTTTGTGTTTTTTGCTTGCAAGTCTAATCAAGTCAGTGTTTTAAATGTGCAGTGAAATCTTGCACAAAAAGTCAAAGTGATTTCAAATGATATGCAACAGAAAAATATTGTAGCTATATTGAAGGGGGTTGGGTGCTTGGTATATTGCTCGTTGTCTCCCTTGCGCTGACTTCAAGTCATACGTGTTAGCAACCAAGGGCTTGTAACGCTGATAAAATTTCATCTGTATATCTTCATCACACGCTGTGATAATAATGCCTTAAAATATATATACAGGCCAGTTCCATAAAAATACGCCACTCTGAGAGTACAAAGCTAAACGTGGTAAGTCCTTTAGCTTTACACTGCAGGGACTGTGGCTGTGTGCCGTTGTTTGAAAAGATAACCGTCGTAAACAGCAATGGGAATGCAACCGCGCGTGAAAGCTTCGAAGCTGAAGGAATATTTTGGCTCGAGGGACATGTGTCAGTAGCCTCCTTACTTATGCTATTAGACAAAGGACTTTGGTTTCCTATGCAGGTTTAAATAAATAACATGCGACCACGAACTCGAACAGACGATGAAATTGCAGAGATACCATAACATATCATTGTTTGTCCTCTTGACACTGTTCTTCCCCCTGCTCGCCCAACTGGTATCTTGTACCTGATCACGTCAACCCTCGTAACGTCAACTTTACGTTTCTTGTGTCGTCTTTCCTTTGCCGCTCCCTTAACACTCGCCGATCAACTCGTAGCCAGTTGTAGATCTGGACAAAGTAAAATTTGCAGCGATGAGAACTTATGCGTGTTTTATAGTTCATATTGTGGGCCAAGGCACGTTCTCGGGTTCCAAAATAGAGTGGAACGATGCGAGAAGAGGTAGAGTCTTTGTAAGGAAATATATATTACTCGCGTAGGCAAATGCAAATGCGGAAGCACACAATAGGTCGGAAAAAACTTAACTGTCCCTTGGTTTTAATTTTTACGGCACCCTAATTCATCGGTACATCACAGTCGTTTGAAGCACTTTTTGTAGAAAGTCGCGCTAGTGTTACTACGTATACAGGACGTAAACTTTGACTAAAGTTCGCTCAGACGAAGTTAATTTATTTGCTGTTCTTCAAAGCACACCTCGCTCATTGTGATTTCGCGTTTTACTGACGGCAACGCGCTGATGTAGCCGGTGGTCGAAATAGAGTCTCTTCCCCCTTATGTCGTTAAAGCCACAGATCACATTAATACTTACATCAGTTGTTTTCATATACTGCTGTGTAACTGTGCAAACACTGGAGTATGAGAAGTCACTGCTGGACTTTCCGAAATGGGTGCCGGTCATGTCGTGATATTGGCGATTTGCATTATCTTGTGATAGGTTACAAGTGCGCCGATTAACGTCGACTGGATCCGTCATCGGCGAACAGGCGAAACTTGTGTTGCTACATTTACAGGAGGAGACCCTAACACCTCGCGCCAACGAAATGCGGAAGCGAAAGAGCATGTCAGGTGTAACCTACTAATGGCCATTAGCAGATCCTTCTGCCATAAAGGTGATGAGCTCGTGGAAGAATATCACTGACTGTGGAGAAAGTCAAGATGCGAGATGAGAGCAGCGTACACACATGGCAGAACGGAACTTGATTTGGCACACTCCCATCTTGCATCTAGGAGGACAGTTCAGACTTCCAGCTCTAGACATGTGCCCGGGGAGATATTTTTACTCCCCTCCCAGGTGGCCTTCGGGCCATCCTATGAATAAAGACGGCTTTACTATTACCTAAGTATTGCCTACCCTTTTTCAAGAGAAACTTAAGGCCTGCCGCGGTGGTTTAGCGGCTATCGTGTTGCGCTGCTAAGCACGAGGCCAAGGGATTAAATCCCGGCCGCAGTGTATCCTGTCAACTGTGGTCAAAATTAGTCCAGTACCCCTATGGCGTGCTTCATATTCAAATCGTGGTTTTGGCACGTAAAGCCCCAAAATTATTTCATTCAGAAATACGACAAACTTTTGCAGTAAGCACGCTGCAATGTAATTTAATATATCTATTAGAACCTTTTCGTATTTTTCACGGCACCACTTGTTTCTGTACATAAATAGTAGAAAGGCGTGTCATTCCAAAGCAAAATGCTCCGGCAAAGCTAAATCTCGCGAAGTCCACAAATTATGCGGCGGGTAATGGCGTGTACTAATGCGGAAATCGGCAGACATCGCATGACACACGGGTACGCACAATAAATATACAGGCTTAGGCTGTTGAATAAATTATGTCTTGTTTCTTGCATAGTACCGAAGTCTGTTTGGTACCCATGACGGGCGTTGGCGGCAGCCTGTCAAGGTTTCGGATGCTAAAGGTCTTTCACTGTAGCGCATACCCGGTGCCGCGTTCGGTCCGCTGCTCATTAACGATAATTGACGGCTGCGCAGCTTTCCCGAAACCCAGCGTGCTGTTCCCAAAATACCCCAAAACACGAGAGTCGGTTTTCCTGTGCCCCCATGCGGATTACGGTGACAGGCAGCACCGTGAAGTTCCCCCAAATAACATGGTGTCCGTGCTACTGACATTTTAGCCAGCGCAATCACTTTGTCGTTGTCCTAATCCTTTGGATTTGGGGTTAGAAAAGCTGCCTTTCGCGACCCTAGCGAGTGCGACCGTACCGCTCCCCGAACACGTGGCGTCAACATACATTCTCTTTTCAATGCGTTTCACGCAGTGACAAAAGAATATATGTTCCTTTATTTTGGTTGACAGCGTCGCATCACGGTTGTTTATACCTGTTAGCAATGACTTTCCACTGATTAGTATGTGAGAAATATGCTCGAGTTTACTGTGTTCGCCCTCTTCTACCCTCAGCCAAATGAAGATAATTTAGGACATCGGCTATCTCCCGAATAAAACAGGCGCAAACATTTCCGGGTAGACTGTAGAAGAGTTGTTTGGTAAAGCTGAAGGTCAGGAATATCCTGCAGCGCCCTATGCAATATTCCATAAAGTAAAAAGAAATTAAAGCAGTACCCATCTCGCGACAACCGTCTACGTATTTGGTTGCCAGTAAGCTGGAAAGAAAATAGAGAACAAGAAGTGTTGCAAAGCAGGAAGAAGTAGGGAAGCTATAACCTATGTCCGAAAGGGAGATGAATTATTATGCAATGAACGGCTTTACTACATTAAAAAGTGAAAAAATTCTGCACATTGCTCAGCTTTTACATACAATAAAGTGTACGAAGAAAGAAATACGAAGGAAAGGTAAATTTTATTGTAGTCTTGTCATCTTTACCACAATCCGCCGAAGCTCTTGTTATGGATACACCTTTGCTTGGTTTGCGTACCAAAATGAAAAATTTGTTCTTAAAGTCAAACAGAATAGTTACGCTTGCTACCACTATATTTTTTTCTTTTCTTGTGTGCGTTCGCCTATCTCCCGCGCCTCTGCGACGAATCTGTTTAAAAAGTGTTAGAAAAAAAGAAAAGATTGGTTGGGTCGCCTCAAGGGTAAACGATTGACAGCGATATCAAGGTCTATGGTGGCGCTTGAAGTCTTGGGTAGGCGTTCTAACTAAACACGGGTTGGGCATATTGGTTCGGCGGAGCATGCAAGGTAACTGATTCTTGAGCGAAGAAATACGGCCCCGCAAGCTACCATGCGTCTCAAGACGCTGGCGTAGGCAGCCTTTATGCACAATCCTACGCCCTGCGTTTGAGAGAGGGTGTGTACGAAGGACTGCCTACTCTAGCATGATGAGGATCGCCGCAACCTGGGCGGAGAAGTGACGGCACGTCTTCGTTACCCACTTGGACGCTGGATGCACTCTTCAGCGAGGTTTTGCGCAACGTTTGCGCTTGGTAGTACTTGCAAGGTCGGTAGCGTGCGCGGCGCAGACTATGGGCTATGAGAGTGCTGAATTCGGCTCATGCATTTCGTACAAAATTGGCAACGTACTCACACTGAATAGCTAGCGAATTAATTTCAATAACCTCAATATAAAGACTGCTTGCTGGCTAGTAGAAAATCTGTTCGCGGTACTGAGAGATTACGGGTATTTCGCTTGTATAAGTTGTAAGGATGCTTTAAAATTGTGTACAGTTGTGCCACTTGACTCATGCGCTCAGAGGGGTCAACGAGATAGACGCCTTCGCTTATTGTTTAATCGAGTCTTTCTTGCCATATGCGAATCCCCCTGCACAAATTTCCTGACTGTTCGTCGGTTTCTTACCGAGTAAATGAGGTCAATCCAGGACAGAGTGTAATACAAGTTGTGCTGATCCCGCACACAAGCGCAGCAGTATACTGGGCCAATCCCGTAAACGGTGCAATGAAAACTTAGTCTATCCCGCAGACACTGTTACACTGAAGTGCAGCAAAATGGCGAATTGGGCGAGCTGGGGTAGATTCAATGTTCAAAAAATCTGGAAAGGAGAAAGGCTACAAAAAAATAGAGGACGAGCGCTTGTTCTTTGTTGCTTTGTCGTCATTGTCCTTTTGCGTTTTTTCTAAATATAAACGCCAAACTGGGCCAATTACGGGGACTGTCCAAGCAAGAGCCGCGATTTTGTCGGCCGATGTGCCCTCACAATGGTTCTAATGTGGTTTATGGCACGATTTGATCCGGGAGGCAGTGTAACGCCGATAGTCCTAATACAGCTATCGGATTACACTTCCGGTGCAATAGGTGGACGCAGGCCATGTGAGTCTTCCTAAATGGTTTGGTGTCTGTGTCTCGCCGAGCAGACGTCGCAGAAGGTCGTCTACACAGTGGCGACGTGAAAAGAAAAAGCACGATGAGCGTTTGCTGGGCAAATGACACAAATTATAAAGGTGATCTCTCCCAATAGGCTGAACGTGAGGTGTCAGCGGTCGTATGGATCGCGTTGTTGTTATAAGGGATGCAATATTGGCGGACTCCAGAAGAATTTGAGCCCTTCAGTTGTTGAAAGTGCACCCAATGCATGGCATAACAGTTGTTGTGCACTTCACCTCTATTAGAATACATGCGCCGCGACTGGAAGCAACGCTGCCACATTCTGGTCGGCGCAGCGCCTTAGCCTCTGAACTACCGCACCAGAGATTACAATCAAGCTTTGTTGTATGTCACACATCTCTGTTTATAGACATTCGCTCACAATGTTGCATTCATCACTCGCAAAGCGTACCATCAGCATGTCATTGGCCATTGCATTCAAGTAAAATGCTATTAGTTGAAGTGGTTTTTTTTTCGATTTTTATTTTTATTTTATTATCATAATCCGATTCTGATTCTGATTCTGATTTAAGCAGGTAATATAAATAAAAAGATGTGTTTGAAATAAAACGCACTTTTGCACTTCGTACGTATTTTGAGTTAATTGATTTCGCGCTGGGTAGCATTTGATTGAAACTATTGAAAAAGCTTCGGTTTGGAGAGATTCGAATGAATGCGTTGAGTTTGCGGTTATTTCGTTCTGGTCGTTCTCGTTCAATAAATCTTTAACGAATTAAATAATTTTTCAGAGCTCTCACAAAGGTTTTATTCGTGGTTTCAACATTTATGATAGATAATGCAAGACAGACACTTGCAGATGCTGCATTGAATTATTGTTATAAGAATACCACTCAACTCGAGGAGGATGTCAATTCAGCATAAGCGCACACAGATTATGTAGTAAATGAGCGAGCTTCAAAGCATATGGTGAAAGTCCGCGGCATATGAAGAAAGCTGGCAGCTCTCCAGGTAACAAAGGGGGAGTAATACAACAACACTTTTTGTGAGTGACTAGAACGAATCCGCATGGTCAAGCAAGCGACAGCGCTAACCTCACACACGTGTATAGACTCATCGATTGCGCGACACTGTTTCGTACACGTGATCACGCTATGAGTGGCAGGTATTGCCGAGTATAGCACGAGCTGGGGCGTATATCGTTAATGACCTCTAAGAAAATCAGCACTAGACTGTTCTAACCCATATACTGGGAAGGCGTGGAAAGGCACCATTGTTCATATTTGTTTCAAATGAATCAGGAACCAGTGAAAATGACTGTGTGTAGTGACTCACACTGAACGGCGCGGTCCCTCAGTCCACGCCAGCAGGTCCCCGTCCAGGCCGGCCGCTTCCAATAGCGCCCAGCCGAGCCTGGAAGTAACTTTGTTCTCTACTTCTTCAACTACATGCTCCGATGCCGAAGTTCCGATGATGCCGGTGGCTCCGATGATGATGATGGCGGAGTTCTCATAACTATTAAAGGCGAAGCGTCCTCCACATTTTTTTCAATAGGTGCAGAGCAATGCTGGTTCAAGCTACCGAAGAACACCCGCCAAGGCGCTGCGCATATGAACACCACTCACATACTTGGCACCCTTCCAGCTTGTGACCTAACTACAATAGTGTAGGACTGCGGTAAGTATCGCAACCACTTTTCTGTGCGCAAACTGTTGTTGACTCCCTTCTCTTCCTTATCTGAGCTACTATCTGCTCCTAGGCCTGCACGAAATAGCGCGGTTCGCGTAATCAGGTAAAGAAGACACCATAATCTCGTTCCGAAACGAAATACCAAATGAAAGGGGAAAACACAGTCTCCAGGAAACGTAGTAACGAGAAACTTGCATGGCAGAATGGCGGAAAACGAAATAACCATCATGCAAGGCCCTTACCGCCATTGCGCAAATGGAAAAAAGCCCGGTGTATCTGCTCCTTCGCGTCTTATGAGCCGTACGCTAAGTGCATATTGGAAGATGGTGGAAACTAGCTTCTCGTAATGCCGCGCCGGATGGCCACCGCATCGAATCGCAAGCATCAAAACGTATGTCACAAGGGAGACATGGGATGGTGGTACAGCCATCAACGTAACAGGAATCGCCTCCACTATCTCCATACTTCCCCTTCTGGTGCTTATGCGAATTAGTCGTCATCTTCCCCTTCGCAATCATTGCACTGGCGATATTTTTTTCATCACTCTCCATTGGTTAGTACATGCGTCTTTCTTTTGACTGGAGGCTGCTGTTGGCGGAATGGTATTTCATGTCACACAATGTTTTTTCTGGCTCATTTAATGTGCTTCGAGCCTTACTAGCCATCTTAGCAATAAGCATGATGTCTTTCGTTTCCAGCAAGCTGCTGTTTCGTAGTTTCATGAGAGAGTGCAACGCTCATCTATCAAGTAAAACGATGCGTGTCACTTCAATGATTGAGGGGCTCGGGGAAAGGAAGAGGGTTCGTTCCCTTATATAGAGTTGTGTACTTGTTCGTTTTACGCGTTCTGAAGCGAACAGCTTTCTCTACCTCTATCGCCCGTCCTCGTGGTCGGTGGGGGTCTCACGAACTCTCACCACGTATACAAAGTTGTCGACACAAATGGTGAACACATTCACGGAATCAAATTGCAGGGCGCCTGAATAGAATTTACCTGAGATTATTGATTCATCACTAAGACGAGTTTTGAACAGCTGAATTGAAACAAACAAATGACCACGAAAGACAGGTTTTGTAGTATGTGGAGGTTTATATGCTAAATTGGAGTCTCTCGGGAAGGATAGCCCCCTCCTCTTCCTCTTTCGTCATTTCCTCTTTTCGCAGTGGCGGGAGAGGGCTTCCGCAGCAGCACACCGAATGACAGCAGCCTTCCACGCCAGCATCTGTGCTGATGGGTGCAGCATAGACAGGTCGAATCGCTCCATATATGTTTAGGCCCGTATACGACTGATGCAGATCGATGTTCTTTGAATTGAATTAAATTCAGGGGTCTTACGTGCCAAAACATCGATTTGATTCAGAGCACGTCATAGTGGGGGCCGATGGATGTTATTTTGACTACTAGGGGATCTGTACATGTCTCCAGCGCACGGGACAACGGTGTTTTTGCATTTTGCCCTGATCGTTGTGCGGCGGCCGTGGCCAGGATTTGATCGCGTCACCTCGTGCTTAGCAGCGTAACATCATAGCCACTAAGCAACTGCGGCGGGTTGCATTGTTAACGGCTCTGTTATTAGAGAATGACGAAATCAAACAACGAAGGCGAACTAAATATTCCTACAGGAATAAATTTATACATTCAAGCGCGCACTCATTGTTGAAGGGAGGAACATGTTCTCATCAAGAACGAGTTCATCGAGAACAGGTTCTCACCTTCATCCAATCGGAGAGTCCGAAGTCGTCGAAGGACCCGCGTTGCGGGCTAGGGTTTACACAATCATTCCCGCACCTTCGTTCACTGAACTCACAGAAAGGAAGGGAACTGCGTAGACGGGGGACTGTCACGCTTGAATCAAGCTGTCGCGTCTTGGTGCCTTGGATGACCCAGGACTTAGCTGGAGCGTCTGTCAAACAATCCTGCTGGTTACCAGTGTTCACGAGGAAACGCCGTAGAATATCCTTTTCCAGGAGTGTCTTGCTCCGATTGGTCCGTGACGGCGACCGTGAACCCACAAACAACGCTCGATCCGCCAAACGTGTCTCGCCTTGCTGGCGCCGCAGTTCTGTCCGAGGGGGACACATTCTTATCTTCACGAAGCGAATCGTCGCACTGGGGCAGGAGAGGCTGGAAGGTCACTACCACCGCTGGCCGATCACAACAGCTTCTCCATGGCTCCTCCATGGCTCCATGGCTCCTCCATGGCTCCATGGCTCCATGGCTTGCCAGTGCCGATAACCGCTGGGCACGAAGAGAGTAGTAGCTGGTAAGGAGGTTGACTTGGCTTGCAGAAACCAGCTGCGCAATGCTGACATACAACCCAAAACATCTCAGAATGATAGGTAGCAGCAAAGCGAGTCGCACAACACGGCTGCCTGCAGCGATGAAATATCTTGGATGCCGCTTTAGACCCGCCAGGCTTCAAAGAAAACATGAGTGTGGCAACAAAAAATGCTGCATTTTCCTATGCAAATTTCAAAGGAATTTCGTGCCGACAAAGTTAGCAATCATGGATCGAGCCCTGCTATGCGAAAGGGGGTTGTCTTGGCTTAATGAAATAAAAACAACACGAACGACGAAATTCAGTCATGTATTAATGTATTTTCGCTTCAACATTTTATGCTTTCCTTTTGATATTGACGACGTCATAATACAACTAGTAAAGCTTCTTGTGGTACTAAAACTGTATCTTGCGCAGATTGCTTCTGAAATTTAAACGTAACGATGAGATACATAGGCTTCGTTTATATGCTTCGTGGACGTTACTCGTGAAAAGAGCTGTAAGAAAATTTCAGAATTGTTTACCACAAGATGGCCGCTACAAAAGTTCCTAAACTTTACTCGTTTTACATTATAATGTAGTTCGTCGAAAAACATCTTCATGAACAGCCTTGACCAATATGCGTAAGCAATGTCATGCAGTGATCTATTGAATGCAAGTATCACACTGCACTGCAACTATTTCTCTCGCCATGACAAATTTCACCCAGACTTTTCAGGCCTTAACAAGTGTGGGCAGTGGAAGTGCAACAGAAGTTGCACCCCATTCTTCCAGGAGCTACTAATGCAAACGAAGATGTAGTCATCCATCAAAGATACAGCTGTTATAGCCAAACAAGCCACTTGATCTTGTGCGAGGTTTTTATGAATTTTTGAACTGAGCGTTTATCGGTAACATTCGGTGCTCATGCTCGAGATTAATACCTCATCAGTGAAAAGCTACCGCTTTTGTTATATTTCAAAACACATAAGCAATTATTCATGAATATGTAACTCGCACGCAGCAAAAGAAGCTGCAGCAGTACCCAGCCCATGTAAACTATTGACGGTATTGCGTTCAACAATCAAGTAATGTAAAGACAAACCTTACTTATGAAGTGAAAATTATTTAACTTTCGTAGTGGCCATTCTGAGACACCCGTTGTTTCGGCTACGTGCAACATTCACTGTCTCCAGCTGAGGCTTATCTTCGTCTGGCATTCGCTTACCGAGGTCACCCATAGGCATGGCGGAATGATGAAGTATTCGCGTCGATGAATCTTCAAAGGTAAATAAAGACGGCGAATGACGACGTTGAGATTGCAATTCTAAAATGATGCGGATGCTATAAAGGTGACAGCGTGACCACAAACTCCCGCGGACAATAGGATGGTGACGAGTTATGACAACGACAGTGCCACCAAGACGGCATGAAAGCATTTGCATGTCAGTTACTGTCTGCTCTGATTACCTTGCCGTCGCTGTTTCATCAACAATTTCATATACCTGAATTCATAACGACAGCGTAATAGTTCTACAATGAATGAGAGAGCATTAGGTCAATAGAACGCCGAAGGCAGCATGACGATGATGGCATGAAGAAAATGAGAGAATGTTACCGTAGTGATGATTATAGCAAAACAACAGCGTGACGACGAAGACATGAAGACAATACTATGACGACGATGCTGTAACGACGATAGCGTGAAGCCGACGCCATGGCGATAGTAGGGTAACACAGAGTGACGACGATGAAGTGACCACGACCGCATCAGTACAACACTATGACAACGAATGCATGACGTCGACAGTATGACAACAATGTAATAAAGACGATGGCGCGGCAGTAGTACGAGGACAATGGCAGGACGAGTGCATTCCGAGTGACGACCACTGTCTCATGAAAGCTGCATGACGACGATGGAGCGATGAAATGCTGTTACTACGACGGCATGAAGAGAGTCGATTGACGAAAATAAAGCGACGGTGATAGAAGTTCGCAGGATGACCTTACGCTCAGGGTACGGAATTTAATGATTCACCACAATATGAGGAAAATGGCGGCTAGAGTGGCATGACGACGACACAGTTAGGGCAATGACATGACAACGGGAGCACAATTACTATTGGATGACGACGACTTGATAAGGGTAGATCAAAAGACGAAGATGACGTTTCAGAAGTGACGTAGATGATAAAACGTTGGCGTCAGTATGATGACAGGACGATAACAATATCACGACGACTGCGTGACGACAGGGAAGACGAAATTTGAATAACAACGGTGGAAGCACCACCAAAGCATCACGACGACACTATGACAACGAATGCCTGATGGCCATGCTATGACCACAACGCAATGACGACGATGGCGTGACAAGGGTATGATGACAATGGAATGACAAGTGTATCACGATGGTGACGTGGCCACAATGGCTTGAAGAGTGTTGGATGACGAAGCTGGAGTGGCAGCAATAGAACGACACCCCCCCGGCATCACGATGATGGTATGACGACGAGTCCCTGACGAATCTATGACGCCGATGGCGTGACGTAAATGTCGTGGCGTAAGTAAGATGCCATTGCTGGAATGACGATGCAGCAACCACCG
Organism: Dermacentor andersoni; assembly: GCF_023375885.2. NCBI lineage: Eukaryota > Metazoa > Arthropoda > Arachnida > Ixodida > Ixodidae > Dermacentor > Dermacentor andersoni. Next base: position 165,840,864 of record NC_092815.1, on the reverse strand, counting down.
CGACGGCATCACGATGACAAGAAGAGACCTAGTAGCCCAAGCTATTAGTCGATTTAGTCCACTGATCGGCCTAGAAGGGACGATGACGACGGCGTGAGGAGAGTCAGTTATCGAAGCTGGAATAACGGTGATGGAAGGCGACCATGACCACATCCCTAGTGGCTCAAGCTTGTAGGCAACTCGGGTGGCTGGGTTGGCGTAAGAGGACAGATCGATCGATAGATATGTAGACAGAAAATATACATATAAATAGGGTTAAAACGCCTGATGTAGGCAAGAAAACGTGAATTACATTGAAACGAAGAAACATAGCCATATGTACGGTAAAGGTAGGCGGAGAACAAGCTGATCTTGTAACCGCAAACGGAAAAGTCTTGCGCAATTTTTCTCTCCTTTAAAAGAAAACCACAAGCCTAGCTCTTGTTTCTACTTCGAAGAGTTTACATAGAAAAGTACAGCACATTAGCACACATTTGTTGAAATAATAAAGGAATAAATGCCAAGTGCGTATTCTGTTATAGTTACTGCAGTATGGTACTGAGTGCATATGCGAAAAACAAGTACCTAAGACGTACCCACAGTCTAGCTGATTTCTATGCAGGCATACTATTCTGCCAGAGTAGCGGTCATTCTCAGTGTCCTCAGTGCACTCATTTTGACGCATGAGAGTTATTAAGAGAAAGAAAAGGTGGTGGCTGTCGTTCAAATGTTCATTTAGAACATTGAGCGATACTTAACATTTAAAAGCTACTGAGGAAAGAACAGTGTCTATGCAGGAATCTTGTCCTTATTACTTTCTTGTTATTCGCAAATTCGAACCAAAAAACTGTAGCTTCACGCAAACAAAAAATACGGAGAACCTCGACTGGCATAGAACCACAGGAACGTAAAATCTTACTAAAGCTACCAGCATTACTTTGCATAAAATTTCTGTGTTGATTAGATCCCACATCAAATAACTTTATCGGAGACAAAAACCGAGCTCGCAAAAAAAAACTTACAGGGTCGCTTAAGATCTCTCTTAAGAGGTGAACGGCGAAACCCTACTCTTCCTCCTCTTATCATTCGTCTCTGTCTTCTTGCCTCTTCTCTTTCTCTTCTTTGTCTTTCTCTGTCCTTCTTCTCTTCAACTGTTTCTTCTTTCTTCGTTTCTTCTGTTTCTTTCTTTGTCTTGCTTCTATTCTTTTGCTTTGTCAGAGCTGCAGACACAAACTTCAAGGTGAGCCTAGGAAGGCTTTCGCCTTAATAACGCTTTATCTCAGCCTAGGAATGTAAAAGAAGAAAAATACTGACAAAATATCTCAGGACGACTGCCGATGAAAATATAATTCACATTGAAGCAAACCCTCCATGACTTGGAACTGGCTCGAAGGTTGTCGTTGATTCTATTTGTTCTCACCGAGCATTGTGTATTCTGATTGTATGCGCGACGCAAATTCTGTAGTGCTTTATGAAAGGCACGCGGAAACCAGTGATTACGATGGAACATTGACCCTCGAGTGTAACTCGAGTGCAATAGGGTAAGTAGTGCACTCGAGTTTAACTCGCTTAGGCGTCGCGTGTGACTAGCTTATGCGGGCACAAGTTCGCCCAATAAAAAGCCAGCTTCGCGATTCACAGTTTTGCTACTGTGTTCTTTACCATCACTACAACGTCACACCTGGTGGAGGTGCATTTCGCCCCTTTTACTGGACGCACCCGTCCTGCCCAAAGCGTCCAACCCAGATCGCCAACATCATCGCGGACCATCGAGCACACCACAGGCTATGCAAGTTGTCACCGCAGAACGACTTTCTAACCGAGACGACCAGGAACAGCGTAGTCAACTATCATCTTGATGGACCGAGTATAGCCTGCCGCCATCCTACTGCGAAAATCCAAGGAACCACCTTTCTTCAGTGTAGCTTTGTCCGACGAATCAGGAAGCTAGCTCGAGATGCTAGAAAGGGTTTCAAACTGCAATACCTTGAACTCTGAGGACAAGTTGCGTCATGTGTACTTCTCCTTGGAGGACGCTGCGAAAAGATAAGAAAGTTTTAGCAGAGCGTTTACGGTCTGCTTCGCTCAGATGTATAATAACAATTTGCACAGAGCCGCTCAGTAGAACACTACTGGAACATTGATGCGCCTGCGCCCAACGCTCATAGCGGTAGCGGAACGCAGAACACTGTCCACGTTCCGAACCAAATATTGTGGAGCATCAGTGTGCGTATAGTTGCTTTCTTTGCCATTTTACAGCCCAAATGAGAGCATGTAAATGGCGTCTGTGGGGACGTGCTTGCTAGATAACCGAAGTGAATGCATGTTATGCAGCCAGAAGTTTTAGCAGAGCAACGCTCTGCTGAAGCTGTCGATTATTCGAGAACCGGGAGAGCCCTCAAACAACGTGGAACTTGTTCAGAAGCAACTTCCTTAAGACGATCACAAACGTCGTTCCAAGAGAGGGGGTTGTTCCTACTGGCTGTTCCTCAGCACTGCGACCAGAGGCTCCATATGCCCTTCATGATGACCTTATGGCAAGACATCTCGGCCTTTGTCGCACACTCGCGAGGATTCAGGCAAATTATTACTGGTCACGCCTGAACGCCGACTTCACGCATTAAGCCAAGACGTGCCGAGATTCACAGCGACGCAATACACCACTGATAAGGTTAGCGGGATTACTGCAGTCGATAGAGCCTCCTAGCCGACCGCCTCAGCAGACTGGGATGGATTTGTTGGGGCCCTTCCCGACATGAGGATCATTGTAGCCGCCGACTATATTATGCGATATGGGAAAACGAAAGTGCTGCCCAAATGTAGTGCGGTGGAAGTTTGAAGTCCTCATTACTGACATAGAGACGGTTTTTACACCTGAGCTTACTCGAGCAATTCTGCAGTATCGCAAAGTTTTTAACCAGAGGGCAACCGCCTACTACCCTCACACGAATGATGAAACAAACTCCCGCACAAGACGCGATGGTAATGAACATGACAGCGATGTTCGGCGATGTCGAATACAAGACCTTGGATGCCGTCCTTCCGTACGTAACCTTCGCTTTCAACATGGCAGCGCAATTAACATCCCAGATCCCGCTGTTCAAGCTGGTTTACGGAAAAAACCCGACGACTACTCTCGACTCCATGCTACCGCACGTCACCAACGAAGAGAATCTGTACGTCATCGTCTGTCTGCCGCTGGTAGAAAAAGAAGCACAATTCACCCACCTGCGTCTCGACATACAGGAAAGCCCAGACAGCCGACACTGTAAGAGTTGACAATGCCACGTTAATACCAGCCCGGCGACCGCATTTAGGTTTTTATCCCGATTCGTCGACGATGATTTTTGAGACGACATTTTGCAGCCTACAAGATCATCCGAGGTATTGGCGCACCAAAATACGAGACCGTGCCAGACGGCGTTACGCAATCACGGCGGCGCCGCTCACGACCCGAAGTAGTCCATGTTGTGCGTCTTGGGCCTTTCTACTAGAGATAATGAACTCTCGGAAATTCTTTGTTATTTGTTTGTTGTTTTTTGTCAGTGCGCGTGCTTTAGTTTTTTTCTCTCGTGCTTGCAGCATCGGGAAGGTACTTTTTACTAGGAGGCCAGTGACACGAGCTCTTATTTAACTTCTTTTTTAGGGACTGTGTATTTCATCCGCTCTCATAGAGTTTTCGCTCAGCGCAACACGGACCCGCATGACTCGAAACTTATTCGAATGGTATCATTGATTTTGCCCATTGTGTCTGCTGTCATTGAACTTGTGTAACCTGATGTAATGAGCGACGCGAATTGTGCAGCACTTCGTGCAAGGCACGAGTGCACCACCGCTTACGCTGCAACCTTCGACTAGGCGCGCAAGAAAGCCGATGCTCATGACCCGCAGATTGGACTTAGACGATCGCCAATTGAGCTCGCAGCTATCCTTGGGCTTCGACTGTTAGGTCCTCTTGTGGGCACAGGTTCGCTCAGTAAAAAGTTAGCTTCGCGATTAACTTTTGCTGTTTAGTTCTACACGGACCCTACGCCGTGACACTACAATGCGGCAATTTATTTTTTTTCCTAATGTGTGTGCAGGGTTTTAATTGCGAATGGCAAGTTTCGAGAACGTCGCCCATTTTCTGGTATGTCTGTTTCTCTATAGCCTCTTTCGGGATAGGTTCAGTCGGTGGTCAAGCACAACTCTTTATGTGCCACCATTCAATGATGCTGTTTGACATCAACTTGTGTCATTGCACGCGTCGCTCTTCAAACAATCTTTTTGTCGCCAATTTGGTGGCTGTGAATGTGTCACTGGTTATGTGCTCACGTCCTCACTGAGAAAAGAGATTCTTTGTTACTTGAGCGGTGCTGGGCAGTATGAAACACGCGTCACATGTAGCCAGAGAAGTTGCGAAGTCGGTGCGTGGCACGTGGCCGAATGTATAATCAGACACCCACGACGAGCGCACTTCGAGGTATCGCCACCGAATGGCGCAGTGTGCTCAGCGGGAAGCGTGAGAGAGGAGCTCGGCCGCAGTACACGCCTCCCATATGACCCTTTCAGCCGAGGCCAAACAATGTGTCGCTACCGCGTCTTGCTCTGAGCGATAACATTATGTTGTAAACCGGTGAAATGCACTCCCCGAGAGAAGGATTAACGAGGACACGTTTGAAAAGTTTGGATTTCACCACCACCCTGTGATGAAAAACCACTGACGCTGTCATTTATGCACTGAAAATCTTCGTTTCACAGCAGCCCGGAATGTTAATGAACGCGCGCTTCTTTGTTCTTGACTAAAACTTCATTTAGCCTCTTGGCGTAGGAGACTCCTTTCGTACTGTGCCAGCTCTATACTGATCTACTTCAGCACAATACATAGGCGCTGCATTGAAGGATGTTGTGGTTTTTTTAACAGCTACCGTAATTTCATTTTTGTTGCTCATCACAACTGTAAACTTGCAACTGCAAGCTTCAAAGGGGTTTCAAAGGTACTCTTTCACGTACACGTAAACACGTAAACGAAACCATAAGGTACTATTACACTATCTTACGTGTCTTTGGGACATTGCGTATTTTTGTCCCTTCACAGCCTTTCATTAGCCACGTTTCCGACAAGTACAACATCCGTCCATGTTTATACTGATAAAACAATATTCGAGGGCATATTTTCTTCTTCTCGATGGATGTCGAAAACACGAAGTATACGCTATCTTTCTAGAAGAACGAGGGCCTAAAACGTTGTTTATTAATTTTGCGCAGTCTTCAAAAAGTTTCACGAATGAACATTAAAGAGAGACATATCTCATTTTGAAAGATTAAGTCTCTTCTTTCTTTCAGATCACAAAGGAAGGAAATGTGGAGCTTCTCCTGCATACTTTTATACAGCGAGAGCGATAAATGTGATGCGAAAGTTGGGGAGGTTAACCGACAGATAGACAACCACTTCCCAGCCTACACAGGGGAAAGTGTAAGTGGAGACATATACATAAAAAAGATTCACGCACATAGTAAGAGCGAAATAATCTCCGCAGGATAAAGCTGGAACAAAGCAGGTCGGAGCGGTAACGGAGAACGTAAACCGTGTTGATTCTGAAAGAGAGAAGCTCAGGGCACGTGCCCGTCACCGGAATCGCAAGCAAAGCGTATTTCTGGTACCAATGCTCATCAGTTATTTATTTCAATGTATTTGAAGATGTAATTTCCTCTTCCCCGCACTGTGCGGGTGCTGGCTGCTTTCATGTCAGATAGGCACAAACCCATTAGCCGCCACCATTGCCACATAACATATACCAACTATCGATATTCACAAAAATTGGACACGGGCATAATAGAGACAGTTGCAAATGGTATACTCCTGGGAGCTTACAATGTTGTGTGGGCCCGCATATGCTAATGAATGGAACACACTTTTAGAGATCATGTCTTGTCTTCGGATCTCGTTTAGAGGTAACTCTTCTAGTACATTGTGAAGATGTCGAGAATGGCGTTCCAGTACCACGAGCAGTACTACACTTTTTTAGTGAAGCCGGTCTAAATAAGCGGCTGTATATTAACGTGATGTGTGGCAATAATCCCTATGAGCTGTGAGATTTGTACATATGATGCATGAAGATAGCCTGTGTATGTACATGCTTTCATGTATGGATACGACATTTAGAATCATCCCGGCCATGGTTGTCTCACTGCGAAAGGGGCGAAAGGTGCACACGCCCGTGCCCCGTGCATTGAGAACACGTTAAAGATCGCCTGGTGTTCAAAATTAATTCGGAGTCCCCCCAGTAGGGCACACCTCATAATAAAATGGTGGTTTTGGTACGTAGAACCCCAATATTTATTTCGCTTCAACATTTAGAGCCACACGTGTAGGTAGTGCGTACATGTAGGTAGTGTGTATATATGTATGTCTGCCCGCAGACTTGGCGAGAACACTTATCAAGTGGAATTGATAGTACAGCAAGCACATATAACAGAGCAGTTTTTCATGCTCACTTTCTCATCCACTTCTACAATTCCGCTTTCCACTTCCATTTTTACCTAGTGTGTAGTGGCAGGCCAGAGCCGCGCTCCTCTGTCCAACCTTTCCACTTTTCCTCTACATAAACCTTTATACTTTCTCACAGTGCGCATTATGGCACTGTCCGCTATTCCATATACGTGTTTTTCTGGGTGATTGGACCCCGTAGATGACGCCACAATACCGTCACGACTTTCGGCTTCACATCATATGTTGAAAGCAGCAGCAAGGAGTTTTAAAATGTCGTCAGGAATTGGTAGAAGACCTTTCACTAATCTGTCCCATGGCGCTGTGCAGGGCAAGTCGTTGATCTTTAAACGAAAGTCAGTGACAGCGTACCGTGCTCTCCGAATATTAATAACTGCGTCGGTACCCATGAGTACCTATAACACATATAAGTTGACAGTCTGTGCAGCATTCTGTGGCCTGTAACATGCATTGGGAGCACGCCAAAAATCCCCTGGTGGTCAAAGTTAATCTGGAGGCCCCACTACGGCGTACCTTTTAATGAAATTGTTGTTTTGGCACGTCAAACCCTATAATTCAGTTCAGCATTCTCTGTCATCTCGTTTTGGACACTGGGCTTAGCACTCTTTCGTTCCACATTCTTCCAACTTACCTAATCACGATACTGTCTCCGCACAGTGTGTGATCTTCGAAGTATTACAGTGCAGGTGTTGAGATGCTTGTTAGCCTAATAGCAAAACATCAGCTGTATTATTCAAGCAAAGTTGGTGCTGTCGACTGCTTGCTGAGCTTCTCTCGTAACTTGGAAGCTGCAGCGTCATGAGCGTTCAAAAACCGTAAGATGTTTTCAGTTTACATGGAGGGGCATTGCTACAGATGCGTCATTTGTTTGCGAAATAGATATACTCCATGTAGTGGACGCGGTCCAATGAACAAAGTTGAATTAAGTATTGTTCAATGTTGTCTGCTGTATTATTTCAATTAAATAAAGAATAAAAAAGGGAAGTAGACTTCTGGTAACCATTTTAGAATTGTTATTTGTGAACTGGGAACTTGTAGAAGGAAAAGCTACAGTGATCAAGAAAACTTAGTTAGATAGTAAGGTAACCTTCCTGTAGAATCCTGTTCGTTAAACATTATGTAGAAAGAAGAGTAAAATTATTGAAACACTCTCCGCCTTCAAGGCGGCTCTGCACGTTAGCTGTAAGCCTAACAAACTTTGCAGGAAACAACAGGGTGCGCCTAAATTAGCGGCGATACGCTGAGACGTACAGTCTTCGAAGTTAATGTGTTAAGCCCAGCTTAGACTTACTTAAGTTAGGCGCTGTTTTATAAGGCACGTTCTTAGAGCCGAAACCATGGCTAAACTTTACCAAAACGCAAGCCTATATTGTCAATTTCCTTTGCTGGGATTGCTTACTTTAATCTCATTAAAGTAAAAGAAATCGATCAAAGCTCCTGAAACGCACATCACTTTTTGCCCTTGGACAATTATTATTTTGTGCAGGACTGTATTTTCTGTTAAAGAATACAATGTGGCTATGTCTTTTTATTTCTTTTTTTACCTTGCACACTCTTTTCTTAAGGGCTGCAAAATTTGCTGCAAGCACGTCGCGTCTGATGAATTATCGGCTGAGGCGGATATTATTGCCGATAGAAATCAAAGTAATTTATTCAATAACGGAACAGACTGAATTATTTACATTTATTTTCATACTTTGCCACATATCTTCATCAGGTAATCTTTAAGGAAATCGTCATATCAAAGTAGTTTCCTCTTTCTACAACTGAAAAGGGTCATGCAGTTCGAAAGAACTCAATTCGGTTCATTTCAAAATAGTGGAATAATTTGGTCAAGCTATCCTATTACAGATGAAGAAAATTAGCACCACAAAAGACACACGAAGAAGTGACGAAGCCAAGCACTACTCACTACTTTTTCTTACCAGGAGAACTTTGTATGTATATTAAACTTCTCACGCATGGGCACAAGACGTATTCAGCACCATCGCAGGCAGACGCATGAATAATAAAGCCGGGTTCTCAAAAATGTTTATTGTGGGCCATATATAAGGGAAACCAGTACAACTGACCGCTCACATAGAACAGCGCGCGGCACCGGCAGGCACGGTTCCCGGTGCAGGGCCCCCGCCACGTAACATATAGGTGTAAAATAAAGCTTCGCCATACCGCGCGTTAAAGCGGCCTGTTTCGCCGCAACTACTAAAGTGACAATGCGCCAAACGGCCGCGTTGCTCAAACCTCCAATCGAAAACAGCTCACACGAAGAGAAAAGTGCAAAAAGCAGCTTCACTCTACGCCACACTTCCACGAGCGACATATGCATAACTAGACAACGGGCAATTAGCGGCGCATGATATATGTATACCTTGGTATATATGTAGAATAAACCCGACCAGCGCTTTCACTATAAATTTCAGTGCCAGCCAGATGTGGCCGATCCGACCGTTCACCGCCTTTCTCCGCTTGTCCTTTCCTAGACTTCCCCGTCGGCTAGCGGTCGCGTCAGCTTTACGACACTGGGGGAGAGTGCCATCTCAGTGGCACCGCACGACGGAAGTCGGAGGAAGACTGACAGGCGTGTGATACCCTGACAGACGCAGGGACGGAGGGTCTAACGCTTCTCCACCGGAACGGCAGCGGAGCACACCCAGACGTGCGCGCGATGCAAACAGTCGTGGCACCTGGGTAGCAAATCAATAAACTAAGCCGCACCAACGGTTCCCATTGAGCAGCGAGTGATTGCACTGGCATTGAAAGAATGGAGGAGACGGTGACCAGACTGGTGTACTTACCAATACTTTTGAGCGATGTGAATAGATGTCGCTGATTACATAAAGATGGTCCTAATTTTGTTTTTCGCATGACTCACCGGCTGGTATAATGTTGAAGCGAAAATCTGAGTGGATGTCGGCTAATGCAGATACTGCAACAGCGATTTATGACTTGTAACATTGATTAGGTATCACTCGCAGTCTTTAGGTTGTTCAGTTCTTAATACTGCTGAGTGAAATTTCCGGGTCGCCTTCGTCCCTGGACATGTCCAAGTATAATGAGAAGCATCCACTGCAAGCTCTGGAGCTGAGAACTTCAGATATTAGGTTAGGTGTGTAATAATAGACAACAGGCCAAGTGACGTAACTCATAGCGTAATGAGTCGTCGGCGAGCAATTATTTGTTCAAAATAAAGGTGCAAATTTCTTCTGTGCCGTCCACCATACAATTATTGTAAAGCAAAATGTGATGATTAGCTGTCCATTCGAAGTGAGCACTTCGCATACTTCTTTAGACATTTGATGTTTTCCGCAGCAGAACACACAAAATGTTTGAAGCCTGGCACGAGGTCTGGCTTAAAACTAACCGGATGTAGGAGCCATAGAAGAACACCTAGAGTTCCACAGATTTACCTAATAACTCCCAATCGCAACGCACTACGAACGCAATATAAGCTTGGGAAAATGAACGTTTCAGTTTTTTAATCGTTTGTCTTTCATTTAGCAAAAATTGGCTCAATTAGCGCCGGGCACGTTTTCTGGCTACAACCTTTCACGCGAACGCAGAACATGTGATTGTCTCATAGACAATGGAAAGCAAAAGTGAGGCTGCGGAGAAAGAAGCAAAAGATACGAGCGACTTTGCAACGCTGTGAGGAGATGGTGAACTGTTCCCACAGCGATGAACACCAACAGTGCCGTACACGCTATTTCCCGAGCGGGGGGTCATTCGCAAATGAGCTCTCTCTGTCTCTCTCTCTCTCTCTCTCTCTCTCTCTCTATATATATATATATATATATATATATATATATATATATATATATATATATTGTAATGATGTTTAATTGAAGGCGAGAAACAGCAGATAGACAGCAGCCTAGCAGCAGCGAACTGCCCGAGCTCTCTCTCAAATCACCGTACGGGTCGTCGTTGTCATTTCTGAGCCGCTATCCAAAACACGAGGCGCGGCTACTTCATTACATTGGCCCCGGGTGTGAAACGGAGCCATCCTGGCGAATCAGGGTGCAAAGATGATGAGGGGATCGAAATAAGGCTTCAGCCGGCTAACATGCACCGTCTCGCGACCTCGACAACGAGGTCCTGCGATGGTGTGACGGGCTCAACGATATAGTTCACAGGGGAGGAGGCGTCGCTTATCCGGTATGGACCGTGGTACCGGGCAAGTAGCTTAGAAGAAAGGCGAGGTGTGTGAGGCGGTATCCATAGCCAAACAAGAGAACCAGCAGGGAACTTGCGTGTTGCCTGATGGCTGTCGCGTCTTGTCTTCTGACGTCCCATATAGTAGCTTTTCAACAAACGAACCAGATGGCGGCAATCTTCAGCGTATCGGGCGACTCCTGAATTGGTTGTACAGTCGGAAGCGTCAGGCCGGTAGGGCAGGATAGTATCCAGACGACACGAATGCTCACGCCCGTACAAGAGAAAAAATGGTGAAAAGCCGGTGGTCGCTTGTGTCGCGGTATTATAAGCGAAAGTAGCGAACGGGAGTACGGTGTCCCAATTAGTGTGGTCGGACGAAACGTACATCCTCCACATGTCACCCAGTGTTAGTTTGAAGTGCTCCGCGAGACCGTTCGTTTCGGGGTGATACGCAGTCGACTACCGGGGTATCATCTGGCACTCGCGAAGGAGGGATTGTATTGCTTCTCACAAGAAGGCATGACACCTATCACTGAGTAGTTCTCTAGGAGCACCGTGGCGAAGGACGAAGTTGCGAAGAATGAACATCGCAACTTCGCGCGCCGTCGTGAGCGGGAGAGCCGCGATGTCGGCGTAGCGTGTCAGGTGATCGACGCCAACAATAATCCAGCGGTTTCCACATCCGCTGGATGGGAGCGGGACATAGAGATCGATGCCTATGCGGTCGTACGGTCGAGCAGGGCATGGTAGCGGCTGTAGTGGGCCAGTAGGGCGCAGTGGGGGAGTTTTGCTTACTGGCAGGCGGTGCATGATCGAACGTACTGCTGCACAATTCGACAAATTCCACGCCAGTAATATCGTTGACGCAGCCTTGTGAAGGTTTTTAGGACGCCGGCGTGGGTGCTTTGAGGGTCAGCGTGTAAGTACGCGCATATATCGGAGCGAATGTGACGAGGGATAACCAAAAGCCATTTCCGACCGTCGGGCATGCAGTTGCGTCGGTACAGGGTGTTGTCTCGAACGGCAATGTGGGCTGCTTGAAGGCGTAACGTCCGCGTTGAAGGAACGACCGATAGAGCGGCAAGGTAGTCAAGCAGCAGGGCGACCGATGTTTCCTTGCGTTACGCGGAGGGCATGTCAATAGCGGTCAGTAGTGACGGGTCCGAGGTCGGAGAAGGAACGCAAAGAGAAGCCAAACCAGGTGTCATCAGTGAGCGGTAGAGCGCGTAAGCGTCGGTATGCTTTTGACCAGAGCAGTATACGACAAGAATGTCGTATTTCTGTAGGCGAAGCGCCCAACGTCCGAGGCGGCCCGACGGGTCTTTCAAGCAGGAAAGCCCACAAAGGGCGTGATGGTCAGTGATGATATTGAAAGGACAGCCGTACAGATAAGGACGAAACTTGGCCAATGCCCAAATGATGGCTAAGCATTCCTGCTCTGTAACGGAGTAATTCGTCTGAGCTTTTTAAGGGTACGACTGCCATAAGCCACGACATATTCTTTATTCGTGGCTTTTCGTTGGGCCAAGACTGACACCACGGCGTCGGTGTGAACCTCTGTCGGCGCAGTTGGGTCGTAATGGCGAACAATCGGCGGAGAAGTCAGCAACTCGCGTAACTTGTCCAAGGCTTCATCGCATGCTGACCTTCACCCGGGAACGCCTTTGCTTGCGGTAAGCAGCTTCGTCAAGGGTGCGATAATAAAGGCGAAGTTCCGCTCGAAGCGTCGAAAATAAGAACACAGGCCTGTGAAACTTCGCAGGGCCTTGACAAATGTGGGCTTCGGAAACTCGGCGAGTGCGCGAAGCTTGTCGGGATCAGGAAGGATGCCGTCTTTCGTGACAACGTGACCCAAAACAGTTAATTTTCGGGCAGTGAAACGGCACTTCTTTAGGTTGACCTGTAGGCCAGCTGAAGTGAGACATGTCAGGATGTCATGCACATGGGCGAGATGTGTCGGAAAATCCTGTGAGAAAACAACTATGCCATCCAGGTAACATAAACAAGTCCTCCACTTGTGTCCGCGAAGGATGGTATCAACCATGCGCTCGAAGGTAGCCGGAGCATTGCAGAGCCCGAAAGGCATAACGTTAAACTCGTGCAGGCCATCGGGAGTGTTGAAAGCTGTCTTTGGGCGATCAGCGTCAGCCATGGGAACCTGTCAATAGCCAGAGTGAAGATCTAAAGTAGAGAAGTATTCGGCACCTTGCAGACAGTCAAGAGCATCGTCGATCCGAGACAGTGAGTAGACGTCTTTTCTTGTGATCCTGTTTAGGCGGCGATAATCAATAGAAAACCGAATGGTGCGACCTTTCTTTCGCACTAGAACGACAGGTGACAACCAATGGCTTTGAGAAGGCTGAATGACGCTGCGCTGCAGCATGTCGTCCACTTGCTCTGCAATAACTCGGCGTTCTTCTGCGGAAACGCGATACGCACGCTGTCGCAATGAGGCATGGGAACCGGTGTCGATAGTATGTGACACACTTGTCGTGCGACCCAAAGATGGTTTGTTGCGGTCGAACGAAGAAACGAAGTCGTTCAGTAGAGCAAGAAGTTTAGTGCGATGAGACGGCGAAAGGTCTGCAGCGATGTCGTTCTCAAAAACTTCTAAGGGTGGTGTTGAGCAGACGGGAGTCATGGCGTTCAGATGTAAATGGGTGGCGCCATCGTGAACGTCAAAGTCTTCAACACTCGTGACAGCTTGCACAAATCCTAAGGTCTCACCGCGCAGTATGATCACTGGATACCGGTGCTGATTGCAGATGGGTATCAAAGCGGATTCAGACCTAACCGTGAGGACGGCGAATGGGATAAATACGTTCTTGCGGTGAGCAAGCATGTGAGATGGCGTAAACGCCTCACTTGAGTCTGGCACGGCAGTACACGACAAGGTCACAAGCACCGACGTTCCGCGGAGGTAGATCAGTATCATCATCAACGAAGACCTTGTGAACGCTGAGGTCGGCGCCGACCAACGAGGAGCCTTATAGCGGCGAAAGGGCCACTTCCACGCGAGAACAATCGATTATACTACTATGATGTGACAGGATGTGCCACCCGAGGATGAGATCATGAGAACAGGAGGGCAGCACAAAAGCTCTATGATGTACAAAATGTCTTGGATGACTACATGGGCTGTGCATACAGCTGTAGGCTGAATGCGGTGCGCGCTAGCAGTGCAGAGTGCTGTACCAGATGGAGAGGTCGTGACTTTTTTTCAGCTTGCGTCAAAGATTTTCGTGGATGACGGAAACGGCGGCCCCGGTATCGATAAGTGCTTGGGCGGATGCTCCCTCGACATGGACGTCAATGACATTCTGTCGGGAAAATTGAGGCCTTAGAAAGTTCGATGAGCTTGCAGTTCTTGCCTCCGAAACTGCCCTAGTCAGTTTCCCTAGGCAGTAGGTGGCCGACGACGCATAGGTGACAGCGACCGTCGACATGGACAAGGAGAACGGCGACTGTCTGAACGGCGGTCGCGATCGAAGGGTCTCAGCGGCGAGTCAGTGGTGTCTTGGCAGCGTACGTCGGCGGGACGTTGCGGCCCGGAGGGAAACTGGTCAAAGACGTCACGGTGCGAGGACATGTTACGACGACAAAAGCGCGCAACGTGACCAGCGATGCAACAGGTGAAACAAATAGGCCTGTCGTTGGGCGTGCGCCTCGTGTCAGCTCGACGAGGAGGCTGGGGTGGCTGTCGTGGAATGGGAGCAGGGGGAACCCGGTGCGTTGGAGGTGGGACGGAATATGACGGTGGGGGTGGCCGTGCGACAGCGGCAGCGTAGTTGAGCGGCGGAGGAGTGACCCGCGATGGGTAGTCGGCGTAAGAGAGCGGTCATTCATTTTGATTGAAATAGGAACGCAGAAGTGAAAAGCGCAAATAGTCGCAGAAAGTTATAATGTTTAACCAATATTATTGGAAATAAACGCGCTTTCCTGTTAATAAAGCAGGGCCCAGAGATAGAGACATAGAGTAATATAGGAAGGCAGGGATGTTAATCAGTCAATAGTCTGGTTGGCTACACTACGCTGGGGGAAGGGAGAAGGGGAACGCAAAAGCCACCACCACCCTAAAGCGATGCAAATGCTTTGAGCACGCGTTCTGGACGAAACATTTTCATGGCCCCAAACGACGGCGAAAATGCGGCGATACGCATCCCTCTGGAAAGCCACTGCATATGGCCGCTCATTAGCATAAATTGCGTGGCTCGCCGCACCACAAATTATGGCGGATGATCCCTGCAATGGTGACCCCGCGCAACACCCTGCAGCGTCAATTTGATGTTTTCAAATAGGTCCTTCCTGGGACGTTCCTCATGGCATATTCCTTCAACCAATCAGCAAGCGACGTGGCGGCTATCGTGAACCACCATCAGATATTCGCGAAATTGCAGATTCATTGCATGCGCTTCTGCACGCTACCGCTATATTTCTTTTTGAAGTACTGAACTCGCAATAGAGCGGCCAAGAACCAGAAAATAGCAGTAGTTAAAATTTGCAGCTGCGCGTCACGTTTCGCCATCTTGATGACAAGGCTTCATTACATTTTTCAAAACTTCTGTTTGCCGGCACAAATTTCAAGGCCCTTGTCCTCTCGGCAGCCAATCAGAGAGCCAACATGGCAGATAATGGCGGCCATGCAGCCGCCATGCATGCCGAGAATAGAGTGCTTAATATTGCCGCTTCCTGGGTTAAATTCTGGCATGCTCCCGAAACGTTGCGATGCTACTCAAATTGCTATTCTGAAACGCTTGCCTTTTGTTCGTGGCGCGGTCATCTGTTCCGCTGTAACCGCTGCGCCGGTGCTTGCGTTAGAATCGTAGCATCATCCCATCTTCGTCGCCAGTTATTCTGCCGTGTTCGGGGAGAGACACGGACGCAGGAAATCGGGGCAGGAGCGAATGCCTTTTATTCAAGAGCGCCTCTCGTTTTCTAGCATTTATCAACGCGGTCCTACCGGATGTGCGGCTTCCCTGATACCAGATATTACAAACCTGATACACGGGGATAGAATAGCATGAAGAATGTAGGCTTTGTTTAAAGACCCTAGTGCATCCAACGTCAGGTACGTAAAATACGATATGGTTTAAGCTTTCCATTGAGCTTCGCTCACGTAGATACATAGACTGGCGTGTATGTAATAGGAGGACGAAAACACTCTACACAGAATGGAAAGTCAAGGATTGGTGGCACAGCGGAGAAAGTTGAACAGCACAACATTAAGGTGCAAAATGGTGAAACAACTCTTCGATAGGAACATTGATGTGCCGTACTCCATCATTACGTGAAGGCATGCCTGCAACGGCTTTAGTAGATGAAGTAGGTGACGTCTTGGAACAGCATGCATGTATGAGGCAGGAAATGTTCTCAGCAATGTGTGTATATTCGACTACTCCCTCTTTTTCTTTTCGTTTTTTGCATAGTTTTTTTCACGCGCCGAATGAACCAGTCCGCAGGATTAAACGCTGGCTTCCTTCTTGCACTGGTTCCACCTTTGCCCTAGGAATTCTCGCAGCGTCTAAGCTGGAAGCGTTTCACACCATGAGCCTCACCGTTGTGTCAAAGTTAGGAATTGGTGCGAGACTACGTACGAAAAGAGAGCTGCAGCGTATATTTCCTAAACGTCATAACGGTCATTCTAAGTAAGACTAGGTCTGTGATGCTCAGCTTGATACGTTCTACGTCTTCACTGAGAACGTGGCATGATACAGCGAAGACGCCGTGCAGCGCCATGCTAAACGTATTGAGCGACCACGCAATCGCGTGCAATAAAAGCGGCAAACCACAACCGTTGTAAATTGAGGTCCGTCTAACATCAGACCGATTTTATAATGAGAGAGAGATAATTCAATAACTGTATCGGCTCCCCAGTAATGACTGCGGAGCTGACTAGGCAGTGACTGTAGAACCTGCAGTCCGACTATGCCTTGAAGAAGGGGGATGATGATGAACCGTAGTCATGATTGAATTCCACGTAGTTCTACATAAGTGGTATGGAAGTTTAGTGGACACCTCTACAGAACAAACTCGCAGCGCAAGGCCTGTGCACTGTCGCCAGTCTGCAAGGAAGCAGTTGCTCTCAACAATAACTGTGGTCATGTCTCACTATTTAGAGATGCAGATATCAAGCAGCAAAGTTTCATTGCACATAGTCTAAACGAAGGCCACGCTATTTTTTAATGAATCCGCAGTGGTGGCGGAGCACCTAGCTAGTGACGTTGCGCTGCTGAGCACAACGTCGTCGGCTCGCTAACACACGCACACACACGCACACGCACTTTCTTGCTCACTTGGTCGGGATGATCGAGATGCTGCCGATTGGTAAGCGTGATGAATAAGCAGCAGCCTCCATTTGACGATGCTGCATATGGCGATGCCCCACTGTTCACGTGATGTTTTGCGCAATCTAAATGTAGAGTGGCTGTACCCTGTTCCTTGATCACACGGGGAGATGTCAAAGTTTGAAAACTGTATAAAAACAGAAAACCCTTTCAAAAATCGTTTTTATTGTTCTGTTCATCCTGTTTTTTTTTTTTTGTATAACGACCTAAGCGGTTGGTTGACATTTATTCACAGTATTTTTAGGATATCGCTCTGGGGATAACATGTGGTTCCACTGTTTACTTTGCGGCGCATTTTAATATGATCTGTCGCGTACTTTTTTTGGCGGTTTCTTTATACTTTTGTTGCTTGTAAGCATACGGTGCGTACGCCACGGGTCCGCTCTCTGACTTTTTGAAGTCTTTACTGTGCTCGGGCCGTAAACGCTTGAAAACCTGTTCTAGGTTGTTTCCTGTGGCGAATTTTCTTTATTCAGTGTTGTCTTTCTTTTTAGTTTAGAATCACCATGTGGTCGTTCTTAAGAGGAAGCTTTAGCTGGGGCGCTCTTTCTAACTGCATGGGAAAGGAGAAATTGATTTTCTCAGCATACGCTGCACCAAATTTTTTAGTAATTGTTGTATTTAAAAAAAAATGTGACAATCTATTAACTGGTTGAAGCTGATTTTTCGTTTAGGACGCCAAATTGAAAATATCTAAAGTATTCAGTGAACGAAACCCTCATGTTTACAAAAATGTAACTCAGCAACAACGAACGACATCAAAATTTCATAAATTGCATCTAATTGTAAATCTAAAGCAGAGAAAATGGGTAATTATACACCGCTTTTTCAATAGACCGCTCCTACGTGAGTATGTCCTTTGCAAAACTCATGCAGACATTCTAACAACTTCACGTAAGTTGTCAACTAACATATAAAATGTGTTCGCTTTTGTGGCAATAACGAATGCAGCTTACATAAAGGGGATATCTGCTTTTGATGCAGAAGGGTAACATTTTTAACTTCGGGCTTACATATTTTTGAAATTTACAGTTTTCTCTACATCCATGTAAAAGAATGCCAACCTAAATCTAAATTTCGCTTCCAACAGTCACTAGAAATAACATTTCTTTGAAATGCACCAGACTTCATTAAAATCGGCTCAGGGGTTCTCGCAGAAAAGCATTTGTGCATTTTACATGTATTTGAATAGGCGGCGTTTTAATTGGGGCCTACGTAAAGCTTTCTTGTAAAAGCGGGCCATAACTTTTATATTCATACTGTGACGAAGGTAAGGCCACGACCGAAACCTTAGGACGTAAAGTATTAGACGAACTTTTCCTTGTTATATATAACAAGGAAATCCACGATCGTTATATGTATTCCTACCCCCCCCTCCTTCTTTTTATACGTGTTCCAATGTCTGCAGTTTGTTCGTTATTTGTTTAGCATTTTGTGGTTTGCCGCTATTATTTGGTATAGCATACTGTATTTCAGATTTTACTTTATTTTATACTCGGGTATTATGTAGCTCACTCCCCTCTACAAGGCCTCGGCACTTGAAGGTATGTAATATAAATAACTAAAAAAATACACACACACTCTCACACGCACACACACACACACACACACACACACACACACGCACACACACACACACACACACACACGCGCGCGCACGCACACACACTGTACACCGTGTGTGTGTGTGTTATTAGTGCAAGGTCCACATCTGGCAATAAAGCGCATATATAAAGGTGCGTGGTTGCGCGCCTGCAACACGGTTTCTCAGAGTGGTAGGCCTCTTCAAGACTACATATTTTGAGAAGAAAATATAACGAGCGGCTGAAAATGCAGCAGTGAAATAATGACAAAGACAAGAGGACGAAATTATTACAAGAACAAACAGCTCGGGAGATTTCTCTTGTTTCCGGACCAAGGAGTCGGGAGGGGCCGCACAGTGCCTGCCTTTAATAGCTTTTGTCACGGCACCACAAAGTAGTACGGGCTATATTTTCTTCGCGTACGCTTCAGTAGACTGATTTGCCTTTATTAATCGTTTTTTTTTTACCTCTCCTGATGCTGATGCTCTAATTGTGTCGTTCAGGCATTGCTCGTAACGGAGAGCAAGAGCGCGCCTCAAACGCTATATGCTGGCTGGCTTTCAATTAGCCATCGCATTAGCAGTGGCGCTTTGGAACGGCAGCGTCTGCTACTGAAAGGTGTTATTTCCGGTTGTCGGGCAAATACGATAGGATGATGACAAAGATGAATGCTGATACACACTTTGTACTTGCTGGTAGTTTATGTGATAAGCTTTACAGCTGCCTTTTG
The DNA here is from genome assembly GCF_023375885.2 of Dermacentor andersoni. Lineage (NCBI taxonomy): Eukaryota > Metazoa > Arthropoda > Arachnida > Ixodida > Ixodidae > Dermacentor > Dermacentor andersoni. The sequence continues at coordinate 165,821,583 of NC_092815.1, read as the reverse complement.
TGACAATATGCGTACCGCATTTCGCCAAGACGTTTCTTTTTCTCGAGTTTTAATGAAGGGCAGCTCAAGATTAGCGTACGCGTTGATAAGTGCCGCTGCCTTTTTAAGCATAGATTTTAAGACAAGAATGAGCGAGGCACATTCAGTACGCAGGAATACGGCACCGTTTTTTATTGTTACAGACGGAGAGTATAAGATACGCAATATATTAAATTATGCGAATCCCCGGCGCTATGGGAATAGATGTAGGCGGAGTCTTCTGCGCTGTGTGCGTGAGTTGCCGATAACTGGCGGTGATATTTCGGGTGGATATTTATTTTAAGTTGATCAGGGTTTAGTACAATACTAGAGCCGTGACTTAGTGTTAAACTTTACTTGAGTGCAACAAATGTGTTTGTCAGCGTAGTACACAGAACAAACAACGAGACGAGCTTTCTTGAGACGTTGTGTGCCATTGTTCATAGCCTGCGTGAAGGATAAGCTCAGTCATTGCCTCATACGGTGACATGGCTGAAGTGTTAAACTTTGATGTTGCTTTACGTGCCAAGCCCACAATGTGATTGTTAGGCACGCAGCTGTGGAGGACTTCGTTTTAATTTTGAAGACCTGGGATAACTTAACGTGCGCCTAAGTCTGAGTACACGAGGGTTTCTAGATTTCGTCCCCGTGTAGATGCAGCTGTCGCGGTTGGGATCGAACTCGCAACCTCGAGCAACGCCATTCCCACGAAGCTACCCTGACTGGCAAAGAAGTGTTGATTTGATGGGCGGCAGCTTCCATAGGGTCGTCTAGATGCTGCGATGCTTAATGCGGCTTTCATATTGGCCGCCGTGCGGAAGTTGTCGGCTTGACAAATTTGCACTGCATATACTTTTCAGAAATAGCAGGAACATAGCCTAGCACACGTTGAATTTAAATTTATCCGGTTCGTCCGCAGCTGCCGCTTTGTCTAGTGGTAGCATTTCCTTGCCTTCTTGCGTCGTCCTTTCCCTCTCCCGCCCGCCACCCATGTAGGTGAGCTGTGAGCGAAGAGTAGTAAAGACTGTTATTTTCTCGTTTCATAACTTCGTCGGCTCTGCCTAATCAATGCCTTTTCTCTACAACTATATCTGCCTACGCTCTGCACTGTTACACGTCAGTGCTGAGGGAAACGCTGCAGTTTATGCAATGCTTTGGCGGGGCACAACGTATATTTACAGGTGTCGAGAGGGCATTGTGTACGCGATGGAAAGGCCCAAACACGTTTCTCACGTCAAATGTAATTAATACTCATTTACTGTATCCTCTTTACCTGTGCTATAACTCCCACCTCCACCTTTAAGCCCCCTTCTCCATTGCTGACCATGGTTCAGGTGTCAGCAGACTGCGCTAGACAGTTGCTGCGGTCAGCAGCCATTTTAAAGTGAATCTTTCTTTGCCTTTTTCTTCGACTTTCCCACTGCTGCTGTTCGGCACATCGCGTCGGGGGGGGGGTAGTTTGGAGCGTGTATATATATGGAAGGAGCTCGGCAGAGAAGACAAGAGACGCGAGGAGCTCGTTTGAACAGCACCGCGTCGAATGTGCACAACGCCCTCTGGAGCTTCCCGGTCGTTGACACTTTAGCATCTGGACAGTGGTAATTATCCATGATCCCCCGTAAGCACTTACGTTTCTGGACTTTGGATATATATATATATATATATATATATATATATATATATATATATATATATATATATATATATATATATATATATATATATATAAATACATATATTTATGTATATAAGTACATATATATATTTATGTCTATATATATATGATTTTTTGCTGTTTTACTCTAAGAAATCTGTCACTCATGAGCAGTTTTTTTTGCAAACGCCAACTTTCTTCTCATTGGAACAGCACACACTGGCAATCGTGACAGATGTGGTGCAAAGGGCACTCTAAATCACTTCCTGTGTTATTGGTCATCATACGAAGACCAGAAGCTTGACTTTCATGTAGCTTTAGGAGAATCAGCTGAAAGTCGTCTCGGGGAAGAGAACATCCTTGTATCATGTTCTTGTGCGTCGGTGATGTGCTAAGACACAAAGGCGCTGTTGCGCGTTTCCTTATATGTCCCGGCCTGTATGACTACTTTTCATGAACCGAACGGTTAGTGCGTCATAGCGTGGGCGTGTTTGCATGCTGTGAATTTCTCGCCTTCTTCTCAACTTTCTGTCGCTTTTACCTTCTCCCATTGCAGGCTAGCCAAGCGGTCTCAATATGGTTTACTTTCCCTTTTTTTCTCTTATCACTGCATTCTCTCTATGTCGCAACATTTTGCCATCTGAAGGAAACAATAAAATTTTTAATATGTAGTGAGAACAAAGACAGTATAAAGCGGGAATGTTCTAAAGAAACCGTTCACATCTGCGGCACTATACCTGCTAATTTGCTCGAATGTTTCAGGGCGTCATGATTTGCATTATTCGCCTCACATAAAAGACGGTCCCCGGCAGCAAAATCTGCTCACCCACTCTCTGCGATCACCTTTTTTACATATTTGTTCTTTTTTGCTGCGCTCAGCCAAAGCGCGCTCGGTAAACACGGGTGTGTTTCTTTTGTTCTTCGCCTGACTCAGCTAAGAGCTAAAATTTGCTCATACTCTTTAGCAATTTAGCATAATGGGCTCATAGCATGCAATATATACATATATATATATATATATATATATATATCAGACAACTAAAACAACCACTGCTGTTTGACAGATGAGAGGCCAATAGAAGGCGCATCGGCGGATGCGGCACAGAAGTGAGCACATAGCAGAATGCAATGGCGCTTCAGAAAGAAGAGAAATAAATACGCGCAAGGGCATGTACTGGAAGAACGCAATCATTTAAAGAAATGTCTTGTGAACGTGCAAAGGGGAGAACTGCATAGCTTTTTAACGAAGTGATGACATGCATGGAAATATCGCAGCAGATGGTGAAGACAAAGAACGTTGTGCCGTTAGCGTGGCGTCTCTTGCTTTGCAATGCGCAAGTACAATGGACAGATGCAGCGCAGGCGGGGAGGAGCGTGCGTACAATGAAACGGAGTGTAGGGCTTGACTCGGTATGTTTTGCGCTTTCTTTTTTGAAATGAACGGGAAAGACTGTGGTCTCGGCGCCATACCGTCGCAAATATACTGTGGAGAGAGCCTCGATTACTAAGTACGGACGCTTTCTTACCAAGTTGATTTAAGGTGATTGCCCTCGGCACACAATGTCATTCGAATCTTTCTGCATACAGTTCCACCCACGCGATTACGTGCCTGCGGCCACAATAAATTTTCAGTCAGGTGGCTTTTCATTCTAATTCGAAAGAAAAGTATGCGTTTATGTCGTTACGATGTACGAAAATTCTTTTTTTTTGCTTTGAGGGCAAGCACAAAAGGCGCCCAATGCCTCAAGAATAATGCCCAATAATTTTGGTGCGACATACGGCAAACTACATTTAAAAATGTAGATATCTAAAAGGTAAGATGTTGAAAGTCTACTGGTTTCCACTTTATCGCAGTTTTGCAGCTCATTCAGTTCCCTTTCTTTTTGTCCGCTAAGCTTACCGCGTCATGTCATTGGGCAAATCGATCAGCCACCATGATAATCATTGTTGACAACACCGTGATATGAGGTTTGCTGCATCTGGGATTCATTGAATAGGATTTCTACACCTACTTAGTTGTCAGAAGTGGCTCAACTCTTCCATTTGCTAACCACAGAAGCTTTGTTTTGGTAGAGGTCAACGTTGATGATGATGACCTTGATGAGTTTGATGCATACCCACTCACGGGGATTGGCCAGACTCGGGCAGACTTTACTTATGTGTTCAAATGAAGAATTTAACATCTATAATATTGTTGCATAAATTGAAGCGGTTCAGTAGACTGAAAACAGTTCAGTAGAAAACAGTAGAAAATGATTAAGTAGACTGTCATTCAAGCAAGAGAAAAAAATATCTATATAGTATAAATGAGGCAATAAAGGGGGAACGAAATGAATCATGTGGTCAACAATGAAATTCGTTTGATTCAATAATGAATTTTTCTAAGGCGATGCAGTTTCCTTTGTGAGTGTCCAAGCACAGACGCTTCGGAAGACAGCAGTACCGGAGTGTTCAATCCTAGGCCGAGCTTTCGCACTGTTTTTTCTAATGTCATTTCTTCTCAGGGAAGAGAAACGCCGGCATTCCAGTAAGTAGTGTTCGATCGGCTGTAAAGAGTTGCAAAAATGGCACAAAGGGGATATTGCCAGACAAGATCAGTGCATGTATATATTTAGAGGTGTGACTCGACAACGCAGTCTCGTTAATGTCACATCCGTTTGTTTTGTTTTGCTAAATTGCCTGATCCAAGGGAAATTGTAAGTGTGTAGTTCCGATGATGATTTAAGATTTAATTTTGATGTTAAAAGGATGTATCTTCTGAACCTGACAGGCGTAATTAAAGCTGCTGTTGGAAGAAGGGTAAGCACCAGGCCGCTGATAGAAGCCTTAGTCAAGCTGTCTGCCGCTTCGTTCATAAATATTCCTGTGTCCAGGTGCCCATATTATTCGTAAGCTCCGCAAATGACCTAATTCGAAGCTTTCTTTGCCAACCATCGCGGAGTTTTCTCGCCGTTTCTTCTGGGCGGTACTGTGTTGAGGAATAATAATAATAATAATAATAATAATAATAATAATAATAATAATAATAATAATAACAATAATAATAACAATAATAATAATATTATTAATATTCATTGCCACAAAATAGACAAAACAACACAAGCAGGCCAGTCTAAGCCTTAGGTGGCTTGTAGGACCGTGCCAATGAATATGAAAGGCAAGGCAAAAAAAAATACATAAATTCATAAGACATGAAGGAAAAAAATAACAAATATAAAACGAATGGTAAAAAATTGAAAAGAACAAGGTACCATTTGGTTATCTACATATAACAAAAGTTGAAGAGGTAAATATTGCGATGCGAAAAATGTACAAGAGGTTAATTTTACTGTAGCGGCTTTAAAAAGTGTTTGAGCGTGCTTTTTGATGTCACGTTAAAAATTTCTTCTGGTAATTTGTTAATTATGACAGGCACATAAGCACAACGTCTGGCCGCGCCATACCTTGTGGCTGAACGCGGAACTACATAACGGAAATGTTTTCTAAGCTCCCTTGCGGCGGCACTTTTTTGGTTGAAAGCGCAATTCCAGAAATATTTAACGACAACTGTTTGTATAAGTAATGAATGGAAGCTCGGTAGACCAAGTTCACGGAAGATATTTGAATACGTTACTATTGGGGAATTGTATGCAACATTTTTAAGAATGTTTTTTATAATCCGGTCTATCCTGCATCTCCAACGATCAGAACAAGAGCCAAAGACTAATGCCGTACCTCAACACACTGTAACCTAGTGCATGTGCTATAATCTTTCTTATAGACAAAGGTGCAATACTTTTGATATTAAACAACAGCCACGCTACTGACCTCAGTTTAGAAAAAATAAGTGATAAGTGATGTTGCCACGATAAATTAGTATCGAAATAGATACCGAGATACTTCACACAAACCACGTATGGAATAGGCGCACATTTACAATGAACACATTCTGACTCATGCAAGTAGAGAGGCATGTTAATAACTGTAGTAATAATAATAATGGAATTTAAATGTAGTTAAATGTAGTTTGCCGTATGTTGCACCAAAATGATTGGGCATTATTCATCAAGTGGGGAGCGAAAACAAACAAGTTTTGTTTTTTATCCATTTACAACAATTCCATTATTAGCGGACCAAAGCATTGCTTTGTACACGTCATTTTGCAATATTTCAGTGGACGTTTTATAAGAAAGGTGTTTCGCTAGTAATACAGTGTCGTCAGCATACTGGAATACTGAACATTTCGAAATTGCCAAAGGGAAGTCGTTAACAAAAACATTAAACAACAATGGCGACAAAATGCACCCCTGAGGAACTCCAGCTTTTACCGACAGCTTAGAACTAAATACGCCCTTATCATCGGTAGAGACCACCTGAAATCTGTTGCTCAAGTAATTTTCGAGAATTTTGTAAAAAGGCCCACGAAATCCCAAAAAATGCAGTTTACTTAACAAGATTTGATGATTCAGGGTGTAAAACGCTTTCGCTACATCTAAAAATAGCGCACATGAGAAAAGATTCTGATCGAATGCCGAGAACAGTTCATCTGAAAATTCCTCAAACAGTACCACAGTACCACGGCCTAAAATAAAGCCAAACTGTCGATTGGTCAGGATAGAAAATTTGTTAAGAAAAGAAGACATAGTGTGGAAAAGAAATTTTTCTAAGACCTGAGTAATAATTGGCAATATAGAAATTGGCCGAGTTTTCAATACTATCTTTCTTCCCTGACTTGCGTAGTGGTACAACAACTGCAGTTTTTAAGTATTCCGGAATTTCGTCGACTTCCAAAAAACCATTCAGTATATGCAAGATAATATCTGACAGCGCATTGAAATTCCTTCTGATGGTGTGTAACGAAATTCCATCATATCCAGTGGGCTTGTTAGGACGGAAACAGAAATATAATTTTTTCTAGATCCACCCCTCAAAATTCTCGGAAGAAAAGCCGGCGCCGGTACGGAATGCTCTAACGGCGGAATGCTTGTATATGGAGAGACGGCCCTTTGGGACGCTTTAACAAAGAGCCTGTTGAAAGCATCAGCCACTTCTGTGGGAGGTTGTTGAAAAGCACCGAAAATAGACCGGTTATTGGAACTCACTCCTCTGAGATGATTTACCAAAGACCAAGTGTTGCTAACGTTATTTGAAGATTGTTGGAATTTATAAAAAAGTAACGGCGTTTGGCCGCACGCAGAAAAGCAACAACTCTATTTCTTGCCGACTTATATTCTAACCGCAGTCTTTGGTTTCTGGGATTTCTTTTGCAGCGCTTCCACAAGTTGTCTCGATATGAAATGGAAGCAAGAATTTCCCTGTTCATCCAGCAGTGACCCTTTCTTATCGGCTTAGCTATCAGCTGTGTGCAACGTAATTCAAAATTTTTCATTTGCATACCGAACCTTTCATATATTTTGCCCGAAGAATCTTCTTTGGTTAAGGATGCCCAGTCAAACGAAACGATAAGGTTATCATTTTGGAGTGATTAACAGTAGGGACAAGGCAGTTACGCTGCCCAGATCCAGTTTCCACCGATGACGTTCCAGACACGTCTGGTAAAACAAGACGGCATGCTACAAAATAGTGGTCCGCCATCCGTTGTAGAACAGTACATGACCTAAAGGAGCAGCTGGGAGCTCTCAGCGCTATGTGATCTAAACAAGATTGTACTAGGCTATTATTAACTAATTCCGCTCTAGTAGGAGCTGCAATTGTACATTCCAGACCATAGGCGGACAACGTGGATAAATAATCAGAAACTGTCACTTTTTCAGGGCACAAAATATTGATATTCAAGTGTCCGATCAAGCAAAATTCGTCCACTGAATTCCACTGCCACAGAGCTTCTTGAAGTTCAACAAGAAACCATGAAAGGCTGCATGAGGGTGGTCGATAAATTGATAAGATATGGACAAAAAATGACCTCTTACAAACTTTGACGATCATAGATTCGGCATGTACAAAAGATGCATCAACAGAAGAAACTTCACAGTTGTCGTTTACAGAGAGCAATACCTCCGCCACGACGCCCGCTTCGCGTGACAACATATGCGGAAAAGGCTTGCAAAGTAAACGTATCAAGGCAAGCCTGGGAAACATTGATTTCTGTAATCACAAATACGTCTACAAAGTTAGCTGCCGATTCAGCCAGAAATTTAAATTCGCCCCAGTATTTACGTAGACTTCGAATATTAACGCTCACAATGGTAAAATATTCATTAGAACTGCACGGAATATCTTTTTTAAATGAACTGAAGTCCGGTAGTTCACTGAAAGAAAAAGGCATGTTGGCTAAGCAATGTTTTCCAGGTCTGCTTGTTTACCAATTCGAACAGGAGACGCTGTTTCATTCTTTTTGACGAAGATCTTGCCTCTTTCGCCCAACAAAACTGATAACTCTCCTCCTTTGCCTTCGTTCTCGCTTTCCAGAAGAGATCACGGTTAACTTTGGCCAAGTTATCATTAAAGTAGATCTTTGGAAATGATGCACTTTCACGTAGTTTTTTCAGTTTCCCCCGCGCTTCAAGCCATTTTTCCTTCCAAATTACAGATTTAAAGCGCACCAAGACCACAGTTGTACCTCTTATTTTGACTTTTAAGCGGTGTACGGCTGCAATATCGTCAGACGAAAAACCCGAGAGGTCCGGATTTGCTGCCATTTGCGTGATTGTGCTAGGCTTGCATTACTTTTCACTGGTAAACCGTGGATCCCAAGATTCTTTAGTCTGCTGTACTGCTCACTTTCATGTTGGTTTTCTTCTAGCTTTTGTATTACGAGTGCTTGAGTTAACACCGTTTCAGAGCTTCCAGTTCAGCGCAATCGGACATTTGACGTTCCTGAATGACCTGTTGTTTCAAAACAGAATCATAGTTCTCTGACAAAAACGACACCGATCCTTCTAGTTCCTTAACTGATTTTGATATAGCCGTGAACTCTTCCTGCAGCAATAGGAGAGAATCAAACTTCTTATGCAGAATCGGCAACGATTGAAAACTTTTTCTCATTTCCCTTAGCTCATCCAACAGTGAAGACTCAGAACCACTGTCTTCCTCCTGTTCAGCATCTGTGCCGCTGTTTAGTTTCTTGTTACTTATGCATGTTTTACAGACCCACGCATCTCTCTTAGCATTCCCCATAGTAGTGAAAGTGTTAGCTGTTATTCCAGAACACGACTGTCCTAGATGACACGAATATTTGCATCGAGCACACTTCATTAATTTTCCATGAGTAGGCAGAGCCTTATGACAGGAAATGCAGCTGTCATCTTTTCCCATTGTACAAGCAAACTAGTTAGATAATATAAACATATGCTAATATACAAGAGCCAGGAAACTAATCTACATTACAGGAGTTAGAAGGTGAAAACTGTTCATTGGAGGAATTCTTGTCGAAACCGACACACCTAGTACCGCTCACCAGGCGAAGCGCAGAAATCGTTAATGGCGCGCCGTAACTGTCACTGGAACTGGCAGCATTTGTCGCCTCACAGAGAGCAGTACAGAGCGACTTCTATGACAAGCAGGGGGGCGAGGCAGGCACTTTTATGTTGAGCGGCTGCCCACAGGAAGTAGATACGCACGCGCACTAGCGTGCCCGGGGTAGCCGAGTGCTGCAGTAGTCTTGCGTAGAAAAAAAAAGCAGTGCGCGTGCTTGCTGGTCGACAAGGAGAGGACGTCGTCCACGCCCCGCAGCAACTGCCGTCGTAGCTGCCAGCTTGTCGCCTCGCAGAGAGCAATAATAATAATAATAATAATAATAATAATAATAATAATAATAATAATAATAATAATAATAATAATAATAATAATAATAATAATAATAATAATAATAATCGGACAATTATGTCCAATGACACCTGTCTTGCGCCAACTAATTCCAACTTGCGCCTGCGAGTTTCCAAATTTCATCACCCCACCTAATTTTCTGCGCTTACACTCTCTTGGCACCTCCAATGGTCTACCGGATTTTCTCGCCGAGCATTGCTTGCTCTGCCCTCCTCAATTAATTTTTCCTAAGGTCAACTAGTATACCGGCTACCCTCGTTTGCTCTCTGATGCACATCGCTCTCTTCCTGTCTCTTAGCCTTACGCCTAACATATTTAATTTCCATCGTTCTTTGCATGCTGTTTAACTCATTCTCATGTTTTTGTTAACCTCCAGGTTTCCGCCCTATATTGCGGAATACAATGAGTGTGCACAGTTTTTTTCAACGACAGTGACAAGCTCCCAGTCAGAATTTCGTAACGCCTGCCTGTACACTCCAACCCACTTTTCTTCTCTAAATTTTATTGCGATCACGGTTCCCTGCGAGTCATTCTCCTAGATAAACGTACTCCTGCACAGACTCTAGAAGCTGACTGCGAATCATGAACTTTGTTTTCTTGCCAGCGTATTGAATATAACCTTTGTCGTCTGCATATAAATGTCCAACCGAACTCTAACACTTTCTCGGTTCAGGTGAACAATCCTTTGTTGCAATTCATCCCCAATCTTGCTAAACAGGACAGTGTCTTCTACAAACCGAAAGTTGTTGAGATACTCGCCATTGACCATCCCTCCTAAGTCTTCCCAATAAAATAGCTTGAATAGTTCTATGCATGCAGTGAATAGCATTGAATAGATTGTGTCTGCTTGCTATTAACCCTTTATTGATCGGTAATTTTCAAATTTCACTTGTGGTGAAACAATATAGCTGTGGAATTTTTATGGATATTTCCCAAAATACTCACATATCCCCCTGTACTCCTTGATTGCGCAATCTATCTCTCTATTGGACAGAATTACCATTATAATTCGTGAAAGCCCTAGAGAGATGTTGATTCTACTCCAACGGTTTCTCAATTACATGATTGATGACTTGGGTGCGATTCATTGCAGAATACCCCCTGCTAAAGCCAGTACGTTTTCTTGGTTGATGTTGGTGAATAGCCTGGATTGAAAAAAAAAGTCTCACGTGTCCTAAGTTGCCATCAAACCTTGGACCTCCAGAACAGCAACCCCCTCCTCTAAGCAGTAATTAGGCCTAATTGTAATTGCGCCTATTTGTAAGTTGACAATTCCTGCCAGCTGTTACGCTACATTGGGTAGCATTCGTGCTTGAGAGCGCATGCGTGAGCGCTAATATTTTTTTTTTGTTTTTTTTTTGCCGGAGACGCAGTAATGATAGCGGCAAATTTATAACATTTCATTTACCACTGCACAAAAGCTAGCTTCCCATACGGGGTGTTTCAGCCAAAACTTACAAAATTTTTTAAAACAGTGTCTTTGGCGGGTAGCAAAACTATAACCCATGAGCTGGAATGCTAGAAGAGACGAGCATTATATGCACACAAACAAATGCAATGCATAATCGATTAATTACCAGAAATTCACTAATTAAGTTTTTAACTCATTCTCTTATGCGACCCAATGCAATTTACAAATTCTAGCGGGTGAGAGTGCAAGGTATATTCACTTGAAGTTATTTGTGTGAGTGGCACCATTTATAAAATACATGACCTCCAACTTGCGGTAAAGATGCCCTGCCGTTCCACGTAATTTCTTAACAAAACGTCCTTGTATGCATTGAAGCACAAAAGTAATTCGAACGCCATTGAATTTCTCGTCAAAGTTCGGCAACTAATATCTCGAAACTGATGTCATCCTGAGAATTCGTTCCAAGTGGATCCGCCTTGCGAACTTTCCGGCTAGAATTCGTAAATTGCAATATATACGATAAAATGATTAGTTAAAAACTGAATTAGCGAATTTTTATTAAATACATTTTTAGGTATTTTATTTTTTCGTTCAAGTAATGTCCGTGACTTCGAGTAGACCAGCTTATTGACTAGAATTGTGCTAACTGCCACCGGCAAGTTTCAAACATTTTCAAAAGCGTTAGCTGAAACACGCGGTATATTGGAAGATGTTTTTTGGATGTGTATAACTTTCTAAGCTCACAAAACGTTCATTTTATGGCGTGATTTACAAAGAGTAAAAGAATCCCGATACCAGGGGGTTTACAAGTCGGCAAAAAAATCGCAGTTTCGCCCAGAAGGCGCATCTCCGATTGCCATAGCTGATTAGTATATAGCTATACAAAGTTAGGATTGTAGATTTATTAGATGCATAAACTTCTAAACATTCGCTCACTGAATAAATGAACAGTGATGTGATATGTTGTCACCGCTGGATATCCTCCCAAGCATGCCAGTTTGGGGTAGAGTTGAGGAATTACGCTGTCTCTCTTCAGCATCCGTAGTGGCCTTCTTTTTGTTCCCGACTCTGTTTGGTGAGCCTCTTGCTTAACGCGCACTGTATCATCCCAATAAATATTCAGTCTCAACAGCTTCATGTCCGGATGAGATAGCATAAAGTCGTACTCTACAGTGTCTAGAACTAATCTAACCACTTCTGCCTCTTGAGATTGGTGCTATACTTTCAGGCGTGCCCACTCACAATAGTCTCCCTTTTTTCCATCCTACCCGCGCACAAGAACGGATCTCCCTCGGAATACATCTTCTGTATTTCCGTTGCTTTTCTTAGGAGATAGAAAGGCTCCGCTGTCTAAAGTGCTCTTGTACGTTGTCCATTAACCTCAATTTCTATATGTAACAAACTAGCAGAAATCAAAGTCTCGTTTTTTGTCATAGGGTCAGACTGAGAACCCTCATTTAGTAGTTTTTTTTTTTTCAATCTGCACAAAATGTGTTCTTCAGGCAAGGACTCTTTTTCGGCGGTATGCAACGTGCTATGGCGACTTCCCTCTTGGTAACCAATCTTTGCTAACCGTTTACGAAACTCTGTTTCTCGATGCTTCTGCCCTCTGGACATGATTATGATAATGATTATGATGATGATGATGATGATGATGATGATGATGATGATGATTGCCACATGTTATGGCTCATACCCACACTGGGGATAGGCCAAAAATTGCGTGCTGAAAGGATTACCTATTCCCAACGCGGCTGTGTCGTCCTCTCCATCCAATCACAGGCGATCTCTTGAAGTGACTCCTTAGTCCTTGGTGCTGCAGCTCGAATTTGTCGTTGCAATTCCGGAGGTAGGCCATGTATTATTAGCGTTGTAACAGATTTTATTGGAAGTCCCGGCACTGCAAATTGAAGCACTCCTATGAAGGCCTGCAATAGAAGAAGTTGAAACAATACAAGGGGCAGGGGGAGAAATAAGAATAAAGAAGTGCGATAGAACAAAACTACCACAGGGATGTCTGCTCAGCCATGGAGGAATCCATAGTTGTTTCTAGAGGTTTTACAGGGATGTCTGCTCAGCCGTGGAGGAATTCATATTTGTTTCAAGCGGTTTTTATTAAGTTGCTGTGGTTGAAGGTGTTAAGTTGCTGCGGTTGAAGGTTGAACGATGGTTGAAGATGTTTGGGGGTTTGATTAGCGCTTGCCTTAAAATGTATTTTGACTTTCTATAATTTCATATAACAATTAACTAGAAGTGAACAAAAGTAATTTTTTTCATGCACAAACTTCGCAGTGGCGCCATTAGACGGAGCCGTATGTTCCTACGGAAGCACGAAAGATGAGTCCTGGGGCGCTACAACGTAAAACTATTCCAAACTTTTCTATTCCAATTCTGCTATCAGCCCTCCACGATTGGCCAAAAACTTTTTTCGACCACCCCCACTTCACCTGTCTGTCACGCGACGTCACGAAAACCGCGATAGCTCCCCATCTGAGATGATGTGTACGCACTGATTATGCATGATCTGACAGAAAAAAGAAAAACAGCTATTTCTGATTCGACCCCTTTTCGCCAGTAGCCCTCGACTATTGGTAAAAGGTTTTCGGGCTCCACCCATCTCACCTGCCTGTCACGCGACGTCACAAAACCGCACAAACTCACCGCGTCAAAGTGACGTGTACGCGATAAAGATGCATTAATATGCCGAACAAAGCTGAATTTTCTTCGGAATAGCCGCAGGCTGCCCCATTCCGAAAGGAATAAAAGATGGCTACCGCCGATCGCTGAGACGCTGTCTACTCGCACCTGCCGGAGAGCATGGGTGTATTTGCGTAAATTAAACTTCTTGCGTGGCCGTGTAACGTTTTCGCGCACTTTCGGCACGTTTCCCACCCCATTCTGCCAACTCTTCTTTGCTGAGGGTCGCTTTCAGCGTCATTTTTAAGCTTCCGTTGCATGCCGCCGCAATTTTCGACCAGCCACCACAAGCTAAGTAAGGGAAAGCCGACCAATCGCAGACGCCGGCACCACCCTCTTTATCCGGTTATCGATTTTCAGTGCACTGGCTATGCCCCAGTGGATCCCTCTCCACTTGAGCGTTCTCCTCGCCTCTTGTCAGCCAATTATATACGACAAGCCGCTCAGTGTAGGCAATGTTATTCGTTTTTCAATCAAACAAAAGTGACCTCCTATGAACGAGGATAGTGTTTGATTGGTCTGTACAGACAAACCTGTGGGTGACCGCCCGGTGCTTGCGGCGGTGGTTACGCAAATTTGACGTCAGGAGATTAGAATAGAAACATATTGGAATAGTTTTACGTTATAGGGCCCCAGGGGCGCTATAACGGAAAGCTATTCCAAACTTTTCTATTCCAATTCTGCAATCAGCCCTCCGCGATTGGTCACTTTTCTGATGACTTTTTTGAAACACCCCCACTTCGCCTGTCTATGACGCGACGTCACGAAAACCGCGATGGCTCCTAATCTGATATGACGCGTACACACTGATTATGCCTCACTGGACTGAACCAAAAAAATTGTTGTTTCTGATTCGACCCCTTTTCGCCATTAGCCCTCGCCTATTGGTCAAAAGCTTTCGGGTTGCACCCACTTCACCTCCCTGTCACGCGACGTTACAAAACAGCGAAAATTCACCGCGTCAAAGTGACGTGTACGCATGAAAGATGAATTATTATGCCGAACAAAACTGATTTTTTTCTGAATAGCCGCAAGTGTGCCCCGTTCCGAAAGGAATAAAACATGGCTGCCACCGATCGGTCAGTCACTGGCTTCTCGTACATGCCGGAGAGCATGGGTTTATTTGCGTACAATAAAGCTTTTTGCGTGGCCGTGTAACGTTTTCGAGCACTTTTGGCACGTTTACGACCTCGCTCTTCTTTGCTCTTCTTTGCTGAGGATCCGTTTAGCATCATTCTTAAGTTTCCGTTGCATGCCGCGGCGATTGTTGACGCGCCACCACAAGCTAACTAAGAGAAAGCGGACCAATCGCAGACACCGGCACCGCCCTGTTCATCCCGCTATCGATTTTCAGTGCACAGCTGGCTTGTCCCTATCGAATCCCTCTCCACTTGAGCGTGCTGCTCACCTCTTGCGAACCAATTACATAAGACAAGCCACTCCCTGTAGGCAATGTGATTTGTTTTTAAAGCAAACAAATGTGATCGCCTATAAACGAGGAGAGCGTTTCGTTGGTCTGTTCAGACAAACCTGCGGGTCACCGCCCGATGCTTGCGTCGGCAGTTACGCAATTTTGACGTCAGGAGATTTAAATAAAAACATATTGGAATATTTTTTACGTTATAGGGCCCCTGCTGTAAGGACACATCTCATACATAACTCGTTTATACGGTGGCAATAACTTTTTTCTACATATTGATTCAATGGTAGACCCATTACCGTCGACGGTCATCATGATATGAGTTCTGCCGAATCTTTAAACATAGTAACAAAATGTTGCCGATATGTTAACGAGGCTTCTGTGAGCATCTGAGACAAAGTGATTTGCCTTGCATAAAGAAGGAAATTTACAATCACGCGTCGAAAGCGGTAGAAAATCGTTTGCTTTCGCTTTCGCCATGTCGTTAAGCAGCGTCATCGCAAGCAGCTGTACCCACAACATCGATTGAGTGATTCTAATATCGCGGGAACAATTTGAGTTACACGATCGTTGCTAATTTCAATTAACTGATAAATATGTGTGTGTCATGTCAAAAACATAGAAAAACATTAATCGTTACATTACCGGTCTACACATGCTTGCTGCGTGCTGCTGTGGCTGCTGTGCGTGGCCTGCGAGATGAAAAGCGTAGCATGGATATAGCTACCACCATGAGGTGCCGTCTCGTCACCGAGATAGGGAGGAACCTTAGCTCTCCTCCTTTCTGCCTCCCCTTTATAGCTTCTAGTGCGCTAGTGAACATGGAAGCAGAAACAAAGCCGCTGATTGGTTCGCAAATGTCGCTTGTGCTTGAAAGATTCAAAAAGTTTATCGCTGCAAGAGATTCCCGAAGCGACGTAATCTAATGGGGATGTCATTCTATGATTAGTAAAAAAAAAACGGCCGTGGCTTAGCTTGGTTAAGCCTGGTGATTGCGAAGCAATAGTGCGAGGATTGCGAGGCGGTTGGTGGCTACCGCCTAGCCTCGCGACGGCGTGAGATGGGGCCCCGTTTTTACACAGCTGGTGTGACGTCACACCGACCGTAGCGCCCCTGGTGAGAGGAGCGGGAGTTAGGCCGCCGTTGGTGGCTACCGCCTCGCCTCGCGACGGCGTGAGATGGGGCCCCGTTTTTACACAGCTGGTGTGACGTCACTCTAGGTCACGTGGTGTGACGTCACGCAGCGAGGTCACGCTAAAGGTCAATGGTGCCTACCACCGCCTCGCCACGGAATAATGTATTCGCAATACTTTATTCGCAATAAAAGTATTTCCACGGGGAACATTTCCACCATGGTAAAAGCCAGGTAATTCTTAGGCGTCAAAAGTGGACCTTCACTTTGCTGCAAAAGAATACGTCCGCTATGGCATATAGTTCCTCAAAACAATTTTTGTTGTGATCATCAGCCTATATTCATCTCCACTGAAGAACGAAGGCCTCTAATAACCTTGTCCAATTACCCCTGCCTTGCGTTAACTGGTTCCAAGTTGTGCCTGCAAATTACTTAATTGCTACACCGCCCGGCCCTAAATATATTATGTCCTTAACTGCACTTGCCTTTCCTTGGCTCCTATTCTGTAAGTCTAATGGTCTACCGGTTACCTGTTCTACGCATTACATGGCCTTCGCAGCTTCACGTTTTCCCCCTTAATGTAAACTTTACTGTCAGATACTCCCACTTGCTTCTAATCAAAGCCACTGTCTTGCTGTCTCTTCAGGTAAAGCCTTAAATTTATGTTTCCATCACTCGTTGTGAAGCCCTTACTTGTTCCTAAGCCTCATGTGTTTATCTCCATATTTCTGCCCCATATATTAGTACTGTTGTATTGAGATGAGTGTCAGTTTTAGAGCACAGCCCTTAGCGCCCATCCCTACATTGAGCGTTGCCGTCATACCTCGGCGGCGTAACGAAGCCATCGAGCACAGCAAAAGATGAAAACGAACGTGGAACGCCGCGGAGCAGAAGAGCGCGCGATGAGGAAAGCGGACGCGGTCACACTAAGGCGGAGAAGGAGTGGAGTGGAGATGGCCTGCGCAAGCGGAGAATTGCCGGCAGCCACGTCCACCGCAGCAGCCTGGGTCATCTCATTTGGGCGTCCGAGAAGGGGGGGGGGGGGGGAGGCGCAGGGTAGCGTGAGGTGGCGAATTCTACTCTCGTCTGCGGCGTCAGCTGCTGGGGTTAGTCCGCGGTACAAGCGTGTGTGACGTCTATCATGGCTCTGTAAGGGTCGTTGACAAGTGGCTACGAGTAAGGCTCGATGTAACGCTCCCTTATTTGTTGTCGTCGACACTGGTGGCGCAAATTCCTCGCTACTAAGGGCCGCTCTCGTCGTTGGTGAAACGACAGCGGAAGAAAAAAAGCGCAGTGGCGCTCAAGACGGGCGACGATTGCTGCGATATGGCAGCATAGTCACGCGCGTCGTCTGTATGCAAGCAAATCGTACTACTCATAGCGTTGTTTTCCAAACAAAAGCCGTGTAGCTATACAATCATCTTAGAAATGTTAAAATATTAACACGCGAAATGAAAACAGAAATTGAGCTGCGCTCATATTTCGTATTAGGAAGTATCGCAATGGTCGGTCATTTTTTTTACTTACTGATATGCTGAGTAGTGTGCTCCCTGCGATGATATTGCAATGTCTGCCGTATGCGCTCCAAGTAACCTTTATTCTTTCATGTATTTCTTATCGTGATCGGGGACCCGTGTGAGTAATGGACCTAGATAAACGTACTCCTACACAGATAATAAAAAGCTGACTGCCAATCAAGAATATTGTTCGCTTACCGGGCTATTCAACATTACCTATGGCTTCGGCATATAATCTTCAACCCTATTCTTACACTTTCTCCGTTAGGGTCCTCAATCATTTGTTCCTAATGGTCCCCCCGACTGCATGTCAATATCATAAGGAAACCAAAGGTTCTCGGGATATTCGCCTGTGATCTTCCCTCTTAAGATTCCTCAGTCTGGTAGGTTGAATACTTCTTCTACGCATGCACTGAATAACATTGGAGATATGTCTCCTTGCCTCCCCCGATCCCTTATCAGCATTTTTCTGCTTTTCCTGCGGAAATTAGGTTAGATTTTGAGTCTTTTTAGATATTTGCTGATATATTCACGTTAGCTTCCTGTACTTCCTCATTAGGCAATGTCGTCATGACTGCTGACATATCTGCTGCTTCTAATGTCATTTGGTAATCTATAAACAGCCATATCAAAAGATTGGTCTTACTCCGAACATTTCTCGATTACGTTATTCGATGACATGGATGTGATCTAGTGTAGAATACCCATTCCTTCGGCAAGACTGTTATCTTGATCGATCGGAGTCTAGTGCTACCCTGATTCTATAAGAAATTACCTCGGCGAACATTTTGTATAATACAGGTAGAGAGTTGACTGGCCAAGAATTTTTCAATTCTTCAGCGTCTCCCTTCTAATGGATTAGTGTTGGCATTCTTTCGTCTCTGGTGCAACTTAAGTGATGAGGCATTGCGTATGAGAACTTTTCTAGTATAATAATCCCCCCATCTTTGATTGAGCTTACTATTATTCTAAGCTTTCATGCCACTTTGTTAAGGGACATTTGTTGCAAAGCTCTTTTAACCTAATAGCTGGCTAAGGAAGGAGCCTCTGTGCCGTCGCTGCTTCCACTCAAGCTTGTGTGGTTACTCTCTGTACTGGATAGGTCAGTATAGAAGTCTGTTTCTCCTTTGTTATATAATCTAAATGGCTGATGACATACCTCCGTATATTCCACTCCAAATGTCTTGGTTTTTCCTAAGGGAAGTTTGCTTCGCACTAATTTCATGCTGCGCCTAATCTTTAGTGCCTCCTCCATCTTTCCAACGTTATAATTTTTCATATCACTTACTTTCATTTTGTTTATCACCTTCGGAAGTTCAGGAAATTGTTTTGATCTATTTACTTAAACACTTTTGTTCTTTGTAGTTTCCTTGTTAGGCTGTTTGTTACTTAGGAGAGCGGACCTATTTGTTGCCGCAGTGCCTTACCTGCCACTTCAATAAGTGTTTCTGAAATCAGCCTAGTTAGGTTTTAACTTGTTATCTCTATGGCTTCTTCATCTTCCTGTTATGAAGTTGGATATTAGTTTGTGACTGCGCACCTTAATTCTTCGGCGTTTACACTTATTGGATCTAGGTTGTGATGTTACTGCTCGACTAATTTTGCTCTTTCTCCAAGAGCAGTCCTAGACCTAACTAACTTATGATCACTGCCCATTACCCTACATTGCACCTTTACATCTTGCACGCTGCTGGGGATGGCATAATTAATAAAATTTATTTGATTCTTTCTCAATTAGGGCTTTTGCACGACCACGTCCAGTTATTGCGCTTCCAGAAGAAAGTATTTGTTATTCAGAGTACACACCTCTCCGCGAATTTAACCCACAGCTCTCTTTTACTATTGCTAGACCTGGTGTCGTAGTCGCCAAGCACCTGTTATCCAGACAACTTTCTCGAACTTTCGCGTTGAAGTCGCCCATGGCTAAAGCTATATGTTCACCACCCTCATAAAGTTCTTCTTTTTCTTCATCATTGTCACTGGACGTTGGAGCGTAGGCTTGTGCTACCTTCAATGTATATCTCCTATTTAGCTTGCTGAGGACGACTTCGACCCTTTCATTATTGCTGCATAATTCATTAACGTTGCTCGCTGTGTCCCATTGAATTATAAATACAATCCTTCTTTTGTTCTCTTGAACACATATGTAGCAGAGGACATGGCGATTAGTAAGCACTGTACAAGCCTCACCAGTTCTTTGAACCTCACTGAGGGCACTGACATCCCAGGAGACGCCTTATAGGTTCGGAAAGAATCGTTCTGCACCAGTTTCACTCGAGAGAGTTAGCGTGTTAATGGTTGCCACGTTCAGTTTCCAGGGGCGGCCTGTCCAGTTCCCGATGTATTTAGCACCCACTGTCCACTTGCAGGCTGGACAGCAGCCAAGGTCAGGGGCTCTGTAGCCGCTACGAACTTAGGACCTGGAATTTTCTCGCAAGAGTCAAATAAAGCAAATAAGGCGCGCCGTCTGCTGCCTGTGAGAGTAAAAGCGTGCAATGGTGAGCCTTCGAACGCGGCTCTATTATCTTTCACTTCCCACTCCCTCTCCCCTGATGACGCTTCGCCGTGCTCCCTCACGGGTTGCAGAATCAAGCGTCCTTCCTTTCCTTAGATGGCTATCATCATCATCAATCTCGCGTGATCGAGCGAGGAACGCGGGCCGGACGGGTGCCCTCTCCTGTTGCGCGCGAGACACGTGGGCGAAAGAGAGAAGGAAGGCACCCTAGCACCAGTCTCCGACAGCTGCTAGGGTGCCTCAAGGTCCTCGTCGCCCGCCACTCCGCACAGAGTGGAGACTTCCGCGACGTCTACTACGGCATTGGGCACGCGAATTGCGGACACCGTAGCAGACGCCTTTGCCGGACGCCGTAGGGACGCGTTGCCGGCGCTCGTGTGTCGTAAAGCGATCTACGACGTGGCCAAAGTGCGCACCCGCGCGAGCCTCATCATCAAAGCGATCTGGGATGCTTTCAGAGTGCGCGTAGTGCCGGTAGCTTCGTGTACAACATGATTTTGATGTTACAATTGCGTTGAAGCGAGAGATGCACGAAGGTCAATTCACTTGCTGTTGCCGGGGTTCACTACTCCAGTTATTTCAACAGCGAGCTTCCGCGCCCATCGAGCGAGATGTGATCATGTTTACCTTTGCGCGCGCGACACCCCGCTTGTTAATTTAGTGAAAAAACATTGGCGGGCTAGTTGGTTTGAATCCATGATAGAATATGCAAGCGCGACTGAACAAGGACGTAGAAAGAAGCAAAAACACAAGAACAGCGTCGTCGCTGTGCACCCGCTTCTTCCTGCATCCTCGTTCAGTCTCGCTTACGCATTCTATGATTGCGAATTTAGCTAGTAAGCGAAGGTTTATAAGTTTATACGGCCGCTAAAGGTAATATTCTTACTCCGTACAGCTATCTACTAATTTGCAATCGCAGTCAGTGCTTCGCCTTTCGGGCGGAACTGCGACTTTCTTACATTTTGATATTCTAGTCGCGTGAAAAGTGCTGGCCACTGCCAAGTATTGTTTATTATCTTGTGAAGCTAGATTCACATGTGAGGGCAACGTCTGGCCTGATCCAAGGGCCAAGTAGTCAGGTAATCACTTTACGCCTGCGCCTACAGGCAAAGTCACATTCACGCAGCCAGAACCCGCTAGCCCAATGTGGAATTTTACTTTTAACACTGTCACTTATGCACACTGCCAGAGTGCTGGAAGCCAGGGTGTTCTTATCTGCACCTGTCTCAGAGTACGAGTTCGTACAGGCCGTGCAATCTCGTCAGTTGCACGTGTACTTGTGGCCAACAAACGATTATTTTTTTTTCCTATGAGGTCCGCAACGCGACTCCACAGTAGATAACTAGCCAAGCGAACCACGCAAATCCATCCCGTCTTGAGAGACTAAATACAGATTATGTTATACACATGGCAGATGACCACCGTACGGGCGGAAGAAAATGTCGTCCGAAATTTTACATGCGTATTGCAAGCGAAGAAAGGAAGACTCGGCGGTGACAGTAAGTTGTGAAGAGTCAAGCAGCACGTGATACGCCATCCGTTGCAAAAATTTCAGCTCGCGCGAATTCGGCAACACGTGTTTAATTTCATGCGAGTACCAGTGTTTACTTCTTTTTTTCTGCGCAATGCCTATAATACAAAAAAGCAATCTTCTTCCCATTCTGCCTTACATTTTGACAACCTTTGAATTACATTCCGTAATAAAGGTAGAAAGCAGCAAAGCCTTGTTTTCCAGCACGCAGGACAGCAGCAAACTGGCAACACACTTGGGTGACGCGGAAGCCTGTGCCAAAAATGCGAACAGTGCGAGCTACGAGGCGCGAGATAAAGGAAAAGCAGCAGGCGTTCTTGGTACTGTTTCTTTTCCTTCATTCTTATCACGCCCCAAGCAGGCCTGTAAAAGTGCAGACTGCGGGAAGGAATCCAGGTACTAGTTCAGCCTTCTGAGAGAAAAAAAAAACCTTTCTTCACATTTGAAGCGCGCGAACTCACAATGCATCTCGTCGCACGTGTCTGCATACAAGTGCAATCTCTGCCTCCACTTTAAGGGCGCGTGTCGCTGCCGCCAGAAAGCACCGGGTGTTTCCCGCGTGCGCCTGTAGTGTGTGCGTGTGTCCGTGGTCCCTTCCAAGAAAAGAGAAAAGAAGATATGCTCGGCTTTTTATTTCGCACTAACATTCTCCTCGTCGGCTCTCGAGAAGGTGCTGGGATTTTCTGAACCGCGCTCGAGCGAAGAGTACTTATGTGCGCATTGTTTCGCTAAGTCTAATGCAGCACCTCTCCTTTTTTTGCGTTTGGCGTGGTTTTAAGGCCCTTAAAAACCGTGAAAAGTGTGGCTAACAGGGTTTTGCGGAAGCAATCTGAGAAGGACCAGGCTACCGCTAGAACAACGGACGATCTCGGTGGCAAACGGTTTGTCCTGTTTCTACTGATTTCAATTTTTTTTTCAAAGCAAGCTGTACACACTGTTGTAACCCGCCGTGGTGGCTCAGTGGCTATGGTGTTAGGCTGCTGAGCACAAGTTCGCGGGATCAAATCCCGGCGACTTCGGCCGCATTTCGATGGGGGCGAAATGCGAAAACACCCGTGTGCTTAGATTTAGGTGCACGTTAAAGAACCCCAGGTCGTCGAAATTTCCGGAGTCCTCCAATACGGCGTGCCTCGTAATCAGAAAGCGGTTTTGGCACGTAAAACCCCATAATTTCTTTTGAGCCACTGTTGTTCATTGTCGGAGCGAAGGCTTCGAGGCAGATCAGTGACACGCAATTATGCGGTGCCATCGCATATATTAGTTTCTTTTTCTTTTTGGCCTTTACAACCTGAGAGGCATTGCAGAATAGTAGGAGGATGTGTACTAATAACGAAGCGTTCACGTCGCGTAGTAACATTCTCATTCGTGAATCAGTATGCTTTCAATCAAAGACGTTTTGGAAATGTAGATAGGTGGAACCTGTGATGGGTTGTGGCAGTTCGGACAGCGGAGGCGCCACCTGCTGAGAAACGCCAAATATCTGTTTCGGTCGAGAGCCCGCAGGAAATATTGTTAAGGCCATTCAACAACATTTTCAAATGCTATGGCAGCAAAAAGTACAATGACAAAAATATTGCAATATGTGCAAGTCAAGTACGAAGGAGCAACCGGAAGTCTCAACCCAAGAGGGTAATGCAATGCTGGAGAGACGCGATAAGCAAAACTCATGTGGCTGAACGAAGTACGCAAATATACCTCTGGGAGCGAGCTCAATATATATTGCGGATTACCGGCCTAGGGACCCAAGATGTCTACTAGCTTGGGCCACAAGGTGTTTGCTCGTAAATTCTGTTGTGTTCGTTTCATCGTCCTCAATCCAGTTTCCTCCTCCGACTCTTGTCATGCCATCATCGCCACGCCATTGTGGTCGCACAGTCGTCGTCATCCCTATGTTGTCATGCCGCCGTCATCAAGGTGCCGTCTTACCATAGTCATCATTGCAGAAACACCTCGTTGACGTGATGTTGCTGTCGTCATATTGCCTAAGTTATCCTGTGGCATCATTCCTTATTTCGCATTCTATCATAATCAGGCTGTCATTAAATCGTGCATATGGAATCGTTGTCATGTCGTCGTCGTCATACCGTCGTCGCGTCGCATTTGTTGCCATGCGTTCGTCATGATGCTGTCCTGGTTGTTTAATCGTCCTTATTTCAGCATCGTCATTCATACCTCATCATACCTCGATTCTCTAGTCAAATGTTGTCGCTCTCTGAACGTCATCCACTGTCCTAATGACGTCGTCATCCCGCGTTCGTCGTTATACCATGGTCGTCATTTAGGAATCGTCAACTCATATTGACACTGCATTCGTTATTTTGCTGACGTCACTCCTCCATCATTTCATGGTCGTTACTGCGGCACCTTCATACAGTCGTGGTCTTGCCGTCATGCACTTGGCCGACCCTGGCGAACGAGTGTATTAGTAAAATGGGCCAACTCCTGATACAGTGTATGTCGTATAAAGCTGAAGCAACGGAAAACTCATACCACTACATATTTTAGATAAAGGTATCCAGCAGTACGAAAACGAAGAAAAGCAGCTGGGACTATCCTAACACAAAACTCCGACACTGCTGAAGCGGTTATCGCGCTGGCTATATCAACCTGCATCGAGAAGGCTACGTATCATACTAAGCTTCTACCAATGTACATGTCGCAAGCACCGGAAATGTCGCATATTCATGATTGCGCCGAAAGTTCTGGAAAACATTGAAAGGCAGAAGCAACTCTCCCAGACATACGACATCTTGACTCCGAGTTACGAGCTCTTCGTAGGAAACGAACCGGTGCACACAGCATCACAAGATCCCACAAGACAAGCCTTCCTTCCAGTGGGGACGCGTAAGGCAAGACGAGGCCTAAGCACATGCCCGGGAAATATTTGGCTATCTTACAAGATTACTGTTATATCGTGCATATTAAATCAGTACGACAGGAATGGAGACATTACTCATCCTCTGTGTTTATTCCATCCTCTTTTTCCTCTCCCTTGGGCGGCTCCAAGCGCGCGCCTTCTCATGGCGCTGGGTAGGCAGCGACGCCTTATATAACATATCCCCTCGTGAAAAAAAAAAAAAAAAAAAAAAAAAGGGTCTGTTACTTCCTGATGTAGTCGTGCAGCTTGTTTGGTGTCTTCTTGTTGCGGGTGCTTCTCCTCACGCGCTCTTCGCATCTTGGCAAATTACCTGAAGCTTGTTGCGTGTGTCCTGCAGCAGGTGGTTCAGGATTCAGGGGTGCATTATCTGCGCGTGATGTGCCAGGTTGTGACGGATGGTTTACAGCCGCACTAGTTGAGTGATCGGATGCCGGTGACCAGTTCATGACAGCCGTGGTACCTAATTTCATTCTGCTGATAGCTTCAGGGTGAACGGCCGCTAATTTGGAAGCGTTCCACACCCGCCCATCTTCCAAGAGGTAGGAGGCGGGTCCGCGCTTTCCAATAATTTTCTTGGGCGCAGAAAACTGTGAAGATAACTTCCCATGAACTGCAGGTAATTTAACCCGCACGTAGTCACCAACGGCGAAGTTGGGTTCCTTGGCACCGCGTTTTTGATCGGTGTAGCGCTTCGACGTCATTTGCTTGTTCTTGATGCGCTCTCTCAACTGTTGTAGTGCTTTTGAAGGGTCATTGGTGAAACATTTGTCAGGGAATCCCACAATGTCAAGTCTGGTGCGAGATTGGCGTCCATGAAGAAGAATAGCGGGTGCAACACCAGTAGTCGCATGAGGCGTACAGCGATATATTTGTAGGTAATCAAACATCGCTGTTCTTATCTCACGACGTTCTAACAGGGCTAATTGAATATAGGACGTTAATACCCTGTTAAATCTTTCCACTAAACCGTTAGCTTGCGGGTAATACACTGAAGAGTTGTAATGGGTGATTCCTCGCTCTGTGAGAAAATCTTCAAAATTCGCTGAAGAAAATTGTGGTCCATGATCGGATACGATACCACGTGGATATCCTTCTCTTGCGAAAAGTTCAAGTAGGAATTTGGTCACTGTAGACGTGGTCGCATCGCGTACGAAAGTCACCTCTGGCCACTTGCTGTAGTAATCAATAAGCGTAATGGCAAATCGACAGTCAGTTGGAGCTTGCGTGAAAGGTCCCACAATGTCGATAGCAACTTTGTCCCAGGCTTTCTCAGGAAGAGTGACGGGTTGCATTGGGGCTGCAGATGTATGTGCTGATTTGTCACATGACTGGCAGGCTACACATGTGCGTACAAGTTTTTCAATGTGATTATCCATGCACGGCCACCAATATGACTCCCTAAGACGAGATTTGGTACGACTAATTCCTGGGTGTGACTCATGAGCCAGATCCATAAGACGGCGGGTCAAAGCGGAAGGCACGACAATCCTGTCACCCCGGCAAAGAATGTCGCTAACAACAGAGAGTTCAGATCGCACGTGAAAGTAAGGTAGCAGCTCTTTTGACAAGGATTTCTTGTCAGGCCAAGAAGTAGTGTGAAACTGCTTAACTTGAGAGATAGCCTGATCGGCGGCACTTGCTTCTCGAAGCTCTTGCGTGGTAACTACTGGGGACAAGAGACATACAAATTCTTCTTCGGGTGCATCATGGATGAAACTCTGTACGGGCAGCCGGGAGAGTGCGTCAGCCACGACGTTTTCGCTACCCTTCCTGTATTCCATGGTGTAGTTGTAGCACAGCAACCGGGATGACCAGCGCGCAATCCTTAACGGACGGTGACCTGTGCCTTTCGTTGAGAGGAGCGTCACCAAAGCAGCGTGGTCTGTCCGCAAGATGAAAGGTCGGCCCCACAGGTAAACGTGCCAGTGCTCGCAGGCCCAGACGCAGGCAAGGGCCTCACGTTCACCGACGGAGTACTTCCGTTCATGTGGTTGAAGAGTGCGTGAGGCGAATGCGACAGTCTGCAGTGATGTTCCGTTATTCTGCTGCAGTACAGCACCTAATCCATATTCCGAGGCATCAGTTGTAACGTACACGGGTAACTGAGGATCAAAAAGGTGAAGAACTTCGCAAGATGTTATCAATGTTTTCAGCTGCTCCAAACCGGTTTGGGCTGCCGCAGTCCAAGCGAAAGGCGCGTTTCCGCGAAGCAAAGCACGCATTGGCTCCACAACATCAGAAAAATGCGGGATGAACTTCGAGTAGAAGCCTGCGAGTCCCAGCAGCGAGCGAAGTTCAGTAATATTTGTAGGTGATGGTGCCTTGGTTATCGCCTCGATAGATGACATCAGTGGGAATAACCCTTTGGCGCTGACAACATGGCCTAGGAAAGTCAACTCTGTGACGTCGAAAACACATTTATAGTTGAGCCTGAGGCCAGCGTCAGAGAGCCGTTTCAAAACAGTGCGCAAATTGACCAAGTGATCCTCTCTGGAGCGTCCGTACACGATTATGTCGTCAATGTAAAACAAGACGCATTTGCACCCTTGGAGGATCATATGCATCATCTTCTGAAACGCTGACGGTGCCGATGCCAGTCCAAAGCACACCCTCTTAAAGCGAAATAGTCCGTCGTGGGTTATAAACGTCGTAAGATCACGACTCTCTGGACTTAGTGGTAACTAATGGTATGCAGAAGCTAAATCTAGCTTGGAGAATCGCTGTGCACCAGCCAAGCTGTTCAAAAGTTCCTCAGTTTGTGGCAGGGGAAAACTGTCCACTACTATAGCTTTGTTTGGCTCTCGTAGGTCTACGCACATGCGAATCGAGCCATCCTTTTTTCTGGCTACGACAATTGGCGAGACCCACTCTGAAGAATCGACGCGCTCAATGATGTCCTGAGCTTCTAATTTTTGTACTTCTGCCGAGACTTGCTCACGAATAACGAGTGGTAGTCGTCTTAGTTTGCTGGCCACTGGTTGAACAGATGCACGAACTCTGACCTTGTGAGTGAAACCTTTGACAGTTCCTAGCTGCTTTTCAAACAAGTGCTCGAACTCGGAACGTAATTCAGGAGGGAGCACAGGAGTTTCTTGCGTCATTAGCAGACACCTGAGAGGTGACCCTTGAATCTTCATATCCAGAGCCGCGATGCCATCTAACCCCAGAATTGTTGTTCCTCCCGACACAACGTACAGAAGGACAGAAGTGCATCGTCCATGAAATGAAACTGGAGCAATGAAACATCCTTTTATAGGAATTGCTGACTTAGAATAATCGAGGAGCTGGACGGATGTTGATGTCAGAGGAAATACAGTATCGAAATGGCGTCGGTAAAGTTCTTCGGCTAGGATTGAAACTGATGATCCAGTGTCAATCAGGAACGACACGGAAATTCCTTCAATTTCCAACACTGCATAAATTCCCTTCTTACGACTCCAGATGTGACAAACACTTATGTGATCGTCCGTGTCAGCTGTATCTGCGTCGCCTTCCGTGACATGCTGAATTTTCTTTTCAGACTTTTGGGAAGACTTGCACACCTTTTCCAGATGGCCAGTCTTTCCACATATGCGACACTTAAGTGTCTTAGCTTTGCAGTGAGGGCTATTCGCCAGATGGTCCAAAGAGCCACAACGATAACATTCTTGCTCTTTCAGAGCTCGACGACTTTCAGTTGGCGTCTTATAGCACGTGCACGTGCCACAGTGCTTTTCTCTCATATTTGACGTGTTTGTGTATTTAACGTGATGCACTTGTGCTTCATGTCGTGCAAGTTCTCTCGCTTCTCTAGTCGCCTGATCATGCTGTCTCGCAATGGTAAGGGCCCGAGAAAGCGTAAGAGACTCTTCCAGTAAAAGACGTTCACGCAAGTATTCACTAGTAGTTTTTTCTATAAGCTGGTCGCGCATCATGTCGTCCGCCAAGTCACCGAAGTTGCACGCTGCTACGAGACCTCGTAGCGCGGTGACGTAATCGAGCGCAGTCTCACCTGGGGCTTGTGCACGTCGACGGAAACGGTGACGCGCTGCGGTGACATTGACAGAGCTCTTGTAGTGACTTTCAAGTGTCGCAACAGCGCAGTCGAACTCATCTGGGGCTGGAGTCGTCAACGTCCCTCCGGTGGCGCTCGAAGCCAAAAAGCGCGGGTCGTCCTCCGACGTGAGAGTCTGGAAGATGCGTTGTCCTTCCAAGCCCAAGCAGTTGAGCAGAATCGCCTTCCGACGCATGGCAGGTAGGTCGCAGGCGCCCGACGCCACCATGTAGTTCTTGAACGCTTGAATCCATTGCTCCCATGGGATGACTGGGTCTCCAGGTGATGACAGGAACGGAGGTGGCGGTTGTAGCCCCGAAATACTCATCATAGAGGATGATATGCAGCAATCGACGGCACAGATGAAGGGCAAACCGGTAGCACATGGGTTGTTAAATCCTCGTCGCCAATTATGTTATATCGTGCATATTAAATCAGTACGACAGGAATGGAGACATTACTCATCCTCTGTGTTTATTCCATCCTCTTTTTCCTCTCCCTTGGGCGGCTCCAAGCGCGCGCCTTCTCATGGCGCTGCGGTAGGCAGCGACGCCTTATTTAACAATTACGAACTAAAAAAAAAAGATAGCATACCCACTACCTCACTCCAAACATGGTCGCCCTGAAGCAGCTCCAGACAAATATTATAGGCACGGCAATAATGCGCAGCGTGTATCTCACCCACGCCCCATACTTCTGCAGCCACTGCGGAGTGCCGAACACTTTCCGCAAAAAAGAGTGGAAGTGTCCGCGCAACCCAGTACCCAGCGACCTTGCAGATGCCTTAGAAAACCAGGATGCAGCAATAGAACAGCCTGAAGAATCGTTCGAGTCTTCACTTGAAGCCTCAGACCCGGAAGATCAGCGCCAGCTGGTGAACCAAGCATAGGAAGCAGTGATTGCCAACGGCTTCCTGGACTAAGGTATTGTGAGCTGTGGCCACCCTGACCACACAAGGAAGAACTATTTCATGCTGATTCTCGTAATAAATATTTACTCTCTCCCTCTCCCACTTCGCCTATCTATCTATCTATCTATCTATCTATCTATCTATCTATCTATCTATCTATCTATCTATCTATCTATCTATCTATCTATCTATCTATCTATCTATCTATCTATCTATCTATCTATCTATCTATCTATCTGTCCGTCCGTCCGTCCGTCGGTCCGCGTCCGTCCGTCCATCCGTCTGTCTGTCTGTCTGTCTGTCTGTCTGTCTGTCTGTCTGTCTGTCTGTCTGTCTGTCTGTCTGTCTGTCTGTCTGTCTGTCTGTCTGTCTGTCTGTCTGTCTGTCTGTCTGTCTGTCTGTCCTTTCTACGCTGCTCTTCAAGTGAAAACAATGCGGGCAGCACCGCTCGCGCGACTGTCGATGACGTCTGCGTGCCACCATGATGATGCTGTTGTCCTTCAATCATGACCATGGTGCCATCGTGAAGCCATTGTTTTTATTGTGGGATCTTCATAGGGTCGTTGTCATTAATACTTGGGTACCGTCGTCTTAATGAAATCGTGCTTGTTCAGTCGTCACCATTCCGACTTTGGCATCCCATTCTCGTCACGCCATCGTTGTCACGCTGTCGTCGAACTATCGTCATCATTCCTGGATTGTCATGATTACTGACTCTCGTCATGCGTCGCCGTAATACAGCCTTCGTCGTTCTCTCGACGTCATTTCTCCTCCGCCATTCTGTCGTCATGATGCATTAGTTCTGAGAGCACCATCGTGAGCCGTCTACATACAGTCACTAGCGTGCCATCATCATCATACAGCCGTCGTCACGTTGTCGTCGTCATAACATCATCATTTAGGAATCCTAATGTTGTCTTTGTGCCATCATTCTATTGATGCTATTTCTTTATACATTCCTTCCATCATAATTATGCTGCCGTAATTTAATCATGATTATGACGCCGTTGTTTTTCGTTATAATGTATGTGTTCTTCTATCATCGTCCTAATGCCGTCGTTGTCGTGGCCTCATCGCCATTGAAGGTTCCTGATCTAGTTGTCGTCATACCGCCGCCATTACGCCGTCATCGAAACATCGTCGTCACAGAATAATTGTCATACTTTCGTCGTCGCTGCATTGTCCTCATGCCGTCGACATGACGCTATCGTCGTTATACCAGCGTCATCATTTCAGAATCGTCCTCTCATTGCCATCACGCCATCGTCCTCATACAGCATCGTCATTTCATGAACGCCATTCTTCTTCGTCTCTCATTCGTCTGACCTTGGTGAGCGACTGTCATAGCATAGTGCGCGGATCCTTCAGACAGTACGTGTCGTACATAACTGTAGCAACAAAAAACTCACAAGGGGCACTGACGATTGTAAATCAAGGAGTACTCAGAAGTATGTCGCTACATTTCTTGAATGCTAATCGCCGTATTATCAGCAGACATCACAAGTTATATATGCTGGTTTTTTTATGAAATGTTAGGCTAGTCTAAGCGTTATTATTAGTTGACAGTCACTTTTTACCCTCTGTGTTCGCATTCTGATACGGCCTAATATCACAGTGTTGCCACGAATGGCTTACTGGGCACGCTTCTAGAATAAATTGGTTCGAAACAAAGTAGCAAATAGTAACTATATATCAAAGTGAAACAGAGTGCACTTCCAAAAGACAGAGCTTCGAAGCAATTTGGACTCCTAAAATGGTCATCAGCGGTCGAACAATGGGTGTATCAAACTGTAATCAATATTTCAATAAGAAAACTTGTATTCGTGAAGGGACCACCTAGTTTTCTTTAAGTGTTTATATATTGTTTTGACAGTCCACTACTCCTTACCTTGGATGAAGGAGAATAGCGAGAGGGTCCGTATATCGTGGGGAATGAAGTCGAAAGACTAACAGACAAGGGGGTCTGTTTTCTTGTCTCATTATTTTTTTGCTTCCAGCGTGAAATCTATCTATTGTACACATGTATGACCAGAGAAGTCATGAAATGCTGCTTTTATAACAGGGCCTAAAAACCAACATGGTCATGATTGAGTCATGCAGCTGTTATAAAATAATAGTCAAGATACATCAGAGCGCGACAAGAAAAGATGCTGAAAACAAGGCCGCAATCAGCAGACCATCCTCATATTTATAAAACTGGCAGGCTATGAAAAAAAGAGCTGACACAAAAACCAGCAAAATGCAAGGCCGGCCTGGTGGAGTGTATATCCACTCTTACAACCTTCACTACCATAAAGGCACATGTTTTCATCGTCTAAACGCATGGCCTGTGGTGCGTATCGACCACGACGCGTGCTTCTACAGCTGAGTGTTCGTTTCGTAGCTAGTGCGCTGAAATAGGTAGGTTTCGGGTAATTGTAACCGGGAAACAAGTTTGCTTTGTGTTTGCAAAGGAAATTTAGATTTTCGTATTAGTTTTCTGATCAAAGTTAAAATTATTGGGTTTTACGTGCCAAAACCACTTTCTGATTATGAGGCACGCCGTAGTGGAGGACTCCGGAAATTTCGACCACCTGGGGTTCTTTAACGTGCACCTAAATCTAAGTACGCGGGTGTTCTCGCATTTCGCCCCCATCGAAGTGCGGCCGCCGTGGCCGGGATACGAACCCGCGACCTCGTGCTCAGCAGCCTAACACCATAGACACTGAGCAACCACGGCGGGTGTCTGATCAAAGTCCTCCCAGGAATGTACTAAATGATATGCGCAGGCATATTTTGCATTTATTTGAGTTTGTTACTATGTTTTAAGTATAGTGGTGCCGTATCATTGATGCATAATCTAGCGTTAGCAGTACAATTTCAATGAACGCAGTACGGCGAGTAGCAGGACTAGAAAACGTCCGCGCTTGATTGAGAGAGAAAGGATAATAGTAACTACAGCTAATTGGATCCTTATGAGCTTTGCCGAGCTAAGGACATTTGAAGTACGATGACCCTGTTATGCGCGGTGTTTGACTTAAGGTATAAAAGCGTTACAAAAGGAATGCCTAAAATGGAGATGTTTATGTGCAAGAGAAGTAGTGATAAAATTGCGTTTTCAATATTACTGAACCTTTGCTAATTGTCTCACCATTAAGTAACCTCTTAAAACACTTTCACTAATTGGATAAGGTCAGCGGCTCTTTTTGTTGTCCAGTCTAGAATGCAGTCATCAGCATATAGTTCAACTTGTACTGATACGTTGCATTGTAAACAGGACAAAAGAAAGTGAATCGGCCCATCATTAAACTAACTTGAAAACAATCATGAAAGAAAACGTATTGTTCTCAGAGAGATTAGCTAAGATCTAGTTGCAAGATGGGCATTTTAAAATGTTATGTCTGGTTGATAGAGTACCTTCATGTGTGACACTTAATCAAAAGTTTATGCGAATCTTATAAATACAGAAAAAAAGCTCGTTTTCGTCAATTTGTTGCTTTGCCAAAACTGTGCACGCTGGCTACTAGTTCAGTGCTCAGTGCAAGCAGGAAAATGTTTCCTTAATCCGTGACGAGAACTCGAAAGAGTAGAAAAATTATGTACTAAGGGCTCAAAAGGAATGTATGAAATTAAATTTAAGAATTTCGGGTAGTAGTTAGAACAGGGGAGCACTGTCTATTTACGTCCTATTCATGGAGCTTGGTTGGCGGTATTTCAGTCATCTGAAGATCAGCTCTCACTCGAAGACTTAGCTAGGAGGACCGTGCAGCAATTTTAGAGTTACTCTGCATGTTATCTTTAAGAACTGGTTTGCTATATTAGATAGCGTCGGTTATGCTTTACATCAGCCTGTAGAGGCAAGTTGAATATCACCTATTAACTAATCATAATGTTAAATATAGATGGACACAATTTATTGAATATAATGGCGCTTTTCCGGCAATTACTTTTGCTTTACCTCGGAAAAAGCCCTTGCATATTTTTCATGCTGGACATTTTTATCGCTTCAGTGTTCTTTATTGTTATGATTTATACCTTTCGTATTCGTCCTGTCACCTGAAATGTCTCCAGAGACATCCAGGGGTTCTTTTTTTTTAATTTGCTTTAGTGCATTTCATGAATTGATCAATTAATTCGTTTACAACAACCTTGAAACGATTTCGTAGGATATAAATGTCTGCAGTGCTAATTTAAAAACAATTAAAATCATGGAAAAGCTTTCAGATATTGAAGAATTATCTGCACTGGAGAAGTTTGGGAAACAGACCTTGCAATTTCAATTCATGACAGCATCAGGCAGCTGAGAACAACATGATGATGAGAACATTTTTGCAGAATGTCACAACATGACCTGCAATCGCCCCACTTGAAAAAAAAAAAAACATGAGCAGGAACCATTCACAGTGAATGTGAGTTTAAGCACACAGTGCATACGAACTAACGAACCAAGGAGCGAATGAGCGGGGCGAACCTGCGAACGAACAATTTCTTTTCATAGTTCGACCATCGACGACCGTTCAACCCCAAAAAACGGGTGAAAGTCGCAAAAATAGTTATTCGCTCTAAACCAGATCTAGTATAGAACTTGAGTTTCTCTATATTCTGGTAAAGTATTAAGCAATGTCTAATAAGTTCAAGGAAAATGCGATATCTGTAAATATCTCTCCAATTTCTATAACTAGGCAATTTAGTCAAGGAAGAGGGTCAATGAATATTCAGCACACTGAAGTCTCTCGCTCAAGTTTCGGATCACAAAGCTGTCTTTGCTGCAAGATTGTTTTTTGTTGTTATTCAAGAAACACTGTAGAAGCTAAGTGATCTATAAACGACACCGATGACATAGCGGCTCTTTACATA
Source organism: Dermacentor andersoni (assembly GCF_023375885.2). Lineage (NCBI taxonomy): Eukaryota > Metazoa > Arthropoda > Arachnida > Ixodida > Ixodidae > Dermacentor > Dermacentor andersoni. The sequence goes on along the minus strand of NC_092815.1, from coordinate 165,787,267 downwards.
TTACCCTGCACAATATAGATATTTTACCTGATGTCGGTCAGTTACATATCATTTTTGCAATGGCTAGTTCAAGAGAAGAGCTCTACCGCCACCATTACCACCACTATTCTCCTTGTGGACACAGCAACTGATAGGCATTTTACCGTTCATTTGGGCTTCGCTGAGAAAATCAAGATGACGGTTATAGGGTAATGCAGCTCTTTTTAATTCGGAAGTATTATTATTCATAGCTTAAAATTGCATGTAATGTATTGAAGAAGCAAGGGCTGCATGCATTCTCTTATTTTACTTTTTTTAGTTTCAACACATGCATGTTCCCTTCCTCCCAACCGAACAAGACATAATCTGTTCTTAATTATGCAAAGTAAGTTCGCTTAATCACCGTTTTCTCTCTTTTTCTAAATGTTTCCAAAAGTTCTGACGTGCTTCGAAAACGCAGAAGAAAATACTTTCATATAACGATTGTGCAATGATCATTAGCTTATACAAAACCTTGAAACTGGACATCTCACGACAGTCAAAAAACTTGAGCGAGACGGGTTTGTCTTTGCTTGGACTTAATTTTATGAGCCTGTGAACTTTTTGAACAGTGGTGTTTGTTATCACTAACTGATGCACAGGAAAATAATTGACTGTTTCCTGGACGGAACACTTCTGCAGAAAGGACTCTATTGTGAATATGGGCGCTGGGGGCAGAAATGTACTAAAGATTTAGTGGCGAAGAAACAGTGTTATAAATGGCATATGAAAAAATAGATACCTTGTTTAGCGAATGGCATAACATAGTTCTAAGCAACGTAAGTGAGCCTTTAAAGCACTTAGGTCTGTTTTCATACGAAAGCAGTTACAAGTGCCTAAAAAAATTTGCTTTTGCTTAGTAATGCTGCCATGTGGCGTGCCCGCGCGTCTTTCCACATGGCAATACAGAAATGGTTCCACATTCATTCGAGTGATTCCTTCGTGCTTTACTAAAAACTATTTATTTCTTTGCCAAAACATCACACTGGCATTATAAGCAATTACTATAGCGATGTATTAGACAAGATCATTTCTCGCATTTTTGGGGGGGCTCCTTCAGAATTGCTACAGCCTCATGTTTGGCTTGCACAAGAAGCACGGTCTACGAAGGAAGAATTCCTTTCACATGTTAAAATTGGGCACGCACGTAGCGGAAATTAGTTCACAAATATTGAGCAGACAGGAAAAATAATATCCGGCTGTTTAGGTAGCAAGACGGACGCTGTCGACAGCCGTGAAAGTTCATTAAAAGAAAAATGCAGAAACAAAAGAGCGCGACACGCCTGCCGGGCAAAGTGCGACAAAAATTGTGGCGCGATCGCCAATTTTCTTAATAAGCATATTTTGTATGTTGAGACGGATATATGAGAGTTGCAATGGGGATTACCAGAGAACTCCAGTTTTTTGCGTTGCCCTCTTTGAAACCCAGAATACCGCAACCGAGCTCACTGTATAGACTCCATGTTACAACCATTTGTTTACTTCGTCCCGGAACTGGTTGGTCCCACGGCGAAGGCGCGCCTCATTTCGTCGAGTATATCGCTTCCGTTCATTTTTCGCTTCTTTCTTTATATCTGGTCGGCTCGTTCACGTCTCCGGCGGATGCTTGGCGCAGTTGTAACGATGACATACACCACGCTCAAAAGTTAGTTTTCTTGTTTTCGCTGGCACGTACGTGAGCGGCTGCAGAATCCCTTCCGGACGCCTGAAGCGACCGGAAGGGGCCCCTGAACAGGCCGGAACGCAATTAGGACGACACGTCTTCGTAGACTCCCAAGAGAATTTCCGTGTGTATCTCTTCCTTCCGGATTCTTTTCCTGTCCTGAGGCGCTGTGGTGTATGGTGCCTTATTGCAGACCCATTTCGTGAGCAGGAAAAAAATAACAGCATATCCAAATCGAAGATAAAGTAAATGTTAAAAGCACACATTTGCGGTGAATGGCAGCAGCGCACACGTCATAGTGAATCTGGCAATGTTTCTTTGTTCTCTTGTTTCACGAGGGTATGGAACGCAGGTGCCAGGAACAGAGACATGCGTACCCGGAATTTATCCCCTGATTGACTTATGGTTCTGTAGGCTTACGTAATTTCCTTTTACGAAAGTAAACTTCAGGAACAAGAAAAACAACACTAATTTCGTCAAATCTTCAAGAGTGGCAAGATGGCATGAACGAGTAGTGTGTACACATGAGAATGCCAAATTTATAGACAACTTCATTCGAAACGAAGTGCAGAAATGTTTGTCCGTGGATACCTTAGGAAAAGGAAAAAAAAACAGAATGAGAAAATTGTACTGCCGGCGGTATGACTGTCAGCCAATTGACGATCACTGTCACCGGTAATGCATATAGTATTGAATCACAAATAGCGACACAGCGTATTGCCACCTTCAAAACGAGTTACCTAACGAGGCCTGTACTTTAGCGGGATCTCTATTTCGCGTTTCTCTAAGAACACTCGGCGCCATTTAGCGACGCCGGCGCGAAGCCATTGCATGGCCTACGAAATGCACGGCGCGTCGGCGCACTCCACAGCTGTGGTTTGTTCGCTCGCTTGCTGCACGCAGACATAACCAGTTACTCAAATTAGCGATAAATTCGTTGAAGGGCGGCACATAGACAGTGCTTTAATTAACGGCGCACCGTGCTAAAGCGTTGTCGTCAAAGGCGTTCATTGAAAGGGGTGCAGGTCCCGTTCATTCGAGGCGCAGCCTGTTATTGTCTCGGGTTACTGTCCTTGAGCAACCCTTGTGACACGAGTTCGATTCCGGTCAACATCGGATCAATTTAAGAGATCGTTTCTGTCGTTGTAGAGGAGAACATTCACAGTGGCACATATCTAGTTACCCAATTTGGCCTTCAACAACGCTGATTAAAGAGCTTCACACACCTAATGACATGTACCAAGTGACCCAAGTTGGCATCGAAGGTGTTCATTGAAGAAAGGGACAAAGCGACTGGCACGTACCGAGTGCTCCAACTCGGCATCCAAGTGTTTCTTTGAACAGCGGCACCTACCCAGTCCCGCATCTAAAGTGACGCGCGTCGGAGAGAATGTAGTACCTAAAATAGCAGCCTGAAAGTAGACTTTGGCTCATACCCAGTGAGCCGAGTTGGCCCGATGGTTGGCTCGGAACGTTGGTCTCTGAACATCGAACTCCGATGCGCTTGCCCTTTCGACCACTGGCTGCCCAGTTACGCAAGTAAACAGGAAAGCGACTAAGCAGAAACATACATACATATATGCATAGCCCCCTAATAGTGTATTAAGCGCCCTAAGAACGCTAACGCAGTAATGATGAAGAGGTCCAGAGATTATACTTGCTTTATTGTTAACGAATAAATAATGATTGCGTGTTAGCGCACTCTAGGCCCAGTCTTGATGTTTTCACTTGTTTTTATAAGCGCCATTCCAAAGTGATCTTTATTTTGACAGTATGCTTTTTTTACCAACAATAGCTTGCACCAATATATGGAACAGCGAATTGTTTTATCCTTTCTTGATATACTTATCATATTATTCATGTACGTCATCTATTACTAACCCGCTTGGCAAGTGTAGCATATGCCACAAGAATGTAATTTGATGCAGCAGGCTACTTCTTGAGTTTGCAGCGCTTCATGCTTGCCGTTTCTTAACCTTCTCATGACTGACATCGATATTGCAGTGTATTCGATGGATTCGTGCATGTGACCGAACAATCCAGACATCCACGTAACTAGAGGCAATCAGAGAAGCGGTTTTCTACATTGTGCAGCAACCTGCTCAAATAAGTAGACTATAATTCCGTGATGTCAAATTGGCACTTCAGCTGCTCATACTCAAATGGATCTCCAGCCATGCGGTGCCCCTTTGCACTGCCGATCTAGCCCCTCTAGTTGGAGATTGGTCGCCATGATAAACATCAATGGCTTGCTCCTCACTCAGTTTACATGACCAAGAATTGGCCATGTAAGGCTACTTCGAGGAACGACTTCGAAGAGTGAGAGCCTCTGCTTACGATCCTTCAAGAGCAGACGCCTACTGACTTCTCTACGTTCTAACATGAAAAGTGACGAGAAGGAACTCAGACCAAACTAAAAACTCCATGCACACCTGAAAAGACTGGATGCTAAGCTATCTTTCAGACCACCACCGAAAATTCAGCATAGCAGCGCGACTTTTCTGCATAGGCTTAATTTGGAGGCGGCGTTTTACACGTTGTTACGTTCACGTTATGTGACACATTTCGTGTGCAGACTGTGAGGTGCATCATGTACATGAATCTGTAAAGCGTATATACATATAGCATGAATATATAAGGCATATATAGAACTAAAGATCGATAGAGATTCGCGTATGCGCTTGCCAATCTCAAGACAGAGAACCCGCACTTCACTTATTAAAAAGAAAATGCCTCGTCTCTTGGACAACAATAGCGTTTGCTTATCGGCCCATCGGCTCGATCAACTAGCCAGCTGCTGCTTCGTTAGGTACCTGACACTGAGGAGAAGTGTTTCAAGTGTTAATTCTCAAGTACTCGGTACTCCGGTTGTACTAGATGCTCATACGATGAAAGTAGTGGCCTTGAAAAATCCATACCTATGAGCAGATCTTATCTCGTGCGAATTTGACAAGCACAGGTATGATATTGTGCTGGCGCAGTGAGGTTCTATGCGTGGCAAATTCTGCATGTTGCATTCTTAGATGTTTCCGAGAAACACGTGGCAACATTTTCCACTAGAATCACAGGAGGCTGTACTGATATTTCTAAACACATTTAGGGCGTGAAATAAAAAAAAATGGCACTACATAAATCAGCCAATAAAACATAAAACTGCATTCGCATGTAGAATGGGCGGGTGCTTTGCAAGGCTTTCGTGCCATATCGCTTGAATTTAGCCGCGCTAGCACACAAAATGTGCTCTATGCCAGTGGCACAATACTTTCGCAGCTAATTTTTTATACGACAGACAACGGTGGAGACTTGTGCCTAATACTGGTGGCAGCTAACGTAAAGTAGCAAGAAGCCAACTTGTCTCTTTAGACTAGGGGCCCTATGGGCCACAACTTACATTGCAAAGCTCGTGGCAATTTTCAATCCGTTCGGCTCGAATATATCTGTCCAGCTAGCTAAGCTGCTTTGTCTATCTTGAAAACTCCGGCTTCTTCTCTACCGGGCGAGAAATACGCGTTTTCACGCTTTTCCAAGTTGAAGATAGATGGCTCGGCTGCACTGTAAGTACGCCCACTGCGAGACAATTGGCAATTTCAGTTGTATATCTTCCTTGTCACCGTGCTCGTTGCAGAATGGCTCATGATTGTGTTCCCTTGGAATGGTTGCTACAAGGTTTGTATAAAAAAATAGAGACAAGAAAGAAACACAATTAAGCGGCCAACTTACCTGGCTCTAAGTTTCTTTTTTTTTTTTGTTTTCGAAACGGTACATAATTGCATAGGGCCCATTGAAATACTTTATAGGGCATAGCTTTATTTCCCTCTTTCGCCTGTTTTTGCTCATCGCGGCGGTTTGTTGGTCGGGGGTCGCACATGAGATAAGGTACCGGTGCAAAGGATGCGGACTCAATCGGGGGGTAGGTTCGTCGCCGATTCATGCAGAAAGAAATTCAACAAGAGCAGGCACCCGGGGTGAACGGGCAACAGGAAACACGTCTAGCCTAGCATTCACATCATACGTTAGCTGACGCTGGCATCTGGAAAGCGAACGTGAACTCGCGGGCTTTAGCTCGCCAGCTCTTGTCTAAACACACGGTAAAAGAGAAGTCATTTTTGTCTATAACCCCTGTAGCCAATTTGGTGAGGTGTATTGCATTTAAACAAAAAATGACAAAATCTAGTGACTCTTGGGCGGGAATTTCCTATTTATGCTATCAAGGCCCGTGTAACGTAAAACTATTCCAATATGTTTTTATTCCAAACTCATGACGTCACATTTCCGTAACCGCCGACGCAAGCATCGGGCGGTCACCCGCAGGGTTGTCTGAACAAACCAATCAAGCGGCCTCCTCGTTCACAGGATCTCACTTTTGTTTGCTTGAAAAACAAATACCATTGCCTACACTGAGCGGCTTGTCTTATCTAATTGGCACACAAGAGGTGAGGAGCACGATTAAGTGGAGAGGGATTCGATGGGGCCGAGCCAGTGCACTGAAAACAGATAACCTGACGAAGAGGGTCGAACCGGCTTCTTCGATTTGTCCGCTTTCTCTTACTTAGCTTGCGCTGGCCCGTCGACAATCGCGGCGGCATGCAACGGAAGCTTAGGAATGACGCTAAAACGGATCATCATCAAAGAAGAGTTGGTAGAACGAGGTCGTAAACGTGACGAAAGTTCTCCGAAATGTTACACGGCCCCGCAAGAAGCTTTATTACACGCCAATAAACCCATGCTCTCCGGCAGGTGCGAGTAGCCAGTGTCTGAGCAATCGGCAGCAGCCATCTTTTATTCCTTTTGGAACGGGGCAGCCTGCGACTATTTAGAAGGAAATTTAGTTTTGTTCGGCATAATAATGCATCTTTAACGCATACACGTCACTTTGACGCGGTGAGTTATTGCGGTTTGGTGACGTCGCGTGAGAGGCAGGTGAAATGGCTGCAGCCTGAAACCTTTTGACCAATAGCAGCGTAATAATGTTGAAAAGGCGTCGAATTAGAAATCCCATATTTCTTTTGTTCAGTCAGATTATGCATAATCAGTGTGTACACGTCATACAAAATGGGGATGTTATCGCGGTTTTTGTGACCTGCGTGACAGACAGGTAAAGTGGCGGGTGGTCCAAAAAAGTTTTTGACCAATCGCGGAGGGCTGATTGCAGAATTGGAATAGAAAAGTTTGGAATAGTTTTATGTTATAGCGCCCCAGTATTCTTGTAGTAATTGTTGAGAATCACACATTTAAGAAAGTGATACTGGCACGTTTACTGTCTGTATAGAAACTGTCTGTATAGTACTGTCTGTATACTGTCTTAGTGTAGAAAAAGAATATCACATTTTTTTTAACTGCATTTAAAGATACATCTCATCATCATCATCAGCCTGGTTATGCCCACTGCAGGGCAAAGGCCTCTCCCATACTTCTCCAATTACCCCGGTCATGGACTAATTGTGGCCATGTTGTCCCTACAAACTTCTTAATCTCTTCCGCCCACCTAACTTTCTGCCGCCCTCTGCTACGCTTTCCTTCCTTTGGAATCCATTCCGTAACTCTTAATGACCCTCGGTTATCTTCCCTCCTCATTACGTGTCCTGTCAATGCCCATTTCTTTTCCTTGATTTCAACTAAGATATCATTAACTCGCGTTTGTTCCCTCACGCAATCTGCTCTTTTCTTATCCCGTAACGTTACAACTATCGTTCTTCTTTCCATAGCTCGTTGCGGCGTCCTCAATTTAAGTAGAACCCTTTTCGTAAGCCTCCAGGTTTCTGCACCGTACGTGAGTACTGGTAAGACACAGCTGTTATAAACTTTTCTGTTGAGGGATAATGGCAACCTGCTGTTCATGATCTGAGAATGCCTGCCAAACGCACCCCAGCCCATTCTTATTCTTCTGATTATTTCAGTCTCATGATCCGGATCCGCAGCCACAACCTGTCCTAAGTAGATGTATTCCCTTACCACTTCCAGTGTCTCACTACCTATTGTAAACTGCTGTTCCCTTCCGAGACTGTTAAACATTACTTTAGTTTTCTGCAGATTAATTTTTAGACCCACCATTCGGCTTTGCCTCTCCAGGTCAGTGAGCATGCATTGCAGTTGGTCCCCTGAGTTACTAAGCAAGGCAATATCATCAGCGAATCGCAAGTTACTAAGGTATTCTCCATTAACTCTTATCCCCAATTATTCCCAGTCCAGGTCTCTGAATACCTCCTGTATATAAGCACGCTGTGAATAGCATCGGAGAGATCGTATCTCCCTGCCTGACGCCTTTCTTTATTGGGATTTTGTTGCTTTCTTTATGGAGGACTACGGTGGCTGTGGAGCCGCTATAAATATCTTTCAGTATTTTTACATACGGCTCATCTACACCCTGATTCCGCAATGCCTCCATGACTGCTGAGGTTTCAACTGAATCAAACGCTTTCTCGTAATCAATGAAAGCTATATATAACGCTTGGTTATACTCCGCACATTTTTCTATCACCTGATTGATAGTGTGAATATGGTCTATTGTTGAGTAGCCTTTACGGAATCCTGCCTGGTCCTATGGTTGACGGAAGTATAAGGTGTTCCTGATTCTATTTGCAATTACCTTAGTAAATACTTTGTAAGCAACGGACAGTAAACTGATCGCTCTACAATTTTTCAAGTCTTTGGCGTCCCCTTTCTTATGGATTAGGATTATGTAAGCGTTTTTCCAAGATTCCGGTACGCTCGAAGTCCTGAGGCATTGCGTATACAGGGTGGCCAGTTTCTCTAGAACAATCTGCTCAACATCCTTCAACAAATCTGCTGTTACCTGATCCTCCGCAGCTGCCTTCCCCCTTTGCATAGCTCCCAAGGCTTTCTTTACTTCTTCCGGTGTTATCTGTCGGATTTCGAATTCCTCTAGACTATTCTCTCTTCCATTATCGTCGTGGGTTCCAGTTGTACTGTATAAATCTCTATAGAATTCCTCAGCCACTTGAAGTATCTCATCCATATTAGTAATGATATTGCCGGCTTTGTCTCTTAACGCATACATCTGATTCTTGCCAATTGCTAGTTTCTTCTTCACTGCTTTTAGGCTTCCTCCGTACAGATACATCTAAAGATACATCTAAAGAGAATAAATTTCATGTAATATAGATGGCTCTAAAGCAGACCGACTGATATGTATGTATGACTTTTGCAAAACCGTTGTAAACAATATAACAAATTTACCTACGATATAAATTCATATATTAAATTTGTCCGCTTTGGATATTAATCACGGATGCAGTTTAAAGAACTGCGATATCGGTTCTTCGTGCAGAGCTGCAAATTTGTAAACTTCGAGCTTTCATTATTTTCAAGGTCACCAATGTTTGGAAATTCCTTTTTAAGAATTCGTGGTTTATATCAAAATTCGGCTTCCACCAAATAATAGAATTTACCTTTTTCACCCAATCAATACATTTCAATAAAATCTGCATTGAGGTTATCTCAGAAAAGCGTTCCTGCGTTTTACATTGTATTTGAATAGGTGGCATTGAAGGGGGGCGCGAACTAGAACATCCCCTTAACCACATTGGAAAAAGAGGTGGTGGCGTATTCTTGGGCGTCAGAAGAACTATCAGATCACATGTCATTAACACCGCTTCGTATATTGAGATCGTGTGGGGGGGACGCCTAAGCCGCAACCACAAAGTTTTAATTAGAGGCTGCTATGGCCCTGCCAATTCAAATCAGTGCTTTCTCGTTGCGCAGTAGCATTACAAGAGCAATTAACATCTGTCAGGCGGATATCACTTATCTCCTTGGAGACATCAATTTTCCACGGATAGATTGGAATGCAGATTTATCATCCTGTCGATCGTCAGCTGAACTCATTTCTTTGATTATATTTGAGTTTGATTATAACTTATTCCAAATGGTTGCCCAACCCACCCACAGCAATAACATCTTAGACTTAGTTATTATTAGCGCCCCTGAAACATTTGGTGAAGTAACTTACTTAAACGGATTTAGTTACCTTAAGTTGCTTCAACTTACTCTTAATGACCCCTTGCAGTCTACAAGCGTCACTGAGAAAACTATCCCTGACTATAACAAAGGCGACTACCTAAAAATAAACGATCAACTTGAGACGTTTCTTGCTCTCATTTTACAAACTTTGTTGTCTGCTCGGTTACTTAACGAAAACTGGCTTCTATATCCCGTATAGTATATCCCGCTAATCAAAACATCGGGTTATGAAACTAATCCATGGTTCGCCCAATACCTTCGAAGGCTAAGGATTGAGAAAAAACAGTTATACAAGAATGCAAAGCACACTGCCTCGCCCACGGCTTGGAACAGATATAACCTATGTTTGAAATGTTATTGCTCAGCTGTAAGTGAGATTAAGATAAATAATACTATCACGATCTACCTTCCCTTCTTAAGTCGAAACCCCAAAAGATTTGGCAGGCAATATCACCTGATAACGTTTCGCAGCGTGTTTCGTTAGATTGTGAAAATGAAGTTCCGCTTCCTGATAGTGCATGGGCCGCGGTCTTTAACACGTTTTTTTTTATATCTATATTCACAAATGAAGATCTTTCACTCATTCCTGCAGTCATTGATTCGACTGCCAGTAGATGGATCCCATTGTTATTAGTGAAGATAGTATCGCTTTTCTCATTATTAAGCTTGATATATCTAGCTCTTCAGGCGTCCATAATAATAACTGTAAAGTTTTAAAAAGTAAAACTTCGATATCTAGCAAAATTTTTTACCATATTTTCTGCCAGTCATTATTATCCGGCCGGCTCTCTTATGACTAGAAAATTGCTAAACGGTACCTGTGTAAAAAAATGGCAGCAACACCTAACCTGAAAACTACCGTCCTATTTCAGTAACGGGCATGTGCTGCAATATGCTCAAGCATATTACTGCATTTAAAATATATCAACACCTTGAGTCGAATAATTTTTTTCTTTACTAACCAGCACGGCTTCAGAAAAGATATATCGTGCGAGATACAGTTACTAGAGCTCACTACTGATATATTCTCACATAAACCATGACCTTCAAACAGATTCTATTTCTGGACTTTTCCAAAGCTTTCAACCATGTGGCTCACTACTGTTTAATTTACAAATTAACTCCTCCTAAATTAACCTGTTTAACGCTATCTTGGATCCGTAACTTTCGAACTAGTCATCAGCAATTAACCATTGTGAACAATTTTACATCACCCTTCACTATACGCAACTTCCGGTGTACCGTAGGGCAGTGTGTTAGAAACATTTTTTCTCATCTACATCAACGATCAGCCCTAGAACATCACTTCTTGTGCGCGAATTTTCGCTGATGATTGCATATTATACTGACCAATTACCAGCTTTGAAGACCTTCTTATTTTTCAAGGTGACTTGCAGCACATTAGCGACTGCTGCAACACCTGGCAAATGACACTTAATTGATCTAAATGCAAAGTAATGAATGTCACACGCAAACACTTAAATCACGTTTTTCTTATTGTATAGATACACTCTAAAAATTTTCACACCCTTATGGGTGTAATGCGGGTGTATCTATCTTTTCACCCTTGTAAACACCCTTGAAACACCCTTTTTTAACGGAAAAGGGTGTTCAACAAGAAAACACCCGTGAAACACCCCAGTCTTTCTAATTTACACCCTAATTATAAGGGATTAAGGGAACAAGCTTACAGTATATGATAAATGAACATTGCTAGTTAACGCGTTGAAATTGGCTATACATGAAACGCGCGCTACCTGCGCTTGAATCAGGCAGCTGGAATAATTGGATCGGGGCATCTAGGCAGCAGCGTACAGACTCCTAACAGCGGTCGTCAAAAATGAAGTTTCCCACGAATGTTGATATAAATGGATGACACTAACGCGCAGTCTTTGCATAGCCAGATATCTGCAAAAGCCTTCATATGATCAATGGCAAAATATTTACAATGATATCACTGAATACTTAAAGGTGTGCAACCAGTTAGACTGGGAATGGTTAGGAGTGAGGGCTAACGGTAAATAGCTCACCAACTTACGGTTTGTACATGACATTGGCATACTCAGCAACGCTGCAGACTATTTGCAACAAACGCTTGGGGACCTTGGCGAAGAAAGTGTGTTTGATTGAAAGTTAGTATGCAGAAGAGAAAAGTAATGTTCCGCAGCCTGGCGAGAGAACGAATGTCATGGTCGGCAGTCAGCCTCTAGAACCTGCGCAGAAATACGTTTATTGAGGTTAATTACTCGCAGGGGCCTCTGGTCAAGGAAATCAACAAAAATAAAAAATTAGCTGGAGAGGTTACGGCAGGCATTACTAAATCATGACAAGGGAGCTTACTGCTAATCATTGCTTTCTACCGTTACTAACGTATGGGGCCGAAACTTGGAAGTTACCAAAGAAGCTTGGGAATTCGTTGAGGACCGCGCAACGAGCGATGGAATGAAAAATATTAGGCATGGCGATAATAGACTGTAAGACAGCGATGTGGATTAGAGAGCGAAAGGGGATAGCTGATATTCTGGTTGACATAAAGATGAAGAAGTCGTGCTGGGCAGACATTGCAATGCGTAAGAGAGAGAACTGCTGGTCTATTGGAGTTGCAGAATGGGTGCTAAGGGAAGGGAAGCACAGTCGAGGACGGCAGAGAATAATCTGGACATGATGGAATTAGGAAACTTGAAGACACGTGGCACAAGACAGGGGTATTGGTGATCGCTGGAGAAACTTTCGCCCTGCGATGGACATCAAAATAGGCTGATGATGATGTGACGACATCCATGCCAGCTTCGCGGCTTGTCATTCATGTTATGACATGCATGCGTGTCATGCACGTTCTGATAGCTCGATTTGCGTCGATTGCCGGGGGGGGGGGGGGGGGGCGAGTAGCGGCGTAGCCAAGTGGGGCACGCCGGGCACTTGTCACGCTCACTAACAGTAAATTTCTTGTTGCAATGGCAATGGCCCCGCTTCTTCCCCCTCCACGGTCAATTGGGACCCCCCCCCCCCCATCACACGAAAAATTTCCTGGCTACGCCACTGTGGGGAGGGGGTGTGTAAGATTGCTCTAGACCCCTCCCCCTAACTTGTCAACGGAAACGGGGGAGGGGAGGGCAGCTGCCGCCGGGCCGCGTACCTTAGGCAGCCATATACCGGCTGCATTTCCTTTTGGACGTGAATGCTGCTCTATGTCATTACACAGTAGGATTCATGGCGGTTCGAGGCCATGCGACAATAAAAAAAACCACATACAGCCATCAGCAAGTCTTAGCTTGAGCAGATCTTTGGGAGCTGGGCAAGACTCTCATAAAAAGAAAAGCTTGGCACCCGTCTTACATGCATTGTCAACTCTGGATTACCGCTGACTGCACATTTCCGATAAAAAAAAATCACACAGGAACTCCTCTGGGATTTGTCTGAGTTTGCGTAAGCATTGTGACTCTTCCTCATCTACACGCAGTCCATGTCGTTATCAATGTTATCAGACTTGATCCGACGACTATAAGCGACAGCGCTGCGGCGACACGAACTGCCGTGGTCGGCGGCGCCAAGTGAATGGCGCAAGCAAAGTACTGCAGGTGGCGGGGCCAGGTGCGCTGGTGACGTTCCGTTCGTTTTGAGCCGTTATCGCTCTTTAGCACTTCTCATCCGCGTCGAATCATTATCAGCCGTTCTCCGGCGGCGGCGGCTGCTTGTGGCACGGCCGCGCGAACCGTATCTCGAAAGCGAACTGCAATGTGGACAGAGTGTGCCCACTGCTGAAAACTACACGCGCTGTGTTCTCACCGTTTACTTCGCTTTGAAAACAGACGCGCGTACACCTATCTTGAAAGTGATCTACGAAAAGAGCATAGTGCGACATGAGCTGAGAGCTTCGTGAGCGCTGTGTTCTCGCCGCTTCGGTCGCGTCGAAGCGAGAGCTAGCACGAAGGTGAATTCACTCGCTGCTGCGGGTTCTATTTTGAAAGGTATCGTGCGGTACGGACTGACGGACGGGTGGTTTTTATTTGTGGGTAAGTATAGAAATGCTTACGTTATAAAAAGATCGCAGGGTTCGCGGATGTCGCGATAACAACAAACTCCGTCTTAATCGCCCCCTCCCCACCCCGGGAAAAGGGACAATACGCCTCTATCTCAGTTGAAGAAACGATGATGAAACGTTAACAACGACAAGAACGGCATTTTCTAACGCGTTGTCTTATGGCCTCCGAGATTTGCGCGCGAAGCTGGTGCGCGCGAAACCTGGGGGGGGCCATAATTGGCTGCTTAATAGCACAAAAAGACAAAAAGATAATACCAAACGACACAGTAAAAAAATGCAAACAAAGAACTGATCTTAGTTATACTGTTTGGGGAAAAGAAATTAAAGATTAGACAGCCGCAACACACGCCACTAAAGCCACCACCGCCGGCATAACGCGGAACCAACAGTTGGCAACATTCATTCGCACTTCATTGCTTCGTGCTTCGTCCGCTTCGTCTCCGCAACGAAAGCCGCCATCCCTTCGCGCCTGCCGTTTTGTCATAGTTTTGTTTTCTGCAAGTCCGTGCACGCAGCTCATCGGTAGATGCACGGGTGCACGGCGTCGCATTGCGACCTGCGGCATTTTCTTGTGTTCGCGCAATCGGTGTGCGACATGTGATGTGAAATATTTGATAGAAGTGCCTCACGTCTAAGTCAAGCCGCCGTACGGGTGTATGGCTGTGTGCCCCGTTCTCGGAAGCGTCGACCGGCTTCCGGCATGCGGATTTCAGGTACGTGCAAATGCGTTTCGCCCTCCTATTGAGCATTGGAGCAAAGCGTGCAATATTTCATGTGAAAGATGCCGTGCCCCTCATGGTGTGAATTTAGAGCGGCAAACGAGAACTGTGGCACTTAGCGCACACCGCGGCTGCTAAGTCAGCGTGGAAATTGTTTTACGTTACCGTAATATGTTGCTGTCAGTCTAACCTGCGGCTTGTGGACAGCTAGCCCATTGACTTTTGCTTGTGGCAGCGATATGTATGTAAATGGAAGCGGTAATAATTTTCAAGAGCAGACAGTTGTTTCGCTCGATGTTTGGTTGTGTTCATGGCGTTATGAAGGCTAGAAAACTGGCCTGATCGTGCTTAGTTCTAACTCCAAGAGGCGTAACGTTGGCGCTGTGTTTGTTTTCCGTGCAGCGAGTACCACTTTCATGCTTTTGTTGCATGAGAGTGGTAGCTGCTACATGCCGCCTGGGCAGAATACAATAAAAGCAATTTCCTCACTTTCATACGTATGCAATGTGACGTAACAAAATTTCCAGCGTTTTATTCGGAGCGTAAATATCCAGTATAGTTTAGTAGGAAACTCAAATTCTATCTTAGCTTAGTAGGCGTGAAACAAGTGAAACTCGCATTCCTTTTTGAATTTTTCGCCCAAACCGCACCGCCCGCAGATGCGTCATCGGATATTTGACAGTAGCTTCGCTACGTGAGTTGTTTTATGCGCAAATATTGCCCGGTTAAGTATCCTGTTAATTTATGCCGACGCTCGTTGATCTTAAGTTTAAGCGATTACTATCCCGAGTACCGGACGATGCCAAACTCGTCGTGAGGTGTAGCAAACGCGGGAAATTCAAAGTGGCGTGGCTGCAAGTTCCTGTTTTTACGTTTCTTGCATTCAAAGCCAACAGACACATTATCACTGATTTATTTCCGTTTCTGCTGTACTTGATCAATCCAATCTGACAACTGTATTTGCTCTTTAATGTTCTCCATTTACTGCCAGAAAATGCTTGAATTTTTTTCAGTATCCAAGTGACGAAATATTTCACTGAAGGCCGTGTGTGAAACACGCAAGATGACAAAACTGATAGCAAAATGATGAGATGTTTCTTTTATAGAGTTTGGACTCGACTTTTGGTGAGGATGTCGATCGACCTTGGGCCTGGTGACAGCACACCCGACATGGCCAAAGTGCAGCCCATCAGTTCAGTGCCCCCGAATGGACCATCAACATCGGAAAATGAAGCAGAGCCAGGTAGGGGCAATTTTTTACTTTGGAACAGAACACTGACAGCTGCCTCTTTATTTAAGAACTAAATAACGTATTTAAAAACCAATCCTTTCTCTTTGTGCAGCCTACACAGAATTGTTTTTTGCTTGTTATACAGATCTTCAGAAAGCAGTTCTTCTGAACCCTTTTTGCATACACAAATAAGTAAAGAGGAGTGCACTTTCTGAAGAAATTGATGCATTGAAATGTGCGTTCGACACACACAGAGATGCAAAATAACCAACAACTTTAAAGCGGTAAAAAAGGAAACAGGTTTGAAAAATGTTCTAACATCCTAACCCGCCTTGGCGTACGGAACTAAATATAACAACAGAGGTGCATGCAGGGAAGTGTTTGTAATTGTTTGCAAGATATAGACATTGTCTAAGAAATTGTTTTTATTCACTCGGAGTTTCTTGGTGTCATGGCAGTGCAGTAAAAGCTCCACATGATGTCCTGCTCCTAATAAAGCACCTTTAGATTTTCAAGTTAAATTAAGGGCTTTTACATTCCAAAGTCACAGCCTGAAGTTTTGGGAACCTGGCCTTCTTTATGTACACCTGAATCTAAGTGCCCATGAGCGTTATTGCATTTTACCCCCATTGGAGGGTAGCTGCCATGGCCTAGATTGAAGCTGTGACCAGCATGACTGAGCAGCATGGCATCATAGTAACTGAACTATAACACCAGGTCAGCATGGGAAATACTACTTAGAACTGTCCACTTCTTGGCTCACAAGCACTTTGCACTAAGTTAAAGGAGTATGGAGTACTGACAGCGACCGCTAATGTACCAATTTCTTTTTAGACTGTAGACTCCATTATTAGAGTGCGAAGCTTCAAGTAGTCAAAACCAGCCTAAATTACAGAACTAGCTCAAAACACGCATCATGTATAGCTGAATTTGGACATGAAAATGAAGTCAATTCTTGTCGCCAAAAATGGAGGTGGCAGTCACACTATTTCATGCATTTTGCCTAAAACATAGTGAATAATAATTAATCAATTTCTAAAATATTTTTTTCAAAAAGTTTTTTTCAAGCATGAAAGGAGGAGCCAAATGGTGTTCAGGTGCACGAGTGGTTAGTAGCACGGCACTTCTTGCATGCATTCACAGGCTTCTTTCAAGCTTGAAAAAAAAATTGTATTGCACCTATTGAGCAGTAGAAATCTGGATTGGGAATTTTTCGGGATGCTCTGCAATTTTCGCACTGACACTTTTGCTTTCAATATAATATTTGAGCTGTTAAATAATGGTTAATAACTAATTACCTAATTAGAAAAAACGTGAAAATTGGTTTCACTTGCTCAAAATGATGGCAAACGACATTACCTTGGTTCTGTCCAGCTACGTGGCACTTGTACATATTCAAAGCTTGCACTAGTCACACAGACCTCCTGATACACGGCATAATATATAGAAGCGGCTAAGTTGTGTGAGCCTGCCATGTGTAGCGAATCATGAGAAAGAGCCATGTTTCTTTGACTTAAGGGCTTGTTAAGATTTACATGCTAGACACCTTGTATCAATGTGTTCTAGGCCTGTCCGTAGTTTGGCTGCTACATAAACAATATTTCTCCACATGTAAGCTCATATGCATCTTTCAAGTATATTGCCTAGTGTGTCCAAAATAAACCATCCTCGCGCTTCCTTCATTATGTCTTCATCTGTTGCTGTGCTAAATTTTTAACATGCAACTGCACAAATTTTCATCTAGTTTTCATATTTCCTCGTTGTTTGACGGCTTTATTTCTGAACAAGTTGCTTTCTTTAAACCCTGTTGCACACAGCAGTACACAGCATTTCTGTGTAAAGGGGGATTTTTTTTCAGATTGACATTAATACACCTTGCCTGGGCAATGTAAGGCATTCTACATAACACGGCCCTGTAATAATGTTTTATATTGCATTCCAGCATCATGCAAAAGCTGTTTACTTACCAGATGAGAATATGTATAAGTGTTGGAAGTAACAACTGGAAGAAGCCAGCAGATAATGAGGCCAAGGAAAGCATACAGGAACATGTTTTAAGTTTTTTATATGAAGTATAGATAATGATAAATTCAAGGGAAATGAAAGTGGATGAAAAGACATCCACCTGTGGGTAGGGAACGGACCCATAACGTTCACATTACGCATGTGATATACTAACCACTGTGGTACCACGGCCGCGTTTGAGCGTCGACAATCTGAGGGGCCATTGTGGATGGTTGAATGCTGCCTTGGTAGCACAGTGGTTAGTGCATCGCATGCCTAATGCAAAGGCTGTAGGTTCGTTCTCCTCCCGTGGCTGGTTGTTTTTCTTTCTTTGACAATTTTAATTTCCCTTTATCATTTCTACATTTAAATAGAACATTACAAATATGTTTCCACGGGCCTTCCCTGGAATCTTCCAGCTGTGATTAGGAAAAATTTTGACCCTCCGTATCCTTTCTTCCCGTTTGCAAGAACAGGAGCTTCATTTTAAAAGTAATGAATTCACCTTGTACAGCATCTCATTGTGGTCTCAAATCTTATCACAGCATGTGTATTACTAAGTGAAGTTTTTGTTAAGATGATGATATAGCATGGGACCTAATTAGTAGCCTTTGTGTACAGAGATATGATTAGTCTAATAAATGGGAGGATTTTAAGAAGCACTTCTAACACCTCCTGAACTAGTTGAGAAAGTGCAGGTTAATCGAGTGGAGATTATATAATAACCGAAGTTAAGTGATTCTGCATTACATTCAGGAAATATACTTCATGATACCTTTCCATTTATTTCTTCAGTTATTAAGAATTCCTTTTGCATTGTTAGACAAAACTACAGAATGCCAACTTATTTTCTAGCATTCACTGGTAGCAAACATGTCAAAACTTGTTCTAGTTTCTGGATTGCCGCTTTACCCGTAAACCCCCAAGTTAATTCCGGAAAAATGTACCAAATTTTCCAAATTTTTATGTACTCATTTTTTCGGTGTCATTCTCATTCTAAAATATATTGCTTCATTGGTCTCTGGTTAGAAATAACACAAAAATAAAAGCTGCTCTTGAGGGCAGCTTTCCCTCAATGCCGACTGTAACTCATCTTTGACAGTCAGAGCTGCATAACATTGGGCAGAGAAAATGCGACTCGTCATTGGCGATATTGGTACTACCTCCAGCCACTAGTACAGCTCGGGATCAAGGGTTAAAATTTGCGGCTTCGTTGCTGCCAAATTGTAATTCTGCAGCTGTTACACTTGGGTGTAGCATGTGTATGTACGTGTGCATGCATCAAAATGACTTCATGCTAGAGCAAAGCAACTGTAGTACAGAGAGGCATCAGTCATCTTTATATATTTGCTTTGTTAAGATGCGCTAAGTTTATTTTTTGCAGTATAGACTTAACGCTCTTTGGCCAAAGATGCCCTTGTGCTACTAAAACCTATCAATTAATTAGCTTCTTGCAGTAGCAGGTGCTTATTCTTTTTTTCAGGATCGGTGTGCCAGCTTTAATTTGTTTTTCTTGAACTGTGCAATTCCCATTCACAGGACGGCATGTCTTCTGAGGTGTTCCTTTTTCAATCAAGAATGTTGAGGTTGTCTTTGTGAAACTCCATTTCTTGCCTCAAACGAGCTTGTACAAACTGACCAAGCTGATAATTCTACCTGCTTATATATGAAATATGTTGTGGTTATGAACCCTCATAATTAATGACACATAGTACAAAATTTTATATGTTAAAACAATTTCATGAAATGTTTCATGTTTTTTGCATTCGTGTTCACTTCTTTGCTCTTGTGTCCTGTCTGCGCGCCTCACCTCTTCTTTTTACATATTAAATATTGTCTAAACTTAACCATGCTTTTTTTACCACAATGCAGGGAGAAAAAGTTCCGGTAACACCATGCATTCAGTATGGTGGCCCAGACGTGTATGCAAGCAACCTCCTTCATGTTGACCAAGAACTATTCTTCAGTGTCTTGCAGACTTCCATGCGAAGCCCTCAACATTCTCGTCTCAGTGGAATGGCTGCTCATCGATCAGCGTGTCCATCACCAAGACTGCCAGTTGTAAAGCTTCTGAACCCGTTTAAGAAAGCTTAGTGATTTTTTTTCATTTAGTTTTCACGGTTGGCCATAGAATCTTACCATTTTTTAATTTTTCTAACATTTTTACCTGGCACAATGCGGTGCAATAACTTTAAATCAGTGTAATATATTTAGGTGATGCTCACTCTAATGCCTATCTGGTTTTGTTAGTGTTTAAGAAATTTGAATGTCTGATGAGGTAACAGCATTTGAATCTGTCATCGTGGCTCGTTTCATTGAGCTGCTAGGAAATAAGACGCAATACTTATCACACGCCAGTTGTAGCATTTTTGTTTTCATGACAATATGCACGTTTCAAAAGATGGAAAGTGGGGAAGAAAGCCTCAAGAACATAATCATCCTAGGATTGTCATGTCCTTACAGCTCTGCAATGACTAATGCCTCATACATCTTGGGAGCACATTGGTCGCAATGCCTATAGGTATATTTGATAAGAGAATACCTTGCACCCAGATTTGCCTCACAGTTGATGGCTGATGGCTTTTTTTGTCGTCTTTATGTTACTACTATGTATTCATTATTCATTCAGATGTAAATGACACTACAGGCACTGAAGTATCAAATGGCACTTGCATTTCAGGGGACAAAGTGCACAGCATGCCTGTCACAAAATGTGTTCTTGGGGCTACCTTGCCTCTATAGGTAAATGGACACCAGATGCTCTGTGTACAGTTCAATCGGTGTACTTGTCTGGAGCGCTTGAAAGATGTGCTACGGGCTGTACTGGCACTGTCTGAAGATAATGCATGGTTCTAGAAAGCCTCTGCCACCGAGAGCATCTGCCACCGTACTGAAGGAACTGTCCTAATTTATTTTGTTGATGTGGTTGAAATTTAGGAGCTGCAATGAATAGTTCTGAATGGTGGCAGTGCTGCCCAACTAAAGCACAAATTACACACCTCGACTCACACAATGCACTCTGAAAGTTTTGCTACGTGGTATCTGTGTTTGCTGCCTGACCTTATGGCAACTTCAGGAGCAGTCGCAAGTGATTGCAGCTGCTGAGGCTTTAACAACTGGCAAGGTGAAAAAAAGAATGCTGTGCCACCAGTGTAGCTGCACACTCTGAGATGCAAGCTATATTGAACCAGGTGTTCGGTAAACAGTACCTGTGCAGCCAAAACATGGTGTTTGAGCCCTATAGGCAACTGCATCCACAACTGCCCACAAGTGTGCTATCACAGCAGAAAGTAGAACAAGCAGCATTTTTACCGGTGTTCAAAACATTAGTGCAAGTCATTCTTTCACCAAGGCTGGTAATCATGCATAGGTAATGAGAACAGGGCATTTGTGACACACAAGGGGTCATGTATCAAATTTAATTAGATCAGTAATCTATGAGATGGAATTATAAAATGTATACCTTTTGTTCCTCAGTGGTCTCTTGGAGAGATCACCATTTCTGGCAGTATAGTTTTGACTTTTTATGTCTAGATTTGGTGTGCATATTGCAACTATAACAGTCAGTGCTCTGTCCTGCTCAGTTTTTATGCTGTCTCTGTGATATTTGCAAAATTTCGCAGTTCAGCTGAGCGAAGTATATATCCTTACTATTACTAGTTTTCATGTTCAACTTTTGTAGTGCTCACTAGTTATTACTAGCCATGTTTTGTTCACATATGCTCTTGGATTGTTGCGCGAAGTGACACGGACACAGACTGGAAGCAGACAGCATGAGCGCTAACTCTCAACAAAATTTTTATTGAAACGAAGAACATATATATATATATATATATAGGTGATTGCAAAAAACCACAGCATTAGAACATGACAAGGTATGAAGACATCAGTTAAACATATCAGGAAGTAGGGAAGTGAAAAAAGGACACAACAAAAAGACAGTACTTCAGATTAAGACACAAGTTGTGAAGATGCTGAAATTCGCATTCTAACAGAGACAAAGATGCCTGGCTAACGCAAGTCTCCTAATCTTTTAATGTGGAATGCCTCGATTATTTCCCGTGTGGTTTGGCATTTGTGTCTCGAGAGAATTTTGTGTCTTCCAACAAAGGTTTACAACCGCAATTGAAACAATGTGACGCTATATGTGAAGCATTAGGGTTGTAAAGTGAATGTTTTTGTTCTTTTAGTCTAATATTAATGCACCTGCCGCTTTGTTCAATGTAAGTCTTCCCGCATTTGAGAGTAATATGATAAACTATACCAGCGTTACAAGGCACAAAAAGGGGCACATGTCTAACACCGCGATCATCTTTTCTTTTTTTGCCACCCTGTTCAAGTTTCCTATTTATCATAGGGCACATGATAGACAACTTGCGGGGCCGAGAAAACTTTATGCACGTCATATCTATTGGCCACATTCCCTAAACCATGGGATAATCTATGTACATAGGGCGCCACAGCAAACCTTATTTTTCTGTTTTTCTTGTTTCTTAGCGGGGCCTCTTACGCATTTTAAAAGCTTTTCACAGGTTAGTGATCATAAATACACAGGATAACTAGGCTTCTCGAGCCTATCTATTTGTTGTGAAAAACTTTGTTTCATATTGTGTGGACATGACTTAGTAATGGCAAACTTAATAGCTGAGTAAGCTAGTCATGTCCACACAATATGAAACAAAGTTTTTCACAACAAATAGGCTCGAGAAGGCTAGTTATCCTGTGCATTTATTATCACTAACCTGCGAAAAGCTTTTAAAATGGATAAAAAGCCCCGCTAAGAAACAAGAAAAAAAGAAAAAAGGTTTGCTGTGGTGCCCTATGTACATAGATTATCCCATGGTTTAGGGAACGTGGCCAATAGATATGACATGGATAAAGTTTTCTCGGCCCCGCAGGTTGTCTATTATGTGCCCTATGATAAATACGAAACTTGAACAGGGTGGCGAAAAAGAAAAGATGATTGCGGCATTAGACATGCGTCCTTTTTTGTGCCTTGTAACACTGGTATAGTTTACCAGATTCCTCTCAAGTGCGGGAAGACTTATATTGGACGGAGCGGCAGGTGCATTAATATTCGACCACAAAAACACAAACATTTACTTAACAATCCTAATGCTTCACAACTATCGTCACATCGTTTCAATTGCGGTTGTAAACCTTTGTTTGAAGACACGAAAATTCTTTCAAGACCCAAATGCCAAACCACACAAGAAATAATCGAGGCATTCCACATTAAATGATTAGGAGAGACTTGCATTAGCCAGGCATCTTCGTCTCTGTTAGAATGCGAATTTCAGTATTTTCACAACACGTGTGTTAATCAAAAGTAGTGTCTTTTTGTTGTTTCCTTTTTGACTTCCCTACTTCCTGATATGTTCAACTGATGTCTTCATACCTCGTCATGTTCTTATGCTGCGGTTCTTTTGCAATCACCCACATTTATGTGTTCTTCGTTTCAATAAAAATTTAGTTGAGAGCGCTCATGCTGTCTGCTTCCAGTCTGTGTCCGTGTCGCTTCGCGCTACAATCCAAGATGACGTTACCGTACCAACTCGCCCAACTTCCTATCCTTGTGTTCACATAGACACACTCAGACTTGTTCTTTCTTATGTGGCGGGTTATTTTTGTACTTTGTAATAAGATGCAGTGCTTTTCAAATGAAAATGTGATCGTTCGTAGTGAGGTTATTTAAAAAAATTTTTCTGCTTAAAATTTAGTTGAACAAGCCTGTGCCATTATTCGTTGCTTATGTCTGTGTATTGGTATGGTTTTACTCCTTATCTTCCTTTTTACTTTTAAAATGTGCAAACATTATATGTAACCATTTCTCCTTAATGAAATAATAAATACTTCTGACATTTCGTCACAAATTTTACAATGATTTTGTTCAATTAAGTAACCTTAGACTAGCTGATTGTTGTTCTGGTAGCTTACAATGCCTGTGAGATATTCAGTGTAAGCAAGTGAAAAATAAACTAAATATTGGGTATAAGCAGGTCACTGGCAGTAAATGAAGCATACATACATTTCAGGAAATAGTGCATGCTTATATATTAAACAGCATGCGCAACTACACATGCAGTTTTGTTTGTAAATGCTGAAACATTATTCTAAGTGGAAGCGCTTTGTTCCACTTTGTTTGGCGTTCAGTGCTACCTTTAAGTCATATATGTGAAGGTACTAGTAGAAGCATCCCGTGGAGACAAATGACAACTTTGATGAATAGAGGTATAAAATATCTGCTTAAAACGGCAAAAAACTGATTGACAGGCAAACGTATGCTTCTGTAGTACTGCACTTGTTACCGTCGCCAATCCATGCATTGCTTGCGCTCTATTGCATTCAATATGAGCTACAACAACGAGCTGTGGTGTCTTTCTCTCCTGGTCGAGCTGGTGTTGCTGCGAAAATTTTTGACCAAGAAAAGTGGAGGTTTTTAATTATTTCTGAAATGCATGTAACATCATGCTTTTGGCTGTGTGCTGTTTCCATGGAATGATAAGTACTGGTGCACCAAGGTGCGGGATATCCTGTGTCCTTAGTGCAGTGCGCGTTGTTATTGCGTTCTGCATCCTGCCGGCAGTATACTATCACTGCAGAGGAAGATTACGAAAAGCATAGGGTATGTGCATTGCTGCGATCGTGAAACTTAAATTTTTTTGCCGGAAAGGGTCGCACGTTATATATGGTACCACATGACGGACCAGAAGCGCAATATGACGACGTCTCACAGATTCTGGCTCATACTGAACAAGGTAGTACCATAGCTAAGACTAGGCAGCATTCACAACAGCTATTCTGTCCATTAACTACATGGCCGTAGTGAACGCTAAAATACTTGCAGGGATAACACCCTTTTGGAAGGGTGTTGTCCATGCTACACCCATATTGAAAGGGTGGTGTCTGTGTTACGCCCATATAGAAAGGGTGTTGTTTGTTTTACACCCATAGGCAAGGTGACGTCACATTAACACCCTTCCCTTTGTGGGGTGTTAATTTACACCCCTTTGCTTGGGGTATAGCAACACACCCAAAAGGGTGTCACCCACGGGACAAGTCATTTACACCCTTAAGGGTGTTAAAATTTTTAGAGTGTACGGATCCAGTAACTTAAGCTTCACTATACAAATATATAGGCGTTAATCTCGCACCTGATCTTTTCTGGGCCTTTCATTTAACAACCATATACGCCAATGCTTCAAAAACACAAGGATCCATTCGTCGCAACCTATGTAAATCCCAGTCTAACATCCGCAAATTAACGTTCATGACTTTCCCCCATCCGCAGCTTGAGTTCGCATCCCCGATACGGTCTCCATATCATGAATACTTAATCGGCCTGTTAGAAGCTGTCCAAAACCGAGCTAGTAGATTCATTGCCCGTAATTACGACAGACAGTCAAGCATAACTAGAATCAAACTTGATCTTTCACTTCCTGCACTAAGTAGTCGTCGTGACGGGGTATTGCTGCCGTCGCTCCCTAAATATGTTCATCAAATGAAGTCATCGTCTTTGCTGCTGGAACGTACAACTTGTATATCAACACGGCTGAATAATGAGGTAAGTTTCACTCGCATCTACGGAAACACGGATGCATCTAATCAGTGAGCTTTGCCACGAGCCATTCGTTCGTTTCCTGAGAGCACTGTCAGGCAAACGGTCAGAGATAAGTGTAGGCAACTGTTGAACGTGCAGTTTCCGTCAGAAAATGTGTCATACTTTATGTCATATTCGGTATACCTGTGTAACGTCAAGCAGGTATTTTTTTTCCTCTTTCACGCCTAAAACTACACTTTCTTATCATGTGCCGGAGCAATATGCGTAATAAAATCTATCAGATGTCTTGTACGCTACCTCTAAATGTAATTTAAGTTTATCTCAATATTGTTAGTGTTATTTCTTTCTGCTTTTCATGCTTTAAACTAGACTTTTGTACACGATGTTAGATTATATGTGCGAGCAATGTGCGTGATAAAATTTATCCAATGTTTCTTTACTACTGCAGCTCTGCATTTGTAACCCTGTTTTGCAGCGAATAATTTTCACTCATCTTTGCGGTATTCTCGTTTACAACTTTCTTACTGTGATGCCTCCCTTACTCAATGCTCCTCATGGGGCCTGTAAGTTATGTTGAAGAAAAAATAATAGACTATCTTTTATTTTTTTTATGCTTTCCCGCGCGAACTAAAAGTTTTGTCTGCAAAAGAAGTTACATTGTGCCACCTACTTTTCTTTTGTTTACGTAACGACAAGTCGATAACACGCCAGTGCATGCGTCATGCGCTTGACACTCCACCGAAGGGAGTGAGGCCGGCTGCCATGTGAGCGTTCGCTGTGTACCGGAACTAGTCTGTCCTCGGCCTTTTTATTTTATTTATCCTGGAAATAATTTCTGGGGCTCTCGGCACATTTTTGCGTTCCTGCTGCACTTCGACACGGCACGCCTTGGCTATTGTACCACGAGAACGTGAGAAATTTTGTTTGAGACTCTGCGCTGTATTTTGTGGCGCAGGTAGTTTGGCATGTACGGAATCTCACTGGGTCATGTTTGTGACGCTTTCTCTGATGCCCCACTTTATTTAATCTATTCCGGTATTTCTTGGGGTACATGTTCGGCACGCTAAGTGAACCGGGCATTGTGACGCAGTCAGCAAAATACAGCTCGACCGTTCTGGCATGGTTTGGCGTGTTCTGAATCGTACTGGAACATGTTTGTGACGCTTTCTCTGTCTTCAAACAATATTTTAATTTATTTCGGTAATATTTGTTGCAGTTTATAGCCGCGCACGGTGCATCGGGAGTTGTGACGTCATTAGCAAAAAACAGCTCGACTGTTTTGGCCTAGTTAGTTTGGCATTTACTTCGAATCTTACTAGGAGATGTTTGTGGCACTTTTTGACCACAAAAAGGTATTGCAACTTAGTTCGATACATTTCGAGGTACTTTCTGGGTCCGCTGGGTACAGCAGGCGTTGTGACGCAGTTAGCGAAAAACACCTCGGCCGTTCTGCAACTGTTAGTTCGGAATCTGCAGTGTCTTACTAGGACATGTTTCTGATGCTTTGTCTGACGAATAAAATTATTGTAACTTATTTTGGTACATTTGTGGTGCTTTTTGGGCATGCTGCCTGCTCATTCCGTTGCAAAGCAGCGAAAACCAGCTCGGGCGTCGTGGCGAAGTTAGTTTGGCGCGGACTGAATATTACTCGGGCATAGTTGTGACACTTCTTATGGCCCGTCGAACAACATTTTCCTTCTTTCGGTACCCACGCTTGTAGAAAACGCGACGAGCGATCGCTAGGAGCGATAACACGGGATGTGTTTGCGCTTGTTCAACGCACAGAATATAACGCCGAGGAGATAAAAAACCTGTGACTTGTAACTGGAAAATTCCATATTCTGAACGATGGCTAACAGGCTTTATACCCACTGGATGTCTTGAGTGCGCGTAGAAGACATTGTGCAAGCGTCAGGCTGGGAGCCTGTGTTGTGGCTACTTCTGTACACGTGGCGTACGAACTCATCGGCTGCAAAAGAGACATACTGAGTTTTGTCGAAAGTACGCAGTCGCCGCTGTATATGTGCTGCCTCTGAAGAAAAGGAAATAGGCCCAGGAATGGGCCTTATTTCCTCATCACTGAAAAAAAAATAATCAAATCAGATGTCTTCGTCTTATTTTACGTATACTATTCTTTGGGGTGCGTCATGTGTTTCGTACGACATGTTTCTAAAAGCGAATTACCTCTGTTCCTAATGTCCTCCATTCAACACTTTCACAAGATCCGCCTCTACACGTACTTTTCTTATAAGACCTAAATACCAAAATGGAACGTGCTTGTAATTTTTCAGCTCGTGCCCTCCAGCGGAGCTTCATAATGGAACCACTGCGGTTTACCTGGCGCCACAACTATGGAAGAACACACAAGGAGCCGGAAACGAGCATTTAAAAAAAATATTTCCTCATCTCACAAGGCATCTTCTCTAATTAATGAAATTTCATGTCGCACTGAGGACAGCTTCGATGAAGGCTCCAGGTAACATAAGCAAAATTCGTCTCTTTACCAAGACGGGGATATTTTACTTATTATGCCCATGTATCTATTTTAAATGTAGTGTTTTGTAGTTGCGTAGGGGTTTTTTTAGAAGAGCTGTCGCTAGCGCTCACAAAAAAAAAAAAGAAGGACGCAAGAATGCAGGCCAATACCACCCCGTTAATATTAAAGACGCCTGGCACCCGTACTAATGAACGTCCTCCCGTTAAGGAGTACGTTACACGCACCAGATGAATGATGCAGTGGGATCAGTGTGAATAAAAAGTAAAACAAAAAACTTCGATTAACATTTCTGTTTTTTTTTTGTCAAGACAGCCGTGTGGAAGTATACTAGAAGCATTCACTTTTCTTCTGCTTCGCATCTTGCGTTCGAAATACTTAGATGCAAAATACTTTGCTGCCCGCTGATGTCCTGTTGCGTCCAAGCCGTTTATCCATCTAACGTGCTAAAAATTTAGAAAAAAGCCGGATTGATTGCTTATGCGATATGCAATAATTTCGTTGATACCACGTGTCGTTCCTCTAGCGCTGGCTAAATTAGCACATAGTAGCAAACGAATCACAACACGCATTGCCGCAGCCCAATTGCCAGCACAATATTAGTGGGGCTTCGTTGCTGAATAATGGCGTACCTAGACCTTTATTCTAGCTTCGAGGATGAAGGACCCAACAACGAAAAGCACGAAGAATCACAAATCCCTGCGCACAAAAGAAACAAAGAATGTGCTTCCAATGGCAATAGAAATGACAAATTCTTTTTTTATCTATGAGTTCAATTTCTCGTATTCTTAATTAATCTGCATTGGCCCAAGCAGGTGTACTCGCTAATAGACTTAAGCCAAGAATTACTCACTTGATTCAGTGATTCACATATGAAGATTAGTATTCTGAAAAAATTTTATTCCTGTAGTTACATGCGCTGGTCTACTGCTAATGAGTCGAAACCGTAATTTTAAAGTGAATTCCATTCTTTGGGAAAATTACCCGCCTTCCAGTAGGTATGCAACTTCTTTCCTCCGGTGACCCAAATTGTCTATTAGCTAGGGACACTACGTATCTGAATAAGGCTGCTGTCTTGCAGAGCAGATAAAATGGCTCACTGGATAGGTGCCCAAACAGACATGTTATTACTGGCTCCTCTCTGACCAAGTAGAAAACGTGGGTGACTACTTATATGCAGCGGGATATGAGCCCAAAGTGACTGCTTTAATACTGCCTGTGTCATATAGGTATGTAACCACTTTTGACCGTTTTGAAACTGGCGCAACGCAACAAGGAAAGGAAGAAACAGCCGAGCAGGCCAAAAGAAGGAACAGTGTGCTGACTTCCAACTGCTTTTCGTAGGAGACTGCACGAAATATATAGTCACGAGAAACCTTGAGACAGTATCGTCAGAATACGTCATAAAACTTCACATCGAGTGAGAGCCACAGCATCATTTGTCAGAGAACTCGTGCAATTCTTTCATTCACAAGTGAAGTGACCAAGCGATTGTAGTTCCTCTAAACATAGACACAAAGATGGGGCGCTGCCACAGGTGCTGTCAGTCGTTGCTATGAAATCGACTGCAATAATCTCTCGCATAAATTGTCATCAATGCTCTTTTCAGCGCTTTACACTGACCGAAATTCGGCGTACATCCACAATCATAGAAGCGAACTCTAAAATGCCCCCGAATTTCTCTATGCGCATTATCATAATTTTCTTTTAGCCTTTCATTGAGGCAGCGATCAGTTTACCCTACAGTCGTAAATCTCCTCCCACGGGATAGTGGAATTGATTAACCCAACCCAACAACACAAGGCACAAAACGCGCCTAGTGCTAGGTAGAACAGAAAGCGGCACTTGGGTGGCACGAAGTGACCGTTTTACAGATCCGATGTAGATTATCCGGCGAAGGAAACACTACTTCACCGCTAGCCTTTCGGCCAATGTTCTTTATTATTTCGGACAAGTTACCCCCATATGGTATAACTACTGGGCTCTCGATAATTAAATCTTTGCTTGGCTTATCACTTGGTGTCCTTCTTTTTCTGTTCTAATAACTTTTCAGCAGTAGCAGACAGTAGTGTAGCCGGGCACCCGGCCCACGAAGCCCAATAAACTTGAGCTGGAAAAAGCGCGCTACATGGCATGAAGACAGGAATTCTTGACGTCATTATTAGTACATCGATTAGTAATGATCACTTAAGCAGCTCAGAATGAGCAGAGCCAAATGATAAAGGGGTTTCTTACTTCTTGGTTCGTACAGTCAACACACATGGTCATGTGGAAGAAGCGAATTCAAGTCTAAAAAATTGTAGGTTGTCAGTTGGCATCTCATGAGTCAACACAAACATATGAAAGCACTGATTAAAGGTGTCCACTGTGTCGTCTGATATTTGCTTGAAAGCCGCGTCACTGCAGTTCTCAAGGATAAAAAAAATAATCCATAAAACGGCATACTTTGACGACACTTCATTTATCTATCGACTGGTTGGGATCAGCACGGTAGATGTCACTTCGGACAGGGACCAGGCATGGTCCAGTGCAGACACCACTATTTTGAATGTAGCTCCCCTCTTTAAAAGAGGAAATTCGATTTACGTAAAACGACAACAGTCCAGTGCCGCTGCTGTTATGTACTCCACTGCGATTCTGGAAGCTGCGGTCTCGAAGAACTCAATGGCGTCACCAACACACTGCAACAAATTCTCGTGCGGCTCAAGATAATAAAAATCTTTAATGCGAACTGAAAAAGCTTGTGAGCCCCTGTTATGCTCTTTGAGAAAGTTTGCTAAGCATCTGATTTCCTTAATAAATAAGGTCTTCAACACTAAGCAAGTGAAATTTCTCTTGTAAAGACAATGCCACAGATTTCTGCCACATTCCTGTTTCTCTTTCAATAAGCCGCAGGGGACAGTCAATTACTGTCTTAGCTGTGAAAATTATCTCAAGGCTAAGTTTCTTGCAGTTATATTTTGCTTTGGTCTGTTTTTCAAAACTCACAGGGTCGCACGTCTTTGCCTCTTCGAATTTCACTTTGGACCGGGAAGTGGCGTCTTCAGTCCTAAAAACAGAATAAATGACAGTGGTAGTTTTCGTGAGACATAAAGAATGAGGCAGAGTCACAATGCCTACAAAGCGATGTGTTTTTTCGGAATGTACATACTTTTCCTTCCGTAACATTCTATTACATAACGACCAACTTCCTAGCTCTTCAGTGCACAAGGATGGCTTGGTGGGCCGGTTGATAAAGCATCTTACTGGGTTAACAGCGCACACGGACGGCGACAGAGAGAAGAAGGACACGATGCAGCGCAGAGCAGTTAGCACTGAAAGCTCAGGGCCCGCCGGTAGTGTCGCTCTTGATTACATTGCTTTAGAACTCAAGGAAACTGGCCCGAGCACGCATTATTGCGTGAGCAAACCGTTTTTCTATTTAGTCGTGCAATGAGGGATCATATTCACTGCAGTAAAAGTTGTAAATGTTTTTTGAGAGAAGTATGCGCAGTAATCATAGGGTGCGGTCAGTACACAGAGTGATTGGCGCAGAATGAGTGCTGGAGGAACGAGCTTTGCGCAGTACGCAAAACGGGAGGAATTGTCATATTACTGGGAAATGGAAAACTGCGGTTAATGTGGATTTACTGGGAAACAGAAACCAAAGGTCATGCGAATTTGGCCCTTGGACTGTATTTTCATTCTGAACATTTCGCTGGGTATTACTAATAGCTAGTGGTGACACGAAGAAAAACGTTAATTATGAGGCTAATGGCAGCGTCGGTGCGGTTGTAATGGCCAGATAATGGGAAAAGCAAGACCTTGACACGATTAGCAGTTCCGAGATGGAAGACGGTGGCCAGTGCGATGAGCACAGAAGAGGAATGATGAGCAATGTCAGAATCGAACCTCTGTGAGATTAGCGTGGCGGACAGTTCGGGTAATTGATTCTAGTTTGATATCGGGAAAATCCCTCTCTGCGCAGAGCCAAAACAGTCTTCTCATCCACCTCGATTCTTCGTTATCTTTTCCCAACTGTGTACACAAACGACATAGAAGATTAGAACACAGTGAAAACCTCGGCTTCTTTAAAGTTCGCACATGCTAATGAAGTGATCTAGGCAAGATATATGTAGGCTGAGTACTATTAGCAGGGATTCGAAGATGTCATATATAGCAAACGGAAAGATATAGGGACTGAGAGAGAAGGAAGATAATGAACGAAGGGAGCGAAGTGCTGCGGAAGCTGTAATGAATGCTGCGTTGAAGGCGCATTTGTGTGTTACTTTGGTGACATTTGCGTTCATAAATTAACGTTCTGATTCATTATGCATCGGTGAACGGCACGTACAGGCGATGAAAGTAGTGCGCGGTTCTAGCGCCGCCTTTATTGACTTTTGCGAATTTTGGAGTTTATTGCGCCGCGAATGTGTCATGCTAATTAATATATATATATATATATATATATATATATATATATATATATATATTAACATATATATAAATCAAAATTACAAGGCAATGAAACAAACTTGTGTGAGAATATTGTCACCTGGGTAGGATAACTGGATACACATTGCTGTACTATGCTGGCCTCAGATTTGAATAAACTCTATGCTTGAACTCAAAACGGCCGTTCGAGCCTAAAAACCAGGAAGCCTTTACCACGACAACTTCTTCACTGGCGGTAAAAAAATCGATTAACATGAACACTGAACTGAAAAAAAAATTCTATCAGCATACTTCACGTTTCGAGGTCATTTCAAAAAGTCACGCTGGCCACACGTAGGGCAGGCAGCTGCTTGGACGTCTACCGAATGATGCAAGCAAATAATATGAGTTTTTTTCTAAATTATCGAAACTTAATACACTAACCACGGCGCAACCTCTCCATAATAAAACACACACAAGCGCGCACACACACAAGCGCACACGCACGCACGCGCACACACGTACACACAAACTGTCACAGCTTGTCAACCGTTCGCGTCGGCGCGAAGTCGTCGACGGAGTATACAAGCCGCTTGGTCGTTCTGTACTAAAGCGAACACAGCGAAGGAGTCAGAGTCGGGAGAAAGAAAAAAAGAACTATTTATTGACTGACAACGATACATAAATTAAAAGAAACACAAAAAGACTAACACACATGCACTAACTCTAGATAAACGATGAATACAAAAGAAATACGACGAGCAATTAACAGTGGATATAAAAGTAATGCTACACAAAAACACACTTAACGGTGATTAACTAAGCAAAGTTCAGAAGAAAACAAATGATGGCATATGCATGGAAGGGAAGCAGCAGCAAGTCCATAAAGCATGGAGCCGACGGCAGAGATTTCCCGAAGAACGCTGGCAAGCCGATCTCGTTACGGTGGATGCTACTGCTGTGCTGGGTTTCCGGGAGTCAAGGTCTGACGTCTTCCCTCGAGCAGGTTGAGCTAACTTGAGGAAAACTACCGTGAGCTTCGTCGCAGACACTGGTTTGACCTCTCTTACGTCAACTAGTAACTCGCAGTTCAGACGCGGCTAGGTGGCCCAGGCTATACTGGACGGCACTAGCTCGTTGACGCTTTACAGCAGACTGCAGGCTCAGCTTCTAGACTGCTTAGCTCGGTCTAAAACCTGCGTTTAAATAACTTCGTCTTTCCTTATTTCCCTGGGCCGGGGAACCACAGATATTGGTGATGATCCAATCAAGTTCACCCAGTTGTATCTCGGCCCTTCCCAAGGCCTTGGACGCGCCCTTTTTAATTAGGTGCGAGGGAACGGGTGATTCTCCCCAGCTGTCAGAGGTCGCGCACTTGCATTTGCACCAAACAAGCACACACGAAGACCCTTGAGTCCGTGGCGGGCTTCTATTGTCTGTTCACAAACACAAAAGAAGCGACGGCAGCCGGCCATACGGCGCCATCAGCACACATGCCCTGTCAGCAATTTGTGGACACGGGATTATAGAGACACACCAGATATTTCGGAGTATTCGCACCACTGCCGTCTTAGAAAGCTTCCCGATGCACGCGCGGGGCATAGAATACAGAGGGATTTCTACAAAAAGCTGTCAGGTCGTAACGGTTGCGCCAACAAAAACAAAAACAAAATAATAATCTCCAAGCCTGCCTTCGACTTCTTTCGGCCGCTTGCCCGAGTGCCCGGCAATACCCGTCTTGCTCGCCGGTGCCTATACCCACGACTGTTTTGGTGCTCGTTGATCGGTGATTCGCCAAATCAAATAATGCCGCACCGTGACATACACCTATACGTGGTGCAACAAGATTGTATGAATCAAACATGTTCGCCGAGTAAAATGTGAAACCGTCTTGACCAAAATTTTCCATGCGCGTTTAGTCGAACAACTGCGAAGGAAAAATTCCCTAACGCTATCAATTTCTTTTGGATTAGTCTGGTCGATTGCCGATTTCGACATGGGGGATCGCAGAGTGCAAAGTCTGTATGTACATGTGTGTATTTGGAACGCCACGAGGGGAATTACCATATGCCACAGAAAAAGAAAGTTGCCCACAAGGCAAGGAAGATAAAGTAACAATTTATTTTCGTCCTGTAGTATCATAAACCTTGTAATTAGCGTTTACATGGTACATATTGTTTAAACGTCATTTCACATTGTTACTTCAAATTATTACATTTCGAGCGACCACACACTTCCTCCCTAACTGGCCACACAAACACCTCAGGCTTCCCGTCCATTCCTCTGAAGTGAGCTACCGCAACTAATTCAGAAAAATATACAGGTAAAGGTAATATGGTAT
Organism: Dermacentor andersoni; assembly: GCF_023375885.2. Classification (NCBI taxonomy): domain Eukaryota; kingdom Metazoa; phylum Arthropoda; class Arachnida; order Ixodida; family Ixodidae; genus Dermacentor; species Dermacentor andersoni. The sequence goes on along the minus strand of NC_092815.1, from coordinate 165,752,801 downwards.
GGGGGCCTTCAGAGGGACAGAAAGCTGGGGCCCTATAGCTAAACTACCGCAATATGTTTTTATTCCACGCTCATGACGTCAAATTTGCGTAACCGCCGACACAAGCATCGGGCGGTCGCCCGCAGGGATGTGTGAAGAGACCAATCAAATGCTCTCCTCATTCATAGGAGGGCAGTTTTGCTTGCTTGAAAAACGAATATCATTGCCTTCATTGAGCGGTTTGTCTTATATAATTGGCTGACAAGAGGCGAGGAGCCCTCTCAAGTGGAGATGGATTTGATGAAGCCGAGCCACTGCACTTAAAATTGGTAACCGGTTGAAGTGGGTGGTGCGGCGTCGGCGATTGGTCCACTTTCGCTTACTTAGTTTGCGGTGGCTGGTCAAAAATCGCGGCGGCATGCAACGGAAGCTTAAAAATGAAGCTAAAACGGATCTTCCGCAAAGAAGAGTTGGCACAGCGAGGTCCCAAACGTGCCGAAAGTGCTCGAAAATGTTATACGGCCAAGCAAAATGTTTTATTATACGCAAATAAACGGACGCTCTCTGGCAAGTGCGAGCAGCCAGTGCCTGTGCGATGAGCGGCAGCCATCTTTTATTCTATCGGAACAGGGAGCCTGCGGTTATTCACCAGAAAATTCAGTTTTGTTCGGCATATTATTGCATCTTGACCGCGTACACGTTACTTTGACGCGGGGAGTATTTGCGGTTTTCTGACGTCGCGTGACAGGCAGGTAAAGTGGGTGCAGCTCGGAAACATTTGACCGATAGCCGAGGGCTAATGGTGAAAAGGCTTCTAATCATAAATAAGCATTTTTCTTTGTATAGTCAAATGATGCATAATCAGGGTGTACATGTCATATCAGATGGTGAGGTATCGCAGTTTTCGTGACGTCACGTGACAGACAGGTGAAGTGAGGGTGGCCCAAGATGCTTTTGACCAATCACGGAGGGCTGATTGCCGAATTGGAATAAAAAATTTTTAAACAGTTTTACGTTATATAGCCCCTGCTGTCGCAGTACATGACTTCAGAGCCACAGGATCCGCTAAAGCCTGCTATCTTTATTTTATTGTTTCCATTTGATGTTCATGCTCAGGTGCTGTGCATAGTACGTTTTTTCTTTAAAAACCTGTCGCATGCTGTGAGGTAGTGACACTGTAGGTTATGTTGTGCGGGCTGCACAGTTTTTAAAGTGGGCGTTTTGTGTACACGGTGACATTGACATCAGCGGAACATTGTTTTACGTGTTTTTTTTTTTCATTGAGCTCCAACAAGGCGTTGCATGCGTGCTAAGTGTTCCATGCGATTAATTCATTTAAATCTTGGGCAATTTCCTTGTAATTCAGAGCAGCTAAGAACGAGTGCCAGTGCGAAAACGCCTCCTCCAACTCTGCGGTATGTGGCACCTAAAACATGATTTGTACCATTCGCACCACTGACTTGGAAAGCTGCAGACATGCATTGACATGATTTTGCAAGACAATACATGCATGTAATTCACAAACCAGTTTAACAGGTTTTAACTCGGTTGAGCTGCCATCACAACTGCACTTTAGGAGAAGATGAAATCAGAAGAGACTTCTCCTTTAGAGCAGTACTATATACCGGGTGTTTCAGCGAGTCCTCGAATAGTAATAAAAATTACCTGCGGCTGATAGCACAATTATATTGCATGAGCTCGCCTACTCAAAGAGGCGGACATTACTTGCATAAAAAGTTGAAATGCATAACCTAAAAATATTAAAACAGTCTACAAATATATTTTAACTAATTACCTTATGGCACATATTGCAGCTTACGAATTCTACTTAGAGAATTCGCAAGGCGGGTCCACTTTGACCGAATTCTCAGGATGGCAACAGTTTCGTGGTAATTATTCCCGATATTTGCGGCGAAATGCGTTGGCCTTTCAGTTACTTTCGTGCTTCATTGCGTAAAACGACGCTTTGTTAAGAAAGTAACTGGAATTATAGTGCATATTTAGCGCGATTTGAACAGCTCATATCTCGTAAATGGTGTCATCGGCACAATTCTTTCAAATTCGATATGCCTTCCACAGTCTCGCCAGATAGAATTGGTAAATTGCAACATGTGCCATAAGAAAATTAGTTATAAGCTTAATTAGTCATTTTTGTAATTAGTCGATTATGCATTTCTACTTCTCTTTGCATTTAATGTCCAGCTCTTCGACAAGACCAGCTCATGGAATAGAATTGCGCTATGTGCCACGGGCAATAATTAAACATTTTTTCAAAATACTCCCTGAAGCCCTCAGCATAGTAGTGCTGTGCTTGTTAGCTGGGGACGACTGGGTTGCTATATACTTAAAAACTGACATAGTAATGTTGTGGTTCAAATTGTGCCTTTGACTGACTGATATAAATGGTCAGCTTATTCATTAGCCTTTTTCGTGTGCGCTGTATTCAAGAACCACACGTGACGCCATCCTCTGAGCCAAAAGGGGAAACGCTGTGTTTCATATAAGGTTCCTAAGCAGGCCAAAAACGTGGGGTCAGCAATATTTATGGAACGCCTGATTTACACACTCGCTTCTAAATTTGCTAGCTTATTATACCAAATATTAGCCACATTTTCTAAAAAACAAAAATATCGTGAGTAGTCTGGAATATAAAAAAAAAAACCTGAGAACAGGCATATAATATTTTGAGCTCTTGCAGGTACATTACCAGCTCCACTGTAACAAGAAAATCTGCATCAATTACATCATAAAAAAAGTAAGAAAGGTTGCGGTACATTTGACGCAACGTCGATATTTGGGCAGAGAATTCAATTTTAAAAATTCAGATGTTTTCACATCCTTGATTTCGCGAAAATTTTCGGACAAGGTCTTTTATTTTTGTGGTAATGCTGGGAAAAACAACTGCTGAAAAGGCGCCTGGCGCGTTCCCAATTTCCATGCGTTATGTGAAGCGTGTAGTTGGCTTTACCAGCATGCCTGGTTAACTATGCGGGTACGTCGTTTATACTCGTATTTTGTTGAAATAGGAGGCATATTGTGAGTAACGAATGATAAGTGGTTAATATGCTCAGGTGAATTACACCCTTTGTAGAAAAGTATCTATTCAAGCATGACAGAGTGTCATGCTGCCGCCATGTTTTCCGCAATATTGTTTATAGTCGTACACAACTGTGCAGGTGCCCTAATTCAATTTCAGCAACAACGGTAGGCTTGATTTTCAGCAAGTGCTCTCAAGATTCTTATCAATGTTGCTATCGTACTTTCATGTACAATCACAGAAACAGAAATGCAGGAAGGCAATAACCTCGTCGAACATCCTTAGATAACTGATAAAATATTAAGTGCAATGCGTACAGAATAGCGCCGCTATAAAAACAAACAAAAGAAGCCTGAAAGAAAAAAAAAAGAACACTGCAAACGCTATAAGAGATACTTGAATTCATCTTCTGTTCCGCTGCAGCAGGTAAAGCTGAGTAATATGAACAAATAATATGGGAATGTGGCGTAGACGCCAAGAAAAGAGGCGCAGTTTCGCTCGAAAGGCGAAGCATCGATGGCGATAGCAAATTGGTTGACAGCTATATAGACTAAGGATAGCAGTTTTATTGGCCTTATAAACTTGTAACCATATGCATACTAACTAAATTAACAAGCGTGGTGTCACTACCACCCAAGCGAACTTGCACATGTATCTCACTCAATGACGGCGGAAACCCGCTGTCAAAACGCTGGAGCGAGGAAGCGTGGCAGTAGCAGCGAGAGAATCGACCTTCGGCTGCGTCTATTATGAACGCGAACAAAGCCCTCCAAGCAGAGCACGTGGCGGACTGTGTCCCCGTCGAAGATGCCTTCCAATATACAACGGCGCGGGCCGCCCGGAGTAAAACGCGCCCTCCTTCCCTACCCTCCAACCGGAGCCACGTGCGACGGAAGATTGCGCTTCCTCCCTGCTTCCCTCCTTTGCGTGCGTGAGATTGAGGCGGGATCGTCGGCTCACCCTCACAACCTTTCACTTGCGCATACAGAGCGCGGCGACTATTTTATCCCCCTTGGATTTTATACAGAACCTCACGGCGATGTCGATGGCAGAAATGCGCATGGAGTGTTGCTACACCAAAAGAAAAAAAAATACGGCTTGTCATCAATTCATTTTCGCATAGAAACAATATTGCGTAAATGCTATCGAAATTACCCGCAATGGTATTCAGTCTACAAACCTAATCTATACAGCGAATACCATCGGTGATTTTATTTAATCACAAACTCACAGAATCCACACACTGGGACTTTCTATTGAAGCGCCTGCCACAATATGTTTGCTTCTTCCGAGCCACCCAGGATGAGTTTATTTCTCTTATGAACAATCTATGAGTAACCAGCGCTTGGTTAGACAACATACCTCCCAGTCATGCGAAATAATTTTGAGACTCACAACATCCGTTCAGTTGTGTTTTTCGCGCTTCAAGGTTGCGGCGCTGAGCAACAAGCTCTTTTGTTCAACGTACCGAAACAACGATATGATTATGAAGTACACTGTAGTGGGGGGCTCTGGATTAATTTTGCCCACCTGGGGTTCTGAACCGCGCAGGCAGTGCGCGATACACGGGCGTTTCTGCAATCCTCCGCCACAGAAATGCGGGCCACTGCAGCCGAGTTTTGATGCCATATACGCCACCGGGGCTGGTATGCGGCGCACAATGCGACAAAAGCAAAAGAATGTGATGTGAAGGCGTGTCTACGCGTTTCGCGCGCACGACAACAGCGCTCTCAAGAAAGGGATTTTATTGAATCAACAATACCGAATGGCTTACTTTGTGACCACGATAAAGTTATTATGCGACGGCATAACGGTTGGCTGCTGCTGCGAGCCACGTCGCGCTGTTTGCTGGAGCACTGTGTACCGGTTTAGGGCGGCCATAAAAAATTCGCTTGTAGCGAAGCAAAAATAAAGACAAAAACGTGCCATGGCTGTTTGCTAGCAGCCGCCGCGAACATCTACGCCTTTTTTTTTTTTTTTTTTTTTTTGCGGTTACTCAGTCGGGAATCGGGCCGTTTTGACGCTTTGAAATCCCTTTTCTCTTTGCTGCTGTCATGCCAACGATACGCGCAGGGGGACGGGGGGGGGGGGGGCAACTTTCCCTTCGCATTCTATTTCTCGTTGCGCACCGCAACTTCGAAACGCGAAGAAAAAAATAATGAAGGCAAATGTAGCGTGTTGGAGACCGTTCACTCATAAAAAAATGTACACCCTATGAGGCTTAGCTTGTCCCACAACAGTAATCGTCATCTGTCTTGCCTGCATTTCCTTTCTTTAACCCAGCGTGTCCGGCACTTCCAAGTCACGAACGGCTTGCGCATTATCACTATGACACAGAATTCTAGACAGGAAAGTAGCTAGTGCCGAGTTTTCAAGAAAAGAAACAGAAGCAAGGCAGGTGACGATTATATAGACCAAATATAGACCAAAAAAGGGTGCAACCGTTTTAAGAATATTGAACATGATGTTTTTGAAGGCGATGAAAAATTTCACATAGTAGCTTGCGCTATTTCCCAGGTAATTTATGTATATAGTTTGACTAATTGGCTATCAAATCATAACAGAAATATTCAGCAGCTCACGCTAGGCGACTGCCGACAAAACACCGTTGGACACATCGTTTTATCTTGTAGCCGTTCTTTCTTTTTTCATTTTTCTTTGTAGCCGCCTTTTTTATACATTTCTTCTCTCTATCAATTTTATATTTTGGTTTTTCTGAACATGTACTCGTTTATTGTTATTTACTGCTGTAATTAGTCATGTTACTTACTTAAACTCTTACTAATGCACAGGAGGTCCCAATGGATTCTACGACTCTGGGACCTCCTTTTATGTCTATAACTCTGGGAGATGTGATAATAATAAGATTGTATTATTGATTTTTGATTAGTAAGTGTAGTGTGTGGCAAAAGTTTACTCTTTCTGCTTAAGCGAGCTTTGCAAAATATTCCAACTGTGTAGGTGACAATGTCTTGAGAAAAAGTGATATAAACAAGTACTCCGAAGCCGCTTTGAGTATGATTTACAAGCTGCCTAAAATTTAGCCATTTACACGGGCATAACCGCAGATTTCACCAAAAACAAATTTAGGGTGCACGGGGGGGACGCAATCGAAAATTTTGTGCTAAGTCAAATGCATCTGAATGATATACAGCGGTTATCGAAAAATTCTTTTTCATGTGCTCAAAAGCATTATATGGTCATATTGCCTTATGTTTCGCAGCATCCCCAAACTACTTGATGTTAGACCAAACTAACATTGGGTTACAATACAGGTAACGATCCTCGGTCATGCGTAGGTGAATTTTAAAGCATATGCTTTAATTACTACATCTGCATAAATATTGTGATCGAGCATTCAGGAGCGTTGCGTTTGTGATACGGGTGGGGCAGAATTTGGCCATTGCCCTTGCAAAATCAATATTAGTGGAAATGGAGTGAAACATTTTGGCCAATGTTATCGGGATGTAAATTTTGTGTGGATGAATCATTGCAAGGATTTAAACCGTTTTCCTCTGCAATCACTCTACCGAATTTTATTAGATATGTTGCTTTCAGAAGTATAGGACGTGGAGGAATAAACGCGTATTTTTGAATTGGTATCCCGCGGCAAGCTCAGGTTAAACTCTAAGTGGGAGGCCTCCTCATTGCAGGAACCCTCTGGCCTTCACTGCCTTCTTGGCGCTGCGACGAGGCGTCGTTGTTGTTTCAGGTCCACGGAGATGAGCTTGGCCTCCCACGTTTCGATGAGGTCTTTTCTGGTGTTACCGTCTTTCAGGGAAGGCGATGCGTCTGTTTCTATATGCATTCGAGGATAAGGTGCGACAAGGTGTCTGGTAAGCCGCACATTGGGCAGTGGTATACTTGCAGTGTTCGGTAGAATGTGTGTATGGGTAGTCCGTGGGTGTAACAGTTATTCTATAGTCCGGTGTGTCGTACTTTTTTTGTTGAGCTTTCGGTGAAGTAGTCGGTACAACCTGCATTCATGCCCGTGATGTTGAAGCGTCGCTTAGTAGGTGATGGGTACGGTCGCTGCCCCCGCTGGCGCAGACCAAGCGTCTCGAGACTAGAAAGGGTTGGCCCGGCAGGGATGACCTCGGGCCGCGGTCTGTGCCAGTTCGTTCCCCTCCAGGCCCTCGTGCCCAGGAACCCATGTCCCGCAGGTGTAGGGGATCGGAGTGCTTCGGCTCTTCAATATCTTTAGTGCTTTTGTCGACACGCGACCCTTAGTGTAGTTCCTGACAGCTGATTCCGAATCGAAAAAAAAAAAACGACTGCTACGTCCATGCACGTGGTAGTTGCTAGGGCGATCACCGTCTCTTCTGCAGTCTCAGAGTTATTTTGCGCGGAGTGTGGCAGACGCTAGCTCCTTTGCGCTAGCAGTCTACGATGGTCAGGGCGTAAACGTTTCTTTGCGGGTATTTGAATAAGTCGGCATATCTGGCATCCATATCTTGCCTGTGTCTTCACTGCAGGGCGTCCACTTGGGCATGTCTTCTTTCCTTGTGGTACGAGGGGTGCATGTTGCGTGGAATTGGTGCTATGCACAGGGATTGGCGGATGTTTCGAGAAATTTATTCTTTTCGGTCCGCGATAGCTATAAAGTTTGCTCAGGCAATGCAGCACTGGCTTTCTGAGCTTCAGCTAGTTGTTGCCAGGTGTTGTGTACGCCCATCTTGGGAAGTCTCGTAGTCGAAGCCGTGGATGGTAGCCTCAGGGAGATGGAAATGGCTTCACATATTTGAATGTTATTTTTTTCGACCTCCGCAAAATTCATCTTGAGGTAGGACGCGCCGTATAATATTGCACTGGTCAGAAGTGCTTGCATCACGCGTAGCGTGTCTTGTCCTTTAAATCCGCTTCTATGGCTTGCGATTCTCCTGATGAGATGCGTGAGCTGTGATAGCGTTAGTTGAAGTCGCCGGAGGGTGGCTACCCCGGACTCGTCTTTGTGGATGTGTAGCCCTAGAACTCATAGGGTTTCCGCTTTCGGGATGGGCATTCGACTGAGGATGACCTTGGGATCGGGTTCATAGTAGCCAGGCTGTCTGCCTCTTGTTCTTGACTCGAGGACGAGGTATTATGACTTCTCGGGGGCACACCGGATGCAGCATTTTTGTTGGTAATCCTCCATGGTATCTACTGCTTCCTGTAGACCTGTTTCTCGCATTCCGCTGTTTCAGGCTCTTGTCCATAACGGGATATCATCTGCAAAAAAGCATATCCTAGATTAGGTATGGCGTCGAGGAGGCTGGGTAGTTTGATCATAGTGACGTTGAAGAGCAGTAGCGACATGAGCGAACCCTGCGGGGTGCCTTTGCTCGGTGGTCGGAAGCTGTCGTTGCGCAGGTTGCATATTCTACCTGTGGCCGTGCGGTCCATGAGGAAATTTCTCACATAGTCGTATGTCGGATACCTTCAGCACAGCTCTTTGAGGTTGCAGATAGCTTCGTGAATGACGTTGTCAGAAGCTCCCTTTACGTCGATAGGTAAGATTGAGGATTTGCTTCTGGTGTTCAGGTGAGGAGAAGGAGGACATCTTGCTTGAGGAGAAGGAGGACATCTTGCGGTGACAGGCTCTGCCTAAATTGGTTGTCTTCGAGATATGAGGTTAGACTGTTGTGTATCATATGCTCGAAAAGTTTCCCTAAGCATGAGGTAAGGGAAATTGGGTGCAAGTTCACGATGCCGAGGTGTTTATTTGGTTCGGGCATCATGGCGATCTGCGAGTGCTTCCAGGCAGCCGGTAGCCCTTCTTTCTCCTAGCACACATGGAAGTACTGGAGTAGGGCTGCGGTAGCCTGCCTCAGAATATTCAGGAGATGCTTGTTGATGATCCGATCTTTGCCCGTGATGGTGTTGACGGTGAGCGTCGATAGTGATGCGGAGAGTTCAGCATGCGTAAAAGGTTGGTCAAGTGCGGGGTCTAGTTCCCACTGTAGACTGTCATGTACCGTTGTAATAAAGGGCGGGTCGCCACAGAGCTTCTGCATTTCTCGAAGGAGCTTCTCTTCGGATCCGGCGTGGTTGTGGACGAATCTACAGACGCACTGCCGCTGCTGCGTCTTTGAAGGCCCGTTCTCAAGCATGGTGCACAGGAGATGCCATCTTGTCTTTGTGCTCAGGGTTCGCAGGATTTTCTCGTAGAATGCGCGCGAGTTCTGTCTTCTAATCTCTCCGCGCATGCCTGTTTTTGCTCGGTGAGGTGGGCCATTAGCTTTTTTCTTTTTTTTTGTCTACCTTCTGTCGCTTCCATCTCTTGTGGAGAGCTGTTCTTGTTTCCCAGAGGTGTAGAAGGTGCATGTCAACGGCAAGTCCTACTTAATTCAGCTGTATTCTTTTAATGTGGTGTTCCGCCATGTCGAGAAGTTTCTTCAGTGAGTCACCCATGTTCTCGATGGCGGTCTCAACATTTAGCCCATCTCCGAATGACTTCCACTGCGTTGCCCGGGCCGTTCCAACCCTAGCGGGCTTGCGAGTGTGAGCCATAGTTACTTGGAGGATGGGGTGGTCACTGCCCAGTGTTTCTGGGAGTCGGCTCCTTCCTGCTGAGCGCGAGTTTAGCGTGAAGGTGACATGTGGTTTTGTCTTTCCGGAGACACCACTGCCTATTCTCGTGGTTTGGACTGGGTCGTTTCACATGGGGAGTCTGTGCTGCTGTGCAGTGTGCTGTACTCGGGCTCCTTTCTTCTTGGTGATCTGCTATCCCCAGGCTGTGTGTGGGGCGTTGACGTCCCCTACTATAACGACTTGATGACCATCGGTGCTCTTCTTAATTTCTCTGGCTAGGTGGTTGAAGTATGAAAGGGAGGGCTGTACACACTCACTGTTGCTATTCTGCGATTTCCTCGTCGGTATGATTTCTATTAGCTGTGGTTGATCAGTGTGTTAACTGGTTCAAATTCCTGTACTAAGAGATTCTTCTTGGTGAAGATTGCCTTGCGTCTTGATTGTACGTGGGCATTGTACCCTTGTAGCAGAAAGTTTTGTGTGTTTCTTTCTTGCAGCTCTATGAGATACGGTGGGTCTTGTTTGACAAATTATTGTAAGGTAGTATGCCGTGGTCGGTAGGAACGACAGGTCCACTGCCATATGCAGAGAGTCGAGAGCGCATTTGTGGTCCTGCGATTAGGGAGCACCGTCGGTTGGTTCTGTTCCTTTCCGGCTCTCGCGGGTAGATGAAACTGAACGAGAGATACTTCGGTCGTTTGGCTCGTTCCCGCTTGATATCGGGCTCAGTGTCACTTATTGAGGTGCACTTTTGTTACGTAGGTCTTTTCCCCGTGGGCTATGAAATTGTTTTTCTGAGCGGTAAGTTCATAAATGTTGGCGTCTGGCGTGGTAGTCTTATTTGCCATACTGGTGGCGAAATTTCCTATTGCGGCCTGGACAATTTTCTCAATTGTGGCGTGGGTATTTTCATGAAAGTTTCTAGGAAGATTTTCGAATTCTTCACCGACTACGGATTCCACACGTACGTTAGAAGGGAAGGGTCTCGGCTGTGCAATGTTCGCTCGAACTTCCGTACATCTCTGTTGCAGCTTGTCAGTAAGATCCCTTTTCTCCCTACACTTTTCTAGAAATGTGTGTATGTTGCCTTGCTGTTTCTGTTGGCATTGGATCAGCTTGTGAATGAGTGCCTGTTGGCTTTGTAGTGGACCGTTTTGATTATGACGCGTATTTTCTTGAACTCATACCCTATTTCAGAGAGCCTGAAGAGCCGCAGTTCTGGCCGCCAAGAAGTTGGGGCTGCTCGTGGTCCGCGAAACGCTCGATCCGCTTGCCACATCCGAGTAGCTCACACGTTTGGGCGAGTGCGTGCGAGCGTGAGCGTCATCGGGAGGGCGATTGGAGTATAGCTGTAGATCTACTTCGTTTGGCGTTGCTGCCAGCACCACTGATCAAGCTGGTGGTTGAGCTTCCTAATTCCGGAAATTATTCGCCGCCTGAGCTCCGGTCACTGTCTCTCGCTTTGAACCTGTCCATGCTTTGCTGTCGCATGCGGAATGGCAGCGGCCTGGGTTTCAGTCTTTTCTTGCAATCTTTGCCTCCGGTTTCATGCCCTTCTCCGACTACCTTACAGGTGGATTGACACGCATGGTCGGGTAGTTGATTTATTTTATCACATTTAGAGCGCTGGCAGTGACCTTGGGCAGACATCCTGGCGGTTTCCCGTGTTGCCGCAGGTTATGCAGTGTTGCACCTACTTGCGGTAAGGTCAGCATCCAAATTATATACTCTGAAAACGTACGTAATAACGAGCGCGCAGTCCTTGGATAAAAGATCACAGTCGCCGGTGATTGCTCAAGCATACGGGCGTGGACGGCCATGTACCTTGCTGGTGCGTGAACACTTGCCTTGAGTTCTTCCCTCGTGTCGTGCAAGACTCCACATATTACACCTCTGAATACATCGCCTAGCTTTCTCGTGCTGCCTTTTACAGAGAAGAAATTGCCACCAAGTTGTATTCTTCTGATATTTTCTAGTTTATTGGCATCTTCCCACTCGGTCGTGTTTGCAATAATCAGGTTCTCGATTCTCTGCACGTGAACGCACGCATTTCGCCGATGTCTTGCTGCGATTAACCGCCGGCTCTTCCGATGACATGCATGATGGAGAAATCGTTCCACTTTGGAATCACTAGGCCTGCTTGTGGGTGGTATACGACCTTGCAGTCGTCGTCTGGTAGAGGCGGCATCCTGGGCTTTCGCTGTTGCGGTGGTGGTGACTGTGGTCGTTTGCGGCTTGGTTGGGTTGCTTCCTTGTGTCATTTTATTCTCTGCGTCCTTCTTGCCTATTCTGCTCCTCGTGAACCAGATGCTCTCACGCTCAATTGTTCTTCCACTGCTTGCGTCATAATTCCAGGTAGTTTCTGCGATGCTTACTTCAGCCGGGTCCATCTGCATTGTATTTGCATATTGCAGTGGTTCTCTTGGTATTTCGATTGCTTCTATTGCTGCTTGGTTCATCTCGAGAGCTCTTAGTCGCCGCGCGGGCTATGCCCCATGCTATGCCCACAGATATGTTCGAGCGGCGCCAGCATGCGCCACGCGCTACGGAGTTGCGGCAGCTCCTTCGGCATTGTGCTTAGCCAGGCAGGTGTGCAGCCTTTACTGAAATCAACAAATAGGGCACACGCATGAAGGCAGTTAGTTTCCTACGATTCCTCTCGTCTTGTCTGTTATGCAGTTGGCAAAATTAGGTAGATCGCTGGCCATGATCCTGGTTCAGAAGCACGAGAAGCGGGAGCCCATGCGAACCACGTGTGCTGTCCACGGCTCCTGGTGGCTACTCTGCCTTCAGAAGAAAAAAAGTTAAATTTAATCGACTACAGAAAGCGCATTTTTGAATTGGGTGGATATGTTCATTTTACAAAGCATGCTCAAAGTTTTTAATTTACTAAAAACAAAGTATGCAGTTTACAACTACTTACCTCACCAATAAAAATATCACTATTGTGTCAAATGCATATAACAGCACACCTAAAGCGAACAAAAATGATGTATTATAAATGGCTTTAAGATATGTCATGATATGTGAGTTTGGCTGTTGCGGAACTCTCGTAAGCATTGTAGGGAATTCACGTAACACGAAAATTATTATATCAATTTTGTCCACTTTGAACGTCCCAACGGATGAAGTTTACGGAACTGTAATTTCCGTTCTTGGTGCTGCGTTACGGATCTTCAAACTTCGTGCTTTTAATTTTTTTTCAAGCTTGGCAATTTCCGGCAATCTTGGGCCTGAGCCAAAGCTTCCTCTTAACAAGTGCACGGAAGCCTTATATGCGAACAAGGTTTCAAACAGGCCAGTCATATAAGGACCACGTTTTAAAGTACGTGATTTCATTATGCTCAAGCGAAATGCTTATTGCACCTGCTTGACCTAACATCGCTAGAAACTGGAGGTCGATTCAGCGAGGTCGCACAGTTCAGCTGGCTTTTTCATTGAATGTATCATTTTACTTCAGTTTCCAAGGACTATTTTCTTTCGCCCAACATATGTTTCAGATAGGTCCGACGATAGTTTCAAAGTTTAAATGCCAGCGTCCAGCATGAACCAGTTCCCCCATTTTTGTTTTCCTAGAATATGTACTGAATTCAACCATCTACTGCCTGCATTCCTCACATTCCACATTCCAACTTCAAGAGGGCCATCTACCATACTTCTTAATTTTTTTCAGCACGCATAGAATTTCATTAAACCACTTCTCATCGTATTTCCTCGGTCCTTTAGAGTGCAAATTAAAACAATAAAATAAATAACTAAACAATATATAAAGCCTATCTGCAAACATAACAATCCCACTACGCTCACTTCAAGTGCTTAAATTCATCGCTTACGCAAAGCGCTTCGCAACATAAAAATGTCTTCTGTGCAGAACGTTCAAGAATGAAACTTCACATGTAAACGCCTTCGTTAAATTACCGTAATCCATGTTTCCCACTTTAGTGGGAAATTTGTTAAAGGGAAATATGAAGAACTTATTGACAATATTTACCGATTAGCTGTTCATTTTGGTGCTTATCACCGTTGTCATTTAAAGGTTGGAGTATTTTCTAAAAACAATGTATAGAAGGTCAGCTAAAATAAATGTGGAAGCCCCTGAGTGCTGCCAGAACGGAAAACACTTCCATCACGTTTTCGCTCGGAAAATTTTGCGACAGACCATAACCTCCTCGAGCGGATGATCAATAGAAAGCCAGCCTGCTTCCTTGCTTGATGCGGTGCTGTTACATTCCTTGTGATCAATACATGATGTTGCACTGACAATAATTCTTGCCTCGGACGCGTGCTTTGCGGCCTCCAGAGTTCGTTAGAGTGGCCGAACCATAGCGCTGCAATCAAAATACTGCCGCTGCTCGGCTCCTTACGCCGATCATTAGCGATAATTGAGGGGCTGCGAGCAGTTCTTAAACCACACGTGCAGGGCGTGAGGCAATGCACGCAGTTCAGCACGCTCGCCTACCTGACTGCTTTGTTTGCAATAGTGCAGCTATTGGTGCGACGTTCTCACGGGAGACTTACTACACGCATACGCTTATGCTCAAAAACTAAAAATATGTTACCTGTGTTTGGCGAAAATCCTGCTATATTTGTGATAGAAATAACGGAATTCTAGTAAACGCAGAAAGTTAATTTTGTCTGGAGGAACCGCTGCCTGAAATATGCAACACCGTATGCTAGTCAGGAAAGGTCGTCTTTGTTTCTCTAATACGCTAAAACGCTAAATGCATCCAACAACCCATATATATATATATATATATATATATATATATATGTGTGTGTGTGTGTGAGTGTGTGTGTGTGTGTGTGTGTGTGTGTGTGTGTGCATGTGTGTTTGTGTGTGTGCTTGTATGCGTGTGTTTGTGGGGGGGAGGTGTGGATAATTTTTGCCGCAAGTATGGTTTGCACTTCATTGTAGTAAAGCGGACGTGCGTAAAGATATCAGCTACAGCAGATCTTCATTAGATGACTCTCTCTCTCTCTTTCTTTCTTTCTATACATATATGGGTGATTCTATCTCAAGCGACCGAAGTGTATTTCTGACAATCTTCAATAAACCTCATGGCGCTTTAACCTCAAGTCTGCTAAGTAGCGATTAAACCGATCTTTTCCCAAAGAACTTTTTCTCTCCGTGAGGACACCAAATTTCGCACACAAGGGCGAAACTATGTTGTGCAGTATAAGTTAGAGAAAGTTATTGCACTGCTTAATTACTGCTAAACGTTTTTTCTATAATCTAAACATGGCTAGTTCAGACATTTACTTCTTGTTTCAATCGTTTCACTAGCAATAAGAAAAATTGCAAAATGCAGCATTCTTAACGCTTTTTAGAAAAAGAAAATTCCTATTTTATAAGAACTATAGTCACAATATGGGCTTCGTAGGTCTGTATACTAGATGACAAAGGAAGTATGAGAATAAATAACAAATTGGAGGCTGCCACACACATGTGCATAATATAATCTATTTCCTTTAATATACATAAACCTTCCTTGCTCACTGAAAGGTCTGGTTCCTTTTTATTCGTTTAACCCTCGGCTCCTTATGTTGCCGACTGCTATTTAATTCTCTGCAGCCAAGTTTTTCAATTTTCTCTTGCCGAGTTCTACAATTCTTGCCTCTATATTCTGGTTGTATGTTTTATCACATAACTAGTAGAACATACCCTTTCTAGGGCATTGAGCAAAAGTGCTCATGGGCTCATTTACACATACTAAGTGCACCAAGGTGTCTATTTTGGCCCGCAATCGAGTAGACAAAACCAGCTTGCACATAAACAGACGCCTGTGTGGTCTATTCGGACACATATATAAAGTGGGACATGTCCAGCGGCCGACGTTGTTTCATCAGCAAGGCTGCAGCTCGCCGCAACAACAGCAGCAGCAGTCAGCAAGTCGAAGGAGGCAAAAGGCTTGCTTTATAACCGAAATGTTCTGGTAAAACGGCGACCAAGTTGAAAAAATTGCTTTTTGAGTCATATTCCGGCTTTGTTCTTGCAATATAGCAGTTCAGCTAGAAATATGGTGCATTGACTATCTCAAAGTATGCTTGGTTGCCCATTTATTTAGAAAGAGTTAAATGAGCAAATTCTATTTTGAGCCAGAAAAAATGAAGCCTCCTCCTCCGCGACTCTGCATGGGAGAGAAAGAGAAGAATTGGCCGGAGCGGGGCCTAATCTCCTCTTCCACCCGCTTTATGGATAGTTCAAAGTGAGCTACGCACACATAAAAATGCCGCTGAAGAAGCATTTGCTGCTCTAAGACAAGTTTTCTTGTCGAAGGGTTGGCTTAAAGCGCCATTATTTGTTCTACTACATCTCATCATACCTTAGAGATGTTAGCTAGATAAATCAGGTTTACTAGTAACTTGTGATACATATATTAGAGGGCGCGTCGCTGTTGCAGAAATGAAGTCGAGCATTATTGATGCAATCTCCGTTGAATGAATCACTAAGACTTGCTAATCATGTGCGTTCGATGTAGTATATTACGAAGGGTATAAACATGAAGGTGTGTATAGACCGAATCGTAGGGGTAGTGGAATGTCACTACATATCAAAGAGGTCTGATATGAGGTGCTTCCCGAATTTTTTTGTGTTTGCGCACATTATTAATCTACTGCCATTAAATGTGTCACCTCGCTGATTGTCTCACTTTGTCATCCCCCCATCAGGGGATACTCAATATTTTTTTTATTTATAACTACAGTTTTTGAATATGCTTCCTTCAGGAATTTGTCGATTGTCCTTGTTGTTGATCTTTATAATGATCTGCTATTACTCAGCCCAAAAAGTAGACAACTTTTGGATGTTTTCGAGTCATTCTCATGCACAAGCTTAATAGGATTGCCCACTACAATAACAACTGTAAGTGAAACTCTACTGGACCTACCTATAACTAACCATGATAGAGCAATGTCAATGCTGGTGTGACAACAACTGATCTAAGCGATCACTTGACACTATTTTGTTTATTTTGCTGCGGCGAAGAAACAAAAAAAAAATGATGTTAACGATGTTCCTGTTGCATATCGCTCATTCAATACCAACGCCTTGTCGACATTACATGCTAGTATTGAGAGTATTGACTGCAATGGTGTGCACAATAAGAAAAACCCTAGTGTATCGTATCATTTGTTCCTGCAACATCTAAAGAGATGCTACAATGCTACCTTCCCACTCCAATACAAATCCGATATTGATGCCATGGGATTACCTTCATGATCGCATCACGTCAGCAAGCATTCAGCTCTTCCTGTGGGACCTGCAGGGGGCGTCACCGTGGCGAGACCGTATAAAAGGACTTCCAGCAAATTTCCTTGCCACTGGGCTCAGCGGCTTCCAGAACATGCGGCTGCTTCACAATGCGGTTCTCTTTAGGCAGATCAAAGGCATCATGACAAATGTTTTCGATCTAGAAACACATGTTTCCTGGGGATACCGTGCAAACTGAAGAGTTTTCTATCGCATGTCGTACTTTATTCACTCCGAATGCTGTTGTTGCTTGGAGCTGATACTGAGCCAAATCCTGGTCCTGACCTAACACAAGCTGTCAATCAACTGGAATTAATGGCGTCCGAATCAAAGAAATCAAAGACGTTAGCTTATCCGCTATTGATGTTAAATTGGACACTCTGACTGTCCTATAAGATAAAATTTCTTCATGCCAGAGTCAGATTGAATGCATGAGCAACACAATCCAGTCACTTGAGGCACGAATTCATTTTATAGAGAACCATAGCAGACGATCCAATTTAATCATTTATTGTTTTCTGGAACCTGAAAAAGAAGGTGCCAAATCACTTGAAAATGCTTTCAATAAAGGAATTTTTCAAGAAATTCTTCAAATAAATGACATTGATATAGAGCGCATTTAAAGGTTGGTCCAACCAAACACTAAAACGCCAAGGCCCGTTATTCTGAAATTAAAGGGCTTGCGGAATAAAATAAAATTCTAAAAATACTGAATTTTCTGCTGGCGAAGATTGGTGAGGTCAGAAGAAAGTGATGGGCAAGTGCACAGACGAAGCGTGAAACGCATGATAAAGTTTCTTTGGCTTTTGACAAACTGTATATAAAAAATGTGCCTTATGTGGGGGACGACAACGAAAATGATAAAGCGATTCTGCAGAAAAACAAAAAAAACAGCAAACCCAACCACCCTTTCGCCCGCAGTTGCATGCATATGCAGCACAAGACTTGAGCAGTTAGGGTATCCTAACGAGCAGTTCATCGCACTTCTACAATGAAACCATTAGTCATTTTACTCTTGTTAAGCAAACGCAAAAGTACCTTAGAATTTGAGAAAATATTTCCCGGAGCGTGACAACAAAAAAGATATTCTGGAATTAAAGTTAGTTCAACATTACCCTTACTGATGACATAGCTGATGACTTAGTCTTTCCTTCTTCGTATAAACTTTTTCGCAGAGACAGCGAAGCTAGGGACGGGGGCATAGAAATCCTTTTTAAATATTCAATTAAGGCAGTAGCACTCAACTGCCTTCGCGATCAAGAGTTTTTATGCCTAAGATTACATTGGTGCTGTCATAGCTTGATCCTACTGGCATGCTATAGGCCACCTGATTCTACTTTTGATTACCTAATTAAATTACGCGAGTGTATGTACTTCTATCGAAAGAAGAAAGTTTTCTTGCTTGGTGACCTTAATTTACCCATCTTCAATTGGGAGCGATCCAAGCAACTAGCAAATTCAACAAAATATGAATATTGTGCTTGATGTTATGCTCACTCATGACCCTTTTGACATTGTGAAACAGCCCACTCGCATCCAAGGTTCATCTTACTCGATATGCACGATAACAGCGCGCAAGCACTTATGAGCACAGCAAAGTAGTGGATGAAACTAATGGAGGCCCTTCTAAGACTTCTCGGGGTTACTGCGTGAAAGGGATATTACCGTCATCGTCGTCGGCTTGTGGAATATAGCGAAGCAGAAGGCCATCGTGAGCGTGTGCATAGGAATCGAACTGACCGATGTTAGACGCTGCGCACTAGAGTCACGTCACTATTAGAGAACACGCCTGCAGAGGGCGTCTTTGCGTTACAGCAGCAAAGAGAGAAGGTGGCTCCTGGGAGGAAGAAGTCTCAGGCGAACGCGCACGTGAGAGTGTATCAGCAACCTTGTTCTGTGCACGAGTGCGATGTTCGTAGTTAAAACGATATTTTAGCATCTTTAATATCCACCAAGATGAGCGACCTCCTGGATTCTGTGAACGCTGCAGCCAAGTAGGCGCCTTATGGTCTGTTTGGACGGTAGATAGACACTGTTCAGGTACATGTCAACTTTTTTTAGTGCGAAGGCATTGGAAAGACATTTGCTCTCAGTGACATAATAATTTTTTTCTTCTGCTGGTTTTAGAGTGTGATTTCCAAACACAACTGGCCGCAACTCATCCTTGAATTCCTGTAGTAAAATAGCTCCTAGAGCGTAGTCGCTAGCGTCTGTTTGCAGCACAAATGGCTTGCTTATGCAGGGAGTTTTCGAACTGTGGTCTCTTCAATTGCATTGGCCATTGTTTTAAATGCGTTCTGCTAAGATTACCCCACTATGTTTTGTACTTTCGCGCATTAGTTCTTTAAGCGAAACCATGAGCTCTGCGCAGCGTGGCATGAAAGAACGGTAGAATGCAATCATTCCCAAAAGCGCTGACAGCTGTTGATGTCGTGCAGGCGAGGGTAATCTGCAATGACGCGAAACTTCGCGTGATTAGGACGAAGCTGGCCGTCGTCCACAATAAAACCGTGCAAGTCTGTTTTTGAGTCCGCTGGCTGAAATTTTTTGGGTTCCATGGTAAGCCCCGATATCTGCATTTTCGGTAGAACGATGGTAAGGTGTCCTAGGTGTTCCTCAAAACTGCGCGAAACCATGAGAGCATCATGCATTACGAATTTGTATCGTACTTCATCGAGAACAATATCCATTAGGCATTGGAAAGAACTAGGTGAGCTCTTCAAGCCAAATGGCATCCGGACTAATTCAAAGAGTCCTTTATAGCAAGTGAATGCTGTGTTGGGGATGTAAGTTGGTTCCATTTCAATTTGCGGAAATCCTCGAGAGCAATCAAGTATAGTGCATACTCTTGCACTACTCAGGCTTTATACAATGGCAAGCATCCCGAACAGAAGCATCGTTTAAGAGTGAATATCTTACGCATATGCGAGCTGTGCCATCTTCTTTAGGCGCTTGGAGGATGGGAGAAGCCCAAGAGCTCTGGGACACTCTCACCAAAACGGTGTCAGTCACCTTTCGCAGGGCGACAACCAGAAGCGCCCGGTTGTGCACGATCAGTGACCTTAGGATGCAGCTCCAAGGTTGTTTATTTCCTGTATCGACGCCGTGATGCAGTAAAGGAGTGCAGCTGGGCTTTTCCGTTAACATGGCTGCGAACGACTCCAGCGTGCGCATGAGTTGTCGTTTCTGCGCATCATCAAAAGTGCATTTCTCGACAGTTTCCAGTACCTTAGCTGGTAAAGCAGAGTTAACGAGAAACGTGGCCGAGTCATGAGCGCCATGCGCAGAAAGGGAAGCTGGAGCAAAGTGGCACAAATCACCAGTGCAAACAACTCGGAAGCCGCCGTTTGTCAAGTAAAGCACTATGTTTTCACGGGCGATTAAGTGCCGGCCTAGTAGCATCGGTACCGCCAACTTCAGGCAATAAATAAATCGCTGTCTACATCTGTTGCTCCTCAGAGAGAGCTTAAGAAGCACCGCAGCTGATGCTGTTAATAATGTTCCATTAGTAGCTCTCAAGGGCGTATTAAGCACCAACCAGATGTATGCGTTGGTACGCAGCTACACGCACGGCAGCAGGTCTGGGCTCGCACCGCGTCAGGCGCGGAGGCTGCATCGCGTGTCGACGCGCGGAGGCGTTGAGACCTTGCACTGCTAGGATTTTCGCACTTGCGCCGGAAGCTGCCGCCCGCGTCACCCGCCCGAGGCGTCTCACGTGACCACGGCGAACCAACGTGACCTCCGGAATGATTCTTCGCGCGGCTTGCAGGCAAGCCCGGGCGAGCTGCGTGCGTGTGATCGGAGTTCCGCGCGCGTTTTGGTAGTTTATGATGTCAGCAATTGAAGCGCTCAGCCGTTACGGCTGCATTAACAATGGAATATTGATCGCCGAAGTTGGAGACTTGACACAGCGTGCAGTACGCGTAGGGCGCATAGCACGTGAGGGATGCTATTATGATGCTGCTGCAGGTTTCGCTGAGTTCACAATATTCGTACGAAATCGCATTTGAGCGGACTGAGTCACTAGGAGTCCTGCAATATCTCTTTTAACATATATAGACAAATTTTAGGTTAGAACTTATTTTGTTTTATTGCCATTTCTAAACACTGCTTAAGGTGATCGTTAGGCGAAGGCTTGGCTGCCTCGAATACAGGAAACTAGCAACACTGCGCCGCCACGACGAAACGCCTGGCCACGCGCGGCAACTCGCGTAATGTTTCGGTCCACACCATCTTCCTCCATCGGGTGCGACGCGACGTCGAGTAAGCGCGGAGCGTGGGGGCGCGTTCGAACGCGTAGGTCTGGTTGCGGCATTACATTGTGCGAGTTGGGCATTACGTGTCTGGCAGAAGTAAAAAATGTCATCTCCAATAGCGATGCTGCCACCAGTATCTAAAAGCGCGGACATCTCCGTGCCTAAAACATGTACCATGATAAGTGGTACCATACAGGAGCTAGCAGAGCGAGTGTGCTCTATACGGCCAACAGAAAGAATGGCAGTTTGCTTACCCTCGGTAATTTTGGCCTTGGGTGGTGTTGGGGAGCTTGTTACCACGTAGGGCAGTAGCCATTACCCTGTGTGGGAATACTGTGAGTCGAGGGCGTTATTTACACTCATGCTGGTAGCTTCCATGCTGACCACATGTGTAGAATGAGACAGTCTGGTATGCATCTTTCCTCTCGGTGCCTGCGGCCTATAAGCGGCACGAGAGTGACCGCCATTCTTTAAAGGATTTCGTTGCCGATCTGACGAAGTGGACCGGGGTGTTGGCGGGGGGAAGTCGTCGTGAGCGACGCTGGTCATTCAGGGCCCACGCCACCGCGGAGAGTTTCCACTAATGAGGCCAAGAGAACCAACTTCTCTTTCCGGGCACACTACGGAAGTTTGTGGTCGTGGGTAGTACGACGGCATACTGTCCCAGTATTTGCCTCCCTCCAGGCACAGGCTGACTTGAGGGCGACGTCGGAAGGTGGTGGGGGAGCGTAGTTTTGCTCCCAAAAAGTGCGTCTCCGTGATTTGCTGGGCGAAGCCTGCAAGTTTTTCCAGGGAGGGAAATTAACGGCCAAAGAGGCATGGCCTGAAGCGAGGATGCAAGACATGTGAGACCTTAGTGGACTCCATGGTGCTCAGATCAGCGCGCCGAAAGCGTTCCTGCATTACGCGAACACATCCTCGCAGACCCTAGCCTGGGTGTTGCGTTCGGGCGTCCAGCTCACATCAAATTAGGTAGTTGTGTACTGGCAGGAACTCCGCTCGTAACACCGCGGCGGTACTTCGAGAGCAATAGGAAGGGCTCGTTCGACAACTCAAGATCGAAGACACCCGAAACCGTCTTTTAAAGGGCCAAATCATCCCGAAAATCAGTGACAAATTTCCTGTCGTAGTTGTTGGCTCAAAACATGGCTCGTAACCACAGGCGGCATTGGGCACCTGGTCACTAAACATTGGATAGTACAACGTAAGCTTCGTCAGTGCCACGGGCTGCGCCGCTCGTGACCCGCGCGCGTGGCGACGGCCATGTCTTCGAGCCGAGATATTAAAGTCTGGCACAACGCGGGGATCTGGCCCAAAAGGCGACAAGGCCATCGCGTCTTGTCGCTCTCCGACTTCACAGGCTCCAGCTACCGCCCAAATCGAGACTACAGTTTGCTGCTTATCGCCTTCCAAAACTGCGTTGCCTGCCGAAGAACGTGTGTTCATTAAAAAAAAACATAAGCAGCAAATAAGACAAACAAGACGCAAGTGATATGCGCGCACAACTAGCGCAGCACAAGGAGCGGTAACCGAAACAAGAAAGACACCACAAACGCTACCATCAAAATGCCAAGAATCCCACTTTACAAATGAGAAGCCCTGATGCCTATCTTCTGAGAACCAGCAGCTGGCGCCACGTTATGGGCGCAACTGTTGGCTCATGCTCGTGGCTCCAGAGCCAGTGGCTAGATGACCCTCTCAGAGACGACAACACGTGCAAGATCTATTCAAAAGACAACTTTTACTGCTCAAAGGCTCAGGCCAACTGTGCTGCTTCTTGTTCGCCGCGCCTCGGGCTCCGGCTCCAGGCTGACTGTGCGTGGAACGGGTGCACGAGCCAGGGCGCAGGAATGCAGGCGGCGTTTCCATAAAGGTTATGTATGTTATTACCAGAAAAGCGTAGGTTGGCGTCATCAGCATATAGAATAAATTTTGAACTAGAATTAGTACGTAGCACGTCCTTACTGTATAAAGCAAGCAATAGAAAATCAATATATTTCCTTGCGTCACTCTGCGAAATATCTTCATAATCTTTGAGTTGGACTTATTTAATTCGACGATTTGTTGCCGCTGACGTATATATAATTTTATTAGCTGCAGCGTGCAATCCCGTGCGCCATAATGACTACGCTTTTTTTATTAGGAGTTCGTAATTAGCTAAATCAAATGATTTAACGAAAGCAAGGAACCGTCCAATCGTTATGACTTTCGTAACTGTTTTAAAATGTTAATTTTTCGTTCAAGTAATGCGCGTTATTTAGATTTATTCTTACGAAAAGCGAATTGACATTGTGAACAGTTTGCATATTTCAGCGCAACTTGATATCCTGATGTATAATACCTTATGTGTAAATACTGGGGGGAGAAATACAGGTCTATAATTTCTTGATTCATTGCCGTCGCCCTTTTTATACAACATACCTACTTTTGCAATGTGCATTTTACTCGAAAGAAAAACGGAAGTACCTAAACCGGAATTGTATACGTGGGCAAGAAATGGTGCTAAAATATCGGCAACAAATTTCACCGGCCATTGGAAGATACTTTCTTAACGAAACAGCCTTATCGAAGAAATTCCAAACTGACTGCGCTCGATTTAAAATTGCATTATTATAAACAATTTTTGAACCGTGCTTGGTAGTAAGGTATGAATAGGATAATCAAATAAAACAAAGATGGCCGTTTTTTACTGCTGAATCACATTTTTAAAACATAATTTAGTATGACGGTAATAACTTTCATACGATGTGTGCCTGAGCAGGCTATATCTTTAGTAAAAGCGAGCTATGCATACAAATGACTAATGGCTAAAATTCTTACAGGGAAAGGAATGGCACCCTGTATAGATACATCATGAAAGCTTATTGAAAGAACGTCTGGAACGCCGAAAATTCCAGTCTTGAATACATTATCGCATGACTTCGTGAAATGTAACGTCATCAAAGCTGCATATTTTAGCCCCGCAGGGAACAAGCTTAGTTCACTGCAGTAATAATTACATCTTATTTAGTGTACAAGGGTCAGGCATGTTAAAGAAAAAGTAATTGAATAGAGCTGCAAATTGATAAATACAACTGATGGAATTTACCAATTACTGCCACACGAAAGTAATTCAGTAATTAAAAAGTAGCCGATTATTGCTACTTTCCTTTTCTTTAAGCATTTATTACCATTGCATAGGTACAGTAAACCGAACAAGCTGGCATGGCACTTTCAGCGCGTCCTCTGCAGCCCTTCATACATTGCTTATCGTCACTAGCAATTCCTGTGAAAAACTTTTTTTGGTCATCTTCCCCCGTTCTTTTGCGAAGACATCAGCAGCGAAACTGAAAACTCACTCGAGGAAGAAAACAAGAAGAAAAGAAAGGGAAGTTAGCTGTTGACTAGAGTTGCGCGGTGGAGGTTGTGGTGTAACGTATATGGATATAGATATGGCTCAAGATTGTGGTTACTCAGCGTATGGTTCCTCTATGAAGCGCAGCGCTACTTTGTTGCCGGGACTTGCAGAAGATACCCCCGATTGGGCGAATGTAAAAACTTCAAAATATCTTCCAAATGTTATTTCCCGGCTATACTGTCCTGAATGGTCTTCGCTATTGATACATAGGAGCACTGGTTCAATTCGTCCGCCAACATCTGGTGGAGGGTTAACGTGAGAAAACAAGTACTCAGCCACCGGTTTTCCCTGTATGAACATGCATATTCGCGAGGTTGCTGCATGGCAACAGCTTGAGCTGTAGCTTTAGCTACTGTAGCTTCCCCACATTAAGGCTCTGAAAGCTGCGTCGCCTGTTACAGCTTGCCTCGTCAATGTAATACCTGGTTACAAGCTCATCGTTAACGAAAATGGTTACTGAAAAACAGTGAGCGCTAGCGAGTAATCAAAGTAGTCGGTAAATTATAAGATTACCAGAGCATGTAATTGATTACAAGCAATTATTTAAGTGTAATTCGTTACTGACAAGCATGACAAGGGCACATTATATAGAGCACTTGGTACGCAAACAATGTGGAATGTACTTGGAAGTATATTACACGATATAAGTTTATAAAAAGGCCATCCAGAATCCTCCGAAATTTAAGGAGGCCGCTTGGGTAATGCACCTGAGGGCGGAGTTTAGCAATGATAAGTATTACACATTGTTCCGGAGAACAACCACACTGCAGGATAAATAACTACAGTACATGTATTAAAATTCCAAATACTGGTTTACATCCCGTACAGCTCAACTGTGACAGGGTAATAGTAGTGAGTACCGAAAAAGTCCTCCGGCGTGTTTCCACAGCGGACGAAAGGGTGCCACACGAAAATCTGCTTGAGCGGCCTTCCGCTCTGCAATAGCCGAGCTAATCTGCAGTAGTAAATTTACTGTAACAAGATTATTCTGAGGTGCATTGCCACATAAAGCCTACAAATGAGGGCTGAAAGCAATTTCAAAAATTGATGCAAGAGTTTTGAGTGCGAAGGCGTGGTGATACTTACCCTGTGTGTTTGAACATCACCACCATCATCGTCATCATGATTTAGCCTTTAACAGCCCGCATCAGCGAATTACGTAAAACAAAAGTGGGGGATAGGTTGGGGCCGCAGTGGTATGTAAAGCAGCAGGTTAGTAAACAAGAAGCCAATGTATTAAAAGTAGTGATGTCCTGTACTTAGAGGTTGTGTTGTGGACTCGTAGATGGCGTACACATATGGGTGACCAATCAGATCGGCAACCAGAAGCCACTGATATTTCGCGAAAACTCTCTGCTCGAGGACCTGTAGCACGACGCAAGAGCTGCTCCAAGTGCACCTTAAGGGGAAGGACCACTACGGCCCCACTAGACCGATTGAAAATTAAGTGAAGCTAGGTAAACATGGAATGTTATTTTTGGAATGTTTTCATGCTACAAATAACGAAAATTTGGTATATTATACTTATTAGCGAACAAGATTATGACGCAATAACGTGATCTTCAAATCGACGCGTGCTTGACAGTGTGTTATCAGTTCACGTTTTAGCAGGTCAATCTCAAGTACAATGAATTCGTGTTGTTTGTTCACTTGTTTGATGTCGGTGGGCAATAATCGTAGTATCTTGAATGTGGTAGCCATTCCAAAAAGAGTTTGAATTTTTATGCTACTAAACGGACGACGTGAAGGACAGTGTGTGAGAATAAGTGATCCACGCAAATTAAGAAAGCTGTAACAGATGCGTGAAAAAAAAAATGGGCTCCACTCCACGCTGTGAAGGCGGTTGGCCAGAGAAGCTGTGGTATCACCTGATCCGATAGATCAAAATGACGTAGCCTTGAACTGCCTCCTGCCGAGTCTGAGCCCGACGCCGCGGTGCATGATCACGTCGCTGTTCCCGTCGCCGCTTGTCGCGTTCACGCCGCTCTTCCAGGATCCGAACTATCCGTGGTCTTTCCATAGCGTTACGAGAGCACAAATGAAATACGTTGCTAGGTGGATTCCTATGTTATACATGAAAGTATAGTGATGTCACTCCCTACTTCGTATCTTACAGTTGGGGCTTCCCGGCAACTGCAACTTATACAACTGTAATATTTACCGAAAAACATTTGCGGCGAACGCTAGGCGCTATGGCGAGCTTCTGGTTCTTTTGTTTTTCATTCACCCATACCGCCGGCGCCGCCGCTAGCCGCGGATGTGTGGAGCCGAACGCCATCTGGTGATGCTGGAAGGAACCCAGAGGCGCTGCCAGCCTGCACCTCCCGCTGTGATTGACTGAGTTTTTCCCACGGATGACACCAATGCTTTGGTGAGGTAGAGGTATATAGCTGCGCTGTAACAAAAAATCGTTGTAATTTACGGATCAATGGATTCAGGCATCTGCCGGATCGGGACATTACGACAAAAACGCAGCAACATCAAGAATCACAATGGTCGTGGGGTGATCGCCTGACCACGTTCAGAGACCTCAACTAACACAACAGACTCGAAAGACGCACGTTCCCGCCACCGCACGATAAATTAAACAGGAACGATGCCATAACTTTACATTTACTGCAAACACACCACTGCCTTATCCCGGCCGCCTTACACCCCTGTTATCCGGGATTATACCCGACTGATGCGCATAAAGCGTGCGGACACAGAGCAACGCTGCGACACCTGCTCTGAGAATGTGCCGGCAACAACGGTACTGAAACCACCGCCGTTCGCGACACGTCGCTAATGGCGGCCGTTACCAGCGTACAGGAAGGCTCGAGCTCGCTCCTTCCTGACTGCGCTCCGGCTGCGGGGGCCAGCTGGGGACCGTCTCTGTGGGCACCGCCGCCCCTGCAAGACGGTTCTCAAAAACAGGGAGTTTGAAGACTAGCTCTGGGCCGTCCGGCAAGCCGTAGGTGCCGCCCGAGTCCAAGGGCTTTGAGCCAACAACTGAGGCTACCAGAAACCAAAACTGCAGGACCATTCTTTTCAATAAAGTTTATTTTCTTCTTCTAATTTACGTCTCACCGCTAGTGCGGGAGATGGTGGTCTTGATAGGTTACATTATATGGACATGAAACACCAAGATCACTACTAAAGTAACTGTGCTGGCTTCAATAATAGAGTTCAAGCTTTTAATTGCTCGCTTCCAAAGGCCAAGCGTGATTTTTAGCTGAAGTATGTTCCAACTACACGAACGTGTCATTTTAGCGTGTTGGGTGCCGAACTTTTCTTGCACGTGCTGTTAGTTTATTCTGTCTAGTTCGCTCCAACCAATCAAAAAGTTCCTCTATCATTTGCTAGCCACAAGAGTATTACTAATTAATAAATAATTGCCTCGAAAAAGACTGTGTAAGTGTTCCTGTCTTATTTTCGACAGTGAAGCCAACAAACATACAATTTTGCCGTGTATTTCGGTATTCATTCTTGCGCTGAGAAGCTTTCAAGGTTTCCTTCTGGCATTAAAAGACCTCGGTACACAACGCGGTTCTCTGAATTTTGTCCCCTTATGCGTGTTACTTACTTTTTGGTCGTTTCTGCTTTGACCGTATTGCTGTTTGACGCTTTCCCCATATCGTTGCCTACAAGCTGCCTTTTTGTCTAAATGGCGCCTGTCATGCGACGTCTCTGTTTCCTACAATTGGTCGATAAGGATCCCGCCTTGCTTTGACTAAGACAGCCGAAAGGCACGTGCAATTGTTTTTCCTGCTCGATGTGACTTAGCCTCCCAGAGTTTTAAACTTTGCGTAGCACGGAGTCATTCTTGCATGCACACGCATGCCTGAGTCAAGGCCGTAGAAATCCCTTTTATTGGCCGCGGGGCACTTCGCTTGCGCGTACTGATAAGGGCTCCTTTATAACACCCACCCTATTTTTCGCACGCTTCTTGCGTTGCCAATGCCATTTGAGTATTGTTCGGAGGAACCATCTACTCTATTGCTTTGCCTAGTCCGCTAATGCCTCACCGCACGCAGTAAAGATAGATAAAATCTCCTGCATGCAGAGGCGCTCCTGGAAAAATTCTGCAATTTTTACAACCGCATTTTTCTTCTTCGTGCTTCGGAGCTATTAAATAGTGGATGGGGCTTGCTGCTTTGTGATCTTCTCTATTTTTTACGTTCCTATCTTTTAGGACTGCGTACGCTTATTAGAACAGCAGAGAACAATTGTCTAGACCGGAAAACACATGGGCTTCAGAAGGATCTTCGAGGGCGCTGTCGTAGCTCTTCAAACGAGGAACATAATTATGGAAAGTGCGATTGACCAATGCAGAAATTACCCTTTGAGTTATCACAAACGCGTACCACTCGAGATATAACAAAGTTACTCATGTGGAAATATTTTTTGCGCATTTATAACATTCAGCTGTTCCCGTTATAAAATATTGCAAGGCAAAGGTTTTCAACTTTTCTCGAAACGCTAGTTTCATTAGAATTTTGCCTGCATTTAGCAACGCTTTTTTTGTTTAATGTTCGTTTGCCGCTTGCCGACCCCTGTGCCATGCTCAAATACGCGCTTAGGCTGCATGATAATTTAAACGTAAAAATGATTTTTAATTGTACGTTTATTATTCTAGCATACTCCCCTGCATGCAATGCCCTAATGGGCCTTGATGGTACACGAAGCAATATTTAAATTTTCCTGGGCTGAAAGCAAATATTTTTGACTGAAAACATTGACCTAAATAAATGACCACCTCTAGAAAGGAAGACTAGGGACCGTACCCACGAAAATTTTTTTGGCTAGAATTGTTCGTGAGAACGAATTCCTGGCTATTATGATGCTGGACCTGTTATTACCGAAGACCGCTGCCCAAGGGGAAATGTCGCTTACGAATTCTAAGATTCTTGAATTTGGCCAAAGGTTAGTTAGACATAAACGCTACTAGAACAGTAGCTTGGTCGACAATAGCCTCGATAGAATGGTCCGGACTTGGTAATGTGAGTAATTGGTGCGTAAGTGGGAGATACATGGCATGCAACGAAGCGGATATTGTTAGTTTGAAGAATATTGTAGAAGCAGTGATCCCCGTCACACATGCTGGTACCGCGGGCGGTACCAGCATGTGTGACGTACGCATGTGTGACCTGGCGCAAACGCTAAAATCGTTTGCGCCAGGCAATAGTGATGTAAGACATTATTATCGAAGGTGTTAGGCAATGAACAACAGCACTTACGAAGCAAGAGCTTTGGGAATTCGGCCCCAGAATTGTGGCGGCACTGAGCTGAAGATACACGATAACTAAAAGACTCATTTGCAGGTTTCGTTCAAGGCAACGAGTCTCTCGCAGATTATGACGCTTTGATTTCTTCTAACCAAACTTCATATTCTAGGAAGGTAACGGAAACTTATGGATAGGGTACCAGGGCAAACGCATGCTTTAGGTAGCCTGACCACCACCCAGACGGAGTCAGGCTTTGGATTTAAATATCATCACCCATTCAAGAAATCCATTGAAGTAAGGATGACTAGCACACCTCACTCAGTCCAGCAAGCTTTTATGAGTGTCATACCTGAACACGTTGCACAAATATTTTATAGATCGGCAGTAACAATTCCTTTGTTTTATATTTCTTGTCTACAGTGATTAATATCGTACACCTATTAGTGGTCGCTAGAACAATTGCCCAATGAGCAGCCCAAATCTTCTCAAAGCAGTGGTTAGCAAGTGTATGCATGAAGTTGTGGAAATTCAGAACGCAGGGAGCGGTCACTTTGGAGAACCAAAAAAAAGCCAAAGCATAATATTTTGCTTGTGCGTTATTTAGAAAGTTGCTTCTTTCCGTCAATTTGCCCTTTGGTGAATACACAGACATATATATATATATATATATATATATATATATATATATATAACTGAGCGAGGGGATTGCTTGCGCGTCTATTACGTGTGAATAAAAGACAATGAGATGTGAACATCGTTCAGGTTTTGCGTCGCGACCACAAACACAACATTTGCAAAACCGGTGGGAGAAAGCAGAGCCACA
The DNA here is from genome assembly GCF_023375885.2 of Dermacentor andersoni. NCBI lineage: Eukaryota > Metazoa > Arthropoda > Arachnida > Ixodida > Ixodidae > Dermacentor > Dermacentor andersoni. The sequence goes on along the minus strand of NC_092815.1, from coordinate 165,722,343 downwards.
AGATGCTGGCTCGTGCTAGAATGCTATCTATGTAAAGCGCAGATAATAACGTGAGACCAAAAATTAGTGGTCTTCAATATACCCTGTGAAGGTGGGTTGGCAACGAAACCGTAAACGTCAACTAGAACGAGTACCCATTGCGACGTAGCGTAATTTATACATGTGGTCACATTTAGATGCACTTAACCTAATTATTAGCCTGAGACGATTCGACAGCCTGCGGCCTAGCTTGTGCCACTACTTCGTTTACCTACAAACAGTTGAATAGAGAAAAGGGAAATTCGCTGCGCCTATTATGCACGCGGCTCTTCAGGAGTCATATGTGTACGTCGTCTTCCGATAGCACTCTTACAACACGAATAATTTGCTAGGCGTGTTATTCTTTTTCGTACGAAAGTGTAGTAAAGTCACTCTCTGCTTTGCATGCTGCAGTCAAGCTGCCGTCGCCGCGGCAGCTTGTGCAAAAGTAATGTTTACCGGGAAGCCTCTGTGGAAAGTGCTACGTGCTTTGTATTGCATGTAGGTGCAGGAGCACCTTCTCAATTATATATGGTTCGCATGCTTGCTTCGAGCCTGTTCTTAATTGAAACGTATGCTGTTCTGTACGTTGTATGCGTGATTCGACAAAATGTACGGAATGTTTGCTTGACATCGCTAAGTGCTTGTAACCTCTGCCTTACAGGGGTATATAGATGATTACAGTTTTCTGTCGACGTTTGCCACGGAGAAATCGCGGGATCCTAGCCATAGACAGCTCCGCTGTTAAAAAAAAGATACAGAAATTTTGAGAATTGTCTACTTATGGGTAAGCATTCTTTGGCTCGGCTGTAACTTCGTGTTTGCTTAGTTTTGCCTACTTGCTTTTCCTAGCTTGACCTTTCCCGTGGCAAAGAATACTTAGGCTTTAGTAGACAATTGTCAGATTTTCTCGCCGCATCCGGCCTCTTGAGTGCAGTCGTACCAAGTGTCCCTGAAATCGGCGCTCAAGCGCGCCTCGACGGAGCAGGGTGGTCGAAAGGAAACACCAGCTGTTGCAGTTACAAGTGAGGCGTTGCGTGAGGGGAGAGTGTATCACCGCGATATGATATCCCAATGAAAACGCTTCAAGCATCTCAACGCGCTCGCTCGATCGCGAGATGTTCGCAAGTCAAAGGACGCTCGGCAGCGCTCAATTGGACGCAAGTAACATAGCGCAGTAAGTAAGAGGGACAAGTTGAGACAGGAAAAGCGCCATGCATTACGATGAATAACCACCATGCCGAAACCTACACCCTTCTTCAATTGGATATTGCACCGCTAAAACATCTCAAGCTGGCCGACACCCAAATATCAAGTTGGTCCAAGCCGAAATTTAAGTTTTCCTACCCCCGGATTTCAACTTCACCCATCCACAAATTAAACTGGCCCACCCCCAAGTTTCAAGTTGACCCACCCCTAATATAAGCTTCCCCATGCATTTTCTAAGGAGCCCCCTGTATCTCTAAGGGTATTCATTTTTTATTTTATTTTTTTTTCTTTAAATTGTTGCTACTGCCTTAAGAGCTTCCCGTAATCCACATTTACAATATCGAAACGATTAAATGTCTCACCTTTACAATTACGCATTTTTGTGGAGATACGAGGCATCACACTTCTCGCCTGACAGGGCTTCGAGAGCTCGGGAAAGAATGCTTATGCATTAAAAACATTGAGCGTGGTATAGGCAGGCCTCGAATCTCAGGAGAACGCATGTAATTTTCTACGATGAAGCACTAACCCATCCTTATGCATTATTATTATGTTTATATGGGGGCTATCCACACAAAAGAAATGAATCTACAGTAAAATAGGACAGGGGAGTGGCAGAAATGCCAAAGAGCGCTGGCAAGAAATGAGCTCTGCAGCAGTGAAGAAAAAAATTGGAGCATATACCACGTTCTGCAAAACACAACGGAATACAGAAAAGAGAACGTGTGGGAACTGGGTCAGATAGCGCGTCTGTCCCTGCCAATAAAGGCGCGCCGCTTTATTACCACCGTGTCCTAATTACATTGAATGCGTTTCGGATGCGTTTTTTTTTTCTGTGAACTCGACCACATCATCAAAAAAAAAAAGACGAAGCGAGGAGCTCAACCGCTCACGGTAAAGAGCATAGGGTAAGTCTGGTGCCCCTTCCTGTGTGAAGTATGTACCTCGGCTGACTGGCCGGAAAGTCCAGGCTCCATCAAAGGTGCCGCTTAGTTTAGCACATAGCCTGGTGGATGTCGCTGCTGTCCAGTGCGCGCGAGCGCGCAGTCTCATGGCGTGCTAATATTTCGCGAGCACTCGCGCTTGGCGCGGAAAGTAATAAAATAAGTGATGTTCATCTTGCTGGAGCCATTTTACCTTGACATTCCTTACACCTCTCTAGAACTCCCTATAATGCAAATCTTGACAAAAGGTAATATCAGAAAATGTTAAGTCGGATATATACACATGCTGCAGCGCTCTCTTTGTCATTTTGCTTAAGGAAGTGCAAACGAAAACTGCTTGCCCGACAGCATAGCTCAGGCATACCTTCTGCGTTGACCCATCGCATATAACGGACCTATTTCTTGCTCATGTCTTTACTAGTAGTAGTACAATATACAGCCCGCCCCCACCCTGACCCACCAAAGAAAAAAAAACATTATCTGAGTTAATTTTGTCCGATTGAGCTGCATTGAAATCTGCGCTGAAGGAACACGCCAGCTTCAGTACAAAAATCGTTTGACAATTATCTGTTTAGCCATCCACCGTGGCTATGGGCGCTATAACGTAAAACTATTCCAAACTTTTCTATTCCGATTCTGCAATCAGCCCTCCACGATTGGTCAAAACTTTTTGGACCACTCCCACTTAACCGGCCTGTCACGCGACGTCACGAAAACCGTGATAGCTCCCCATCTGATATGACGTGTACACACTGATTATGCATGATTTGGTCGAACAAAAGAAAAATGGGTATTTCTGATTAGACCCCTTTTCGCCATTAGCCCTCGGCTACTGGTCAAAAGTTTTCTGGCTGCAGCCCTTCACCTGCCTGTCACGCGACGTCAATAAACCGCAAAAACTCTCGCGTCTAGGTGACGTGTACGCGATAGAAATTCATTAATATGCCGAACGAAACTGAATTTTCTTCTGAATAGCCGCAGGCTGCCTCATTCCGAAAGTAATAAAAGATGGCTGCCACCGATCGCTCAGGCACTGACGACGCGCACCTGTCGGAGAGCATGGGTTTAATTGCGTATAATAAAACTTCTTGCGTGGCCGTGTAACATTTTCGAGCGCTTTCAGCACGTTTATGACCTCGTTTGATGTTTGATTGTTTGATTGTTTGATGTCTTCAAACCATCTATAGGGCACGTGAAGAGTTTTGAAATATTACGCTCGTAACTGGTGGCCCCTGGTCAGGTTGTGCTGGGACTCTCTACGTGCCCTCTGTCACACCCACACACTCCGTGATTTAGCTCATAAGCTTTGAAGCGTGACACGGCTCACCTGACCGAAGTTTGGTGGAAGGGCTGCATTAATGAGGCTTGAACGCTCCTGCTACTCAAAGCACACAACTTCAAGCTGATGTTGTTGCCCTGAGGAAAGCGTGAGGGTTCCAGAGCGCGTCATGAGCCTGTGCTTGCTACCCACGAGCTTTTGGCATTAAATGGGCGAATTGCCAGAAGAAGTTCTTAATGAAGATTGCGACAGCTGCCTACTGGAGGGAGTGAACACACTTTCAAGCAGTGTCTGCATGAAGCGTGAAAACCTAAATGACCCAAAAAGGTCCGTCATATCATTTTTTCGAAAGCACAGTCTGGCTCTTCTGCAGTCCGGCATAGAAGGACGATTTGTGGTGCTTTTTGCAGGTGCGTATAGCGATAAGGCACGCGAAGCGGTGATAGAGAACTTCCGCAAAGGCGAAAGCTTCAAGGGCAAAGAACAAAGCTGCATCTTTGCGCAAAGAATTACAACTGACAAAATTAGCCAAGGCAATAACTGATTGTAAGTGTGACACGCTTAGTGTGTTCTTCACGGCAAAGAAGCATAAACAAAGCATTCCGTTCAGAGCTATTGCCATCCGAAAGGGTGCTTAGCAGCAGCAGTTCAGTCAGTTTCTTTTGAAACAACTTAATTCACTTCCAGTCAATGAGCTTTTCGCTACAACAAGTTCAAAACTTGTCATTTTCTTTCTACAAGACAACGATCTGATTGAAGTGCATTTTCAGTTCTTTTGGAATATTTGTCTTATTATCTTCCCGAGAAGGAAATATGTGCTGCTGTTCAGCAGCATATGGAGTATAATGGTGCGGTGGCACTCCCGTACTCAGTAGGTATGTCTATCGATAATTTCATATCACAACTGGAGTTTTATCTGTAATCTACATTTATGTGTTTTGACAATGAGTTGTATCGGAATGCAAGGGCTTTTGTATCCTGTCCAGTGTTGACCCTGTGCTCTTCAGCATTTTCCTGTCTTCTGTTAAGCGTGATTTACTATCTGTTCTCAGGCGAAGGTTGTATTGCCTTACTCGCGTCGGTGTCGGTGTTCGTGTTGCTGTAGAAAAACTCCAGCCACGCGAAAATAAAAATTGCTTGCGGGTTTTTAGACCGCACGGGTAGGTGCCCGGCGAGCGCCACGGTGACCACGAGACACACGGAGGCGGCCGAAGAAGCCGCAATAGCCCTATAGCACTCGCAGCGGTGCCGAACGCTGCGATCCTATTCAGCGACTCACAGGCGGCAATCCGCGGCTTAGCGTGCGGCCGCGTCTCGCGAGAAGTGGCCCGCATACTCCACATTTGTGACGACGGCGACACGACATCGCCCTGGGAGCCCCAATATTCTATGGTCTTCCGCCTCTGGACCCCGGCACACACCGATGTCCTCGCTCGTGGGCAACGAGGCAGGCCATGCCACGGCTCGAGATTATGTAGCCGACGCCTCCGCCTCCAAGAGCGGGGCATCGGATCTACCATGTCGGGACACCACGACAGAAATACAGTAGCAGGAATCACAGTAGGCGTGGGGCCATCGCCTGACCACGCTCAGAGACCTCAACCAACACTACAGACTCGAAAGACGCACATTTCTACCACTGCACGATAAGTTAAACAGGAACGAGGCAGTAACCTCACGCTTGCTCCAAACACACACCTAACACTAACCCCGCCGTCTTACAACACTGCTACCCAGGTTTATACCCAACTGATGCGTGTGAGGCTTGCGGACAGAGAGGAACGCTGCGACAAATGCGCTGGGAATGTGCCGGAAACAACGGTATTGAAGCCACCTCCGTTCGCGATTCGTCTATACCCCCGGCCTTTACCAGAGTACAGGAAGCCTCGAGCTCGCTTCTCCCGATTCCGCCACCGCTGCGGGGGCCGCCGGGGGCCTTCTTCATCGGCGTCGCCGCCGCTGGGAAGCGGCTATGAAAAGCTCTATGAAGTCTATTAAAAGAAAATGGTGTGATCGCGTATTCGCTCGCCTCGCGCTCTCTGTTTTCCGAGAGTACAGGCACGGCAGTGAGATGGGGAGGCCGCATTTGGTTCATTCAGCCGAAGAGCAGGCTGCCTTGAAGGAACGGCAGCGGTAGCGGGCCGCGCGTCATGTATTCGGCCGAAGAACAGGCGACGTTTCATGAACACCGCCGGGAACACGCTGGAGAAAGGGCTCGTCGTTGTGCCAACTTCGCCGTGAGGGAGCGCGAATCCGCGGCTTTACAACGAAAAGCCGCGCATCCCGCACTTCGCTTGAACCCCTCTTCACTGTAGTGGAAGGGCGGTCATTTCTTGACGAACGCATTTTGCTGAAAGGTTTCAGATACGTTGATGATTTTTTTTCTTACCTGAAACAGCTCTGTAGTTGGTTTAATCGCTCTATTGATCATATTGCAGCCGCTTGTGAGCAACATACGAAGGCTATTCTCTTTAGACATGCGATCACTTTCCATGGTCCAACCAAGTTCTTAGAAATTGTACTATCCTTTAAGCAAGACCTCGTTTATGGCCATACAGCCCACGGTCGCAAAAAGCTCTCTTGCCATAAGATTCTGCTCATTTAAATATCGTTAAAAGAGAAACTGCCACCCTATATGCCTAGGATCCGCGCTTATGAAAGCCTGTCCACTTATGATGCAGGCCAGTTAAAAAAAAAGAAAACTACTGGCAAAGCTCATTGCTGCAGGCTGTCTATGCTTGGTCTTGGAAGCTGTCTCGGAGACTATCCTAAAAGAGGTAAAGGGTTCCAGTCATACGCCCAGCACCTCACGCTCACAAGAGATAAGGGCCGATGTAGTCCCTTAAGTTCATGGGATGTTACACAACGTGAAGAAGATTGCCTGTAGGTATGGGGTACCAGTAGTTTTTACAGCGCCGCGCGAAGTAGAAGTTCTGTGCACAGACATTCTTTGCAAGCAAAGAAGGCTTGATTGCCAGAAGGAACACATCAGGCTGTGTGTTGAATGCGCAACCGCTGTCGCTTATATGATGCTGCTGTGGTGTGCGAAGGCGTGCATAATTCAAATCGGAAGTTGCATTACCGACAGAGCTTGGTAGCAGGAACTGTCAGTGATTAATACGTCTTAATGAGCACGTATTCTTGCAATTTATTCACTGAAATGTTAATGCAACTTGACAACATTTACAGCGGCCGGTTTTGTAAGTTGGGCTAAACGGACGAACGATTACGACTTATGTCACATATACGCTACTGCACAGCTTCACGGCAACTAAACTATGGTAGAGATCGACAAGACCCGCTGGCTCGATGCCCAAGCGATCACTGTTCGACGAAGCAGCATGATTTTCAATCAAAGGTGCGCTGGTTTCCGCACTTTCCTTTGGCATTCGACAACCGTGTAGTTCGTTTTTGGCTTTGGTATTGAGATTGAGCGGCTGCGCTCGTGAGCTTAGCATCTTCCATTGATGATTCTGTTGTGCTGTGCTTGCAGTCCTTGCGTTTTTGGACAGTGAAGTTCTCAACATACGGACCTAAAAGTAGTGCGTAAACTATGCTGTGTTCAAAACGCTAGCGAGAGACAACCCCCGGAACATCCTTGTGGGTGAAAATTGTGCGCGTGCTTTGGCCAACAGAAGAAAGCGACGCACGGAACTAGTTGCTGATTTTGAAATTGATTATCATATTCGTGCTCTAATTTTACAGAACGTAGCATGACATGCGCTGTAATTTCATTTCACACATTCGAAGCGACAATGCAGCGCGAGCGAGCCAGAACAGTTTTCATTAGTTGGGGGTGATTTTGAACACTATTACGGATCTGCAATTGTTCATATGCAACGCATATTTTTTATAATTTTTTTTGCAGACACAATGAATCTTGACTTCGTATCGCAATGAAAACTTGTTTGAAAATCTTGAGGCGTGAATTTGAGAAAGGATGACCAATTTCGCAGGGGACTGTTCGGTGTTGAACCACACGCCACCGTGAAAAGATCATAAACGAAGGTTTCGCTTGTAAAGCAATGTACCTTTTGTGAAAGCCATCTGGTGGATATGCAAGGGGACAAAGTCTCGCTTGGTTGACTTCGTTGATTCATGGCAGCACAGTGAAGTTTGTTCTACTTGAGTCTCTGGACGACAAAGACAGTTGTGGCATTTTATAGTCCTGAATAGCCGCATGGCAACGATTTCCATGCCACAAAGCATACAGCGGATCTTGCAACTGCGCCGCAAGCAACATGGTGGACCTGGCTGTTCCTGCAAGACAACGCAATTTGAATAGAACATCAAACGAAATAAAAGGTAATTAGTTTTAAATTACCTAGTTGAATTCGTTCGCCATTTTGCTAGCTTAACGCGTGATGGTTGCGACACTCTTTTTAATTTTTTTTTCCGTTTCTCTGACTCCTGTGTAAGTGTTCGTCAGTGTTCTGCTTGGAATGTGCTACTCAAGAGAAGTCTCATTTGCCTGTGCCAATGCGTAATCATACACCATGTACTCTCCCGACAATATCTTTTTAACACGAACTCTAATCACTCGATGTCACTTTATTATTCTAATTGTGAGATTTACTATGATCGCCACTTAGAACACAATTATTTTACCAGCGAAGAGGAAGAACCTGGCTTCCTCAAGGTGCGAACTTCTTTTATGCAGTTCTTGAAAGAAAATAACAAAGTGAGTTACAAAAAAAAAACATGTCACATCTCACTTCTAACTATCTGCGCAAAGGTCATCTCAGCGCTAAATGAGAAAAATTTTATTGAGTAATCAAAAATTCTAAATAAAATTATGGGCCAATTGCGTGATGCACCTGCATTTCGTCTCTACACTCATTGGAAAGTTTATCTCTTAAAGCTACTCAGCAGCTGCACGAAGATCGCCTGTCCCAGGAGTTCAGTAACAACGAGTCTGCTACGGCCACGCCACACATGCGGGAACAGCACAGATCGGCAGTAAAGTGTGGAGATTAAGAGCAGTTGAAATCACAAACGAGTCTCCCCCAGTCCCACCTTGCCTTGCCAGTGCGCCCTGCCGTCATGAAAACGCACCGTCGCAAGCCAAATACCTATTTTTTTTTTTTTTTTATTTATCAATACTGCAATCCCCATGCGGATTTTGGCAGGGTGGGAAACAATACACATGTAAAGAACACTATAGCTTAAGCATCGAAAACAATACAAATCAGGTCAACAGAGCTTGAATATCGCCGTGTCACAGAAAGATAACAAATTTTTACTCAGTACTTAAAACAAACGCCGAAAGTGATGATTTTAATACTTGGTCTTTGGTTAGATGATTCCATTCAACCACTGTTTCGGGAGAGAAGGAATACTTCAAAAAACTATTACGTGTACCAAATGGGGTTATTGCTCGGCTATGTCGCTGCCTAGTAGCATAACCAGATGATAAAGTCATTATTCCCGTGAGATCTGTCTTACAATCACCGTTGTTAAGTTGAAAAAGGAATTTTAGTCGGTATACACGATTTCTTTGCATCAATGGTGGCAGGTTTGCTTTTGTTAAGAGGTCTGTCACTGAAGTGCGCCCAAAGCTGTTATAAATGAAACGAGCTGATTTTCTTTGTACCATTTCTATCTTGTTAGGGGTCCCAAATTACACATGCATTGTTAGCATCGGCAGAATTACAGCTTTATATGCGAGTAGGCGTACAGTGGGAGTAGAAAGTTTCAAAGTCCTCCTTAAAAATAAAGCTTCCGGTTAGCATTAGCTACCACATATTCAAGATGCTTAGCCCAAGTGAGGTCATTTGTGATCCAGAGTCAGTCGGAGATACTTATAATGTGTTACTTCTGAAATAATTATGTTATTTATACCGTACGGAAATGTTAGTTCATGCTTTATATGTGAAATGGACATGAAAAGTATTTTCTCAAAATTAATCGATATTTGCCAGGCATCGCAGCAGTCGACAATTTGTCGAAAAGCATCGTTCAACAACTATTAGATTATTCAGGAGACAAGGATATAAGTCGCACTTTAGAAAAACCACACTGGCTGTTGAGTTTTACAACACGCTTGAACATGGTGAAGGCAAGGACAAGAATTCGATATTCTCGAAACAGAACCTCAGGATTAGCTACAAGCGGTGCCGAGACAGCGACAGCGTGGTTGGCCTGGGAGCCACGTGACTCCAAAAGAAAGTTCCACAATGCAACCCCCGGCACGCTGATATAGAAGGACGTTAGTCTGCACCATGGCGTCAAATAAATGAGCAAACGAGGTTAGTTGCTTTGAAATTTAATTCAATTTAGTTCAGTTTATATTACTTAAAGAGCCCGCGAGGAGGGATTGCATAAGGGGTGGTTTTACATAAGTTCCACGTTATGTAGGCATCATTAGCTATGTTCAAAGTTATCAATCACACGCTGTTGGAAAAAAGACGGGTAAGCGATTTCAACAATGTCAGCAGGAAGGCTGTTCCAAACTTTAGCTGTTCGAGGAATGAACGAGGCGGAAAAATGAGCGGTTTGGGCACGCGGGCGTGCAACTTGCTGCGGATGACTGCTATGGTGAGAGATGCGTGCTGCGGGAACGATGTATGGATCATGATGAAGGGGGCAGAAAAAGAACATGTGATAGAGCTGTCAGCCACAATTTGGAGGGGGAGGGGGCTGGACAGTGCTGCCTTAACCATTGCAATCTGACGTTACAACCGAGTATTGGATGTTGCAAAGCGCGTGCACCCGGCTAAATCGACTTCTTGTGTGAAAAAAACGTGTTCACATCAAGAGGCGCTGGTCGTTCTAATAGTAACAGGCCATTGAATACTAGATTCTCAAATTTAGCCTCAAGCCTCGTGACACAAAACAGTGTGCGACAAGAGAATGCAGTTTATGGCGGGCCTTCTGCGTTTTGCAGCTCACAAGATCTGCGCAATGTGCATATTCGCATATCAACAACTTAACTCCTAGAAGGCAGGCCTACAAATATTCCCCTAGGTAGGCCTACAAATAGTGACCTACAATCAATGTCGCAATAAAATTTAGCCCTTACGATCGCTCTGACTCTTCTGCGATGGTGTCTTGTGCTTTCTCGGAAGGTTCAAACGTTTGCTGTAGGTCGCACGCATTGCTGCGTCATAAAAGATTTGAAAGAAGCTGTACGGCAAAACAGATCGATGGGGTAAACTCCATGTGCTTCCAAAGACTCAAATATCTCGTACAAAGAAACGAGTGAACAGCTAAACAAAAGAACAGGATGAGGAAAATGAAGCGCTGAAAGACGAAAGTACGAAAACATGTCAAGCGAAAGGATTATGAACGCCATCGTGGTTTGCGCATTCTACGTACCAACAAACACAGAGAAAGAAGTAAGGTCTACCTGAGGAGAAAATTCAAACGGAGTAAACTAATCATGTCCATGTAACCCCACACTTCGGAATGGCGGCGGTTCATCGATCGGAGCACACTTCCTCATCCTCTTATTTTCCATTTCCCTCCCATCCTCTATAAGTGCACTTCACCTTTATTCCTATCCAGTTTTATGGCATCCCCTTCGTCAGCTCGAAGCGCATTTCCGCGAAGAGTGTCATTAGAGAAAGTTGGCGAGCGTCTTTTTTTACTGTTCACGGTTTTCTTTCACTGTTAATGTCCCTCTGCTTCAGGGGGACATTGCTGCCAGCCTCGCTTGCTGCCAGCCTCGAAAATAAAAGGGCGCAGAAACGCTGTATGCAAGGTAAGTCTTGTCTAGACAGAATTAAATTATTCAACGAGTTTACATTTAGTGTGAATGGCATACAAGTACGGGGGGATGTGGCTGCAAAGCTTTAATTATGTTCGCTAATTACAGGCTAACTGACAGCTGCTTAATCGCCGTTTTTCCGCTGTTAAGAAGTGTACAGTAAGTGCACTGCTTGTTTTACTGGTGTCCTACGAGAAGAAATTGTTGCAGTGCCCTCCAGATTGGACAGGATGGGGCATGTGTGTGAAGGGGGGAGGGCGAAAGGAGGAGGGATAGACGCACCTAGCTATTAAGGTTTCTGGCAAAATTACGGGCTATTCAGATAATTGCTCCGTACGCATTCCCTTGACCTTTATGTGGGTGTTAACGTATCTTGCACTCAGCGCGGGCTCCCGGAATACCTGACTTTGACAAGGTACATAAGTTTTCAAGGTGATAGGGGACATGTCTTCTGCGCTGTGCAATTAGCGTTTCAACCCTACAGTTCATTTCGCTTGATGTCGCTGCCACCGCTATTCGCGAACTCTCCGCAGAAATTGTGATTAAGTGTTCAGCAAGACCGCCGTATGCCTGGCGCCACCAAAACAAAGCACTAAATCTTTGGCAGCGAATCTGCAGCTCTCGAAAGTGTACCCCTAAATAACAAGCCGGGCTAGCTTCGAAGCATTGGTTCTTGATAACTAATTCTTGGCTGGATTCCTATAATCCTAAATAAATTGCACCTATTTTCTATTGGCATGGATGGGAGGTTCGGCATGCCAAATGTGATGTTGGCCTAACGCCTAAAGTGTGTCAGGTACTCAACATCCTCGAAAGAAAAGTTTTCACAAGTGTGGTGTGCCCATTTATCAGTGGGAATGAAATAGAAAGAATCTGCTTGATAAATTAAGAAGAAGATGATGATTTATGGGCATCGCCTTCTAAACGGGGTGGCAAAACATAGTCACCTAGCCTGCTTGACTTAATCATGCATGCTGTACATATTTTTTATCCAAGCATCTTGTATCGATCTTCTTAATCTCATTTTTTTCTCAAAATGTCTCTATCTACTTTGTACCTCTACTTAGGCCGGTACACGATTCGGTCATATCAATATCTTCCCTGCTTTTTTTCTCACCAACACTCTACATTTCTCTTACTTATCTCGACTGCTGACTGGTTGATGGTTCCGCCCACTTTAAATCCAAGTGCTTCTGGAAGGAGTACGTTGTATGCTGCAGGTGTACGTTGCATCTCTGGGTCAATCCCTTTGTTTTTAATGGGACGTTCTCAATGGTCTCCGTATTTTTTCTGCACCATGCACACGCCTCATCGAGTTGCGAATATTAGAATATTTGCTGCGGTACGTTTTTGGCCTTAGGCAACCATTTCCAACCTCAAACAGCAAGGAACGTTTTTTCGTGTTGTCGTAAAAATATTCCTTTCAGATTTAGTTTTCTCCTTCTTGTGAATCTCGATGGTCGTTCTCATTCCCATTTTTTGGAACCAACTCGCTGTCCCTGTTTCTCTCACTTTCTTTCCTATTCCTCTTGATGGTCAATCCACACTTTCAATTACCCTGTACTTGTAAACTTTCATGACTTCTTCCTCCATTCTATGTCCACACTTTCTAGGTCAAGACACTTGGACACTTTAGCGACCAATTTTTTAAATGCCTGGTTCTGAGGCTTTCTTCGAAACTAATGTTGTTCTGCGCTTCTCTCAATTCAAACGAAGCCTAACCAATATCCCCTTGCACTGCCTCATCTGAGGCTCTGCCGTGGGCTCCGAAAACCAACGGGCCCATCGATCTCTGGTTAACTTCCAATCCCGACAACATATCCGATTTTAAGCACAGAATGGTATTTGCGAACGTTAGAGCTGGCACCATGACAATTAACGCGACAGCGTTGAGGAGCTCGTGTCACAGAAAAGCCGGTGTCGTCGGCGTCGGCGTCAGTGACGGCGTCGGCGGCGTTGACCATGAGCGAAAAATCCCGTAAGGCAATTCATAAATGAAAACAACTTGCAAGACGGGCTGCGTGGGAATCGAACCAGGGTCTCCGAAGTGTGAGACGGAGATGCTCCCACTCAGCCATAAGTTCAATGGTTCAAAGCGAGACAAAAGTGCCTCTAGTGAATGCGGTGTTGCCTTAGAAACGTGCCCTACAAAGTTATACTCTGGTGTATATCGGTAATTATGAGCATGTAAATTACAGAAGTCGCAGTTAAACGAGTAGCGAAGTACGTTTCCGCTACATTTCTTCTGCGCTTGGCGCACACGCAGAGCCATCTTGCGGCAAACACAGAAGACCCACCTCCACGCAATGTACGGCGCTGCCCCGACAGATGGCGCGCCACTCGCCCGCTTCTCCCCTTCGTCTCGTTTGAGCGCATTAGGGCCATGCGGGGAGCGGTTCGAGGATGCCCCAATACCCTTGCGTTTAATAACTTTTCTCGCTCTCTACCCTTCCAAATTCCAGCGCGCGTCCCTCGAACCCTCGTGTTTAGGCGACGCCGCTCCCCTTTCCGCTCACAGCGCGATTCATAGGTGCTGCGTCCGATGCGGAACGCCTCTGACGTGATCGCTGCGCCGTAGCGCGTCTGCTGGGAAAGTGTCCCCTGCTATGTGCGCCGGGCTGCTGGAGAGGAGTCATGCGCTTGCGTGGTGCTCCTGGAACAAATAATTAGAAAAAGGTTGCGCTGTGGACATAGAAGTGTTGTATATGAAAACCATGTCTTTGTGTGACTGAAGAGCATGCCGAGCGAATGAGTGGGCGGTGCGAACGGGGTGCGATAACGCTATCGCGTTCCCCTCTTGAAGGCGAAGCTTAAGCGTCCTCTAATATTTTTCCAGATCCCACACACCACTTCATATTCATTTCATTTCATTTATTATCACCTTGAAGGCCCGAAGGCATTACACAAGGGGGGGCAATACAAACACGTGTAAGAGTGGTTTCTTGCAAAACACCGAAAAAAAGAAAAATAACACATCGCTGATTTTGTACGACTTTAAACAATCAAAGAAAAAGTTCGAATTGAAAGAAGTAACACGGCAATACATTAGCAATAAAAGAAACAAAAGAAAAAGACTAGGTGGAAGGGTTGACAAGGGTAGACTATTCCGATAGGTTTATGATGGGTTCATGAACGATGTACACTGGGAACAGAAAGTTATTCAAAGTGATTTGTTAGGTATTCACAAAATTTTTTGCGGTCAGTACAGGTAACGAAGTTGTCAGGGAGCGCATTCCAATAAACGATTGCATCAGGAAAGAAGGAAGTGGTCATGGCAGATGAGCGGCTGGGTAAACGTGCTATGGCAGAGCTGTGACTTATGCGAGAGGAAGTTCGTAATGGTGGTTTAAGAAGGTGGTGCCTTGAGCGTGGATTGTAAAAAAAAGAGTGCAGCAAGCAAAGACGTGATATGATGCGGCGAGACTTCAGTGTTGGCAGACCTATCGTTTGTTTCAAAGAAGTGACACTAGTGTACCGTGAATAATGTGAAGTGATGAAGCGGGCGGCTCGGTTTTGAACGGATTCGAATGATGCGGCTAGGTAATCTTGAGATGGATGCCAGACAGCAGAAGCAAATTCAATATATATATATTGTGGCCCCAATGCACCCTATATTTAATTGTTGCTGCGTTCCGCTTCCTCTTTTTATTTTCACGTTGTCTTGGGTAAGTCATGCCTTCGCCTATATATACGCCAATGTACTTATGTTGCCTGACTATGGGTATGACTTGCAGTTGAATCAACACCACGTAGTTACACGTCTCTTCATTAAAGATCACAGTTTCCGATTTCTGTGCGCTAAATTTAACGCCTGGATTTGTTGTTGCCTTGCCACGAATATTGGTCAGTGTACGCAAACATCTTCATTGTTCACTAGTAGCGCTATATGGTCCGCACACATCAGTGCAGGGACGTTCTGTTGAACCATTTGTCCACTACGCACGTATGATAAAGAAAATCCTAATGCAATGGTTTCCAGTTGTCTTTCTGTTCCAATAACATTAAGTGTGAACAACGGTGGAGACAGATGGCGTCCTTGCTTCAGTCCATCGTGAATTTCAATCACTTCATTACGACTTTGTCCTTTCCATAAAATTCTGACTCGGTTGTCTCTATAGACCTCCGTCAGCCGCTCCACTAAATCGCTATCTAAGCCTTCGTGCTTCAGAATAACCCATAATAAGTCATTGTCTACGTTGTCGTAAGCTCCCTTAAAATCTAGGCATGCTATCTATAAAAGTCTTATCTGAGCTAAAGATATATGTTTTCACTGAGTTAGAGCAAATATTATCTTGTGGTCTGATACCAAGACGCCTAATACCAAGACGGAACAACCCCCCATCACACGGCCGCTATAAACAAGCACTTACCATTGTGCAATGAAAGACTTAACTAGCTTTAGAAAGGCAGGGTTTTCAGCATGTGTGCTGGCAGAGAAGCAGGAAAAAACCTTTAGGACTATTAGACTTCTGAACCAAGCTAGGTAACCAAGTAGATGACGGCCGTTGAGTGCCATGAGAGCAGGTTGTATTCACAAATAGATAATCAGGTATGTGGCTTAAGACGTACTACTGGTACATCTTAAGCCATATACTTGCACAGTGTATGGTTGCACCAAAACGTTGCAGCGATTAACCTGCAGTCGAAGTTGACGCTCAGCCCTGTGTCCAGAAGTTCTGCGTGTCCCACGCGACGATCCGACGACTGGGAAACTCGGATTTTCCCCGGCCCTACACAGGATAAACGAAAAATATTACTGGCCTCGCTTGACCGCCGACTTTACCCACTACGTCAGGACATGCCGAGATTACAGTGAAGAAAGACACTACGAAGAAGGCCAACGAGATTGCTGCAGCCAATCGAGCCACTTTGCCAATCATTCCATCAGATTGGAATGAACTTGTTTGGCCAATTTCAGATGTCAAAACCGAGAATAAGTAGACCGTCGTGGTAACTGACTACCTTACCGGTTACACTGAAAGGAAAGCCCTGCCGGAAGGTACCACCGCCAAAATGGCGAAATTCTTCATCCTGAACATCTTGTTACTACTCGGAGCCGTACAGCTCCTGATCCCCGACAGATCTTACTCAAGCCACCGTGTAATACAGACAGACAAGCCGCCGCAGGATAACCATTTTCCACTCGCTGACGAATAGCCTCATACAGCGCCCGATTAATACCCTCACGGACATGTTATTCATGTATGGCTACGTTGAAAACAAGACCTGGGATGCGGTCCTTTCTTACGTAACCCTCGTTGAGAACACGATAGTGCAAAAAACAACGCAGATTACGCACATCAAGCCAGTTTACTGAAGGAACCCGACGACGACTCTCGACGCCATGCTGCCGAACCTCTCCGACGAAGAGAATCTCAATGTCGCCGCTAATCTTCAACGCACCGCAGAAGCACAACTTGCCCGCCTGCGCATCAAAGGACAGTGAAGCTCGAACAGCCGACAATAAAATCTTCGATGACGTCACGTGGAATACCAGCCAGGCGACCGTGTTTGGGTTTCGACTCCGATAAGCAGACGAATATTTAACTAGCTGCTCTCACCCGGCGTTGTTGCACAGTGGCTATGGTGTTAGGCTGCTGAGCACAAGGTTGCGGGATCGAATCCCGGCCACGGCGGCCGCATTTCGATTGGGCGAAAACACCCGTGTACTAAGATTTAGGTGCACGTTAAAGAACCCCAAGTGGTCGAAATTTCCTGAGTCCTCCACTACGGCGTGCCTCATAATCAGAAAGTGGTTTTGGCACGTAAAACCCCAATATTTAATGAAACGCCTGTGCTTTTAGCTTCACTAAATATGGCTCCCAATTCTTCAACCCTACCCAACTCCTGCGCGCTCCGCTGTATCTTTAAACCACGAATGCATTTCCTTTACAACACGTTAAGTGCCTTGTTGTGTTTGTTGTTGCGGTTGTTTTGCATCCCTCATTTCTCGCCTTCCGGATGCAATTTCAGAGATCTTTGCATGAAAAGTTCAATTGCTGCGAATAGGTACAAAGAAGTAATAAACATGAACAATTGTACTCGCCTTGCGTCTGTTTTCATCATATTATTTATTTTGGCGTTGACAACCTCCGCTCAATGAGATTATGATAGCATAAAATTATTGTAGCTAGTTAAAGCTTCATCGTAAAACCTCACTTGCTCTCAGTACATGTACAGCCGTATCACAGCAGTGAGAAGAAGACGGAAGATGTTTCGTCTCACAGACCAACTTCACTATAGTTCAAAAACAAAAATAAGGCAAAACATATAATTTTTTATTTGGGGTGCAATAAAACAAAACAACAGGGTGCCTATTTGCATATTTTTTCGGCTCTCTGCGGCGGTTCCACTTCCCGCCAGGCACACCCCCAGTCCGCAACAACCTTCTTTATCGCTGGAGGACGCAGTCCCAATGGGTTCGTCACTCTTTCCATGCACTTGCGTGAAGCAGCCCACTTGGGATGCCGCCGACAGTGCCACTAGAAAGAAAGCCACTTAGGTACGCCGAGAACTGTGCTAAGGGGCAATATAACAATCACAAAAAGGGTTAAGACAAAGCCGGGGTAGCGGTGGAGTATAGATGAGTGCTATTTCTGGTCCGGAGCTGGCTGCGAATGAAATGAAAGAAAAAATAACAAACTTACATCTCTCTATGTTCCCTAGTAATGGGCGAAGTGGCTGACCCATGAATAATGGATGAAGAGCAGGACTGGCGCCGATGCCCTCAATCACGTTTTCGTCACTTATGAATAAGGCGTAGAGGACTATTTGCATTGTTCTTGCTGTAAGCTCTTAGAAGTCCGCCCCCCACCCCCCACCTCGTGCCTCCAACTTAAACCACTTCTCTTTTTTTCATTGGTGCACCTGATTATGCAGCGTTGCGTGCACAGTTCCAGATCTGGTCGGTGCTGCGCCCTACGCCACTTAACATCAAGGTGCTCCCCACCTACGGAAGAGGTGAAGTGGAGAGCTATCAACATAAAAATGCACATACCCTGCCGCTTGCCCACTGCTTGTGCATGTCTACCCACAGAGGAATAGCGTATGCGTATTTACACCTACTTTCTTCAGAGTTGCGACGAACACATCTACGCCAGACTTACTTGAAAGCATATTGTTTTCTGTTTCTCATTTGCGCTCCTAATGGTTTATGGTGAAGATATGTACAGTCGTCATATTTGCGCAGAGGCTGAGGAAAGCAAACGTTACAGAAAGACAAGTTAAATAGATATCAAGGAAGGCAAATCAAGTCCACATAAACATAAGTAGCAACAGTACTTATGCTATCGCCGGCATTGCTCATACAGTGTATCTCGGCAGCTCAGGGGCCGTTCCCTAATATCTCAAGTATTCAGGCACAGAAAAAAATAAGAGCAATGGGAAGATGTATAAAGCAGAGCATATTATTTGAATGCGGGTATCCGTACATATGTAAAATATTTTGCGGCCATCGCTGATAAAATAGTTTGCTTCTCAAAATGGATCACTGACGAAGTAAATTTGCTGCTTGTAACATCACCCTGCGTCATTGCTTGGAAGCGTCTCTGTTAGCGCTATGTCTCTCATCTCCCAATAACTAACCAATTGTCAAAGCAATCACGTGGAGTTATGTGGTTGTTATGGTGATATAACACGTAAAATGAGCCGACAGTGCAACGAAGGGCGCCCGCGCTAATCTTGATTTGACGATCAAACTAGATGCGTAGCCTGATCTTTCGAAATCTAGAAATACACATAGGACAATGTTATTTTCATAATAACTATTGCTTTTTGCAGATGGTTCTGTTGAAGTGCCTATCAGCGCTTATTCAGAGACATTATTTACATTTATAATTTGAATGGTCACGAATTATACAACTGAATACATCCAAATTGTAGTTCATAATTATAATTTGTACTTCCCTCTGAGCACCATGAGTGGTATTGAAATGCTGTCTTGTCATCAAATCTGAAGAATTTGATGTTGAGTATTACACGCCTTTAATTGTGTTATCAGGCTTGAAAGACGATCTTTCGTTCCTTCATTGAGAAATCATATTTTGAATTAAAGAAGTAAACATAGCGTATGTTATAATAATCATTAGTAAGCTGGGGTTGGGATCTCTAGGAGCTTATCTGTCGTTTAACTGACACTTCAGAATACATGCCCACTTAGCTCCCTTAAAATTATGACGAGGAAATTCTTACGTATGTACGAAATGTTCTCTCGTTACACCATTTTTCCTTGCAGAAGTCCTACCAAGAAAAAGCAACCAGAAGGAATCTGCATACCCTTTGATGTCAGAAGAAAATTTATAGCATAAATTATACAGACCGCGTGCATGGTCCATGCGAATCCAGTGCACTAGTTCAATTGTAGGAACGTTAAAATATGTGCAATGCAACAGAGCATGTACCAGTGTAACAATAACAATTTTACATTGGTATAGCAGAGTTACAGGGTGTGTACTTATATTACTGCCTGGGCAAAGTATTTTGCGCCATCAAGTGCATAAGAAAATATGGAACCGAGTCATATAAGTTTAGAGCTCATATATATTGTAATTGACACGCATTGTCGAAGATCGTCCACCATGAGAGTTTGGTAATGCCCAGCGTAACGAAGCGTCTTTGTGAACAAAAGGTAGTGTTAAATCTAACTCAACGAATGACGATTCTTTTTTTTTAATGTTATCATGCGCAATTGTTCGGAACCTGGCAAATGCTCAATTACCCAAAATAAAGCAACTGTGAGTTCACTCAAAATTAAAGCCTGCACCTGCGTCATAAGAACGCACATTAAGTCCACCCTACGTGCACTAACGTTTGATATCTTCGGAAGACCACAGTTTCGATAACATCCTGGCACCAAATAAATATAGGTTGTGGTAGAGAAGTTTATTGACTAACACCCGTTTAAAAAAAGGTAAGTCTGATTTTACCACCTTTCAGATCAGCCACAAGCTTCAGCAAAAACGCATTTCTAATGAAGTTCTCCAATCAGGAGTCTTAGTTTATTTTTCCAAAGAGACGGGTTTTCTGTTTTGCTCTATTCACAGCCAAGGGCTTTAAAGAAAAGCACGAGAGGCCAAAAATGTGCCTTATGTAGAGGCAGAATCACTAAAAACGTGCGTAAATGAACATGCTGGCTGTTGCTATTAACGCTATTAAAGCATGGTATCATGCAGTGCTTTGCTTCCGGTAATTCCTTACTTTTACCCCACCTTATAGCTACCTTTCCTTTTCCCGTATTACGTGTACATTTCGAACTGTTTCTAAACACTGTCGACTTGCTGCGAGTGAACTCCTATCGTGACACGCATCTTGCAGTTCTTCAGCACTGTTAGCCCATGAACGCCGAGGCAGCACCAGCGGAGTGTGGCGCTGCATAAAAGGCTGTGCGCTACATGTTCTCTTAGGTAACTCAAGTGATGTATAACGTAAGCGCATAATAGCAAGCGGTTTGAACACGTAGAGCTCTTCCATATCGGAATTAGAAAGAGGAGCCGCGCTCAGCAAAACGGTAAAATAGCAAAATGACCAACTGACCAATCAGAAAAAAAGACAAGTGATCGACGTCATCAGGCGTATATAAAGAAGAGTTCGGAAAGTGAGTTGTCTTTATTATGAACGGTGTACTGTCGGAAAATCCAGAGATGTAGAAGACAAAGCGAAAAGAAAACACCAACCCGATATTAAGGAAACGTCACAAGCTGTAAATCAAGATGTGTACATTGTCGAACTATGAGTTGTGCTTTAATGGACTGCTTCAAAGAACTAAAAAGATTCGCTTACATGAGAAGACATCAAGATGACGACCGCCAACGTTCTTTTCTTTGTCACTTTGTATACTGTTTCTTGCCACCTGGCGACTTCTTCATTTCACTTCTTATTAACGGGCAGCTCCACCCACTAAAGATGTAGGAATTACGGCCGAAACTGCCGTAAGGGTAATTATCACGGTTTCAAACTTGCTATAGAAGGTAGTTATTTGCGCGTTTGCGAGGTAAACGTTCTTGCTTCTATATCTTTCTGTTAGATTAGGCTAACCTTGTCTATCTCAAGCTATTCTGGAGAATGACATAGAAGCAACGCTGATCTTCCTTTGGTCAAGGCATGTTTGCAGTTCCTGAGTCGAAAAAGCTATGTAGAATGGCTAGCGGCGCTTGATGCTCAATCATTGCACTAATGAGGGTGCGCCTCCACCCCAGGTGCGCGCCACTTCGCAGTTGCCGTGCCTCTAACAAATGAAGGGGGCGGAGCTTGAGACTGTGTTGCGAGTTTTGTGGCATTCGTGCCAAGAGGATCTAGGAGGCCCAAATTATCGTATGGTCCCCTGACCAACCTTAAATGAACACTTACTACCTACATAACACAGATTGTCTATCTTTATAATACTAAGTTACGTTATCAATTTCTACTCCCCACAGAACCAATAGTTCAACTTTTTAAATTCCATTATTTACCTAGTCCACATATTCTACGGATTTTACCTGCATATTACACACATTATTACGTCTAGTTGAAGATCCTAGCATTATATTGTCGTATGTGTAAGAAAAATTTGACTTTTATAGGGAAATGAAAAATGAAAAATTGTGTTGAGTCATTACTGACAGCCTCCTACATAATACATTGCATTAAAATCATGTACCACAGCTTTCAACAATCATTATCCGCACGACAGTAGAACTTGAGTTCGTAAAAATAGCTTGAGTCTTCAAGATGACATCGCCGGGCCCCTTCAATTCATAAAGAAGAGCATGGCATACACTGGCGAGCTGATCCTCGAGCGAGCGTTTCAGACGTCGCTAAGGGCTGCCTGTGCTGCACTCACTTACGCAGGACGCCGAAAGGAATTCTATTGTCGCCATGATCGGCAGGCCAGAATCACATTACGTCCCAATAGACTTCTCGACACAGTCCAAGAGTTTCCAATAGTCCGAGATTATCGCTCACTTTCTCTTTGCCAATCATGGGGTGCAGCAAAAGCATTGTAAATTATGGCTGAAACCATCTGATGATGTCAGTCGACGGTAATGCGAATAGCAATCGAGCAATATAGCGACGGAGAATGTTCCGGAAGTCACGTTTATTTAACACATATAGTGGTAATTATGAGACTTTCGTTGCTGCAGCTATATGTCACATACTCATATATTGTCCAACTTTGCTACTAAACTTATTTGCCAAGGTCGCCCATGATCCTGAGGGTGTCACGGCGACTATACGAAGCTAACGCAGTTGAGATGAAATGACGAAGACGGAGCAACAAATGCCTATAACGACGACGGTAAGATGACACGGAGACGTCCATTCTTAAATTATGACGATGGTGCAACAATGATCACGTGACAGCGACAACCTGACGGCAACAAGATGACGTCGACTGTATGAGGACGACAGCGCGACAACGATGGTATAGCGACAACCGGATGAACAAGCCGGAATGGGAACATGTCACGACCAAGACTACATGGCGACGACGATACGACAAAGACGGCATGACAAGGGTGGCATAATCACAATTGAATTACGAGTGCATAACAGCAATAAAATAACACACGAGGAATGACATCGATGGATCGACGATGGCGGCATGACGACGACGGTATGACGGGAATGGGATGACGATGCTGAAGTGATGACGACTGTGCAAAGACAGCGTCAACGTGGCATGACGACAACGGTATGACCACCACGGCACGACGGGATTCGGACGTAGAAGTGAAAATAATGACAATGATACAATTGGGACGGTATCCAGACAAGGGTATGACAATAAATAAATGGCGACGACCGTATGATGACGACGCAGTGACGACGGTAGCATGGCAATGGCCTGAAGACAATGTGATTATTACGAGTGTGCGATGAAATAGCGTGATGACGAATATATCGTAAACTCGCTTTATTTAAATAGAACAAATTAAAGGTGCCCACAAATGCATTAATCAAATTCATACTCCATTGTCAACGGGTCATCGTTTAGGTTGACAACATGCGTACAGTTTCCTAAACTATGCCGGTCATAGATAAGTTTTCTGGTATGCTTCCGCATAGAAAGGCCGCGGCTTCAACTGTTACTAACGATAACGGGCTAGTGACTAAAACAGGCGCAATATTGTGAAGAACTCCGGGACCGTAGCGGGAATATTCATTTGTTCCTGCGCTGCCATCGATCGCCAAGCGTTCAGCGACCTGAGCAAGTTCTCTGACTCCAGCGCGTTGCTCTCGATGGGAGAGCAAGGGCCGGCATTCAGCTGTAAATGAAGAGCGCAGTTCATGGCGTCCGCCTTGACTTCTCTCGACATTCCTTTCGGAGTGCACAGGTATTCCTTTATTTAAGGGCGTAAAAGAGAAGTCAGGCAGAACGACTGTATGAAGGCCAACAACAAAGCAGTTGTGTGTCTCGGGGGTGTTTCGCAACGCATATTCGCGTGGTTAGGAGCTGTAAGTATTCCTACTTTTGCCGTTTGAGGTACACTTGTATGAGGGAGTGCGTGTGGGCGTCTTACTCAAAGCATCCGAAA
Source organism: Dermacentor andersoni (assembly GCF_023375885.2). Taxonomy (NCBI): domain Eukaryota; kingdom Metazoa; phylum Arthropoda; class Arachnida; order Ixodida; family Ixodidae; genus Dermacentor; species Dermacentor andersoni. Next base: position 165,698,670 of record NC_092815.1, on the reverse strand, counting down.
ATACAATCAATAGTACCAACTTCCGCGCCATCATAGGCAGGAATGCTTACACTGTGTTTTCAAGGAAAAAGGGAGAACTTTCATACGACGGGAATGTGTTTTTAAAGGCATGCTGTATAAGCTCGATGTTGAGAGGTATTACGTCTTTAAATAATGATCCATTCATGAGGCGCTATATTTAAGCACCAAAACGGGAGACATTAAACGACCGTTTTACTGGGCTCTAGTTTTCTTCAGAAAAGAAACAACTCATGAAGAACACTTGTACTTCCCGCTAAATAATTGGACAAGCTTATGGACGAGCTTCGTGCTATGATTGGTTTAAGCGAAAGCGCCCTGGTGTGTAGGCACGTCATGAATCTCTGTAACATTTACAAATCGAAGGGAAGCTACATACAACAGGAAACCTAAGGAATCAAGGCATCGCGTTGTGAACTTGCAGTTGCGACAGAATGTTCTGAAATTACTTGATAAGGCAGATTTATCAGAAAATGTGGCCGGATAAATCACAGGAAGAATAGTGTTTTATTTTTCTTTTGAAATGCAGTATTAATGAAGGACACATGAATGAAAGTAAATGCGAAAAATTCCACCAGTATCTATCTCACTATGAATGTCAATCTTTAACGCACCTAGGATTGAAGCAATGTAGCGACCCATCGTGTTGCAACCACCAAAACACGGAATATATGGCGCATGTGGAGAGCGAGAGAGAGAGAGAGAAACAACTTTATTTGCCACTACAGGGTTGAAAGTTCGGGCAGGTAGGGCTAGTGTGGCTCCCAGGTGGGGGTAACGTCTTGGGCCCACGAGACGAGTGCCAGTTGTGTTTTCTTGTCTGCTCTTGTCAGCAGCTGGTTCCAACCCTCCTCGGAGGGAGCTGGCAGTAATGATTGTGGGCAAGGGTTACCCTCGCATCCCCACAACATGTGTGCCCGATTGGCGAACACTCTGTGTTCGCACTTGGTACAGGTCGTAATCGTAATCCTCGCCAGTGAATAAATAAAGCCTAGAATGACTGAGAATGGAATCGGTCTGCCGTCTGCTAAGCATGGTGGCTTGTGCTCGGTCGAGGTCGGGGTGGGGAGGCGGGTAAACGCATGTCGTCTCCTTGTAGAAGGTAGTAATGTGAGCATAGGATTTGGGGGCCTCTGCGAGAGCATCCGGGATCGAGGGGCCGGCCTCCCGGTTAGTGAGGCCTCGGGCTAAATGGTCGACCCCTTTGTTCCCAGAGTTCCCCGCATGAGGAGGTACCCACACTAAGCTTACAGTTCTGTGGAGAGCGCAACCGCGGAGGATGTGTGCGGCGGGGAGACAGAGTGAGTTTGTCGAGAAACGTGAGTGTGCCGGGATCCGCGATGGCTAGCGCGATCGCGACCTCTTCGGCTGCGGTGGAGGAATGCGTGCGCACTGTAGCGGCGCTGATGAGAATGGTGATTGGCGTCGCTACGCAGGCTACGTATGCGTTAGAGTCGCATTTCGCTGCGTGTAGGTACATGGCATGTTCGTCGGCCGAATAGGTGACGTCTAAGGCTTGTGCTTTCAGTTGGCGCTGCCTATCGTGGGGGCCGGGTAGCATATTCTTGGCCATGGGTTTGATGACCAGCCGACTGCAGATTCCAGTCGGGAGGGGTGCAGTGGGGTGGGTGTCACCTGTAGGGTTCATGTTAAGAGGAGTAAGAATGTAACGGTCGTGTTTGGTGCGAGAAAGACGGTGTATCTGTGCAGTCTTGTGTGCCTCTAACAGCTGTGTGAGGGTGTTGTACACTCCAAGCTGGAGGAGACGCTGTGTGCTGGCGGACTGGGGCAGTCCCATTGCCACCTTGTACGCCGAGCGGATGCTATTCACCGCCTCATCGTCTTTGCGGCAGGGTGGTAATAAAGGTATGCGTAGACGATCCCATTAATGAGGAGTTGAGGCTTGTGTGAGGCGGCAGAGGTCGCTCTCCCGCCTTCCCCTGCGGCGAGTGGCAATGCGGCGGATTAGGCCATTGATTTCGTGGGCTGTGGTTCGGAGGCGTTGGATGGCTTCCGAGTTCTGCGTGTTGTTCTGCACCAGCATGCCTAACAGGCCAATGGTCTGTACGGGGGGTATCGGGTGGGTGGCCATGTGGAGCGTCATCGGCTCTTGAGGGTCGGGCACTAGATCCCACTCACTCACTTTCATATGGACATGCTGCTCCGTGTAGCGGCGCCTCGGTGAAGTCCGCACATGGAGCTTGTATAAATATATATTTTTTTCAATGTCTGTTTTACTTCGCCCACTGCCGGATAAATATTTAAATATTGTTTTTTTTGTGGTTAATCAGCAGTACGTCGCCAGTGTCAAATTCCAAGTAAAAGGAGTATTTCCGATGGTTGGTTTTAAACCCGGTTCTCTCGGCACAACAGCCCGATACTCTGTCCATCAGTCAGTGCACTTACCCATGACCCTTGCTGGCGAAAAACCAATTAGATAGATAGATGGATAGATAGATAGATAGATAGATAGATAGATAGATAGATAGATAGATAGATAGATAGATAGATAGATAGATAGATAGATAGATAGATAGATAGATAGATAGATAGATAGATAGATAGATAGATAGATAGATAGATAGATCAAGTTTGGTAACGTATCCTAAGAATGCTGATCGCATTAAAAAGAAGTAGTCATTGGCAAATTGTACACCTGTGAAAGGACACTTTTTTGTCAACTTTCTTCTTACCTTTTTTTTCTTAATTGTACAGTTGACAATATAAAGGAAGGATTAGTTGTGGTTTCCTCGGCCTAGCACTCTGTATTGACGAATACAAAGAAGGCTAATCTACTCAGTTTCCGTCTTCCTTGTGGATTCTTGCATGAGCAAAGTGATCTGCACCAACGTTCTGCCCCTGAGACCTCCTTGCCGCTTTAGACTCCCTTTCATTGTTTCTACACTGCTCAAAGCAACATCACCGTGATTAAGCCTGAATGAGTCGTGTCTGGTGCTGCCCATCGTTAAAGTGAGCGTTTGCATTAGCGTGACTTGGATATCTACTTGTACAAGAATGCATCGTGCTAACGGTTATCAGCGCTAACTAAATTGGTGCAGTTGAGTTCCCAACAACTCGAAATAGTTGGCGAAAAGTGGAACAGGTCGTTTGAAAAACTGTCTGCTTGATTACTGCAAGCACTGTATAGTGACTTGGTTTCTGCATTTTCGGGCGGAAATTATTGCGCACACTCTTTACGCATTACTGTTGAAATTTTCTAAGCGTATTGTAGCCTTGATTGATGCCGCAAATTTCAAGGACAAATTTGCCCAACCTTTTGTTCAATAAAGGACACACGACAGCCACGGTGAGGCAAGGCGAGGTAAACTGGTTTTCGGTGAAGCGGTGACAATGTAGTGACTAAGGGTCGCTACAGATGTGACGATGGCATGACGATGATGAAGTGAAGATGATGGATTGATGACAGTGGTATGACGAATACTACATGACGGCGAAAGTATGACGACAACCTGAGTCCAATGCTAGGAGGATTCCAATGATACGACCACGAAAGGATAACAAAAAAACTCATGGTGGTATGACGATGCTACATTAGTGACAATGGCATGCTGACGACTAGATGACGACGATGTGACGACGATGGCACTCAAAGTCATGGAGTGGCAACGCTTGGAGTGACCACGATGATATGAGGACGACGGTGTAACAATGTGATACCTAGGCTTGAATGATACCGATAGTCTAATGACAACGGCCTGACGATGGTATGACGACGACGGTGTCACAATGGCACGATGGAGTTGGAATGACAACGATGGCATGATGACAGTAGGTTGACGATGCTAAAATAATTAGAATGGTATGTCGAGAATTGTAGGACGATGCTGAAATTACGATGACTCTGTGACGACGGTGACATCATCACGAAGGTGTGACCAAAGCATAAATCACTGCGACAAAATAGCGACAATAGAATAACGGTCACTATGTCATGATCACGCGAATACCACAATGTCATGGCAACGGATTGCTGACGACGGAATAACGATGATGGTATGATGACGTGGGCTCCACGATGGTGCCGTGAAGAAAGCAATACGACAACACACGACAATGAATGAAGACACATTGATATGAAGGCGATATAATGACAACGGCATGACAATAATGACGTGTTGCTTCGGAGCTCACATCCGTTCCTTGTGTATCGCTTGCTACTGTGGGCTTTCTTGATATTCATTCTTTCGGGTGGATGCTTGCAATGTGTCCAATAACAGTGAATTATACAAGACTGTAGAACAGCCAGACGGGATTACAATCGTACGACAATAACGACATGAAGACAACGGTGTGACGAGGATGGTGTGAGGAAAGCTGCATGACACAAGGGTATGTCCAGTGCTTGAATGACGTAAGCTGTATATTGTAGAATGACGACTTCGTGACCCGGATGTCTTGACGACAACGTGATGCCAATCCTAGCCGATGTCGACCACATAGCGAATATTACTGCTGAGCTTTTAAAAGTACAAATCGTGGGGTCGCAAGGATAAAATTCCGTTGGCAGAAATACGGTGATAGAACGACCATGACGACATGGCAATACAGGGATCATCACAAGTAGGGGAATGTGATCGCAGTAGGATGATCACAGCAGTGTCAATTTGTGTATTAGCTACTCGTCAAAACAGCAGCCAGCTAGCATGTAGCAGCAGCAGCGGGAAAGCTGAAGGTAGAGGCAAAAAGAAAAAAGCTTTACGTGCCGGGGTTTCTTCTAAGCACGAGGTTGTGGGATCAAATCCCGGCCACGGCGGGCGTATATCGATGAGCGAAAAATGCGAAAACACCCACGTACTTAGATTTAGGTGCAAATTAAGCAACCGCAGAGGGTCCAAATTTTTCAGGAGATCCTAGCTACGGCGTGCTTGATAATCAGATCGTGGTTTGGGGACCTGAAACACCATAATTTGAAAAAAAAATCACTTTAGTAAAAAGCTTCTCCAAAACGGCCTCCAATGCGATTTGAACTATGTCAGTCGATTAGTGTTCTTTGACAAGTCGAGCGTGGTGGCCTCTGAGCTACTGCGCAACAATGGTGCTGAGTATGTACAAGGCGTTGCGCTGCGCGCAGACCTTGAGAGCGATTGTATCTGTGCGTGCATTTCGGATGCCAAAACTAGCAAGACTAGTGCAGGACGATTACGATGTATGCATCGACTACGAAATATTAGTGGCAAGATGACTGATTGTGTGCTGCGTGCTTTGATGCTTGTTGAAAGAACGCCGGCGGCACAAAGGAGGCATACATGACAATGATCATCGTAAGTGTCAAACATGGCATACAAACCCACACACATCGGAGGAGGCGCTGAATTGTAAAGTTGGTGGAAAACAACGTTAAAAGCATCGACAATGTCGATGTCAACAGCAACGTCACCGCGCTAATGACACGTACCTTTCACCATAGCTCACAGCATTTACAGTCATCTACTGCCCTATAAAGCATGTGAACACTGAAAATGACTTCGGTCGAACATCGTAGGTGGCGCTGTATCATTTCACTCGTGATGTCAGACGTTGTTGAAGTTCTGGCCTCAGAGTTGAACAATTCCCCGACTGCAAACTACTTACCAACCCTGAAATCCGAAAAGCTTTTTACACAGCGACTTACTCCACGCAAGTGGCTCTAAATATTCACTTAGAGAAAGCTGAACTATAAAAAAGGGTAAGGAGACGCGAAATATGAAGACTATCTTAAATGCCACTGTGCAGTTACGTCGGGCAGCTACGTGCTTGAACATCTTCCTTAAAAACGAAAGTACGGCTAATTTTTTACAAGTTCTCGAAATTTCTTACACTGACCCCAATCCCACCTCACATTGATAACAAAATATAAATAAATAAAAATAAATAAACGTTATTGAACCCCATTACCAACATTGAATCACATCGAACTAATAAATAAAGTGGAGCGAAAATGTTTTGCCCAAGCGATACGGTTAAAAGATTGCGCAAAGTAATACATTTTAACCAAATTATTATAGCCTACACAAAAAGGGGATTTTTCAGGGTGCTAAAGTTCTAATTACACAATGCGCACTACTATGTAATACAGAAAAGAAGTTGCGTCATACATCGCCAAAGAAGTAAATGTCCAAGGTTGTTTATTTTATCCACATCATTCTTTCTGTACCTTCAGAAAGTTAAATTTACCTTACGCACATCACAATGAAAATTTTTCTTCAATTACATTTTCTTATATTAATACATTTTATACTATCGCAAAGCTCAAACCACAGATACCGCCTATAGCCACTGGGGTTTCGTCAATAGTTCTCCACCGTAGGCGAACGCGATTTCGGAGGAAAAAGTAACAAAGAAAAGAGAACATGGTGTCTTTCAATTTAGATAAATGCTGATGCCGCAGTAAACGAACTCAGAACAAAAAATATCGCTGAAGTATGCTTTTAGTTTTATCTGGTTCATTTCTACACGGTAATATCACGCATGGCGCTGGAGAATGAATTGCTCGCACCCAGCAGGTCAAGTCACAGGTAGGCTTGCATCTTGCGCCCCTAAATTTAGTCTCTGTGCATCGATTGTATCCTGCGAACGACAACGCTTGTGCACGTTTTCCCAGTTCAGTAATCTTCTATGTGCAACCCACCACAAACGAAATTGGCAATGGAATGGTTGACCGGAAACAGCGTTTAGAACGGTGACCTTATTTTTTTCGCTATTCTGTTTTTTTCCCTATTCTGTTTTCTGACTATTCTGACCGGCGAATGGCGTAATGGGGTCGCGTACAACGGTGGAATTTGAAAACGTTAAGGTGACAGACAGAATTCGCTGGACGTGTCCCATGGCAGGGAAACTCTGCAAACTAAGGGCTCAGAACCATTGCAGGTTGGCATGCTGTGTACAACAGGTTTCAAGTTTGGCAGAGTATAAACTATGTAATTTCTTCTGCTCGAGATGCTCTTTCGCCAGAAAGACACGCATTGCATCTGGCATGGTTTGTTTCGTAGCCGCCTCTCATTTCGTATTGTGAGTGCATGAAAGCCAACGAGCCGGAATTAACGTGCAAGCATACAAACACACACACATACACACACACACACACAGACATATATATATATATATATATATATATATATATATATATATATATATATATATATATATATATATATCGTTTGTTTTGAGAAAGACATCATGTTCATAGGAGGGCCGACTAATTCTCTGACCTAGTATACGTTCATATAATTCAGGACAACCAAGTTAGCAGCAAAAATGTTGACAGTGTCCAAATGCCCTGGCCATCTGCAATCGAAATTTCTCATGAGTGTCACATTTAAATTACTATGCTCGAAAACAGGCAAACAGGAGCCAGAGATCAACACACACAAACAATAAAAAAACTGGAATGATACAGTGTGAACGGATTCAAAAAGAGAATTGCTTTCACACAATCTTTCACAGCAGTAAAACTGCCTGGCAGTTTATTGTTCCTTTTAGCATTTTCAGATGTAGCTGCAAGTATATTCAAACACGATAATATACCTTGAAAAGCCCCACCAAACACTTTTTCTAAAATTACTTCTGTGATTTTGACAGGCTATATTTTGTAGTCACAGCAAAAAAAGAAATGGTAGGCGACCCTAACCATTGACTTAGGTGTCTCTTAGTGGCACTCGTACCTCGGCGTTGGATTCCTTTAGGTTAATTTTAGGCGAACGCAATTCACTAGCTGAACTCGGCGGTAAATGTTTTCCATTAATTTGCCGGTTAAATATCAGGCCACGTTCTTGTGTGCGACGTCATTAGTTGCGTCATTAACGCCGCTTTCTATACTTCCGGGTTTCTAGGAACCTCGCCAAAATCGCGCTGACCTGACGGGTCTCTAATGTCTACGATTCTTCGCTTTAGTGTGTGGTAATCAGGGATTTCTGAATAAACCTAATTATTCCAGACACTTCAGTAACTCAATTTGCAAGTCATCGTATGATGTGGTATCATATTTCTATTGAAACCCATGATTTTTCGTACTGTTCTACTTTTTTTCTGTTTTTCTTTCTCTGATTCATTTTAAATTTTCTCACCGTTCGTCTCAGGAGGTGAAGCGGAAGTGCTGCGCAGGAAGCCAGAGTGTCTCTAATAACCGTCGACTTCGAATAAGTGCTCCATCGTGAGCTCCTAAAGGATGTCCCCCTTTACTTTATGTTGCCTTCAGAAGTCCCCATGTAGCTCCCGCGTGCTCTTTGCTGATGCTCCGTTCAGAGTGATAACCACGTTATTTGGCAATCCGGGGGTCTGTGACATGCACACACGCACACTCACACACACTTGTCGGCATAGTGCACTTCGTGAACCTTTCGTGAGAAGCTGATTTGCAAGATTTCTTAATGTTCAATACCATTTTCGATATGCAATCTACAAGATAACGACAGCGTCACTATTGTCATGTTGTTCTCCGAGTCAAGGGTACTGCGACCATGGCCACATCCATCGCCGGCACAGAAAAAAGGATTCGTAGACTGGTACAGTACTTGAAGTCCACCTGTTTGTAAGACTGTTTGCAGCGTCTCGGTACATCCTCCAACGGGCACCTCAGTGCTCACTCTATTCCCATTTTCCTCTTTCCTTTCGCCCTTTTCCTTACCTCCAATGTTGGTTAGCAAAGCGGACGCTCAGTAGGTTGACCTTCCTGCCTTTCCTCTTCTTACATCCTCTCTCTCTTTTCTCTGTACCTCCTTTCATTTTTCTTGCACGCTGGAAGAGGTCTTTGTCTAAATTCTAACTAGCCGCCAACTGTCTGCCTTAAACAGCCAATAATATAACTAAACTAAAGCACGCTTCAGCACAATGGAGATTTTCTTGCAGCTTTGCGCAATCCGCCCCACAGGCCGCATTTGAAAACAGCGCACAGTCATTGGCGAATAGGCAAAAACTCAGATCTTTGTTTCTGCTTTAAAGTGTTGCTCGCTAGCTCCGGCACAGCACAAATCCGCTGAAAACTTAACACTATAACAGCTTTGGAGCGCACAGGAAGTGAAGATTCCTGGAAATCGCTGTTTTGTAACGTTGTACTAAAAATGTTCACCATAAAATACGTCGCGTGGCACAGTGCCAATCTCCCTCCCGTATAATAGTGCAGTAGCAAATTATTGCTTATGTTCCCTCCTTTGTTAAATATGTGTATTCTTACTTAACATTGCATTCTTTTGGATCATGCCAAAAAAGACAGTCTAAGACTGATGATGGAAGCAGATAACATATGATGAAAACATCCGACAGGCGTCATAATAATTGCCTAAAGGAGCTTATACTCCGACACCTGTTTTTCATGGCTGAGCGACGAGTAGGTTCTTACGAAAAAAAAAATGCCTTAATAGATCTGCACCCGCATTCTCAACAAGCTTTGAAGCTAGAGTTCTTGTAAGAGCATTTTTAGCCAATACTGATACTGGACATATTATAAACGGCTAATGTCAAAGAACAGTCACGAACAGGAAGCTTTGTATATTTGGCCCCTCTAATTTATGTGGGAGGCTTTAGAAGGTTCAAGCTCATCGCAGGCGATATCTCTAAGCACATAAACGGACATTCCCAACCTCGTCTCGCATAGAAGTCCCCTGTGAGTAGGCCTGTATAATTTGAATGAAGTACTACATACTGCGTCTGACCAAATACAGTGATAGAAATACAACCACGTTACATGTGCGTTTACATAGCAGGATGTGACATTCGCAGTGAGTGTAGTCTACGAGACGCACCGTGTTCGTTAAGGGTGGCTAAGGGTGTTAGGAATACATAGACATTTTCTGGTATCTTCGGGCTTCCTGGTGTAGACACGTCGGTTTTTTATTACCGGGTGCTGCACTGGCTCTGTGCAGACAATAAAGAAAGGCGCTAGAAATCGCGGCACTGCACAAGCTCTATAACTAGAGCACCATAGCCAGTAGCTGTATAAAGTGGGTTTATGGTTAACTTGACGACGTCGTAACGGTGAGTTTGTGGAGGAATAAGGTGATTAGCGGGAAGCACATGTAGAGGTAAGTCATTTCTTAGAGTGCAAAGTGTCTCAGCGTCGACACGTGGTCAGTGGAGTTTTCCGACAGTATGCGTTGTAAGTGGCCACTTGCGGCTGTTTATGGAACCTGGTGCAGATTTAGGGAAATAAATATTTTGCACGTTCTGTCAAGAAGAAAATTAAAGTTTCTTTTGTTCTCGAACCACGACGCGTCTTTCTTCTGCGAATTTGCTTTCGAAAGCATAGCTATGAAATCACTTCAACGACTCGATTTACAAAGCCTATTTGTAACTTGCGTTCACATTGCTTATTGCACAGACACGTACGGCGGCCACAATCGAAAATTGGGATCTCGTCTACTTTAGTAACACAATTTCTTAGACTCACCTCCATAGAGGAAATTGATTGGAAATACAGATAACAAATCTTCAAGCCACGCAAAATGTCACGTCTAATTGAACGTCTTGTTTCAGTGGCTTTAATTTAAGATGTGCAAAGTTCTCATGTACGTTCGAAGTTGTCAGACCGCAAGTAGTCTCTACATAAGGCATATTACTGTGGGCAAAAATGACACCGCGATTTACTTTGATATATCTTTTTTTCACATTCACGCAATGAACCTTGGCTATGGTGTTAGGCTGCTGAGCACGAGGTCGCGGGATCGAATCCCGGCCACGGCGGCCGCATTTCGATGGGGGCGAAATGCGAAAACACCCGTGTACTTAGATTTAGGTGCACGTTAAAGAACCCCAGGTGGTCGAAATTTCCGGAGCCCTCCACTACGGCGTGCCTCATAATCAGAAAGTGGTTTTGGCACGTAAAACCCCATAATTTTTTTTTTTTTTTTTACGCAATGAACCTGGAAGATTATCACATCCTTAATAGATGTGATAAATAGGCCTAGAATGACATCTCTTTCTGCGGCACACACGCAAACAAGGTTTTACAATGTCAAATTGGCTGCGACAAAAACACTAAAAATTTGTAGAAGAAGATATGTAGCAAAATAATTACAACCAGATTCTGGGGTTTTACTTGTCAAAACTGCGATGAGATTTTGAGGGGTGCCGCAGTTGGAGACTCTAGACAAGTTTCGTCACCTAGGATATTTAACGTGCACCCTATGTAGGGCACATGGGCGTTCCTGCATTTCGTTCCTATCGAAATGCGACCGCCACGGCTCGGATTTGATCCCGCGCTCTCGGGCTTGGCTGTCCAACACCATAACCACTAGGTTTCAACACAGTGCAAAATAATAGTTAAACTAGCTGTGTGAATGAGCAAATATTGTTAAGCATTCTTATTTGACAGCATTATCTATTAACAGCTGTTCAAAATTTCCCATTTAGCTTATTGACGCCCCTTAGTGACGATACCAAGTAAGGCATAATGTTTAAAAAACAGCGCTTTAAAAATGTTTAAAAAACAGAATAGAGGATGGACCACACACGGTGCTGTGTCGTGTCCATCCTCTATTCCGTGGTCCGGTGTACGTCTTCAGCGCTGTTTTTTAAACATCATTGAAAACCACACCAACTGGCCCTATCTGCCTTCCTTCATCAAGTAGGGCACGTTTCGATTTTTGCCGTTACTACCCCCGTTCAACGCCGCGACGAAAAAAGACATACATCATTTTTGGCGAGTGTTTGCCTTGTTACTATTATAATACGCATATTCAATGACTTACAGTTATTATTACAGTTAGTTACCGACGTGGCGCGGGTAATTAAGGAACCGCAAGGAAATAAGCGTCAAAGATTGGTTAAATTGGCGTGCAATCTAAAGAGGTTACCACTCTTTCCCTCCCCTTTGTTTTGATAGCGTCGTTCAAAGAGAAAATTACATATACAAAGCTGAAAGTTACTCGTAGGCCAAGCCAGTACATATATGCTTCATCACAGTGAAGTTCGTCAAGTGTAGTTGTGCTGTTGGCAACAAATTTTAAAGTAGGAAGAGCTCGTCTCCCGTTAGGGCCAATTTTTCCACGTTTTCCCACTGCACAGTGTTGAGCCCCGTTGTTTAGAAAAAGATGCGTTGAGACACGCTTGATTTATCAATCGGACTACGTTGAGAATGGACATAATTGAGTTGATCAGTCTACAAGTGGCGTTCTAGAAAAAGCAACTCTTAAGAAGCACTTCTAAAACATTTAGTAGAACTTGCCAATGTAGATATACTGCTTTATGCAAAGTGGTGCAGTGAACTGCAGATGCTTAGGGCGGTTATGGCGGAAGCGCAGTGGGGTGCTCTATTGGCGTATGTTCGGTATCTTGAATGAAAATCGTTCTTTTTTTCTCGCGTAGAAAGGAATATACGGGCAGGTTTACCTTATTCTGCCTTATTGTAGACTGTTCTGCATAAGGAGTGAAAAATGCAAAATTTAACATACCTGATCTAGCTTGGCCATGATAATTTTTCCTCACATCATCGACTATATTTGGCTTTGTGTGAATCACTTAACTTATTCGCGCTGTTTCTTTACTTCATACGTTCCTCAGAGCACCAAGATGCATGAGATCTAACTGGATAAGTTTTAAACGAATAGTGTGCTGCATTTTTTTCGCTGACTAGATCTTACTCAGGGACATCACTGGGGCACCATCAAGTCCACGCAGCATTCCCCTAAATACAGCGATTCTCCCCGGGACAAAGCATTGAGGAGGTAAAACTGTCCTTTGCTTTATTACATTGCGTAATCAAAGGGAACATTTTTCATTCAGCCGAATATAGTACGAAACCGAGGACGATGAACACCTTGGACGCTGCCTTCGTTTTAGCATCCATGTCACCCCTTAAGTATCTCCAGCGATACCGAAAATGAAATAGTCCACCCAGGGAAAAAAGCCACGCACTGACCGCTTTTTGTTATACATTTCATTTCCCGCTCCTGCTGTGGCATCTTCATTTCCCGGCAGAAACAAGATCAGCTCCCCTGGCAAGAGTTGCAAAGTGAGTTAGAACCAGCAGGAGATTTAGAACACTCAATTGAATGTGCGGAGACCAAGGAAACCAACATTCATCGATGAATACGCTAGTCCGAAATGAGAAATTTGAGCTGCAGCTCTATACGTGTTTTCATTTGGCGAGCCAACATTTTGTATTACGATTATAAAGGTTTATATTAGGAGAGAGAAAGAGAGAGACAAAGGAAAGGGGAAAGGCAGGGAGGTTAACCAGCGGGGAAGATCCGGTTTGCTACCCTACGCTGGGGAAAGAGGCGAGGGGGAGGCATTAAGAAGAGAACGTTATGGGTAGCGCGGTTTGTTTCCATACAGACGATGAGCGCTACTCCGGCGCCGTATCTGCTGGGCGGCCTGGGCTTCGACATCTTGATCATAGCACCTCATTGCGGCCTCGAGCCGCCGCGGGATCGTTGTTATCGTTGCAACTTCGTGCGGATTCTTAGCACAGTCCCAAAGAATGTGAGCTGCAGTGGCTCTTTCCTTTCGGAACACACAACACAGGTCACTTGCATAAACACTTGGACACACGTGCCTCATCAGCAGCGGGGTGAATAACGACCCCGTTTGAAGTTGTCGATATAAAACCCCTTCCTTACGGGTCAAGACCGGAGTGGAAATAACAATGAAACGGCAATGGAGGTTGAAGATTTATTGGTTCTTTTAAATTTATGAGAGATGACTTCATCGTCCTTTTTGATGATATTTCCAATTCCATCAATCTATGTCCAGCTGTGTATTTATTTGTTCATTTGATGCATTTTATCTCTGAATTTTATATTAACGGGATTCCGCATTCAATGCTCAAGCGGATGCATTGAACTAGGGTCTGGTAGCCCACGCTGCCATACGATAAAACGAGCGTGAAAAGGAGCACAAACAGAATCGGTTTATAGAATTTCGCTTGTATTGATGATGACTATTCATGATGTGGAAGAAGCGCAGATTATCACGTTCTTGAAATCGGCGTGGTGGTACGAGTGACTACGCTTCTATTTTACCCGTTCTGGTGTACATGCAATATCTGTAAATACTTTGGTACGCTAATATACAGCAATCAAAACATGTTTATTTCAGCAGTTTCTTCGAATGGGGGGGGGGATTTTCTTCTTCTACGATAAAAATGCTCAATCAACCTCTTTTTTATTAGACTAGGTTGCACGTTGATTTGCTTACGCTACTTTCCTGAATACTCTACTGTTCAAGCCGCTCTATTCACATTTACTGCTGAATGTACGCTATGGAATTTTGTTGGAACATGTTCAATAGGTCCTCAATTTCATATCGCCAGAGCAGAAGCAAGCTAATTAGGAGCGAGCTGTCATTCTACATTGGCTGTAACAAACCATGAAAGCGAGTTGCCTTCTGACGTCACAGGTTTGCAAGTTACCACGACGCAGCAATGCGAGGCCACACTGCTCAGCTCCGGCCTAGATGAGTAGGTCTGCGTCACCGGGCGGGCAGAAGCAGCCGCCCGACAAGAGGAACTACAGTCGATTAACTGCCGTCGCCTCCTTCAGCTGCAAATACCGCCAGCCATTGGTTTCAAATAAATGTTTTGTCCATCCATCCATCACCGGAACACCGGTCGCTGTGCCATCATTATGAATAATGCATTTCTGCTGACAGCGAAGCTTGATATGTTTAGGGTTCCATGTGTTTTCCTTGTCCGTGCACCAACAACAACAAAGAAGTATGAGCATCGGCCTATCCAGGTGATAGTGCAATAACGGCTTGTCCCGTGGCGGTGTTGAAGCATGCTTCAAGTATTCTGTTTCTAGTAGTAATATTAATAATGATATTAATAATAATATTAATAACTACAAATATGAAATAAATTATTCAAGATGCAGGGCTTCAAATGGATGAGTATACAGGAAGTGTTCATCAATAGCATATAAGCAAAGCACAACATGTACGTACAACCATACATGCTTGACTCGCACGCCGACAATACGACAGACTATGGGGATGTCTGCACCAAGCAAACGGGTATAGTAATTGTGATATCCACTGTGTATACATCTCCAAGCATACTCAAGTGTGATATCGGGAAGTTCATGACCACGTACTTTCCATGGCTTAGCCGAGATGACACTACGCCTCTGATCATCGTTGGAGACTGCAATGTGGACATTTCAAAGCCAGACAAGAAATGGTTCACTCGTATTGCGCTAAGGAGTCTGGTGTCAAGCACCACACCAATGCAAGTCACCCTCAACACCAATGCAACTCAACTACTCAACAATGGTCGTGTGTACATTTAAGTTTGTTCAAGATTCTGTGATCTGTATTCTGTAATTCAAGTTGTAACCGAACCAATCAGTACATATTACAGTAATAACAAAGCTATGAACGAGAAACATGGAACCAGAGGGGCCCGATTTCAACGCGAGAGTGGTTTATGGCGAGGCCCGCCATTAACTTCCTGTGACGGATGTGTCGCCTGCGCGAACGCGCTAAATATGCGGTCTCTCGACATAAAACTCCTCACTGATTAAAAGTAGTGCCATCTCCACCCCCTCCCTCCCCACTTCGCACTCCGTTCTCCTCGCATGCTTTCGCCCCTCGATGCTGGCGCTGCCTTGTCCGATGCCGTGTAGCAGACGACGGCACGCGTTAATGCAATCGGGATGACAACTTTTAGTTAGGCACTTTTGTTTTAGCTCTTATTTAACTCCTGTTGCACTGAAATGGCATGCAAGAGCCTTATTTCCACTCTGCGAAGAACAAGCAATACGAAGGAAATTTTAGGGAGAAAAAGATGTAAAAAAATGCATGCTTTGGAGTCATGACAGGGATAGCGTTGGCGCACACGTTTTCGTCTCTGTAAGGGTTTTTGCTGAGTACTGGGGCCACATAACGTAGAACTATTCCGATATGTTTTTATTCCAATCTCCTGACGTCAAATTTGCGTATGCGCCGACGCAAGCACCGGGCGGCTACCCGAAGGGTTTTCTGAAAAGGCCAATCAAATGCTCTCCTCGTTTATAGGAGGTCACTTTTGCTTGCTTTAAAAACGAATAACATTGCCTGCACTGAGCGGCTTGTCTTATCTAATTGGCTGGCAAAAAGAGAAGAGCACGCTCAAGTGGAGAGGGATTCGATGGGGCCGAGCCAGTGCACTGAAGATTGATAATCCGATGAAGAGGGTGGTACGGGCGTCTGCGATTGGTCCAATTTTCCTTACTAGCTTGAGGTGGCTCGTCGAAAATCGCGGTGCCATGCAACGGAAGGTTAAGGTTGCAAAGATGAGTTCGCAGAGCGAGGTCGCAAACGTGCCGAAAATGCTCGAAAACGTTACAGGGCCACGCAAAATGTTTTATTGTTCGCAAATAAACCCATGCTCTCCCGCAGGTGCGAGATAGCCAGTGCCTGAAGGATGGGCGGCAGCCATCTTTTATTCCTTTTGGAACGGGGCAGCCTGCGGCTATTCAGAAGGAAATGCAGTTTTGTTTGGCATATTAATTCATCTTTCACGCGTACACGTCACTTTGACGCGGTAAGTTTTTGCGGTTTTGGGAGGTTCCCCAAAAGGCAGGTGAAGTGGGTGCAGCCCGAAAACTTGTGGCGAATTGCAGAGGGCTTACGGCGAAAAGGTGTCGAATCAGACATAACTATTTTTCTGTCGTTCGGTAAAATAATGCATAATCAGTGTGTACACGTCATATGAGACGGGGAGCTATCACGGTTTTCGTGACGTCGCGTGACCGACAGGTGAAGTGGGGGTGGTCTAAAAAAGTTCTTGACCAATAACGGAGGGCTGATCGCAGAAATGGAATAGAAAAGCTTGGAATAGTTTTACGTTATAGCGCCCATGTTTCTGAATCGTCGCAAGTAGCTGTGAAGCACGGCTGCCTGAAAGTGATCATCAGAAATAGAATCTGCAAATCTGTTTGAGCACCACCGACGGTACCTGCTCAGTTACACACCTGCGTCGTTAGGGGGAATGGAAGCGGTGATTGAAGCGACATCAATCATTCGAGCCTGATGTCTTCCCCTAGAGCTTTGCAATAAACATTAAAATTTATTACGTTGACAATGAGTGTGCGCTCTAGCTGATAACCTTAGAGCAGGCTGTGTACAGCATCCGGCTCCAGCTTCTTATGCCAAAATCTCGCATAATGAAAGGCTCAAATTGGTCATACAAAAAATTATCCCAACTACTAAAGAGAGGACAAAAATTTTCCTCCATGAATTAAGCATCATACGCCCCGAAAACGATTTGTCGCCCGCAAACTCTAATGAAAAAACTCCGTAGGATTATCGTACATTTTAATCGCATGGGCCGCATTTCCCACGGAATTTTCAAAGCTCAAACACCATTTTTGGTAAAGTATTATCGAGTGCGAGTTTGATTTCTTTCTTCAGTGTTTTAACTGTTTATTTCATGATGTATTTTTTTTTCAAGGCTAAACACGCAATTGAAAAAAAAACGCAAATGTTAGTCTTTGAGTATCACTCCGTTTTACTTATACCACAAAGTGCAAAAACTGCACTGGAGTTACTTAGGTATGTGTAGGCGAACCCCCAAATTTCAGTTGACCCACCATAAGTTCGAGTTAAGCCAGCCTCAAATTTCAAGTTGGGCCAACCCAAAACTTAATTGGCCCACACCAAAATTTCATCTGGTCAACCCCCAAACTTCAAGTTTCTGCATCCCCATATTTCAAATGGACACCCCCAAAAATCAAGTTGTCCCACCCCTTAGCTCCCGGATGCTTCTTCTATGAAGCCCTATGCTTCCCATGGGTATTCTGTCTGATTATTTTCATTTTCTTAGTTTCAATTCTTCCTTATTGCTTATAAAGATAAGACTCATCTACAGTTACAATATTGTAATGCTTAAATTTCTTTGCAAATTCTGTATTTTTGTCCATATACAAGGCATTACACTTTTCGCGTGACGGACTAATTTTCCTGAGGTATTTGCCGAAAAATGCTTACACAATAAAGAAATTCCGCACTACTGCTCAAGAAAGAACAAGGTCGTTGACATGGTGCAGAACGAAGGAGCGCACGACATCTGCGGTGACATCACGCGACGTGAACGCTTGGGAATAAATACCCCGGACACACTGTGAGCAAAACGAGAACAAACGAGCATTTCAAGACCCAGGGGAAAAACACATAGTTTGGTTGCTTAGTGGTTTCTTTTTCTCCCGTTTTCTTTCCTTTTTCTTTCCCTTTCTTCCTTGTATATATTTATTTTCTTCATTGCAGCATTTCCTCTTATATATTTTTTTTTTCACGAGCCCGGGTTCTGCCGCTAATTCTATTATCACTTTCAGAGACACGATAGCCCACGGCCGCCAGCGAAACAGGTAATTGAGTGGTGCTGTGCATGCCGTTGACACGCCGGCTGACCCACGGCCGTTGACACTTGGCGGACAGAGGGCCGCTTCACTGGCCTTGTGCACAGTCCTCCTTTATCCTCAATTCTACACCCTCGCTGCTAGCACACCTTCGCTCTTGGCCGCCACCACCCGCCTCACCCGCTCTCCCCTTTAGAAGAACCCTACCTATATATATTCTGGCGAGGAAGCCATATGTCGCCTTGAAAAAGACAAGTCCACTTGTCGAAACGTTGGCTCCCGCTTTTACTTTGTTCTGGTTTTGCCCATCGTCTTGGATTTCCATCTCCCGCTTCCCCCCCCCCCCCCCCCCTGCTTTTCTCGGGTACACTGTTGATTAGAAATCTCCTCCTTATCTCACGAAGGCGCGCGCACGGCGGCCCGTTGCTACTTGTGAGACCGATCAGGTGTACCCATATGTTTCTTTGCTTCACATCATTCTTGCCGGACAGCAGCGGGAAAACTTTTTTTCCTTCACTGAAGATATTTCGTATTTCGACAACCAGATAGGCGCCGCAACTCAGGAGGAGGAGTAGAAACAACTCCAAGGAAGCGCGCTGTTCTTAACGACCTACTCAAGACGGAAGCTACCATCACCACATAAAACAAATATTACCTGCGCTGCGGCGGATATTCATTCATTGCATCGAAAATGGCGCCCGAGAGACTTCTGAAAGCGCGCGTTTTCTTCTCGATTGAAAAAAACAACAACAACAAACTTTGAAAGCACGCGCTGTCACGTGATGGCAGTAGCCCAGCAGGAAAGAGGAGGCGAAGGCGGTGTGCGTGGGTAAGAGAGAAAGGCGTAGAGCCCGCGCGGCGACGGAAAAGTTTGAAAGATCGCGCTGATTTTAAACAGTGAAGGGTTTTATCTGTATGGATGGATGGATGGATGGATGGACGGATGGATGGACGGATGGATGGATTGATGCTATGAGCGTCCCCTTTGCAACGGGGCGGGGGGTTGCGCCACCAAGCTCTTGCTATTATACTGCTTAATGTCCTACCTAGGTTAAAGAAAAGAATAAGAAAAACCAATGATGAATTGCCTTAATTAAATTTTCTGAGCCCCTATTGTGAACCTTGTTTTTGTACGTCTCCGTTTTTTGTACTTTCCGTACTCTTCTCACGCAAATCTTCCAATCGCCTCTGACTAATCTCTATTGCGGACATGTTCACTTTCCCCCAGCTCAAGCTGAACCCGAGGGCCTCAAGGAGGCCAGTGGTGTCTAAATCGACCACTGAGCAGATATCTTCACATTCTGATAAAACATGCTCCGTCGTTTTGCTAGCTTTACATCAGCAAGCACATGCTTCTTCTTCGTTCTTATATCTCGCTTTATAGGTGCATGTTTTAAGGCATCCTGATCTCGCTTCGAGAAGTAATGAGTTTCCCTTTGAGTTATCATAAATTGTTCCATTCCTTATTTCGTTTTCTCCTCTTAAGTAGGTATTCATGGCAAGTTTCTTTTTCATTGCCGCTACCTATGAGATTATTTAAGCCTCTCTGACTTGCCGCTTGGCGTTCTTTGTTGCTGTGTTGGTCACCCTACAGGCCGCATACTTGCTGGTTTCAATGTTTTCAATGTTTTCAATCAATGTTTTTCCTGTACAAATACCTCAGCACATTCCCAGCCCATTAACTTTCTTCCATATTCCTCAGTCGTGCTTCCTAATCAATTTTACTGTGAGCTTCCGTCACTTCAAAACTTGTCCAGCCCATATCACCCTGCACAGCTTCATTTGTAGTCTTCCCGTGAGCGCCCAATGCGAGGCGTACCACCGATCTTTGATTTCCATCGAGTCCTGATTGTATCCCTGATTTTAAGGGGAACAACCGCATTTACAAAAGCAACCCCGGAACCATTACACCTTTCCACATACCCCAGAGCACCTAGTACCTATTGTATACCCATAGCGCTCTGTGTTTCATTATGGCTGCATTTCTCTTTAACTTTACTTTATTGTATTTTCCTGTGTTTCCATATATCTCTTGCTTTCGTTTATACATATGGCGAGGCATTTATATTTTTTTTACGCTAGGTATTTCCTGGCCCTGCATTGCAACTCTTTGTTCACAGTTTTCATTGAAAACCATAACACCTGATTTTCTAACGCTAAATTTCTAACCTAAATTCTCTCCTTCCTGTCCACAGATATTACCCAGATGTTGCAAATCACTTTGCTTGTTAGCTAGCAACCGGGATGACGTCGCCCTCTAGGAGCGGTAAAGTACTGCTTTGTTTCACTAACGAGCGCGGAGAGTGAGCACTTCCGTAGCCTCGGCGTAGCTAAGGCTTCAACGCGGCGTAGCCTGGTATAGCGGTGTAGGCATTCTGTTGATTTGAGAACGCCCTTTCCGAAAGTTTTTTTTTTTTTTTCGATTCGGTGTGCCTGTGACGCCTTGTTGGCTACGGTGTGCAGATTCAGCACGAATCACTGCTTACACGACGCCTTTACTGCTTCGCATGTCATGGCATCAACTAAGAAAGCTGCTGCGCTAAGCGGCGCAGGAAGGCACCGACGTCAACGGACGAATCTAGCTTTGTTTCGGCGAGAGGGACGCCAGCGTGAAGCAGAAGGCCTTCGCGCGTTACGGGCGCACGCCGCAAACTCTGCCACTCGCATTCCGAAAGCTGAGCGCGTCGCAACTCAACCGCCTGCCAAAGACACAAAGGAGCCGGCCCCAGTGATCGTAACTTCGCCCAAGCGACTCGGCAGCAGGGCACGTCACTCGCCAACAGGACGCTGCGCGCCAAGGAAACCTGCGACACGGTTGCCGACCCGCAAATCTTTCGCTGCAGTGGAGCGTGAATTCAAGAAGCGCTTTACTAACAAAACGTTCGGTTTCGGTTGTACGGTTTGCGAACGCCTGTAATTTATGGTGGATTTGCGCAGTGCTCCAAGGTAAGTATACCTGGTAGCGAAGCTTCCATAGGAGCCCATACATTCCAAACATGACTATTCAACGGTGGTTCATGGGGCTTAGCGCCATTTGTATGTGGAGGGAACACTTCCGGAGGAAGAAAAAATAATGTGACGTCATATCCGTTAAAAACAGAAGTTACCTCATTTTGATTTCGAAAGCGTGAAATCTGTTTTGTTGGCCTGCCTTTAGAGCTATATTTTCAAATGCCCCGCCATTCGACTTGATGGGCGTTTCGAACTTTCAGCGCGGAAAGCGATGCAGGAAAAAGCCAGTCATACTGTTGCCGAAATCGCACCCCTGCACAGAACATACTTTCTTTGGAGGCCGACGACAGCTTTAGGTGTAAAGTGCTGATCCAATTGTCGGATGCCAAGCCCGTCGGCCAGCGCAGTCGCACGAAAACAACTACACAATTATCTGTCCGTATATATAGTCACTCACTACTTGTGACTCAACAGGTTAAGAAGCGATGAAACTACCTGCGTCACCAAATTCAGACGAACTTCGACAAACAAAAGAAAGCACAACGTGTGAGGAGGGCGTATTTGAACAGGTAAATTTAAACACGCGCCTTTCGGCACATTTCGAGAGGTGCATTGCATCGCGAGTTATAGCGGCGTCAACGCCCCCTGTAACGATGGGCGCTGCAAAGAAATGTATTTATTAATATAAACAAAAGTAAATTAACTTGAATTTTCTTAACTCATCACGAATATATAAAATTGACCAGGAATTTTATTTTTGTTTATTGAATCGAACTGTGTCTCGCTTGAATTAAAAAAAAAAAAACGCTTCTTGCTTTCCCAATGTTTGTTCCCTCGAAACATAGCCGCCCTTCAATCGCTGCTCCCATAACTACCTTTGCTGATGTCGGTGACAATTTGTTCTGAACCGCGTTTCGCCGGAAGCTTCGGGACCTATTTGGATCGACCTTGAGTGCTCCTCACGTGCAATAAACAGCTTCGGTCAAGGCATGTTCCACCTTCGCGTTTTACCACTTTCTGTGAAAGAGGGAGCAAACAATTATTATTAGGCCTATAATTAAAGCCAACAAACAATGACTTCTTCACTAATTGCCGAGCTGCCCATGGCAACATCGTGGACGACCCGACACCCATCGATCCAAATTATAAAACGATCTTGCAACGCTACAGGGAATTCAGAAGGCTCTACCCAGCCCTGCATAGGAACCTTTCAGCCGTGGACTCAGCGACGCTACGCAGGCTCCAAACGGACACGTACATAAACCTATATAAATTGCACATATACTACCCAACAGCATACAAGGACATATGCCCGTGGTGTGGGAGCACACCAACGCTCTACCACATCACATGGGAGTGCACAGCTCACACAGAAGAACAAGAAGATAATAACACGAGAGTGAGGTGGGAGTCATCGCTATCCAGCTCCGCCCTCGGGGATCAGCTCAGGCTCGTCCGGAGGGCAGAAAGGATTGCGAGGGCCAGCGGTGCCTTGGAATAGGGGCCCGACCATACGGCGTTACCCCGTTTTAGGGGCAACGAAGTTCTTTCTACTAATAAAGTTTTGTTCTTCTTCTTCTTCTTCTTCAGGTATGGCTGTATATATATAATTTGAAAACGCTGTTTCAGTGAACCAATATATATATGACAACTAGGCCAGAAGGACATGAATAACTGAACATGACATGTTTTTCTCGATATGTGTTTGTGCTTCTCCTTACATCCTTTGTTACAGAATTCGTAATACTCTATATGAAATTGATCAAGTCTAAGAGAAAAGCAATGACATTTATTGCAGTAGTTGTGCGATTATTTGTACAAAATGCAGAGAAAGCGATGATTCGCGCCAGAGCCTTTCGATTCGTGACATCTTGTGAATAAATAAAAGGACCTTTAAAGTCTCTTCTATATCATTCTTTGAATCTTGAAACTGCGTTATTTCGAAGCCAAACTGTCTGAAACTGTGGCTGCGTGAAAGAAATTTGGTTCACAAATACAAGCTGTTTCCTAGATGCGGACCGTCCCATGGAATTTAAAGCAGTTGTATCCCCCATGAATCAACTTTTCGCCTCGAGGAGAGCGTATGTTCGTAAATAAAAGGGATGACGGGAACAGAATGCAGCGGTGCTCTTATCACGGCTCCGTGTCTGAAACATTTTTTTTCACACGTGTATTTTCTTCTTTTTAGATTTGGTTGCGTTTGCAGTGGCTCACGCTTGTAAAGTAAGAATACGTTTACTTAAATCGAAAGAGGCTGGAAGCTGTTTGTAGTGGAGTTTACTATATGCGCGAGCAAAGTGCCATTGTGATGCCCCAAGGCGCTGTTTACATAATTTTACAGCAGTCTGAAGAGCATTTTGTCACACCCTTAAAAAAAATGAAATATCTTGTTGGATTATATCACGTGTAGGCGACGAGTAAATATTACTGCCCAAAAGGAGCGGCAAGAATATAAAAAATCGTCGTGATAAAGTACGGCTCCCACTGTTATTTTATTTCCTTTTATTTAAAGGGCTGCATCGAGTTCATATTCACCCGCTGTGGTAGCGTAGTGGCTTTGGTCTTTCAATGATAAGCCTGAGGGCGGCTAATCAAATACCGGCTACAGCGGCCGCCTTCCTATAGGGGCGAAATGCAAAAACGCTATTGTACCAAGCATCGGGTGCACGTTAAAGAGCCGCACGTGTTCAAAATTTTTCCGAAGTCCCTTAATACGGTGTGCCTCATAATCATATCTCACTTCTGACACGTAAAATCCAAGAACTTAATTTGTTTATTTCATATTGGGGATCACACGAATGTTTTTACATGACCTGTATACCAGCGCCTTCTGGTCTTGATTTTGGCTTCTAGCGCGAAGTGAAACACGGACACAGAAAGGAGCAGACAGGACGTGTCCGTCTGTGTCCGTGTTTCACTTCGCGCTAGAAGCCAAAATCATGTTACCGTACCAACTCGCCCAACTGTCTATCCTTTTGCATTACATTCCTTCTGGTCTTCCCAAGTTTAGAAGGCGAAGTTATGCCAAACTTTTATTGCCGTAGCAATTATACGAACACCCCGATCGCAGTTCTGGCTTAACCGTCGCCGTCGCCGTGAGGTTCCGTATAAAGTCCAAGGGCCGCAATCGTCGCGTGCGTGCCGTGTGCTGTATGTGCGAGGGAAAGTGTGCGAGGGTCAGCAAGCGTACGCGGCTCAACCTTGCGTGTGCGAGCGAGGTAGGAGGGCTGGATGCGCGCCGTCTCCTGTTCCACGGGTGGCTCGGGTGGGAGGGCAGGGAAGTGGGCGTGCTTCTCCAGCGGCTGCTGCTTACGGCGTGGCCGTGCGGGCGCCGTATTTTGAAAGCGATCTCCGACGGGGCCTAAGTGCGCGCCCGCGTGGGCCTCATCTTCAAAGCTGTCTGCGATGTTTGCAGAGCGCGCGTAGAGCCGGTAGCTTTGCATGCGCTGTGATTTCGACGTTTCATTGGCGTTGAAGCGAGAGATGCATGAAGGTCAGTTCGATCACTGCTTCTGCCGCGACTCCTCACTCCAGAAATTTGGCAGCGAGTTTCCGCACTCATCGAACGAGATGTGTTGGTGTTTACCCGTGCGCGCGTGGCACCATGCTTGTAAATTTAGTTGAAACACGTCGGTTGGCTAGATGGTTTGAATCCGTTATATAATGTGTAAGCGCGACAGAACGAGGACGTTAAAAGAAACAGACACACAGAGACATCGCTGTCTCTGTGTCCTCGTTCAATCGCGCTTAGACATTATATCATTGTTAATCTAGTTAATAAACGAATGTTTACAAGTTTATATGGCCAATAGAACTGCAATCCTTACTTCTTGTAGATATTTACTAATTTGCTATCGCAATTGGTGCTTGGCCTTTCGGGCGAAACTGCGACTTTTTGTTCCTATGCTGAGCAGGCTTGTTGCCAGTTCCTTCGGCATTAACGCAATGTTCTCGCAAAAACTAAGGCAATATCTGACAGAATTATTCTTCCATAGGAACAAAGCATCTATCTTTATCCTAACAGCATGGCAGTCTCTTACGTATCTTCAAGCAAATGTTTAGTTATGAACCATTATTGCAGTTGCAGGTTTATCTAGCTGTTGCAATAAGAGGCAGGCTTTCGATTCTGTGGATATTTTACAACTATGGAGTAATATGATGCGGGGAAGTACTTAAAGTAAAACATTTATTGGATCGAGATTCGAGCGTGCAACATTGATCTCGACTTGTCATCAGGCTCATTTTGTTGACTTCTTAGGAAGAGCTCAAAACGTTCTATTTGGCGCTCGGCACTCCTAGGTACAACAAAGTGATCTATGCCGGACTGAAAAACGCTTATAGGTAATTCCACTTCGGCACTCAGCTCTGGGTCAGTCGCTTTTGAATATGTTACAATCTGTATTGGAATATTCACATTACAACTTACATCTATTTTTTCGTGTATCTAAGTATACAACGACAAGACTGTTCAACGAACTCATTTAAAAATATTTTCTGCCCAAAGGGTCACTAAAGTCAAATAATAAGT
Source organism: Dermacentor andersoni (assembly GCF_023375885.2). NCBI lineage: Eukaryota > Metazoa > Arthropoda > Arachnida > Ixodida > Ixodidae > Dermacentor > Dermacentor andersoni. The sequence continues at coordinate 165,672,903 of NC_092815.1, read as the reverse complement.
CAAGGTAAAGTGATAGAATAGTGCTCGAGAATCTCTAAGGCGTCAATATTATCGCAAACATAGCCTTAGTAATCGAGAAATTTAGGTAAATGCAGGACATGATTAGAGACTCCCCCGGGACATTCAAGCACTTTCCCCGTGACGACTGCACTCCTCAGTTAAATTATTCCACTAGCACTGAACCACTCGTTGCAAAAAACATCATTGTATTGTATTATAAGACGAAATAAAGTGCTACTTGTCCAGTTCTACTTTAGTTTTAGAACAGATAACTGATTGAAATTAGCTTTGACAACGACGCGGGCGGTCGAAGGGTTTCGTTTTCGCTCGACTACGCGCCGCCCACGCGTTCACGTTTCAGTTGTTTCGTGATCGCGTAGTGCAGCGCTGGCTTTACTGGCTCACGAAACTCGCAAAAACTGCAAGTAACAGGGAATTCTATTTCCATGTGATATCGCGGGCTGCCCGGATGATCTACGGCACTTGACCAAAGAGAAGCTGCTGCAGCGAAACCACCGCTCTGTTTTCGTTCGGCACCGCCGTCTGTCGTGCGCCGTTTTACTCATCAGTGGCAGCAAAGGCCTAGGATATCGTATGCAACGTCACCATTGCACCGGTTGGGTGGCTAGAGATTTGAATTTGGAAAGAAGCATTAGGACTTTTCAGAACCAATTTTCTCGTAGACTAAGTCTTTTCTTGGCACAAAACAAGCGTTGCGAGGTTTCTGGGATGGTATTCAAACAGTCCGCGTCGACTTAGTATTTGCCTTTAGTATCCCTTTAACAAGATCCCCGAATGGAACCGACAGCCTTGGTCAATAGAGTATGAGCACAGCCCGAATAATTATGCGATTTCCTAACACTTTTCATTAAACAAAATACTGCAGTCAGTAGCCTTGCTAATTGGTCCTTGCTTTTGCCTGTTGCTTTCTAGAAATTTTCATTACTACTGAAATGTTTGACAATAACAGTTATTCCTTAAACAGTATACTGTTCTATGTTGATTTTGTTGCGCTTCAATACTGTCGTTTCAACGAAACATTGTATTTTTTTCTGGAATGAATAATTAATTGGTATGTGCAACATGATACTGCTTTAAAACTGTCCCTCACCCGTATTATTAGTATTGTTACGCGAAGGACGAGTCAGTAAGACGAGCAACTATTTAAAGGTTATATTTGCAATAGCAGTTGCAGCGCTGACCGGTTAGATTCGCAGCGCGCGCCCAGATCGTTCTTCCTGCTCTTTTCTCGAGTGATGGCGCCCACGCGCCTCGTTCAAACAAGCAAATACCACACGCGGGTAGCATAATCCCCCGGCGTAGAAGCGACTTCCCGGAGCGTCTAAATGTCATCACTGGGTGGGTGATACTGCCTCAGTCGTGTAACGTGCACGATATCACTGCATTGGGAAGTAGATGGGGTGTCAGCGGCCATCTCGTAGGTGACGGGAGTCACGGCACGAAGCACTCGGTATGCGCCTGTGTAACAAGACCGCAGTTTTCCTGACAGGCTGACCTGAGGCGACGGAGACCATAGAAGCACCAAAAACCAGGTAGGAAGTGCACGTCTCGGTGTAGCCGGTCGTACAAATGCCTTTGACTCTCTTGGGATTTCAGAAGGCCGTCACGGGCAATTTCCCTTGTGTGGGCACAGCGGGCGATGACGTCAAGTGCATATTCACTGGTCAGTGCCGCGGTAACAGAGAGGGTTAACAGAGAGTAACAGAGAGTGCTGGTTCCCGGCCGAACAGAACGACAAATGGGGAATAACCGGCTGTGTCGTGGCACGAAAAATTATAAGCAAATGTGACAAACGGTAGAGCGAGGTCCCAGTCAGTGTGGTTTGAAGAGACATGTTTCGCGAGCATGTCTGTGAGAGTACGAATGAGACGCTCTGTGAGGGCGTTTGTTTGCGGATGGTATGACGTGGATTGCATGTGCCTCGTTGTTCAGGACTGCAGGATGTCCGCGATAACTTTCGATAGGAATGTCCGGTCACGGTCTGTGAGAAGTTGTCGCGGAGCTCCATGTAACAAAATCATGTTGCGTAGAATAAAATCGGCGACATCTGTAGCGCAGCTTGTAGGAAGCGCTCGGGTGATGACGTAGGGCGTGGCGTAATTCATGGGCACAGCTAGCCACCGGTCCCCAGAGGAAGAAAGAGGAAAAGGACTAACTAAGTCCAAACCAACCTGAAGGAATGGTTCTGCAGGAATGTCGAGTGGTTGAAGGTACCCAGCAGAGAGCGTCGATGGTGTCTTGCGTCACTGGTATTTCTCACACGCAGCTTCGTATCTTAGAACGGAGCGAGCAAGGCCTGGCCAAAAGAAGCGTCAGCGGATCGGGTCGTAGATACGTGAAATACCCAGGTGACCGGCAGTGGGGAGATAGTGAAGTTCGTGGAGAACAGCCAAGAGAAGGTGTTTAGGGATCACAAGGAGTAATGCAGGGCCGGCGGGGTGAACGTTGTTGTGGTAGAGTACACTATCTTCAAGTGTGAATAAGCGAGGGGAACTTTCGGCAAGTGACGCTTCCAGGCGGTCAATGATGATACGCAAGGACGGGTCACGGCGCTGCACGTCGGCGACATGGAGCAGTGGAAAAACGGAGAGAACACAGGGCGTCGGTGTCAGTATTAGACGTAGACGTCACGTCTTCGACTGGGTAGCGAGAGAGGCAATCTGCGTCCTGGTGTTGGCGTCTCGACTTGTAAGTCACTGTGTAGGGATATTCTTGTAGTCGGAGGGCCCAACGACCGAGCCGGCCAGTAGGATCCTTGAGCGGCGAAAGCCACCAGAGCACACGATGGTCTGTGATTACTGAGAAGGGCTTGCCATATAAATATAAGCGGAGCTTTGCGGACGGATCAAAGTGGGCCAAGACCGGCGGATTGGTGAGAATCGTGATAAAGCGTGAAAATACGGCAGCCTGAGGGAAACCTGACGTAAAAGGCACGTCTTTCTTCAGAAGTTCAGTGAGTGGTCGAGCGATTGCTGCGAAATCTTTCACGAACCCTCAGAAATAAGAACAGAGCCCCACAAAACACCGGATGTCTTTGACAGACTGAGGTACAGGAAAAGCCGTTACTGCTCGAACCTTCTCCGCGTCGGGTGGCACTCCGGAAGCATCGAAGAGGTGGCCAAGTACTGTAATCTGACGGCGCCAGAAGTGGCACTTCGGTGAGTTTATATGCAGCCCAGCCTGGCGGAAGACGTCAAGGATAGCTGCGACGCGCTCAAGGCAAGTCTAAAATGTAGGAAAAAACACAAGGACGTCGTCGAGGCAACAAAGGCAAGTTGACCATTTGAAACCTTGAAGCAGAGAGTCGATCATCCATTTAAACGTGGCTGGGGCATTGCATAAAGCGAACGGCTTAACCTTGAATTCGTAGCGTCCATCTGGAGTGACGAAAGCGGCCTTTTCTTGGTCTTTCTCATCAGCGGAAATCTGCAAATAACCAGATCGAAGGTGGATGAACGAAAAGTATTTGGCACCGTGAAGACAATCAAGAGTGTCGTCGATTCGTGGTAACGGTTAAACGTCATTTTCTGTAATTCGGTTTAGGTGGTGGTAATTAACGCAGAAACGACACGTGCCGTCTTTCTTTTTGACGTGCACGACCGGTGACGCCCAAGGACTCGATGAAAGCTCAGCAATGCCTCTGGCGAGTATCTTGTTTACTTGCTGCTGAATAACATGCCACTCCGCTGTGGAAACGCGATACTGTCGGCGGAGAATGTGAACAGCAATACCAGTGTTTATCTGATGCTTAACAAGGGCGGTCTGACCACGTAGTCGATTGTCAGTGTCAAATATGTTGCGGTAGGAAAGCAAAAGGCGATATAGGGCGGCTGCTTGGTCAGGTGCGAGGTCCGGAGCGACCATGGGACCTAATGAGCCGTCAATGGTCAAGGCATCCTGCGGGTAATCGGAAGTATCTGGAGACGCGTCGGCTGCGAAAGCAGTGACGTGGTCGTCTGTCACTGACCGGGGCATGGCTCCCGCTATGCCTTCAGGTAACATATGCTTCGTCAAGCCAAAATTGATAACGGGGAGACACATCCAATTAGCTGCAAGGGTTACGACGGAGTGTTGCACAGAGACGTCCCGCGCTAGGAGGACATCACTAATAGGTGCGACAACATAGTCGTCATCAGGCACGGTGACCGTTGAGGCCAATTCGACGAAGGTTAGGGCTTTTGGAGGAAAGCGAACAAACGCTGTAGTGCACGGGGTGTTAGGTTGTTCGGGGCGAATGTCGGAAAGAAGAGGAAGCTTGAGGCACAGCGTAGTGGTGGAACAGCCGATGAAGGCAGAATGCGTCGGCAGGAAGTCGAGCCGGAAGATGAGGTCATGCGGGCAACTGGTCAGCACGGTGAACAGGACTTGAACTTGGCTGCCTGAAATTCCTGTGCGACCATTGAACATACCCCTGACGTCAACAGTGGCGCCATTGGCGACGCGTACGCCTCCAGTGTTGGTAGGCGTAGAACTTTTTTGAGGCGACGACATAGGTTAGCGCTCATTATGGTCACTTGGGCTCCTGTATCAATTAATTCCGTCAACGGAACACCATCTACGTCTACTTCAACTAGGTCGGTGTGGGTGAGGAGAGTCAACGGATGATTTGGACAGGATGAACGTAATGCAGCACTACCTCCAAGAGCTGCATGGCCTAGTTTTCCGTCCGTCGGTTTGGCGAGGAAAAGCGGCGAGGTTGGGGTGGCGGGGACCGAAGGCGTTGAGGCGACGGCGATCGCACGGAAGAGCAGCAGTCAGGGTCATCAGAAGTAGGGTACAGACGGCGAGGTGAATAACTCCGAGCGTCGGTGTATTGGCGAGGAGCAGGGAATGAGCTCCGGTACGGCGGTATTCAGGTGGTGCGGCAGTGGCGGGATATATGACCAACGCGGTGGCAGCGGAATCAGATTGGTTTGTCGTCTGGGGTTCACCATTCAGCATGATTGCGTGGTCTGGGAGTGAAACACTGTTTATTACAGGGTGTGGACATGGGAATGGGTGCCGAATCAGGTAGGGAGACAGAGCAGGCGGTAGGGATGCCAAGGTTTGCAATTTCTTGCCGCACGACTGTAGGGGGTACCGTAGGAGGTCGTGGATGAAGGGAGGCCGGACTCGCCGCTTCCATCTCATGGTGACCGATACATGTGACGATCTCTTGAAATGGTCGTGTGGCGGTAAGAACTCAGCAAGAGGACGTGGCAGGGGTGTTTGGTAGCTGGGAAAACGGTGGGACGACGCGGCAGCTTTTGGCTACCTTCAAGCGGCGGGATTTTTTGACGATGGCGTCGACGGTAGAAACGTCGTTATAGCCGATCAAATTGAAGGCGTCGTCCGCGATGCTTTTAGGATATGGCCCACCTTGTCAACCTCAGTTATGTGCTCGTCAACTCTCCGGCAAAGCGCGAGCACTTCCTGTATGTAGGAGAGATACGATTCTGTCGACGACTGGACACGGGTGGCGAACTCTTTTCGCACAGCCTGTTGACGACCTGACAGGTTGCCAAATAGGTCGCGAAGCCGCTCTTTGAAAATGTCCCAGCAGGAGAGCTCGATCTCATGGGTGCGAGACGAGACACGCGGTGTTCCGTGCAAATAAAAGATCACATTGGCAATCTTGATAGTAGGGTACCAGTGGTGGCTTTGGCTAACACGCTCATAGATGCTGAGCCAGTCGTCGACTTCAACGTCATTTTGGGCGGAGAATGTCCTAGGATCATGGAGACTAGGAAGCGTAACGCACGTTGTGGTTGGCGCCGCAGGTGCAAGTGTGAACCGGGTGGTTCCATCGGAATCCATGACTGAGAAGGCGATAATGCGGCCCCTTCGGAGCCCTGTGGCGAGGACGGGAAATGTTCCACCGCCACCACAATGTTACGCGACGGACGAGTCAGTAAGACGAACAACTATTCACATATTATATATACGACAACGGTTGCAGCGCTGACCCGTTAGATTCACAGAGCGAGCCTAGTTCGTTCTTCCTCCTCTTTTCTCGGGTGATCGCGCCCACGCACCTCGTTCAAACAATCAAATACCACACGCGTGTAGCAATATTAATGATACGGATGACTGTGATGGCTATATGCACAGCGAGGCATTCCAAAGGTCTAACAGTCCTCACAATGATACTTGGCACTACATTCCAGAAGCACAATGCAATACACTATGCTATGCAAAGCTAAACATAGAAGAATGAAAACAGAAAGACGCTGAAAACCATATGTTGTCACTTCAGGAACACGATCACCGAATTTGAATGTTCCAACCACTTGGCACACTTCATTTTTTAATAGCTACCAATTTGGTGGCTCTTGAATATGAATAACTGCGCGAGGTACGCGACTGATCAGGCTACATCAATAAATACAATATTTCCGCCAGTCAATTGTTTGACAGAAAAGCGTGTCCCCTCCCCCCCTCAAATAAAAAACCTCTTGAATTTTTGATCACGCTTTTTGCTAACATTTCTTTAAAACCATGCGAACACTCAAATAATTTAATATATAGACTCTAGAAGTGGCCATTCGCCTTCCCGTGAGTGGCCTTCTGATCAGAAAGCGTGGCACTGTCGTTTCTGAAAGCGTAATTTCATGTGCGGCGGTCTTCGGAAGCCGAGCGCCTCGTTGTTTGATTTAGTCGAGTGACATGTGCGACCGGAGATCTTCACTCTTCAACACAATCACCCTCACGTGCTTTATGAAAAAAACACGGAAGCCTTGCTTTGGATATTATAAATATACTGCCTTAGCCTAACAAAGGCACTGGAGGCGGGCTTTGCTGTTGCTTACTCAGAGGTGGTCGGGCGAGCTACGAATAGAACAGTGTGCTTCAGAATTATTACACGCGGTGTGCTTTTCTTGCTCACCATAATATTATCGAAATGCTTTAGAAGGAAGGTTGTTGTAGTTACTATGAGTTACTATTTGTCACAGTATTCCCTGCCTTGGTAGTAACGTGCAGTTGGTAAAGGTACCGTAAGTAGCTGTATAAACTAAACGGTAGTTATAACCTTACTAACGCAACTGTAGTTGTGTTATGAGGGCGGTTGCTTTATGGAAGCGACACTGTTGAGCCTAATAAGTCGATAAGGACCACTTCCATTAAATTGTAATGTGCGTCAGCCCACTTGTAGGGTTTTGAAAGTAGGGAAATTAAAACACTGCTATCTTTATCCAATTAAGTTACCGTGCCTATTTTTGCCAAGATATCGGAAGGCGTCAACAGATCTGTAATTAGTACGTATCATATTTGAGCCCCTAGCTCATCATATTAAAAATGTTAGACAACACTATTATGTATTTGCCACCAACAAGTCAAAATGTGTGCGACTTTAGCTTCGATTCACCATAAGCGCTTCGCTTGCCCATGATATCTTACCTAAAAGGGTGATTTCTATAAATAGCAATCATAACGTAATAGTTCTGCGGAAACCCACAAGTTGGAGAGGAGTAATTAATAAAGGGAAAATGAGACATCCACCCAAACGTAGCTAAGTGCTACAAAGGAAATCAATATGGGTTCCTCGAAAGAAAGACTTCGCCGTTGAGGAAAAATTCGTCCTGGTCTGGGGCGTAGCACTTTGCAGCATTAGCTACGTTTGGGTGGATGTCTCATTTTCCCTTTATTAAAAGTAGAGGAAGCAGACGTCAACAAGGTGGTCTGACGGTCGGCAACTGGCACTTTCTCTCTTTACAATGGCGCCGTTGACGAAAGCCCAGTCTTTAGGTGCTACTGCCTTAAGCACACCATACTGCGGAGGCCTTGTGTCTTCCTGCATCCTGTCGTACCATGGATGCCGTACCTCGCACTACCTCGATCTCCGAGCTGTCCACGCTGCTTTGGACATAGATCCTCGACGTCCTAGGTGCCTCCTGCGTCCACGGAAACACGCATCCACGCTTCGCATGCAACGGATCACTGCCCAGGACACCATCCACCTCTGGGCCATCAGGGGATGCCGTTTGCGCACTCCTGGCATGGCATCCCATCATCACCGGCTGCCTCGGAAATACCGGAGTCCCACGGATTTCAGAATGACCATCATTCTGTTGGTGCAAGCGACCAACGTGCTTGGCACTCGCCCTGCCAGGCCCGACATGATATCGTACGTTCCAGCAGGGCGGCTTCGAGGTGGTGTCAAGGCGAGGGACAAGTACGAAGGCTACAATTACTGGTCCGAGGCAGAATACAGCGTAGCTTTGACGGCTGTTTTCCGCCAGCTCACTTATGCCTGCGACTAGACCGGCCAGCGCTGCTCCATGGCCGGACCTCCTAAGGTGCACCACCTTGACGCGACAGGGTGCCCAGCAATCCTCGGGCAGAGAGGTCCGCAGGCTACCCCACTACAGACACCGCCTCAACGGATGTCACCGTCGGCTCCACGCCAGGCGGTGGAATGTACATGATGGCCACCGTTCCCGTATCATCCTACGACTCGGCGGTGCATCACAGAGCAGCACCACTGGCTCCACCACAGCTTGTAAACACGCAACAGACCACCGGTGCTACTTTGACATGGCAGTTTAGCGCAGCTGAGCTGCGCCGACGAAAACCCTGTGACACTCCAGAGCAGCATTACTTCGCTGCTGCAGGTGCAGCTGGAACGATTTTCGCGAACTGCTTCGCCCCCTGGCCTGCTGTAGGCACGCGAGGCGAGCCATTTTTTGCACTAGTGGTCTCGAGCTTTGCGGCGGAATCCGACGCTATACCGTTACTTCCAGAGACCGAGACCACATTGCGGCCATAGCAGTTGGTGAAATGGCTCCAAAACTCAGCGACATCGAGGTGCATGAGCGAGCCGACGCTACCATTCCCGGAATCCACCCTGTTCACGGATCACAGCAGGAATATGCTCTTTTAAAGAAAATTACACCCTTTAGGTCATATCTTGCCGCACAACAATAATCGCCGTCTGTCTTCTCTGGATTCCCTTTCTTTGACGCTGCGAGCCCGGTACTTCCAAGTCACGAACTTCATGCACGTTATCAGCATGACAGAGCATTCTCCACAGGAGAGTAGCGAGCGCAGAGTTTTATGAAAGGATACGCAAGCAAGGCGGATGACGAATATTGTTATCTGGCAAATATACACCCCAAATTGTGTACATTTTATTTAATAGTGTGCTTCCAAACTCGTCGAATAAACATCCTTGTATGTCAACGCAGTCGCTGGTAGAATTCGCCGCCGTTCGCATCGCGGTCAGGTGAACCCCACCTAAGGTAATCATCATCAAAAACCAGCCCGCATGCGAAACACTTCCAAGACGCGCAAGTCACCGCAAGAAACACTCGACAGAGAAGACGCGCAAATCACGTGGTTTTTCGTGAAACTTGGCTGATTCAAGGGCCACGGCAAGCCTCGATCAGTCAGCAGCAAAGAGCGCGACGGCTCACAAGAGCGCCTGCTGACAGTGCAGAATATCCTACCGTATCCACGTGCCCAATTGCGACGGGAGAATCGTTGACGAGACCTGTGACCAACGCGCCACAGCCAGTGCCGTGCTCTATAGAAGCGGGTTGCGCGCTGGACGGCTGGCCAATGACAACTTCACGCACATGGACATGCTGCTCCACGTTAAGTGAGGTGTTTGCAAGCTGTGCTGTAAACTTAAAACATGCCGGGTGTTAAGAACGGATGCACTCTGACGTGGGCGCTAGGATGGCCGATTGTCTGCTTCTCTCTTTACAATAAACACACTCACACAAAACACACACACACACACACACACACACACACACACACACACACATATATATATATATATATATATATATATATATATATATGTCATATCAGAAGAAGCCAACAAACACTGACACCAAGGACAACATAGGGGAGATAACTTGTGCTTTATAAATGAAATAAAGAAACGATAACTTAATGGAAATTAAAGTGGATGAAAAAAAATTGGTAGAGCATCGCACGCGAAATGCGAAGATTGTGGGTTCGGCTCCCACCTGTGGCAAGTCGTTTTTCCATCCACTTTAATTTCCATTAATTTATCGTTTCTTTATTTCATGTATAAAAGCACAAGCTATATATATATATATATATTAATGAGTCTCAAGAAGACTGCAAAAATAGATGCGGTTATCGTGCGCATGGCGTTGTCCACAATTTATGCGATTTGAAGTGAACAACGGAACCCTCAAAGCCATTTGGTAAGAGAGCTCTGCAATTCAGCAATCTGGCAATTAACCTATTAGGGACCAGTTTCTTTTTTTTCTTGCTATCTTGAAATAAATCTCATATCTTAACTTACATTTATACTAATAATTCACATGCAAGAAATTATTACTCTTGCCTAATTAGTTTTTGAAATGTAGCCCGTGACCATAGATCACACTGGGCCTTTACGCTATAGCAAAATACGCGAAGTTAAAAACATTTTTTTTCAAGCCATGAAACATCACAAAAAACATATATAGTGAATAGTCGAGCACTTATTTAGTGTGATATGGTTTAAATCATGGAATACACATGCCGACGTCATACTTTGTGCATTGTGTGTGCACCGCGCTGTTGCAATTATCTCATGCACACCTCCACCTCTTTCCATTAGGTATTGGTGCAACAAAGTGGGCCGCTTGGTCATACCGTGTACCAGTCAGGACATCACCAGTCTTTGGTATTCTGCGTTTACCAGGTCCTCTAGGCTTATGTCCCATCGCATCAGGTAGCTTTGTGCAATTTGCCTGCGGAATTCCACGTGCATGACGTTGAACCCGGTGCTACGAATTAGCGCCCAAGCGTTGCTGATAGATACAACACAAAGTGAAGTGAAAATCGGCCACCACCACGTTTTGCCACGGATTGCAATCCTATAGGCGCCTGCATTTGCATCCATCTGGTCCGTACCTCCTATAAATCTTGTACTTAGCAACAGTGTTTGAATGGGCCACCTTGATTCGCTTCTCAACGTACGGGTACCTGCCCTATCGAGTACGGCATTGTCAAAAAGATCGAACAACTCAACAGGTGAAAAGTCCCTGTAAGCAGCGAAGTTTGGGTCGGGAAATATGCCAAGGCTTGTCTTGAGATCACCCTTCGTCCACTTAGAAGCAGTGGATAATTTTGCCGGAATGGCCGCATCAACTACAGAAGAAGAAACCTCTGATATTCTGTCACCTTGCTCGCCGGGGTCGTCATCGTCCGAGTCACATCCACCAATGCGGCGTCCGTCAGAGAAAACAGTTTCAGCGCTGGCTAATAGCTACCACCTGCTTAGAATGTCAATGAGCCCACCTGAGTCTTCATCGGCCGAGTTTTCATCCGAATAGGTGCTAGCCTCTGGCGGCTCGATATAAATCACTGACACGTCGTCATGTTCCTCTAGGACTGCTTCGCTATTTCTTCCAACATCAACCTATTCAGACAATAAAATAAGAAATAACCACTGCGAGAACGCGCCAGCAGCCATGCACGAGATGAGAATGCAGTTCAAAAAAAAAAAAAAAAAAGTTAGGTAGCCTAAAAGCCCAGCGTGACCATATGGCAACGCGCAAGATAACGCGCTCGTTCATGGATAAATCAAACTATAATCTTTCACAAATGGTCATCGAAGGTCACATGTTCAAAGAGCAATACGGAGGTAAGGATATCTGACTATTGCTTAAACAAGTAGTAAAAAAACACACACTTACCCCTTGGAGCAATGCATGGCAACGCTACTCGCAGAGCACCACTTATTCCTGCCTTTGCGAGGGGCTCCCACAAAACGACTGACAGCTGCTGCCACTTGGTATCTATAAAGGGAACTCTAATCTGTCAAACGGCACGTCATAGGCGATTTTGGTGCCGTTTTGTTAATCTTAATTAATTGAAATCCACTGTGCAGACTACCGTGACGATATGCTCACGCTGGTCTTTAATGGGTTAATGAAGGTGCGCCTGCATCAACAGAGGATGCCTTGACGTGCGCCGTCATTGTGGTCACTGAACGCCCAGCAATACAGTGTAGTGGTGGCGGAACCCTTTTCTTCCTGGGCGTTTGCGTTGCGTACATTTGCTGCAGGCGGCCGCAACATCGTTTCCCAGCGCTGTGTCCGAATTCCTATGACAGCCGCACGCAGACTGGTCTAAATGTATGTACGAAAACAAAATTATGCATGTGGCATGCAATTATGTAAACCTTCGTCGCGTATCGGCGCCTCAGATCGCGTAAAATAAAACGGGACACGAAAGCCACAGAAAAACATGAAACGGTAGATTAGGAGCCTAAAAGAGACAGGAAAGCAAGGAAAATCAGGATTACCCGCATGGAGCTATTAGCAGAAGAGAAAACAAAACGCTCAACTCGACCGCTGGCCGTATCATTGCCTGCGCAGATAAAAAGAAACCACATGGTAAAAATTAAGAGGTCTGTTCGCCCCAAGCCTCTATGAATTAGTAATGTGGACTCATAAATTCCTGCATGGAATCGCTGATGGGTGACAAGCACCAGAATGCAACCGCCTGTTGTCGCTCCAGCTTTTTGCTTCTTTTTTTTTTGTCACTTATCTTATTCGCGCGTTTTACTTACAAGTGGCGTGTGGCCAGTTATAGCTGATCCCGTGGCGAGGGCACCAACCCCAGAGAGACCGTTATAATATTGATGCATAGTTACTAAGGGTGGTTTACAGCTCGCTGCCGAGCAGTGTCTGTATCTTCCTGAAACAAAATGACCTCTGCAAAATTTTGTTGCATAAGCAAGGCACGCCAGTCTTTTATGCCTTAACTTTTGCTTGAACTTGAATATCGCATTTGCTTTATTTTTGGTTGTTTTATTTCTGCGCCCGGCTTTTAGGAAACCGGACATGCATCTAATCAGCCTCCCTGTTTTCCTCACATATGTTTCTTCAGCAGCGACATAAAACCCGTTGGTTTCGCGCTGTTGACATAGATAATAAAGATGGCTTGAACAAGATCAAATCATCATATTGCGATTGTCCTTGCGTATATGAAAGGGCTATAAAATGTTTGTGCGCTACGCTATTTCAGCTGAGCATCTTGGCGAGAAATCAACCTCTCACCAAGGTAATTTATCAGGCTGCGTCATTATTCTTTGCAACCACAATTCCGCAAAGCATTTTTTTTTTACGTTGGAAGTAGGAGATAACTGTTTTTGAGAGCATTAATGTGCTACCTTAGCATACCGTAACCTTTTCGTACAGCCGAGGAACGCTCTTTTGATCATCACATCAGACATTTCTTTATTTTCAATGTAATCGCGTTGACATCTGAATGCCATATACTGTGTGCCCCTTTGCTTTGAATATTACACTGACTTCATCTTGCTGCAATCTGCAAGCCTCCTGGTTAAATCAGATTGTAAAGCAACCGCCACAGTAAGGCTTTACTCCTGCGTTGGATCCCCAGACCAAGATGAATTTTTTTTTTTCAACTGCGAAGCCTTCTTTATCAGAAACTCCTACGGATTTCCTTTGCAGTTTTGTGCTACAGTCGGTTGAATGTCAAATTTTCCAAATTATAATTTCTTATCCAAGTATAGGGCTTCCGCATAACGGCTTTTTTCATGAGTGTTGTTGTTTTGTCTGATTGAGTTACCTCTCGCCTGGTAATTTCTATACTCTAAATAATGTGTGTGCCTAAACTATTTTGTACAGCAACATTATTTGTGAGTGGGCTGCAACCGGTCGCTCTCACTTGCGGCATGTTGCTGCATGTTTTTTTTTTTTTTTTAACGGAGTGAATGCCTCTGTATAGCTTTCTCTGGTATCTTTTCTACACCTGCCAACATCGTTATGCATTTTAGTGCTGTACGTGGAAATAAAATGACTGACTTGGTTTTTCCATAAGTACCATAGTTGAGCGACTACCAATTCCTTTTCAACACGAGTACGAACATTAAGTATCGGATATCTAATTAAATATCAAATATTCAAATGCAATTGGACGTAAAGTTATTAGTAATATTTATTTATTATAAAAAGACGCCCATTAAAGCAGACCACTAGCGTATATTTAAAAGAAAAGATATGTAATAGTCAACAGAATTGCCACCTAAATATCCTCTCGAACCTGTTTAGAACGTGGTTCTTTACACCCCTCCATAGAATGAGTGGCTCTTGTATGACTAGCTTTCCAATAAGGCTAAATAGGAAGGTGTTAAAAAAGACAAGAAGTTGCGCAAAACAATTTGCAGTGACGCTTCACTTCGTGAACGCGGGTGACAGGCATGCGTATGTGTGCTATAGCACACACAACGCTATCGGCCTGTCGGCCCGACTGTCTGCATCACAAATCGTATTCAGTATAGGGTTCGCGCGGCCGCGAAACACGCAGCAGCCGCTGGAGAAGAACGCCTCGTTGTAAATATAACCCAGAAGGCACTCGCTATGAAAACTCTGGCGCGAGTAATCGCGGCAGCACCATAGAGCGAAGTAATCTTCGTGCTTCCATCGCTTCGGCGCAATCTCAGCGGTGATAACACAGCGCACGCAAAGCTACGAGCCATCGGCCCACATAGACTATGACCCCAAAGCAGATCGCTTTCAAGATGAAGCCCGCGCGCAACCGTGTGCGGCCAGAGTACAACGCCATGGCGCAGAGTACACTGTCATGGTGCAATCCGCGCGACGGAATGCGGCACGCTTCCTCTCCTTGGGCACGCGAGATTGAGTCACCCACTTTCGGCTCACCATCCCACGCTTTCACTTGCACACTCAACGTACGGCGCGCGAGGACTACGTTACCGCGACAAGAACCACTACGCATGCATCGCAAAGAAAACCAGTAGGAACTGCCAGAGGAAGTTAACCCCGCGCGCATCCCCCTACCTTCCTGTTCCACTTCGCTCAACGTTACCTAAACATTCCTCTAGGCGGCAGTACTTTGCTGTGCGCTGATCGTGCTCCTTCGTACTATCCCTGCCGGGTGATTTTCTTCACCTCCAGGCGCCTTTCTTATTCGCTTGCTTCGGGGCCTCAAACAAGCACCGCGGATTTGAAGAGCTGGGCAGTTGCGCTTGCGTGTAGAACCAAAAGCCGCTGAATGAGTTGTATGCCATTGAAACCTACAAAAAGCCCAAAACATCATCGGTTGTAGCGCAATAGGCAGAACTGCTGTGTGATGAGACAGCAAGGAACATTAACTCGCAGACTATAGACGATGAAAAATTTAGGTTTTCATGTAGGCATCCGCCACAATACAATAACGCTACATGATACCCACTTTATTTCTAGATTGCTTCAAAAGCTTTTGTCCTTTGTGCTTTGCTTAAGAGACACAGAACTGTAACACGACTTTAGCAGTAAGTTGTTGCCGAATAATAAAGCTCTTAGATAAAAAATACCGAATCGTTCATTTTTCGAGACGTATACGAATATTTTGTGCGTAAATTTCAATTCGTGTACTACAAATATTCACCCACCCATTATGAATACTGAATGTACAATAGTAATCATGATGTTAAAACAGCTAATTAGCAGTCGCTTTTACTGACGGAGGAATGGGAGGAATGAATCTCGGGATTTTGCAGGGATGCTGTATTTTTTTTTTCCTGCATGGCTTGGCACATTGTGTCAACATTCTGGCAAGCGTTCTCTTGGTGACATATGTAATATGGTTGGTGGAACTAAATAAGTTCCACCAACCTTGAATTTCTCGAATATTTATCCGTATAATACGAAATAATCCAACAAGGTCATTTGGTTACTCATCCGTTGGGTTGACTGAACCAATGTGCTGTTACGCAGGTGCGAGATGAAAACCGCATGTTCAACTCCAACTGCGCCCGAACATTCCGACAGATATACGGGCGCACATCTCGTTTTGAGATTTTGGAGACAATCGTTTTCAAGAAAACCACCTACATGTATTTACATCAAATACGCCACTGGACATGTCCACCCCCCCCCCCCCCCCCCCGAAAATAAAGAAATAAGAAAACCCTCGGTGGTAAAAACAACAAATACCAAGGTGATTTGAACTATTTTCGTGGTCTTCAATACGAAGTCACGCTAATTTTCTTGCTTTCAGAGTTCGTAGCCATCATCTTCGTTATCAATATGCTTTTTTTTTATTGCAAAACTCGATGAAGGTACCTTTCAAACATTGATGACACCAACATCTACCTCGTCAGTGTCAGACATCTCTGTGCTATGCCTACGAATTTCGCGATGTCGTCAAACCACCTAATCCTTCCAACTTGCGAACCACTCTGTTTTTATAATAACTCACTGCTTACCTACAGAACGCTTTATATATTACCTGGCCAACTCATTGTCTTCTCCTTAATGTCAACGAAAACATCCACTGCACTCATCTGTTCCCTGATCTATACCACCATCTTCCTTTACCTTTACATTCCATGTACTATTTACTGTTTATTTGCTCTTTGTCAGGACCTCTAGCAGTTTCTCTCGATTCCTTTTTAACGTTCAAATTTCACCTCCAAAGCTTTGTATCAGTAGAGCGCGCTTATTGTATATGTCAATATGTAAAGGTATTGGAAGGCTCCCGATCACGCATATTTGTATTTGCAACATGCGCTTCAACTGACATTTATCTCAAAATTTCCTGCTCAGGTACCGGGCCTCTAAAGGTTTCATAAACTATGTGTACGGTATGAACCCATACCTTCTTTTTCTACCAACACGTAGTACACCTGGGTAAAGGAAAGCTTTCCTGATTATTTGTGCATTACCGTATTACACAACGAGGTATGTTCCTTATGCATTTTGTGACTTTAATGTTCCTTTCGTTTCTTCCGTCTAGACTAGAATATCTGGTACACTCGTCCGCTCTCTCAACACTGCAGCTGTCTTTCAAGCTCCCTACGTCGCAATACTATTTCTTGCTATTTTTCTCGCTATGCAGTCCCTAGCTTCAAGGCATTTAGCCGTTAAACAGTGAATAAATAAAGTATTTTATATGTGCGGACGCGACGTACGGGTCTTATACTTGATTTGTTTTGTCTACACTGTACAAAGTGGCCGTTCTTTTCATGCATTCTTTCATGAGAAAATTACAGCACTACGCGTGTACTCAAAGAGAACGATGGGACTCCGTTTATCAAGCCACATGCGTACGCACTGTCTCAAGAGGGAGTGTGAAATCACGAGCAAGAAGGTCAGAGTGCAATTACTGTAGCAAAAATTGTGGGGGCGTCTCGCACAACGCACGTGCTCAAGTTGTCCGGCGCATGCCTTGACTAGCCTGGGCTACGCTGTAGCTGATATGGCGGGAAGCTTTCTGCAGTGTTTGCACTCACTATGCAAGCGGAGGATGAAAGAGATTTCCCTTGTTCCACCCACTTTAAGACCTAGGACCTAGGATTACTGTCTGCCGAACAGCTACCGTTTGGTGTGTACGCTTTGCGATTGATAGTGTTTTGAGAATTGCGCTTGCCTAAAGTACGTTGGCATAGCGTAATTAAAACTCATGATTTCCATTTCAAGTACAACACATGTGCTTGCCGACATGCGCTTTGTAGTTGCGTGCTTCGAGGACATTGTTGATTGTAAGGGAGGCCTTATCTGGCTGCTATGCTATGGTATTGATTGTTCGCGTAAAGTGGCGCAAGTATTTTGTGTTACGTTTATATTTCTTTTCCTTATGTTCTGTGAACCTGCGCCAGCATGTGAGCTTCATCCAGTTTCCTCACTTTATGTGCCACTGTGTGTAGCTTGGAGCACGCATCCATGCTTTCTTTCATTTGTTGCTCATGTCACGTGGAACAACATCATGACAACTTGCCAGTGTCAGGCAGACACACTCTTAGGAAATGCTCCTCGTTTTGATAACTACAGTCGTTATCCCAAGTCAATCTATATATGCCGTGCACGTTCTGCTTCCTCCTCTCGCAGAATTGTGGCTTTCGCTGCGTAGACGTTGCATAATTTTCGAATTCATCCAAACGAAGTTCAGCAATGCAATCTAGTCTAGAACGCCTATGATCGAATTGGTGGGAATAATGATAAAGCACCTGTGCTATTAAACATGTCTGCACCCGAAGGGAACTTGTAATTTGGCTCGTCTTGTCAAAAGTGTCAAGTTACCTGCGTCAATGGGAAGTGAACTAGACCCTTCCTTGTAGCTTAACCAAGGGTTAGGAGGGAAAATGTTTATGAACAATGAGGTCAGCCCAGTCTTCGCAGCATCAGCTATGTGTCTCTTATCTGTGAACCGTTTGTACTAACATACGCATTGCTCTCTGTCGTTGCACTTGCTTTACAGAGCGGAAATCTTACCGCTTTCCACTCGATATACGTCCTTCCACAGCACTCCTTGGGATTAATTCATGCTGGAGCACAAATCGAAACCACCGGGTCAGAAAAAGGTGCTAATCCCTGAGCATCGGATCATAGAAGGTAACTGGGACATATTGGAATCATACATTTTTTCTACCTCAAGGACCTCAAAATTTTATTGACTTGTGGCGTAGTGAAAGTGGTACTGCGATAAAATTTTCATGCCATAGAACAAATACTTACGCTTATACTTCACTTACACTAAGCTTAGACTTCAGCAATATGGAAGCTGTTGCATCGAATGCACCTTTTCCCTTCAATACTGCCAGCAAACTTGTTTCTCACAATACACTGGTTACTTTCTACCGTCTTGTATATTAAGCATAGTAGTTTATATCATAGTAGTTTATTTGTGCTTATGAAAATATCGCCAGTGAGTATTTCAGACTAAGGTGCTTGTTCCTTTTTCTTTGCTGTTATTATGCAGGGCGTACATAAAAATATCTTGCGGTCCACTTTGCCTCTTGTGTGTATTGTAGGACCTATAAGATGTGAAATCACTGCCATGAAAGAATAAAAATCTATAACACTTTGATACTACGTGGTTCCCGTGTATTGCTAGACACATTAAACATACTTCTAATTACATAATCGCACATAGTTCTCCAACCATATTCGTGTGTCCCAATTATCATGCGACGAAATTTAACAAATATATGCAAATGCCAGGCAGATGGACAGAACAAGGATAATGTTGTTTGCCTTCGCTTAGATATATTCAGAATATATTTTGCACTACGCCTAATTACCTAATGTGTCTTAATTAAATGATCAACATCTCAACAATTATAATTAGATGAAAAATATCAATAAGAAAACTGTTCAGCAACATGAAAAACTTCCTATACAGTTTTTTGTTCCTCAATACGTACCGCATAAAATTATTCTTCCGAGCGTGAAAGAAGCCCGAGAATACACGATAAGTGCCTCGAGTGGCTAGCCGCTCGGCAATTTTCCAAGCTCTTTGCAGAGGCCACCACGGTTCCGGCTTACTTCATGTCGTAGCCATCTGGCTGACAAAAAATATGGCGTAGTGCGTGCGTCATTGTGCAGGTTACGGCGCAGTGAATAAGGGGCAGAGGGCGCCACGTCTTTAGTGCATAAAATGATCGCGCTACATGCCGCGCGTCACTTGTGCTTCGAATTGCATCGGCGCGTTGCCTACGGTGATAGACTCTGGGTGCCATGTCATGAGTGTCTAAAATCAGCCGATTTTCGGCCAATATATACTCAAGCAGAAACGCCGAATCAGCAGAAAGAACTTTAATGCATGTAGAATGCCACGATCATGATCGAAAACAATGTACGAAAGGGACTCTAATCCTTTCGCATTCCCACACGTAGACAGTCTTTAAGTATGTCTGCCAAATTTTTTCATATGAAGTTAACAGCATGAATGTACGTTTTACAACGTATTTCGGCCTGAAGTGGCGCGGTCGGATGTAGCTCTGCAATCAGCGTTTTGCAATAGATTACCATGAAAATGTGAGGCCAAATGGGAATTAAGTGTGTGATTCAGTATTTCATACAATAAATGCTTGAACAATCTTCCTTTTGTATAAAATTACTTTCTGGAACGTTTCACAACGTTTCTTAGCTAAACAGCAGTATTGAGGACGGTAGTGTATGGGCACAGAGCAGCGGCAGGTGCGTGTTTGGAAGTATGACAAACTTTGGACATAGGGGTCATAGTACTGCATTACCAGATTTCTCTAGATAAGTGCAGGGAAGGAATATCTCTGAAATTTATGTACGATAAAGGTTTATCAGTCCGCTTTCGTTTCATTCCGCCTATCCAAAATAAAGAAGCCTTAGGCATAGGCAAACTATCCATCATATCTGCGGTCCCTCAAGCAAACCTCAAGAAGAAAGGGCTTGTCAAAGCATTCTTCTTAAAGCAGCGCTATGGACGAAGACGAAATCAGATTGTGAAACGAGCAATGTAGCAATGTTAGAGCCAGAACACAGTATATATATTAACAGCAAAGAAAGAATGAACAAGCACCTGCGCATATACGTAAGCTAAATGAACAACCGACTTAGGAGTGCCACGATGCAGCCGGCATCGTCCAAGTAACCATGTAGGAGGAGTTACAGAACCACTGGCGCCTACCATAAGACATCGGCCAGGAAGCCTTCACGCACGTGCCGCAATCAGAGTTTCTTCTCGCTTCGAGCAGATGGCGCATTAGCGTAACGCGATGTCGTGTGGGCACCATCCGAGGGATGTAATGCGGTCTTCTGGTAGTCGTATACATTTGTAGCGTAGACGTTAGGGTGCAAGTGCGAGAGCCGAGACTTTGCGGAAAGAGCTGCGAATATTTCAGTGCAGGATATTACTGGAGGAGGCGCTTCATAAATGACTTCGCACCCATCCCTGAGGGGCCCGAATCCTGATATGGCCTGTTAGGCAGTGTTGTTAGGCGTCGTCCTTGATGGGCTTGCATTGTATACGGAGAGGTTTGTTTCCATCCT
Organism: Dermacentor andersoni; assembly: GCF_023375885.2. Taxonomy (NCBI): domain Eukaryota; kingdom Metazoa; phylum Arthropoda; class Arachnida; order Ixodida; family Ixodidae; genus Dermacentor; species Dermacentor andersoni. The sequence continues at coordinate 165,652,156 of NC_092815.1, read as the reverse complement.
TGGCGTTTCAAGGGTATTTGCTCTTAGAGCAACCGACACTGCAGTTCGCTTTTGGTGTTTTATTATATGATACCCTAGAACAGTTTATGCTTCGGGATATAGTGCACCTAAATGCTTAAGAGTGCACTGTGTGGTCATGCATAGAAATATACAGGGCGCACTCTAATTACAGGCTGCGTAAGTGGGCTGCTCGATATTATTTTCCTTCGTTTATATGCACACTCCAAACAGGTTTGTGGAAATTAGCAACTATGACAGTCTGCGTCATAATGGAGCACCTTGGTTTAGGTTAAAGCACCCAGTTGAGAAAGACAACAGAGGTTGCCTTCAGGACTACAGAAATTTCTGTTGTACAACAGGATTTTTCTGCAGTAACTACAGATTCCTGATGGAGCGACAGACTTTTCTGATGTGCAACAGACATTTCTTGTTGTGACTACAGAAGTACACTCTGTCGTATATCTGTTGTTACAACAGAAAGCTGAAGCTCTACAATAGATTTTTGTAGTACTACAGAAAAATTGGTCATCACAACAGGCACCCTGTTGTGCCAAAAGAAATGTTCCTGAAGTAACCAGGCAAACATCTGTAGTGCTACAGAGAGCTGTTGAAATACTACAGATACCTATTGTGGCAACAGGCCCCCAAATGTCACAACAGAAGTGTTCCTGAAGTAATGTGGCCAACTTCTGTTGTACTGCAGAGAACTGTTGTACGACTGAAACCTATCGTCGCATTGGGACCTATCGCATTGACCTATCGTCACAATGATGACAACAGAAGTGCACTGAAATTATGCGATGCGACAAGCTTCTGTAGTGCCCAGTTGAAAAAGACAACAGGAATTCCTGTCGCAACTACAAAAATTTCTGTTGTACGACAGATGTTCCTGACGTTTCTGTAATTGACAGACATTTCTGACGTTACGACAGAAATTCTGATGTCTCAACAGAGGCATTCTGTCGCGAAGACCAAGAGTTCTGAAGTCGCAACAGAAAAGTTCTGTCGCGCAACAAGAGTTCTGAAGTCGGAACAACAGCTTTCTATCGTGACAGCGACACTGACATTACGACAGCAATTCTGACGTCGCAACAGAAACATTCGGTCGCGACGGCCAAGAGTTCTGAAGTCGCAACAGAAGCGCTTTCCGTTGCGGCACGTTAAAAAATTGTGTCAGCTTCGCATCGGTGGTGAACACTGTACTTTTCTCTTGCGCGGTATTCAATCGCGCTTCTCTGAAGCCGGCAGGGCTGATAGCACCGACACCGGTATTAAAGGCGACGTGGCCAATTGTTATAATTGTGCCGTGACGACGCGGCACCAGCAACGCCCTACCGGTCTTCTCAATATCGGCCGCTGATAAAAATCATACCATTTGCGGGAATGGCTGCGTATCCATTTTGTTTTATTTCGTAAGATGTGGCACACAGGCCTGTGGACTTACATGTGCGGTTACACTGACACATTAGTTAATTTCCCAAAAATATTACACAAGCTTATGCGAAGCGGAAAAGAAGTTTTGGGTTGTTCCACAAAGTTGCGTGAAAAGCTTTGTCGCTTGGGTTTCATTAATCTGGTACAGCGCTGCCGTGAGAAGCCAGTATGCTGTCAGAATGAAGACTGATCCACGAGTGTTTATGTAGCTATTTTGCGTTAAACACACGAATTATATGCGCGCTCAAAAGTGTAAAGAGCGAGAGACAACTGTCAAAATTAGCAGTAACAACCCTAACAGTGTCCCTGGTCACCGTTGTCTTTTTCTGAATTTCTTAGTCAATATGGGTATCGTACAGCAAAATCAATGTTCTCGCACTCCACGATGTACCTGGCGATGCTAACAACACTTTTCCTCTTCTAGAGATGCGGCAGTTGACGCGGTGGAGTGAAATCGCATCTTGGCTTTTAAAATACAAATGGAAGCTGCAACGCAGACAGCGATTTTTACTGTTAACATAGCCAAAATGTACAGTGCCAGACATGACATATTCATAATACTTGGTTTACATAGCCTATGCAGAAGTAGACTGTGTGACCGCCATGCCGAAAGCCCGCGATCTACAAAGTCCTTCTTTCGCGAAAGTGCTGCTTATGTAAGAAGTGTCTACGCTGCGCAGGAACCTCCGCCAGACTGGATGCACTTGTTGGATGCATGTGTGTGTTTGCCTGAGTTTTAAGTGTGTAGTTATGTCCACTTTGTAATACACCTTCAGTTTTCTTTTCCACGTAATAAAGAAAAACAATGTGCGGCGTGGTGCAGTGGTAAGATGTTGGGCTCGGGATCCTTAGGTCACAAGTTCGAATCCTGGGCGGGAATTTTCTTTTATATCTTCCTTTTTTTTTACTAATAAATTTACATATCCTTAAAGAGGTCTCTGTCAATTTTTAATTAAATATGGATCAGGAACCACAGAACTTTCGACTACAGGACGTCAGACTACAGACTATAGACTACAGAACTACAAACTACAGAAACAACGTCCGAAAATACGACAGACTGAAAATTTCCTGTTGTGTTTTTCAACTGGGCAACGTCCAGACATCTTATTTTCTGGGTGCACTGTTACCTTCTGGTGCTCCAAGCGCCTGTAGTAACAGTGATTGAAAAAGACTCAAGTAGACAGGCCCAGTGGTTACGTTGATGTGATATATCTTCATCGCGTTCGCCTGTGCTTGCTACCATCATGATATGTTGTGGTAGTCTTCGGTGGCCGACGTGGGAATCATTTGAGGCGATTGATATTGACAATGAATCTATGCCCAAGATGAAACCACTACCGATGTTTTTATATGATTGCACTTGAAAAGCGTGCAGAGGAACATCGCCTCAAGCAAGCTTTGAAGAATATATTTCACCACTTAGCTGCGGACCCTCCACTTCTTGGTAGCCATGTAGAAATGAGAACTATGTGTTAGAAACTAACGCCGCTCTTTCTATCTATATTATTTCTCATCTACTGGCTGTAGAAGTAAGCGGAAGTACCTGAAGTTGAGAACCTCAGCAAATCATAATGAAACAGGATGCGAAAAAGGGAGAACTCCTGGGAATATCACTTCCGGGACACGATCTGTTTCCACTTGAAGCCACTCACTGCGCAGCTGAAAAACGTGTTTTACGCTTTTTTACCGCCAAATAGGAGCTTTTCCAACATGTGTTCTGACAGGGTAGTGATTGCACCGTTTGTTACAGAAAATTAAGAGAGAAACTGGGTGCTGTGCGGTCGCCGTGTAGACTACATCTATAATAGAGGAGCTATGCACTCCACAGAATTGCTTTTCTGCCGAGTAAATCCAGACACGTTTTTGAAGTTAACGGCGCGGCAGACGCTTACGTCCGCTTCAGTGACTCTTTTTTGTTTCCCTTTCTCCATTACATATCGCGCTTGGTTTGATGCACTACAGGCCTTTTGCCTGAAAATCTGCTAGAATATCAGGTCCATTCGGATGGGCCAATTTGGTGGGGAGCTTGGGACTTGTGTACGCACCTCCTTTTGCTTATTTATGTAATTTTGAAGCTGACTCAAGAGCTCGATGCACGATTCCCGTGTTTTTAAGTGGTTTAATCCCGCTGCTACACCTTTCATATTTCCGATATAATAGAGATGTGCATTGTGCATTCAAATCTCCACATATTACCGTTTAATAAGGTGCGAAATAGGCAAAATATGAATTCTAAAGTTCTTCCTGCCAATGGACTGGAAGTTCACGTCTTCCCTCGTTAGAGCGTACCTATGCATTTCTGTATGGCATCGTGTGTAACCTGCAGACATTGGAAATAATAACACATACGGTAAATAACTATGCAAGGCCTATTAGCCCATGCTTCAAAGTGGAAAGACAACTATATTAGCAGCTTATTAATGCAGCGCAGCGATGATAACTACGACTATTACTAAGGCACGCACAACGACGTTAGTGGCACGACAGAGGCACCAACATTGCAATAATTTCATCGCCGGGCATTCTTGTATGAGGACAGTGAATGCGCTGCATGCATATAATGACCCCTTGAAGTATCACTTCTAATTTTGCTTTTTCTAAGCGCATGTACTCCTTTTCAGACTTTAGGACACCGTGATATGAGAATATAGGATATCTTCTTACCTCCTCTGGTAACTTCAATTTTGTGCCAATAAAGCACTCCAGCGATATGCGTTAACAAGAGGTATTCGGGCTATTGACATAAGTGTTCAGTGAACTGCGGCATCAAATGAACTGCCTTCACTTTATTCTTGCGCCTAAACTGCTTGCGTCCAGTTGCGTCCAGAGCACACAGTTCACCACCAAAAGTACTGCGCTGGCTCTCTGCCGCTGTATTTCTCACTACCGATGCACAAGCATTGCCACACTAATTTCACTCTGCCGCAGGATGGGGTACAGAAGACTAAAAATACTTTGATTACAGCTAATATAAGGCGCGATCACTCGAAACTACGAATATAGGAGAATGGCATCTGCCGCAACGATGCAATAAGGTATTATTCAGGCGGAATATAGAGCGATAGTTAGTCTTGTCTGTTTACGTTTCCTCCATTGTCTCGCATTACATGCCACGAGTATCGTATACTGTGGCAGGGTTTTAAGCCCTAGCCAAGCCTCTAAACAAGACATTTGCATACGAAGCAAATGCTCTACTCCTTCGAGCGCGACAGTCCAAGACTCCATAAATCTACAGCGTGAGCTTCAGGGTAACGTGACCCCAAGGTGCCCGCCTTGATACGCAGAATCCAGAGATCAAATCCGCTTGCAAATGCAAATTTGCCTAGGATTACCTGCCACCGAGCTCGTGCCCGACGCTACCCTGCCACGGATATTGGAACAAGACTAATACGGTACGGTGGCCGACCGCATCTCTTAGTTGCGAACTTTTAATCTCGTGTTTCCCACACCAAATACCCTAGACACAGGTCTCCCACATTCAGGTGCTCAGAAACCTTGCTACGCGTGCTAAAGTCACTAGAAATGAATTGCCCATGAGCAAAACTAAAGCAAGGTAAAAGCGTGAGCCAGCGTTTCGACAAGTGGACTTGTCTTGTTCAAGGCGACGTACGCTTTCCTTGGCAGAGTATATATAGGTAGGGTTCCACTAAAGAGTAGAGGGATTAAGGCTGGTGGGCGAGCCAACGACCGAGGGTATGTTACCGGCGAGGGTGTAGAATTGAAAAAGAAAGTGTGCTAGTCAACGTCGATTCATCTGTCAGCCGGTCGTGCGTATTTTGTTGTTGTTTTTTTGTCGTAGAAAGGCCCTCCACGACTGAGTGGCGGGGGGATTATCGGCTCCGGTGGAGATCAGTGACCTATCGTAACTCTGAAACATAATAAAATAAGAGGGTAGAAAATGGTGCTCGTAGAAAAGAAGTTCTAAAAGGGAATAAATATATTAATAAAAGAAGTAAAGAAACGGGGAAAGAAAAGAAAACGCTCAGCACTAACCAACCCATTAAAAAATAACTAAGTACTGTTGCCTATAGCTTGAAGTTTAGCATACCGAATATATTCTAAAGCTCCCTTCGAAATGTTTATGCCTATATGTTGCAATATGAATGAAGTATCATTCTCTGCATTTTCTGTCTCGCGCAGAACGAAAATTTTACTGTAGGGTGTAGAGCTTAAGGTAATCGAAGTCGCCGGGAATTTCGACCAACCACACCATAATTAGATAACGATGTCATATAAAATACATTGTACAAGCTAGAGAAACATGCCCAAAGAGCAGTCGTTAAACTCACTTTTTCAGCCCTCAACAACTTGAGTCGACTATGTACGCATGTGGACATAGACGGACCTAATAAGGCGGTCTGCGCAACAGAGCACTGTAGCCCATTTACCAATTGCACCATCAGGGTTGCATAGGAAGCCTCGCTCTGTGTGAGAAGACCTACCTTGGACAGACTGGTTGCTGCCTCAACCAGCGGCTCACTGAGAATGCCTGCAACTGCCGCCACAAACAAGGCTACAATATGTCCTTTTAATAAGGAGTGTGTCAATCTGTTCCAGAGTATGCAAAGTGCAATATAGGACGATATCGCCGCTCGTATGTCACCTGTCTGTCGAAGCACATGCCTACACACAATCGCTGATGTCTGTGCAAGCACCTTATAATTAGCGATAAATAAACGCAATATTACATACCTTGACAGTGCATATAATATCGGCGCGTGGAACGTTTCATATTCTGCTGTTATGGATTTAAATATCTTTTGTCGAGGTATGTTGATGCTTAGTATTTCATGCGGTTGGCTCTCGTATCAATGAAATCTAGAATCGCGGCTGTTGCCAGAGTAGGAGAAGGCTCGAGCTCCGTTCTTCCCGACGCCGCCCCGGATTCGGGAGCCGCGGGGGACCTTCTCCGTAGGCGTCGCCGCCGCTGGGAGGCGGCTATCAGAAGTTCAGAGCTGGCAGACCAGCTCTGGGCCGTCCGGCAAGCCAAAGATGCCGCTCGAGTCCAAGAACTTCGAGCCGTCACCTGAGGCCACCACATCAAGAACTGCCGGACTATTCTTTACTAAAGTTTCTTCTTCTTCTTCTTCTTCTTGAGGTGTTTGTTCGCTATTCCTATTTCTTTGCTTTCACCTTAACAAACCTTCTTCATGTTAGTCATTGTTTGCGGCAGGTTTGAAAATAAAAATTTGATTTGCAAATTCTTTTTCCGCGACCCCCATATTCTTCATGGTGAAACAAAATTCATTTGATTAATTGAATATTCTCTCCTCAATCAGTTATAATTGAGGTAAAATTCAATCAACTGGCCCAGCGTGGCCTTTGCAGTTTTTCTTCTTCTTTTGCGTGGCGTCCTTTGCCCACTTCAGGGAGCTGAACCTTATAAGGTCAAAACGAAAAGCGGCCCAGAGCATTCAGGTCCACAAGTTATTTAAAGTTATGGAGCGGCGCCCATGGAATGCTGTGTCAACAGGCACATTTTTCTCTTAACGACAGATATGAAAGGCTTGTTCCAAGAAAATGCCAGCTTGGATTTACTTCTCAAAGAAGAAAAGTCCTTCTGGCTAGTAATACTTCGGTTACAGAAACTCTGACACCTGTTTTCACGCATTTCACGCATTTCCCGGTCTTCTCACCTCCAGAAAAGCCAATTGAACCAAAACCACAGACTCTGATTAAGCGTAGTTGGTTGCAGCAGTGACCTGTTGGGTACCATTTTATTTCGCCGCTCAACATGCATGTGATGGGACAGACTAATTAGCGCAGGCTCCTTTTGCTGTTTTCATGGATAGGATGGTAACCATATAGCTTTTCACGTTGCCTAGGACTAATTTTAATGCCGTCTCACACAAAATGTCACCCCTGTCAGGACTACGCTATCGTTTCAGAATAATCCTGGGTGCACACGGTGTGCCTCATTTTACTGCGCTGTAACCACGGATAAGTGACAGACATTGTTTACACAACGCGAACCATATCTGATATTGTCAGGCGACATTAAAACAGTATGAACTGAATGCCGATGTGGGGCTTTGAATGTGCAGGAACTGTTATTGCATTAGGTAAGTTAGTTAATAGGGCAGTAAACACTCTTCTTGAAAATAGAATAAATTTCATGCTTTTAAAAAATCTACGCTACGAAATTTCTTTCAAATAAAAATGATTTCTGCCGTTTGTATCACAGGTAAGTTGTAAACGTTTTTACATTGCTCATTTACCCGGTGTTGTCGTTGGTCTTCACCAATACAGTAGCTGCGTGACCAAAAATGGGAACTAATAATTGGAAACAAGCTCACTCCTAAAAACTTTTAGCTTCAAACATACTTGGTATTTGACAAATATATTAAATTTAACAACCAGAAATTGGAACGGCATTGCATTGTAAAAGCCCTGTCTGCGAGGCAATTCTTGGCGGTTAACAAAGCTTGTTTGTCATGATTTCACTGTTCAGTGTAGCGTTCTGATATTCTGAGAAATGTTCTAATATTCTTTCTTTGACTGCGAGGATGTAATTTTTAAAGGTTACGGATTTCCCGCTACATGTTTTCGAATAACCGTCTCCACAGCAGGGCAACTTCCCTAACCTAGTAAAACACCAGGTTACACAAAATAGTGATGCGATAGCCCGTGTTTAGACATCAATTTTTCCATGTCATGGCAAAATCAGAGCAAAAGAGCGGGAAAACAAAACGAGTGGCGTGGCGAAATGACTGTGCGTGCTGTATGGGTAGGCCTAATTTAGGCTCGTTAATTTGCATTATCCGCGTGTATCACAAACCAAACTAACCTTTTATCCACTATAATTCCACATTCTGATTGCTGCGCTATCGGTAAAATGGTGCGGGAAGTACATCTGTTTATCACGCTGTATGCTCGACGCTAATAACTAACTTCCCGTATTAGTCTGCTTTGAGCGTTCGGTTCGGGCGCCGATAACTTCTTTGAGGTTTTTACTATCGAGACGCACGAGGACAGCTTCGCCTATAATATCGAAAGTGAGATAAATGGTATGGCTGCATACGCTGGTGGACACGTCTATTTTGTAGTAGACTTTTTGTAGTAGACTTGTAGTAGACGGCTCTTTTGTAGCAGAGCTTACCAATCAGATCACAAGCACATTCAGCCTATTGCAACGCTACAGAAAAAGGAACATTAGATAGCATCTTCTAAGAGTGTCAACATGACGGCGTTGAGCACAATTGTGGCACGTTGTATGACACAGTTTTTGCAATGGGCAACTGAACTGAGCTCCTTCAGATGTTCATCAATGGGATCAGCTTCCACTTGAAGTAAATGTACCACTCGCATAGTTTTGAAACACAGCTAGATGTTAAAGACTTTACACGTTGCCGCGGAAGCTTTTTACCCACCCCTTCGGACCCGGCACAAAATAAAAATCTAAAATTGACATGAAACAGGCCCAAAAATAACGGTGCTATGTAGTGAATTCGCGGGAAAAGTGAATATGTTTTCTTGGTTTTTAATAAGCAAAGGCATAATTGTTCGTTAAGGAACTCGCTCTAGAGGGAAACAATAATGAAATAAATTAACCGATGGAGCTTGGGATATGCAACGTAGAGAGGTATATCAAAGCAATGTTCTCATATAAATCCCTAAACATGTCCTTTCAATTTCCCAAGATTACACTTCTTCCGTACTTTTCATAACTCTATTGGCCTACATACAGTATGTGTCGGTAATTACGGCCTAGTATTCCCCAGCAGTCATGGAGGCATTGCGGAATCAGGGTGTAGACGAGCCGTATGTAAAAATACTGAGAGATATCTATAGCGGCTCCACAGCCACCGTAGTCCTCCATAAAGAAAGCAACAAAATCCCAATAAAGAAAGGCGTCAGGCAGGGATATACGATCTCTCCAATGCTATTCACAGCGTGTTTACAGGAGGTATTAAGAGACCTGGATTGGGAAGAATTGGGGATAAGAGTTAATGGAGAATACCTTAGTAAGTTGCGATTCCCTGATGATATTGCCTTGCTTAGTAACTCAGGGGACCAACTGCAATGCGTGCTCACTGACCTGGAGAGGCAAAGCCGAAGGGTGGGTCTAAAAATTAATCTGCAGAAAACTAAAGTAATGTTTAACAGTCTCGGAAGAGAACAGCAGTTTACGATGGGTAGTGAGGCACTGAAAGTGGTAAGGGAATACATATACTTAGGACAGGTAGTGGCTGCGGATCCGGATCATGAGACTGAAATAATCAGAAGAATAAGAATGGGCTGGGGTGCGTTTGGCAGGCATTCTCAGATCATGAACAGCAGGTTCCCATTATCCCTCAAGAGAAATGTATACAA